>NW_022681468.1:73558489-74204739 GCF_009764315.1 Trachypithecus francoisi | reverse complement strand
TTCTCTTTGAAGCAATTATGAATGGGAGTTCACTCATGATTTGGCTCTCTGTCTGTCTGTTATTGGTTTGTAGGAATGCTTATGAGTTTTGCACATTGATTTTGTATCCTGAGACTTTGCTGAAGTTGCTTATCAGCTTGAGATTTTGGGCTGAGACGATGGGGTTTTCTAAATGTACTATCATGTCATCTGCAAACAGGGACAATTTGCTTCCTCTTTTCCTAATGAATACCCTTCATTTATTTCTCCTGTTTGATTGGCCTGGCCAGAACTTCCAACAGTATGTTGAATAGGAGTGGTGAGAGAGGGCATCCCTGTCTTGTGCCAGTTTTCAAAGGGAATGCTTCCAGTTTTTGCCCATTCAGTATGATACTAGCTGTGGGTTTGTCATAAATAGCTCTTATTATTTTGAGATACATTCCATCAATACCTAGTTTATTGAGAGTTTTTAGCGTGAAGTGGTGTTGAATTTTGTCAAAGGCCTTTTCTGGATCTATTGAGATAATCATGTGGTTTTTGTCTTTGGTTCTGTTTATGTGATGGATTAGGCTATTGATTTGCGTATGTTGAACCAGTCTTGCATCCCAGGGATGAAGCCAACTTGATAATGATGAATAAGCTTTTTTAATGTGCTACTGGATTCGGTTTGCCATTATTGAGGATTTTCACATTGATGTTCATCAGGGATATTGGTCTCAAATACCCTTTTTTTGTTTGTCTCTGCCAGGTTTTGGTATCAGGATGATGCTGGCCTCATAAAATGAGTTAGGGAAGATTCCCTCTTTTTCCATTGTTTGGAATAGTTTCAGAAGGAATGGTACCAGCTCCTCTTTGTACCTCTGATAGAATTTGGCTGTGAATCCATCTGGTCCTGGACCTTTTTTGGTTGGCAGACTGTTAATTATTGCCTCAGTTTCAGAGCCTGCTATTGGTCTATTCAGAGATTCCACTTCTTCCTGGTTTAGTCTTGGGAGGGTGTATGTGTCCAGGAATTTGTCCATTTCTTCTAGATTTTCTAGTTTATTTGCATAGAGGTGTTTATAGTATCTGATGGTAGTTTTTCTTCTGTAGGATCAGTGGTGATATCCCCGTTATCATTTTTTATTGCATCTATTTGATTCTTCTCTCTTTTCTTCTTTATTAGTCTGCTAGTGGTCTATCAATTTTGTTGATCTTTTCCAAAAAACCAACTTCTGGATTCATTGATTTTTTGAAGGGTTTTTTGTGCCTCTATCTCCTTCAGTTCTGCTCTGATCTTAGTTATTTCTTGCCTTCTGCTAGCTTTTGAATATGTTTGCTTTTGCCTCTCTAGTTCTTTTAATTGTGATGTTAGGGTGTCAATTTTAAATCTTTCCTGCTTTCTCTTGTGGACATTTAGTGCTATAAATTTCCCTCTACATACCACTTTAAATGTGTCCCAGAGATTCTGGTACTTTGTGTCTTTGTTCTCATTGGTTTCAAAGAACATCTTTATTTCTGCCTTTATTTCGTTATGTACCCAGTAGTCATTCAGGAGCAGGTTGTTCAGTTTCCATGTAGTTGTATGGTTTTGAGTGAGTTTCTTAATCTTGAGTTCTAGTTTGATTGCACTGTGGTGTGAGAGACAGTTTGTTGTCATTTCTGTTCTTTTACATTTGCTGAGGAGTACTTTACTTCCAATTATGTGGTCAATTTTGGAATAAGTGCGATGTGGTGCTGAGACGAATGTATATTCTGTTGATTTGACATCTGTAGATGTCTATTAGGTCTGCTTGGTGCAGAGCTGAGTTCAAGTCTCCTGGATATCCTTGTTAACCTTCTGTCTTGTTGATCTGTCTAATGTTGACAGTGGGGTGTTAAAGTCTCCCATTATTATTGTGGGGGAATCTAAATCTCTTTTTAAGTCTCTAAGGACTTGCTTTATGAATCTGGGTGCTCCTTTCTTGGGTGCATATATATTTAGAATAGTTAGCTCTTCTTGTTGTGTTGATCCCTTTAACACTATGTAATGGCCTTCTTTGTCTCTTTTGACCTTTGTTGGTTTAAAGTCTGTTTTATCAGAGACTAAGATTGCAACCCCTGCTTTTTTTTTTTTTTTTTTTGCTTTCCATTTGCTCGGTAGATCTTCCTCCATCTCTTTATTTTGAGTCTATGTGTGTCTCTGCACGTGAGATGGGTCTCCTGAATACAGCACACTGATAGGTCTTAACTCTTTATCCAATTTGACAGTCTGTGTCTTTTAATTGGGGCATTTACCCCATTTACATTTAAGGTTAATATTGTTATGTGTGAATTTGATCCTGTCATTATGATGTTACCTGATTATTTTGTCCATTAGTTGATGCAGTTTCTTCCTAACATCAATGGTCTTTACCATTTGGCATGCTTTTGCAGTGGTTGGTACTGGTTGTTCCTTTTCATGTTTAGTGCTTCCTTCAGGAACTGTTGTAAGGCAGGCCTGGTGGTGACAAAATCTCTCAGCATTTGCTTGTCCTTAACAGTGGATTCATTCTAACAGAATCGGATCTTCTTGCTTCATTTCTTTAATTTGATCTTCAATCACTGATACCCTTTCTTCCACTTGATGAAATCAACTGCTGAAGCTTGTGTATGCATCACGTAATTCTTGTGCCATGGTTTTCAGCTCCATCGGGTCATTTAAGGTCTTCTCTACACTGTTTATTCTAGTTAGCCATTCGTCTAATCTTTTTTCAAGATTTTCGCTTCCTTGCAATGGGTTCAAACATCCTGCTTTAGCTTAGAGAAGTTTGTTATTACCAACTTTCTGAAGCCTACTTCTGTCAGCTCATCAAAATAATTCTCCATCCTGCTTCATTCTGTTGCAAGGTGAGGAGTTGTGATCCTTTGGAGGAGAAGGGGCGCTCTGGTTTTTAGAATTTTTCCGTTTTTCTGCTCTGGTTTCTCCCCATCTTTGTGGTTTTATCTACCTTTGGTCTTTGATCATGGTGACATACCGATGGGGTTTTGGGGTGGATGTCCTTTTTCTTGATGTTAATGCCATTCCTTTTTGTTTCTTAGCTTTCCTTGTAACAGTCAGGTCCCTCAGCTGCAGGTCTGTTGGAGTTTGCTAGAGGTTCACTCCAGACCCTGTTTGCCTGGGTTTCACCAGTGGAGGCTGCAGACCAGCAAATATTGCAGAACAGCAAATATTCCTGCCTGATCCTTCCTCTGGAAGCTTCATCTCAGAGTGGTACCCGGCTGTATGAAGTGTCAGTCAACCCCTACTGGGAGGTGTGTCCAAATTGGGCTAACGGTGGTCAGGGACCCACTTGAGGAGTCGGTCTGTCCATTCTCAGAGCTCAAACACCATGCTGGGAGAACCACTGATTTCTTCAGAGCTGTCAGACAGGGACATTTAAGTCTGCAGAAGTTTCTACTGCCTTTTGTTCAGCTATGCCCTGCCCCCAGAGGTGGAGTCTACAGAGGCAGGCGGTCCTCCTTGAGCTGGGGTGGGCTCCACCCAATTCGAGCTTCTGGCCACTTTGTTTACCTACTCAAGCCTCAGCAATGGCAGACGCCCCTCCCCCAGCCAGTCTTCCACCTCGCAGTTCCATCTCAGACTAGCAGTGAGCAAGACTCCCTGGGCGTGGGACCCGCTGAGCCAGGCGTGGGATATAATCTCCTGGTGTGCCATTTGCTAAGACCGTTGGAAAAGTGCAGTATTTAGGTGGCAGTATCCCGATTTTCCCAGTACAGTCTGTCAGGGCTTCCCTTGGCTAGAAAAGGGAAATCCCCCGACCCCTTGCATTTCCCAGGTGAAGCAATGCCCCACTCTGCTTCCACTTGCCCTCTGTGGGCTGCACCCACTTTCACACCAGTCCTAGTGAGATGAACCAGATACCTCGGTTGGAAATGCAGAAATCACCCATCTTCTGCATTGATGACGCTGGGAGCTGCAGACTGGAGCTGTTCCTATTCGGCCATCTTGCAAGGATTTTATCTTAACTTTACAGCAGACATCAGAAGGAGGAAGCAGGGAAGAGAGAGAAACAGAATGAAGACAGACAGACAGACAGACAGACAGACAGAGATATGCACTAACAGTACTATCTGATTCCATCCTAAGTGCTTTAAAATCTGTGGAAGCCTCTTTTGTTCCCAGTCGTTCCTAAGTGAACTCAGTCTGGTTAGTTCTGCTTCTTATTTTTTTTTATTTTTTTATTTTTTTTGAGACAGAGCCTTGCTCTGTCACCCAGGCTGGAGTGCAGTGCAGTGGTGCAATCTCGGCTCACTGCAAGCTCTGCCTCCTGGGTTCACAACATTCTCCTGTTTCAGCCTCCCAAGTAGCTGGGACTACAGGTGCCCGACACCACGCCCAGCTAATTTTTTTGTATTTTTACCAGAGACAGGCTTTCACCGTGTTAGCCAAGATGGTCTTGATCTCCTGACCTCGTGATCTGCCCGCCTCTCCCTCCCAAAGTGCTGGGTTTACAGGTGGGAGCTATCATGCCCAGCCAGCTCTGGTTAATTCTTTATAGCATCATTAAGATGGAGTGACTGGAAGCCATTTAGGGAAGCCCATTTAACTGTTGACTCCATTATACTGAAGAGTCAGTATTTGTCCCTAAACAGCAGATATGTATCCAGAGTTTTTTGACGAACTTGTATTCCTTTTTGTTACACACACACAGACACACACACACACACACACACAGTCCTGGGATACATGTGCAGAAGTCACAGGTTTGTTACATAGGTATACACGTACCATGGTGGTTTGCTGCACCCATCAACCTGTCATCTACATTAGATATTTCTCCTAATGCTATCTCTCCCCTAGCCCCCAGCGCCCAACAGGCCCTGGTGTGTGATGTTCCCTTCCCTATGTCCATGTATTCTGATTGTTCAGCTTCCACTTACAAGTGAGAACATGTGGTGTTTGGTTTTCTGTTTCTGTGTTCGTTTGCTGAGAATGATGGTTTCCAGCTTCATCCATGTACCTGCAAAGGACATGAACTCATCTTTTTTTAATGGCTGCATGGTATTCCATGGTGTGTATGTGCCACAGTTTCTTATCCAGTCCATTATTGATGGGCGTTTGGGTTGGTTCCAAGTCTTTGCTATTGTGAACAGTGCTGCAATAAACATGCATGTGCGTGTGTCTTTATAGTGGAATGATTTATAATCCTTTGGGTATATACCCAGTAATGGGATGGCTGGGTCAATGGTATTTCTGGTTCTAGATCCTTGAGGAACCGCCACACCATCTTCCACAATGGTTGAACTAATTTACAATCCCACCAACAGTGTAAAAGCATTCCTATTTCTACACATCCTCTCCAGCATCCATTGTTTCCTGACTTTTTAATGATTGCCTTCTAACTGGCATGAGATGGTGTCTCATTGTGGTTTTGATTTGCATTTCTGTAGTGACCAGTGATGATGAGCTTTTTTTCATATGTTTGTTGGTGCATAATGTCTTCTTTTGAGAAGTGTCTGTTCATATTCTTTGCCCACTTTTTGATGAAGTTTTTTTTTCTTGTAAATTTGTTTAAGTTCTTTGTAGATTCTGGATATTAACCCATGTCAGATGGATGGATTGCAAAAATTTTCTCCCATTCTGTAGGTTGCCTGTTCACTCTGATGATAGTTTCTTTTGCTGTGCAGAAGCTCTTTAGTTTAATTAGATTCCATTTGTCAATTTTGGCTTTTGTTGCAATTGCTTTTGGTGTTTTAGTCGTGAAGTTTTTGTCCATGTCTATATCATGAATGGTATTGCCTAGGTTTTCTCCTAGGGTTTTCATGGTTTTAAGTCTTATGCTTAAGCCTTTAATCCATCTTGAGTTAATTTTTGTATAAGGTTTAAGGAAGGGGTCCAGTTTCAGTTTTCTGCATATAGCAAGCCAGTTTTCCCAGTACCATTTATTAAATGGGGAATCTTTTCCCCATTGCTGGTTTTTGGCAGGTTTGTTAAAGATCAGATGCTTGTAGATGAGTGGTGTTATTTCTGAGGCCTCTGTTCTGTTTCATTGGTCTATATATCTGTTTTGGTATCAGTACCATGCTGTTTTGGTTACTGTAGACCTGTGGTATAATTTGAAGTCAGGTAGTGTGATGCCTCCAGCTTTGTTCTCTTTGCTTAGGATTGTCTTGGCTATATGGGCTCTTTTTTGGTTCCATATTAAACTTAAAGTACCCTTTTCTAATTCTGTGAAGAAAGTCAGTGGTAGCTTGATGCAAATAGCATTGAATCTGTAAATTACTTTGGGTAGTATGGCTATTTTCACGATATTGATTCTTCCTATTCATGAGCATGGAATTTTTTTTCCCCATTTTTTTGTTTCCTCTCTTATTTCCTTGAGCAGTGGTTTGTAGTGCACCTTGAAGAGGTCCTTGACATCCCTTGTAAGTTGAATTCCTAGGTATTTTATTCTCTTTGTATCAGTTGTGAATGGGAGTTCACTCATGATTTGACTCTCTTTTTGTCTATTATTGGTGTATAGGAATGCGTATGATTTTTGCACATTGATTTTTTATTGTGAGACTTTGCTGAAGTTGCTTATCAGCTTGAGATTTTGGGCTGAGACGATGGAGTTTTCTAAATATATAGTCATCTGCAAACAAAGTCAATTTGACTTCCTGTCTTCCTATTTGAATACCCTTTCTTTCTTTCTCTTACCTGATTGCCCTGGCCAGAACTTCCAATAGTATGTTGAATAGGAGTGGTGAGTGAGGGCATCCTTGTCTTGTGTCAGTTTTCAAAGGGAATGCTTCTAGCTTTTGCGCATTCAATATGATATTGGCTATGGGTTTGTCATAAATAGCTCTTATTATTTTGAGATATGTTTCATCAATACTTAGTTTATTGAGCGTTTTTAAAATGAAGTGGTGTTGAATTTTATCGAAGGCCTTTTTGCGTCTGTTGAGATAATCATGTGGTTTTTGTCACTGGTTTTGTTTATGTGATGGATTATGTTTATTGATTTGCATATATTTAACCAGCTTTGCATCCCAGGGATGAAGCCAACTTGATAATGGTGGATATGGTTTTCTTTTTATGTGCTGCTAGATTTGATTTTCCAGTATCTTATTGAGGATTTTCGCATCGATGTTCATCAGTGATATTGGTCTGAAATTTTCTTTTTTGTTGTGTCTCTGCCTGGTTTTGGTATCAGGATGATGCTGGCCTCATAAAATGAGTTAGGGAGGACTCCCTCTTTTTCCATTGTTTGGAATAGTTTCAGAAGGAATGGTACAGCTCCTCTTTGTACCTCTGGTAGAATTCAGCTGTGAATCCGTCTGGTCCTGGTTTTTATTGGTTGTAGGCTATTAATTACTGCCTCAATTTCGGAACTTATTGGTCTATTCATGGATTCAACTTTTTCTTGATTTAGTCTTGGGAGGGTGGATGTGTCCAGGAATGTATCCATTTCTTCAAGATTTTCTAGTTTATTTGCATAGAGGTGTTTATAGTATTCTCTGATGGTAGTTTGTATTTCTGTAGGATCAGTGGTGATATCCCCTTTATCATTTTTTATTGTGTCTATTTGATTCTTCTCTCTTTTCTTCTTTATTAGTTTGGCTAGCAGTCTATCTATTTTGTTAATCCTTTGAAAAAACCAGCTCCTAGATTCATTGATTTTTGAGGAGTTTTTTGTGTCTCTATCTCCTTCAGTTCTGCTCTGATCTTAGTTATTTCTTGCCTTCTGCTAGCTTTTGAATTTGTTTGCTCTTGCTTCTCTAGTTCTTTTAATTGTGATGTTAGGGTATCGATTTTAGATCTTTCCTGCTTTCTCCTGTGGGCATTTAGTGCTATAAATTTCTCTCTAAACACCACTTTAGCTGTGTCCCAGAGATTCTGGTATATTGTGTCTTTGTTCTCATTGGTTTCAGAGAACTTCTTTATTTATGCCTTAATTCATTATTTACCCAGTAGTCGTTCAGGAGCAGGTTGTTCAGTTTCCATGTAGTTGTGCGGTTTTGAGTGAGTTTCTTCATTCTGAGTTCTAACTTGAATGCACTGTGGTCTGAGAGATGGTTTTTTATGATTTCCATTCTTTTGCATTTGCTGAGGAGTGTTTTACTTCCAATTGCTAACTAGAATAACCAGTTTAGAGAAGAACATAAATGACCTGATGGAGCTGAAAAGGAGCACGAGAACTTTGTGAAGCATACACAAGTATCAATAGCCTAATCGACCAAGCAGAAGAAAGGGTATCAGAGACTGAAGATCAACTTAATGAAATAAAGCATTAAGACAAAATTAGAGAAAGAAGAATGAAAGGGAACCAACAAAGCTTCCAAGAAAAATGAGACTATGTAAAAAAACAAAACCTATGTTTGATTGGTGTGCCTGAAAGTGACAGGGAGAATGAAACCAAGTGGAAAAACACTCTTCAGGTTATTATTCAGGAGAATTTCCCTTCCCCAACCTAGCAAGACAGGCCAACATTCAAATTCAGGAAATACAGAGAACACCACAAAGATACTCCTTGAGAAGAGCAACCCAAGACACATAATCGTCAGATTCACCAAGGTTGAAGTGAAGGAAAAAATGCTAAGGGCAGCCAGAGAGAAAGGTCGGGCTGCCCACAAAGGAAAGCCCATCAGACTAACAGCAGATCTCTCTGCAGAAACCCTATAAGCTAGAAGAGAGTGGAGGCCAATACTCAACTTTCTTAAAGAAAAGAACTTTCAACCCAGAATTTCATATACAGCCCAACTAAGCTTCATAAGCAAAGTGAAAGAGAAATAAAATCCTTTACAGACAAGCATCCAGGCCTGCTTTACAACAGCTCCTGAAGGAAGCGCTAAACTTGGAAAGGAAAAACTGGTACCAGCTATTGCAAAAACATACCAAATTGAAAAGACCGTTGACACTATGAAGAAACTGCATCAACTAACAGACAAAATAACCAGCTAGCATCATAATGACAGGATCAAATTCACACATAACAATATTAACCTTAAATGTAAATGGGGTAAATGCTCCAATTAAAAGGCACAGACTGTCAAATTGGATAGAGTCAAGACCCATCAGTGTGCTGTATTCAGGAGTCCCATCTCATGTGCAAAGACACACATAGGCTCAAAATAAAGGGATAGAGGAATATTTACCAAGCAAATAGAAAAAAAAAGAGGAAAAAATGCATGGGTTGCAATCCTAGTCTCTGATAAAACAGACTATAAACCAACAAAGGTCAAAAAAGACAAAGAAGGGCATTACATAGTGGTAAAGGGATCAATGCAACAATAAGAGCTAACTATCCTAAATATATACGCACTCAAGAAAGGAGCACCCAGATGCATAAAGCTAGTTCTTAGAGACCTACAAAGAGACTTAGACTCCCACACAATAATAGTGGGAGACTTTAACTCTCCATTGTCAGTATTAGACAGAACAATGAGACAGAAAATTAACAAGGATATTCTGGACTTGAACTTAGCCCTGGACCAAGTGGACATAATAGACATCTGCAGAACTCTCCACCCCATATCAACAGAATATACATTCTTCTTAGTACCACATCACACTTATTCAAAGTTGGATTCTTAACCTTCCAAAGCACAGTTGGTCTCTCTCACCAGTAACTTTGGTTTTTTCTTTCTCATCAATTAGGACGATTTAGAACACCAGTAATGTTGATATAGCATTGTTTCCAGTTATTATTGTGTTTAATTCTTTTTTCAGCAATTGATATAATTTTCTTTTTTTCTTTCTTTCTTTTTTTTTTTTTTAAAGATGGAGTCTCGCACTGTTGCCCAAGCTGGAGTGCAGTGGCGCGATCTTGGGTCTCTGCAAGCTCCACCTCCCGAGTTTATGCCATTCTCCTGCCTCAGCCTCCCAAGTAGGTGGGACTACAGGCACCCACCACCACGCCTGGCTGATGTTTTGTAGTTTTCACTGTGTTAGCCAGGATGGTCTCAATCTCCTGACTTTGTGATCTGCCCACCTCTGCCTCCCCAAGTGCTGGGATTACAGGCGTGAGCCACCGTGCCCAGCCAGTTGATATAATTTTCTATGGGAGGATTTCTTTCTGAGGTGAGCAAGATAATGATTCATTTCTAAATTAATAAAACATATTCTCTTTATGACTGTAATCACTTGTGTAGTCTGTTAGAAAGGAGCAAGAGGTCAAAATAGTGACTCATCCAAGAATTATTTATATTTCCTGTTGAAACACTGTCTGTGAGTACATTTTAGGTGAATTTACCTTTTAAATTATGTTTTCTTTCTGCTGATACTAATATTGATAGGTAATCCTTGATCTTATAGCAAATTATATTTAAAACTCAGGAATTTTGGGGGTGGCAGGAGAAAGACAGAGGAGACCTAAAATATACCAGAGCTTAATAGAAAATTATATTTGGTATTGTTTTTGTTAAACATCAGACGTTGAATGATTATTTTCTTTCGATGCAAGTATATTTCTAAATAAAGGAGAATCAGTAGCACTAAATATTAAGAGCAGTGTGAACATTAAAAATAGTTAATTTTTTAAAGTCTTATTTGACTTTATATCGATATGCTCATAATTGTAAGCTATAGAATTATTTCTCCAGCTATAATCCTGAGCAGGTTTTGTTGCACATGTTTATTAGGCTCTAGCACGGAAGTTCTCAATCGAGCAAGAGAATTAGATACAATCTGTGCCCTGGGGACTAGAATTCATAGTTGAGTTGTTCCACATTGGTATAGTTATGATCAGTCTCACACCTGGAATCATCAGTTTTAAATGTTTTAACTACTCTGACCTTTGACCCAAATCCAGATATGCAGTCATAAATAGATTTTCCTCTTAATAGGAGAATTAACAATTAATATTCTAAATAATTATTTTGTAAAAAGTTTACTTATTTGCCAGTGTCTGCCAGATAGTTAACCTTTTATAGTAAATTATAGTAAATCTCAGCTGATAAGAAGCCTTTTAAAAGGATTACAAGTTGTGATTAGCATTTAAACAATATTATTTAATCGTTTAGACTTAGACATTTACTTTAGAAAATGGATAGAGAATTCTTGGCCAGGCGTGGTGGCTCACGCCTGTACTCCCAACACTTTAGGAGGCTGAGGCAGGCAGAACATAAGGTCAGGAGACCATCATAGCTAACACGGTGAAACCCCGCCTCTACTAAAAATACAAAAAATTAGCCAGGCATGGTGGCGGGCGCTTGTAGTCCCAGTACAGGAGGCTGAGGCAGGAGAATGGCGTGAACCTGAGGCAGGAGAATGGCGTGAACCTGGGAGGTGGAGCTTGCAGTGAGCCAAGATTGTGCCACTGTACTCCAGCCTGGGCAACAGAGCAAGACTCCGTCTCAAAAAAGAAAAAGAAAAACAAAAAAAGAAAACTGATAGAGAATTCTTGATGGGCTTCTTGAGATAGGCATTTTTTCCTCAGAAAATAATTCCATTTATTGCAAACTAAACTTTATTTTTTCTGCTGTTGACATTTCCTTACAGTCAGTAGAGGGAGCACAAGTTTTCTGTCAGTCTCTTAATCACAAACTGAAGTGACATCATTAATGATGGTATAAAGGGAGAAAATTCTAGACTAATTCATATTGGCTCATGTTTCTGGGAAAAATTAAAATTTAACAGGTAGAAAGCCAAGTGTTAGAAAGATAAAATGTAATATCAGGTTTCAGAGACCATATGTTGAGTGATACAGTAACAAGAATCAACTGACATAATTCCTTTAAAATTTAAAAATCTGGGGCTGTGTGCGGTGGTGCACGCCTGTAATCCCAGCACATTGGGAGACAGAGATGGATGGATCACCTGAGGTCAGGAGTTCGAGAGCAGCCTGACCAACAAGGTGAAACCCCGTCTGTACCAAAAATTAGCTGGGGTGGTGGTGGGCGCCTGTAATCTGAGTTACTCAGGAGGCTGATGCAGGAGAATTGCTTGAATCTGGGAGGCGGAGGTTGCAGTGAGATGAGATCGTGCCATTGCACTCCAGCCTGGGCGACAGAGCAAGACTCCATCTCAAAAAAAAACAAAAAAAAAACGGCCCTTCACAGTGGCTCGTGCCTGTAATCCCAGCACTTACTGGCTGAGGCAGGTGGATCACCTGAAGTCGGGGTTCGAGACCAACCTAATCAACATAGAGAAACCCCATCTCTACTTAAAAAATACAAAAATTAGCTGGGCATGGTGGCGCATGCCCGTAATCCCAGCTACTTGGGAGGCTGAGGCAGGAGAATTGCTTGAACCTGGGAGGCAGAGGTTGCAGTGAGCTGAGATTTTGCCACTGCACTCCAGCCTGGGCAACAAGAGTGAAACTCCGTCTCAAAAATAAATAAATAAATAAATAAATAAATAAATAAAATTTAAAAATATGGGCTATCAAAGCAAACCTGGACAAATGGGATCACATCACGTTAAAAAGCTTCTGCACAGTAAAGGAAATATCAACATGAAGAAACGACCAGGAAATGGGAGAAAATATTTGCAAACTACCCAACTGACAAGGGATTTATAACCAGAATATATAAGGAGTTCTAACAACTCTATAGGAAAAAATCTAACAGTCCAGTTTAAAAATTGGCAAAAGATCTAAATAGACATTTCTGAAAAGAAGTCATACAATGGCAAACAGACATATGAAAAGGTGCTCGGAATCATTGATAATCAGAGAAATGCAAATCAAAACTACAGAGAGATATCATCTCACCCCAGTTAAAATGGCTTATGTCCAAAGTCAGGCAATAACAAATGCTGGCAAGGATGTGAGAAAAAGGGGACCCTTGTCACTGTTGGTAGGAATGTGAATTAGTAAAACCACTATCGAGAACAGTTTTGAGGTTCCTCAAAAAACTAAGAATAGAGCCACCATATGATTCAACAGTCCTACTGCTGGGTATACACCCAAAAGAAAGGAAATCAGTATACCAAAGAGATATCTGTACTCCCATGTTTATTGCAGCACCATTCACAATAGCCAAGATTTGAAAGCAACCTTGGTGTCCATCAACAGATGCATGATTAAGGAAAATGTGTTATTTATACACAGTAGAGTACTATTTAGCCATAAAAAGAATGAAATCCTGTCATTTGCAACAACATGGATGGAACTGGAGGCCATTGTGTTAAGTGAAATAAGCCTGGCCAGAAAGACAAACATTGCATGTTCTCACTTATTTGTGGGATCTAAAATTAAAACAATTGAACTTGTAGACAGAGAGAGTAGAGGATAGTTATTCGTGGTGGGGAAGGGTACTGGGGTCGGGGGGAGATGGTAGTGGCTAATGGGTACAAAAATCATAGTTAGAAAGAATGAGTAAGACCTAGTATTTGATAGCTCAACAGGGTGACTATAGTCAATAATAACTTAATTGTACATTTAAAAATATCTGGAAGTGTAATTGTATTGTTTATAACACAAAAGATAAATGCTTGAGGGGATGGATACCCCATTTTCCATGATGTGGTTATTACGTATTGCATGCCTGTATCAAAACATCCCGTGGACCCCTTATATATATATACCTACTATGTACTCACAAAAATTCAAATAAAATTTAAAATTAAAATCTGGGTTATGTTAGATTAAGGACTAAATTTAATTTTACTAGAGGTTATGTTGTTTCTTTATGCATTATTTTCTTATCATAAATTCTGAATTTCATTCTAGGGCTATCTGAAATGATTACTTATATGATATATGAAACTTATACACTATACTAAACTTTGATATACTATACAGCAAAAGAGGTAGTGGTTTATGTGTGAACCAGTTATGTTTTTGTCTTCTTCAACAAGGATTAGAAATTTTTTTTTTCAGGGCAAAACCCAGAGGCTGATTGTATTGTGATTAAGGACTTAATCAGTAATTAAGAACATATATTTCAGCAAAATACCCCATATATTTCTACAAATAGTAGACAAAAAAAATTTATACCAAAAAAAGTTATATAAATATAGTTCCTTGAAATGTTTACATGCTTCATGAGCATTTGACAGGACATAAAAGATGATCACTGTCCTTGTCAAATGTTGTTATTAATTTGTTCAAATGGTGCTATTCAGACTATTCTGCAAAGAAACTCAAATGGCATATAGATGCTTATTTGTGTTACTGTGTGAAGATGAATTAAGTACAGAGAAAACCAAGCCAGTTTAATCCCCCTCTCTAGTATCTTACAGCTATTAAAATAATGTCCTCGAACATTTTTATAATTTTTTTAATATAACAAGCTGTTTAAGTTAAATAGGGCGTATGGAAATAGATTCAATTTATAAAGGAGTTAATTGAGATATATTGAGACTTAGTTAGTTATTCAAGGTTATATATTATATTAAGACTGTCATCACAACCAGAATCTGGAGCTCTTGACTCCTACCTAGTGCAAGGAGTTGCCAACTTAAAGTTTATAATCTAGGGGATATGATCATGTAGGGGAGATGATTCTGAAAATATAAGAACATTGTTTAAATTGCTGATCTTTTGTTAAGTGCCTATTTTGTGCAAAATATTATGTCATTACTTTTGTTTGATAGAAAGATGAAAAATATCATAATTGCCCTTGAAGTTACATTGTGTAATGGTGATACAAATAGTAGACAAAAAGTATTTAAAAAGTAATGTGTTTATATCATATGAAAGCTAAGAATACTTTTTAGAGCCAATGCAGTAGAGGACACCCTACATACTAATACATAGTGAAGGAGAAGATTTGGAGGAAATAGCCTCCTCTGATTATGTAGGAAGAGAATAGCTCTGAGATTGATGACTAATACCTATTAAATAAGATTATTAGGGCAGTTAGGTTGAGCAGAGGTAGTTCTAAAAGCTATTTATAGTTAAGATGGAATGCTAAGTAGTGTAATCATAGAGATAGCTGAGTCCTTGGAAACTATCTAGTGCAGGCACTAGTTTTACAGTTAAAGAAACCAGTTAAAGAAATCAGAGTGATTCTGAGTTATTTGTTTGAGGTTAGTTATACAGCTGGATACAGCCAAAGCTGGAATTTGATCCCTTCCAAATGACTGTATATGAAAAAAACTAGGAAACAGATTAATAACAGAATCTAGAAGGTGGCAAATTCTGGAAGTGTATTGGAGGTGTAGAGTATAATTTTTGCCAAGATGTAATTTCCGTCAGTCTTTGCAAGAGGGGAAAGAGAAGTGTTAATTTTTGGTTTCTTGGGCAAAGTCAATCAAAATAGTAGGCTGTAGTGATCCATGGAACAGTTTGAAAAGTAGGATGAGCTGCCTGATAGCCTTTAGGAAAATGACCTTCCCAGCAACATATAAGGCATTTTATTAATAACAAGAGCAAATGTAATAATGATGATATTAACAGTGATAGCTATCATTTATTGAATGTTAGGCATCATGTCAAGTAACTGTGTATAGTAGTTTATTTAGTTATTCTAACCCTGTGACCTAAGTATTTACATGCCATTTTGTCGATGAGGAAACAAAAACTCTGATAGGTTAAGTCATTATCTAGTCACACAGGTAGTCAGCTGTAGAATCAAATTTTGAATCTTGATCTCTTAGAATTCTAAAAATAGTGTATCTCAAACTTGAGTAATGAATAGGCCCTTCTTCTAAAGGAAAAATAATCTTCCCACACCCCATACTGACTTATTTTTATTATAAGATTACTTAACTAGGTATAAACACAAATTCCTTAAATTTTTAGCTCATACTGTATAGTTTAAAAATTAAATTAAATACAAACAAAACTTACAAAATCAGTAAAATTCGAATTTATGACGTTAGTTTAATGTAAAATATGTTTTTTCCTGAAATGAAGATGCTGATTGCAAGATGAATTTATAGCTAACTACTACTGTATAGGTTCTTTTGAGTTTGGCATGCCTATACTGCCATGTGCTTTGTGATAACTTGGTTCTCCCACCACTTTTCTCTATTCAGACTTCTTCAAAATATCCCTTCAGGCAATACTGTCTATTATCATTAGACCTTCACTTGGTGTAATCAGTTATTTATTGTTAATCTTGCCTCTGTTTTCATTAGTTGTGTCAGACTGCCGCTTGATACCAATTTAACAGTTTGGGGCTCTGAATTGTCGTAGCGTTGTGTATTTAGTTATAAGGTTATGGTCAGCCATGTGATCTATATTATGTTTATGTTAATTATCTTTTAGGTCGTCATCTAGAGGGAACCACAAAGTTAAAAAAAATTCACAGACTCTGCCAATCTTAACCAGGCCTTTGTTGTTTCGACCTAAAGAAAAATTGTACTGCACTTTTTGTCAAAACTCTATACCCTAGTACTACCTGGTTTTTGTAGGGTAGTAGTGGAGATCCAGAAAATTTGCCGTCTCCATCCATTTCAGTTCAGGCCTCTAACATTTTGCATCTGAATTTCTGCCACAGCCCTCAGTTTTATTCCCACCAAACTGCTTTTCACAGTGTGAGTTTTTAAGAATATAAACTTTTAGGACTCAGCTTAAGAATCACATCTTCCTGGAAACTTTCCTCTATTGCTTCTCCTATGTCTAGCTTCCATCTGTCATACTTCACCATTTTCTCTCCTAGATTGAATTAGTTAGCTTTTCTTCCTGTTTCTTCTTTATAACTCCATAACACTTTGTGCACACCTCTGTTATGATGCTTAGCATATTGTATTGTAATCCTTATTTTTTCAGTCTCCCAAGTAGAATATTAACAGCTTCTTCCTTCTCCTCTTCTTCTTCTTTCTTCTCCTCCCCCTTGTTCTCCTTCTTCTCCTCCTTAGCATATTGTATTGTAATGCTTAATTTTTCAGTCTCCCAAGTAGACTATTAACAACCTCGTCCTCTTCCTCCTCCTCCTCCTCTGCCTCCTCATCTTCCTCTTCTCCTCCTCCCCTCTTTCTCCTTTCCTTTCCTTTCCTTTCCTTTCCTTTCCTTTCCTTTCCTTTCCTTTCCTTCTTCTTCTTTCTTCTTCCTTTATTTTATTTTATTTTTTTTGAGATGGAGTCTCACTGTATTGCCCAGGCTGGTCTTGGACTTCTGGGCTTAAGTGATCCCTCTGCCTCAGCCTCCCAAGTAGTTGGGATTACAGGCACACGCCACCATGCCTGGCTATTGGACTGTTAATTTGAAAGTAAAGCCTACCTCGTCCATCTGTATAACTGCATGTTATCTGAATGGGAAGAAAGTTCCACTGATAGAGTTATGATCCTGAATCACTGATTAGTCAGTTGTGATTTTATTTTAATTTTTATTTTATTTTTTGTTTTGAGATGGAGTCTTGCTCTGTCAGCCGGGCTGGAATGCAGTGGTATGATCTTGGCTCACTGCAACCTCTGTCTCCTGGGTTTCAGTGATTCTCCTGCCTCAGCCTCCCAAGTAGCTGGGATTGTAGGCACGAGCCACCATGCCTGGCTAATTTTTGTACTTTTAGTAGAGACAGCGTTTCACCATGTTAGCCAGGCTGGTCTTGAACTCCTGACCCCAAATGATCTGCCCACCTTGGCCTTCCAAAGTGCTGGGATTGTAGGCGTGAGCCACCATGCCCAGCCCAGTTGTGATTTTAGAAGTGAGGATTCAAAGGTAGGCAAAAACAAAGTCGACATTTTCTTGTCTTTCTCATTCATTTGTGTAAAATGTATGTGAGTGACCTAAGTAGTTAATGTAATAGACTATTGTGCATGTAAGCAACATAATGTTGAAAGTAATTTCTCCATAAAGAATTAAAACATAATAGCATTTTGTTTATCTTTGGCTAGGTGCCGTGATTGTCTCCACGCCCCAGGACGTCGCACTGATGGATGCACACAAGGGTGCTGAGATGTTTCGCAAAGTCCATGTGCCCGTAAGCATTTACAGCTTCACTGTTGAAAAATATAAAACTCTTCTAACTGAAGAAGCAAGTCATTGAAAAATATAGTTGAAGTTTTAGTTTAGTCCTGTGCAGAAGTCTTTATGAAAGTCCTAGTTTATCATTATGGTTACTTTAAAAACACACTTATAGGTGCAAATGAGTCTATACAAGATATTAATCCAGAAGAATTCCAAGACACCCTTTAGGTAAGAGTTTTCTATAGAAGTACTACTTCTCTCATACTTGCAGCTCTCATTGACCAAAAAACAATTGCAAGAGTGTTTTAGGAAATTATTTAGATAGATAGACTTGAATAGATCACTTATGAGGAAACAGATGAAAAAAGATTACTTTTTTCCTTCTGCCTTCTACAGTTCAACTCATTTATAGCTCACCTTCTTCTAGGAGGCACTTCAGGATTTTCTGCCCAATTTGGTGGAATGAAAGTTAAAAATAAAATAAAAATAGACAAAATAATTAAAGTTAGATGGAGTCAGAAGTGAAGTCAGTAAACAAATTGCATGCTATTAAGGAACTTAAATACATGCTAGGGATGTACCATGACTTTTCTAGCAGCCAAAGGAAAAGAAATATAGTATCATTATAAAACTGTGCGTTTCTGCAAAGTTAAAAAAAAATAAAACTGGATGCTCAAGGGAGACAGAGCTGAGACCAGAGAGAAATATCTTCCCTAAGTTCTTAGAAAGAAGAACCTGTGTATGTAATGAACACACTCCCATCACCTTCTTTACAGTAAATACAGGGTTCTTCCTTCTAGTGTGCCTCAACAAAAGCAGGTGGAATCGTGCTGGAGTACAATTTAAAACAAACATTTCAGTACAATGCCAACATGATACTTCTCTGTGGCTAGCTAGTAGCCTTGCTTAATTCAAAGGCAGATTTTTGAGCATATACATCAGAACTTTTTAAACTTCGGTCTGTAGATTAGCTTCAGGAGTCTCATGATTTTTCTCTCCCTCACCTCCCCGGGACAGCCCTAATTGTATGCCTACGTGTATTTGTTTTGGTATGGAACGAATTATAACTTTTATCAGATTCTTCAGTGAGACCATGACACAGGATAAGATCCAATAATGTACTTGAATGAATGGACTTGAAGGGAAGCTTTCATAAATGTTTATCTCTCAGAGGGCTTCTGAAAAGTATAAAATAGTGTAGTAGAATGGTTGAGGTGAATTTCCTCAAGTACCTCTTCTCCCTTGCCAGTTAGCACAGTGCTGTGGGCATTGGCAAGCTGCGGAACTCTGAGTTGGATTGACATGTTCTCATGATGAGGAGGCTGATAAGGAAGGTGCCTGTATGCTTACCTTCCAGGTGGTCCAAGGGTTTTTCACTAGCGGGTTTATAATTGTGATCAGCAAGTAGTTTAGGGCCAGTGTTCTATGTTGTGAACTTTAGGTTGGAAAATTTTTAAAACAGTGATAACCAAATGCCTGCCTCACACATAAAACTCTCTCTGAAGCACCTAATTTGAGCAATGTTACTTCATATTATGCCCTGTAAGACAAACTAGACACAAGTAATGCCTACCCAGATAACTAAATAAGGTTACTTATTATATGGGATTTTAAAATACAAATCAGCAAAAAGTTAGAAGGTTATCTACCAAAAATTATGACATTGACTTAAGTAATCTCTAATCCTTCTTTCTGGCAGAAATTAGATAGCAGTGCCAATTGTCTGTTAAGATCACTCCAAAGTCAGGATAATAGCCATTCTATTTGCACATAAGTGAATGCTTAACTTCTCATTCTTTACGATGAGAGTTGAGGGTGTCTTGCTCACCCAAAAACATGAATTCCTTGAGGAAGAAGTTTTAAACAGAGCAGAAGTAAGACCTCTTTACAATTTTACCCTGTATAAATTATCATTTTGTATATCAGAATACCATTTCAACTGACACTGCCATTTGAGGTGACTACATATATGGAGCAAGTCCTACATGGACTTTGCTAGTTAGGAATCTAATGACCGTAGTTGCCAAATTCAGCATATATTATTTTTCAGTCCCTATGTAAATCTGTATACCTGTAAACCTGGATACTTATACTGTTCTGACAATTTTTTTTCCCTAGATTCTAAGGCAGAGGGTTGGACAGATAATCCTTATGGAACATAACAGAGAGGAAGAGGGATGATCACCAAGTCCAGGTTAGGCTATTGCTAGGTGGATGCCACTGAAGGATAAATGATGAGGATATTAGCAAGGAAGTATTATGAAGACATATTCCAGATGAAGGCTGATGGACTGCATAAGGCTCATAGAACTACTTCAGGGATCAGTTAGAAGGTGAAAGAGCTGTTTGGGATCAGAAAGTTGATGTTCGAGTATAAGTTTGCCAAGTTAGAGCAGTTCTGGGTCATGGCAAGGTCCAGGATGTTGTCATGGGTTTGTGGGACTTAGTGGGAGTAGAAATGAAAGTCATTGGAACTGTGTAATTCTTCCAAGTTGAAATTTATAGTTCTTTCCTCTGTAAGAACTTTTGGACATCTTCCTGTATCTTTATTATGGCTCTCTCTTTTTTTTTTCACCCTACATTTGAATTATTTGCCTTATAAACTACAAACATTTTTTAAAAGAGATAGAAGGTCTTAATCATCTCTTAAACCTGAAGAACAAGATAGGTATTCAGTAATGTTTGCAGGTGAATGAGTGAGAACTTTCCAGCAATAAGCTCTGTGAACAATTGGGCAATCATGATTAGCTACATTGTAAAGAAGGTCTTGGCTATGAGTGGGAAGTGAATTTGATGACCTCTGAGATCCCTCTGGGCCTTAAAAGCCCCAGAGCCTAAGTAATAGTAAAGGATTTGAAATTAGTAAGTGTTTTATAAATACAAAAAAAAGATGTTATGCTTTGTTTATACCAGTTTATTGCATTTCTTCCCCTTGGTTTTTAGTCCTGCTCTCTGTTTTTCTCCCATTTGACATGCATTAGTTACCATGGAAACAATGATGTCATTGGAATGCATCGGTATGGACAGAGTTTAGTAATGTCTACAAGAACATATTGAAGTTAATTTAAATGATTTCTTAAAACTCAAGGCTTACAACAGACACATGAAAAAATGCTCATCATCACTCGCCATCAGAGAAATGCAAATCAAAACTACAATGAGATACCATCTCACACCAGTTAGAATGGCAATCATTAAGAAGTCAGGAAACAACAGGTGTTGGAGAGGATGTGGAGAAATAGGAACACTTTTACACTGTTGGTGGGATTGTAAACTAGTTCAACCAATGTGGAAAACAGTATGGCAATTCCTCAAGGATCTAGAACTAAATGTACCATATGACCCAGCCATCCCACTACTGGGTATATACCCAAAGGATTATAAATTATTCTACTACAAAGACACATGCACACGTATGTTTATTGCAGCACTATTCACAATAGCAAAGACTTGGAATCAACCCAAATGTCCATCAGTGACAGACTGGATTAAGAAAATGTGGCACATATACACCGTGGAATACTATACAGCCATAAAAAAGGATGAGTTTGCGTCCTTTGTAGGAACATGGATGCAGCTGGAAACCATCATTCTTAGCAAACTATCACAAGAAGAGAAAACCAAACACCGCATGTTCTCACTCATAGGTGGGAACTGAACAATGAGATCACTTGGACTCGGGAAGGGGAACATCACACACTGGGGCCTATCATGGGGAGGGGGGAGGAGGGAGGGATTGCATTGGGGAGTTATACATGATATAAATGATGAATTGATGGGTGCTGACGAGTTGATGGGTGCAGCACACCAACATGGCATAAGTATACATATGTAACAAACCTGCACGTTATGCACATGTACCCTAGAACTTAAAGTATAAAAAAAAAAAAAAAAAACTCAAGGCTTAGATAGGGCAAGTAGGAGAAGAGATGAGCTATTGAATTCTCTGTTCTCTGCCTGAAATGGTAGCAACTATGCCAAATCCTTAATTATCTTAATATTTGTAGGTAGACTATTTTTTTAAACAGCATAAAAATTTTCAGTCTTATACATTTTTAATAATGAGTAATTTATGTGTTGCGTCATTCTCACTCATTTTTCTTGCCTTCTTATACATGGGAGTCCCAGGCACCCCGATTTGGAGCCCTTCTCCTATCATTGCACTATATATCCCTTACTTCTTTGATAATCTCTTTCCCTGCTACTGAAAAGTAAATTAAAGTATATTTATTCTCTTATTCCTTCGGCACATAAGGGATCACTTAGTTACTTTTAATTCAACAAATGTGATTAATTCATTTTTCCACAAGTCTATATTTACTGATATTTAGTGTCTTCTGTAAGCAAAGTACTGTAATAAACTTCCATTAGTGGTTTAGAAAAAAATAAAGAAGGATGAAGCCTCTTTCTTCAAGTACTTTATCATCCTGTAGACTAACTCTGTTTTGATGCAAAGGCCTTAAATTCTGAAAAGCATGAAAACACTTTTTCTTCTAGACTATCAGGGATGGCTTTATGGAAAAGCCATGATTATTTTTTTCATGCCCCTGTAATTTTACACATCCTGGTCCTTTGCCTGATAAGCCACGGCCAATTTAGGGAACTCATGTATTCATTTTTAACATCTCTGCTCAGACATTATTTCCTCTAGAAAGCTTTTCCCAGTGTGCCAGGAAAAGTTAATACTCCTATCTCGGATCTACTTACACATATATTTAGTTTGGTTCTTATTGCACTACAGGTTTACCTGTCAGTCTTCACAGAAGAACACAAGTTTTGGATATCAAGAAAACATGCTTTAAACATTCTTAAATGCATAGTTACCTGGCATGTAGCAGGCAGGATACTTTGATTTAGGATGTAATGCCATCCACATCTGCTGTTCCCTTTACCCCCAGCTCATGGGCTGCTCTGTCTTGCTTTCTCTGTTTCACAGCCAAACTGGTCTTTTTCCACTTCTTTGAAGTTTCCACACACCATTTTTCTCCTTGGGACCCTTACCATGCTTTTTCCCTACTGGAGAACATTTTAACCTCACTTTTCACCTGTTAACAGTCCTTTTTTTACTTTGGTACTTAAACAAAAGGCTTTTCTCAGGGAGAGGTGCCCTAACCATTTTTTTTTTTTTTTTTTTTTTTTTGGGAGACAGAATCTCACTCTGTCACCCAGGCTGAAGTGCAGTGGTGCGATCTCGGCTCATTGCAACCCCTGCCTCCTGGGTTCAAGCAATTCTCCTGCTTCAGCCTCCCTAGTAACTGGGATTACAGGCACCCGCCACCATGCCCAGCTTATTTTTGTATTTTAGTAGAGATGGGATTTCACCGTGTTGGCCAGGCTGATCTCGAATTCCTGACTTCAAGCAATCCACCCGCCTCGGTCTCCCAAAGTGCTGGGATTACAGACGTCAGCCACCGTGCCCAGCCCACCCTAACCCTTTTATGAGCTTTTTGAATTTTATAATACAATTATACTCTATTACTCCTTTTGGAACTGTTTTCACATTTGTTAGTACTTTCACATTTGCATACTATACTATACTATACTATACTATACTATACTATACTATACTATACTATACTATACTCATACTATAAGCTCGGTGAGTACAGAGACCACCTGTCTCTCTCGCTGTGCCTGGAAGATGTAGTTTCTCACTAAATATATGCTGAGTGAATGAGTGGAGTAGGATTTTCATAGGCATATCTAGGGACTAGGGAGGGACAGAATTCAGTCTTGAAAGAATCAGGAATACACAAGTTGTGTTCAGGATTGTTCAGTTTGTCTATAGTTGAGGTACTGTGTATTGGTGTATGGCCAGGTTTGGTAGAGCCTTAAACAGTAGGCTAAGGAATTTGTACTTTCTTCTTAAGATTATAAGAGGAGTTCATAAAGAATGCTGGATGGGAAGTAGACATCATTAGGATAGAGCTTTACAAAGTTTTAATCTGGTGGAGATAAATAAAAAGAATAGGAGCCAGGAAACATGGAGGAAGTAAGGGAACATTTGCAATGATCAAAGTTATTCATGCTGTAGATTGTGACCCACAAACAGATCATGAAATTGATACAGTAAGAGATGTAATCAAAAATGCTTAAACCATGTCAGAGTAAATTGCTCTTAGGAAGAGAGTCTTCTTTAATAAAGATTTGGTCTCAAGTATAAACACGTATATTATATGTGTGTATTGTGTGTTTCTTGCTCATGTAACTGTAGTATTATAGTAGATGAACAGGTCAACAGAGTGGCCTTCTTCCATGTAGTCAAGATGTAAAATATTTCTTTTATCAGTAAGACAGTTTAAAAAGTTGGAAAAACATGATGTAGGTGATAGGCAGTAAGGGACTTAATTAGAATAATGCCAGTGAAAATGGAAGGGGAAAATGAATGTAATTGACATTTTGAAGGAAGAATTGACAATCTTGGGAATCGATTGTATAGGGTAGGAGAGTTAGAACAAAAAAGACAGAAATCAAAATAATTTTGAGAGTTATGATACCATTAATAAATCTACCAGGAGCTGCTTTTTAGTTCAGGTTGACAACAAACTAGAAGAAATAAGAAGTTAGATTCTCAGTCACAAATCTCTGCCCTTCTTCTCTATGAGAGTTGTGATTTAATAGTGTTCGTCAAGGAAGAAACCGGTAAAGATACTGACAAGAGAAATACTCTTTAAAAAGTTTCTTATATACAGATTTTTGTTATCACTTAGAGAACTGTATTTTTTATATTCTTTAGTGGTTTCAAAGTAAATTGCTTTCCAAATTTTCTTATAATGTTTTAGATGATAGGAAACTACTTGCAGAGGCATTTTTGCATAGTAGTGAAGAACATGAGCTGAGGAGTTTGAATTGTAGATCTCAGCTCTGCCACTTTGTGACTGTATGACCTGAGTTATTTATTCTGTGCCTTAGTTTTCTCAATCATCGTATGGGAATCATAGTAGTATTTTCCTCAGGAGGTTAAGATGAGAATTAAGATAATGCATATAAATGGCTTAAGTACAGTAGTTTTTGGCAGTCTAAGCACTCAATGTTTAGAATGTTATATAATTAATTTTTCTTATAATTACTTTTTAGAATGTTATGAAACAGATAAATTTACATATTTTTATGTATTTTACCTGAGGATTTTGACTAATCCCTTTATTTGGTAATAAGAATTTGGGGCTGGGCATAGTGGCTTACGCCTGTAATTCCAGCACTTCGTGAGGCCAAGGCAGGAGTATTGCTTGAGGCTAGGAGTGCAAGACCATCTTGGGCAACATATTGAGACCCCTATCTCTTCAAAATAATAAAAAATTAGCCGAGTATGGTGGCATGCAACTGTAGTCCAAGCTACTCAAGAGGCTGAGGTGGGAGGATCACTTGAGCCTGGAAGGTCTAGGCTGCAGTGAATTGTGATCATGCCAGTACACTCCAGCCTGAGTGTTAGAGTGAGACCTTGTCTCAAAAAAAGAAAAAAAAATAATTAGAATTTTAAACACTACTGTTCTTTGAGATTTATTCCTTGAGTATATTCATTGAGCCATGTACATTATCTTCATGTAGATTTATTAAGTTGATATATTATTTTGAGTCTATAATTCTGCATTATTTGAAATTTGCATTATTTAAAGAAGGCAAATTGCTGTTACAAGTAAACCCCAAAATATATAATGATACAAATACAATGGAAGTTTCTTTCTTGCTCATGTAACAGTCCTATTACAGTAGATGAACAGGTGAGCAGAGTAGCCTTCTTCCATGCAGTCTTTCAGATTGTTGGAGCCTCTGTCATTTTCAATTGTGGCTTCTAAAATTACATTAGGAGCTGTCTTCATTCTAGCCAGCCACAAGGAAAGAGAATACAGAGGCATATACCTACCTTGGAGATTTTTATGGGCCAGACCTAGAAGTGATACACATACTTCTACACACATTCTTCTAGCTAAAATCAGTCACATGACCACATGTCACATTTCTCAAGGAGCCCAAGAAATATTGATTAGTTGTGTGCCAAGGAAGATGAGATCATGAATTTTGGCGAGCAGCGAGCAGTCTATACCACATTTGACCTGGAAACAAATATATAGATTAAATCCTAATGTAGATCACTGAACTGATTTATTTCCTAATAAATAATTCTGAAAATTGTATAGCTATTTTAGTCTTAAAAATATTTATCTTATAAAAGAGAGAGAGAAATTCTACCTTTCCTGTGGTTTAATTTTTCTGCTAAAAACAAAAAACAGACAATCCTACTGTGGTCTGGAACTTTTTTTTTTTTTTTTTTTTTTTTTTTTTGATACAGAGTCTTGCTCTGTCGCCAGGCTGGAGTGCAGTGGCGTGATCTTGGCTCACTGCAACCTCCACCTCCCAAGTTCAAGCAATTCTCCTGCCTCAGCCTCCCGAGTAGCTGGGATTACAGGCACCCAACACCACGCCTGGCTAATTTTTGTATTTTTAGTAGAGACGGGATTTCACCGTGTTAGCCAGGATGGTCTCGATCTTCTGACTTCATGATCTGCCCGCCTTGATCTCCCAAAGTGCTGGGATTACAGGCGTGAGCCACTGCGCCTGGCTAGTCTGGAACTTTTTATTATTTATTTTAAAGGTTAAGGATTATATTGTCTTCTTAGAAAAATTAGACGATCTTTATTATCTTTATAAGACTGGATAGCATTCTGCATCTCAGCCATAATTATTTCTCAGAGACTGGAGATATATGCTCATTTGTGTCTTTCCCCAAGCTCTCTCAGAAGTCTGTGTGCTTTGAACTAGAATGCTGTTCTATGTGATTTACATAAATTAAACTCATCTCGCACAACAACCCTATGAAATACAGAACATCATTTCCCCCATTTTGCACATGAGGAAATGTGGTTGAGAGAGGTTAAATAACTTACATAAGAACATCTATTTGTTTAGTGGGGCATCTGGGCTCTGATCCAAGAAGTCTGCTTTCCAGAGCCCGTATTCTTAACTGCAGTTTCTGTGGATACTCCAGAGTTGAGTTTTAGTACTGTGGACATCACGGACTATCACAGGGCGACAGATTCTAGGGTATAAGAGGGTTCTTCATCAAATTTGCTTATTATTGCAGTTCCGATTGTTAAGGTAGACAAGTGAAGCCAGAGGAAACTGGTGGATTGAAAATGGGGAGGAGTTAAGGAGCCATAGGCTCTGCTGACAGTCAAGAAGGTATCATGTGGGTGATAAGGGGAAGGGGAGTTCCATGTCCAGGATTTAGGAGAAAGGGATGAAGTCTAAGACTTGACTGCAGCAGTGAGTGGTAAGGATGGCTCAAATAAGGCCTGCCCTATAACTGTGCTCTTAATTTTACTATGCTATATTGCTCAACTTTACTGACTGATTATTATTTTAAGCCACCTAATTCCATGCACAAAAGTCTGTATCTAATTGTCATCTTGTTTGGTAACTTCCTTATACAAACCAGTCACTCAGATAGTTTGAATTTTGGCTTTGTCATTTACCAACTGTGTGACCAGTTGTGAAGCAAATAATTTAGCTTCAGAGTTTCCTTCCATGATTTAGGGATGAGAATACCCATCTCATTGGTCACTATGGCAGTGAAGCGTGGTTGTATTTACAGTACTTAGCATAGCCTTAGGACATGGTAGGTAAAGGGTAGCTCTGAATGTTATTGATATCGTGGTAGACATTAGAGATCATTATAAATCCTTGTTTTCAAGATTAAGAATTCAGGGCATAGAGAAATTGAGTTGCACCTCATAGAGCCACAACTATTTAGTTGGTCCCTGAGAGGAGCATGGACCCAGGCCTCCCCATTCATTGTTCTTTCTTTGTCAAATGACTATTCTGAAAGAGAAAACAAGAACACCTGTCTCATTTTTTAAAATTATGATATCTGTGCACATGCTTCAAGGAGTATACGAAAAACTGGTTCGAGTCTAACAAAGAACTGCAAAGCAGTTATGAATCTCATCTATTTCAGTTATTATCATTCATTATTTAACAATGAATTTTTCCTCCTCACTTTTTCTTAAATCATGGCTTTTAATGCTTGTGACAGGTTCCAACCAGCAAGCATTTAACCTGATTTTAACCTGGATAAATTGGATTACATAGTACCTTAAAAATCTTGCTTGTTACTTACCTGTATCTGGGTTTAAAATGCCAAAAAGAAATTAAAATTGGAGCCTTTTGAGCCTCCTTAATTCAATAGATTTAGACAGAAAAATCCAATATTCAGAGCAATGTTGATATTTCAAGAGAATCAATTTTTAAAAAGTTAAGAAGTGCCCTTCTGAGCCAGTGATGAATTGGAATACTGCAAGAATCACACGCAAAAAGGTTGTGGTGGCTGATGGTAGCCAGGCATGTAGTATTTGCCTTCTTTCAGTTAAAGTAGCTAAGGTAAAAAGATAAAAGGACCCTATACTTTGATGAGACATTAAAAAATGATTGAGCGTGCTTACAGCTGTATCTCAGTGGTATTATGTAAATTAAGCTATAAGCAAAGCATCTGTTTTCTAATGTTTCTGCTATTAAAGGATGTACACAATAGCTCTACAGTAAATACAAACAGCTTAACAGTATATGAAGTATTCACAAGATGTAAGGCTTATTTGGAGGGGAACGCATCATAATGGACTTGAATTCTTTCCTATTTAAGAGAGAAGAATTTTTTTTTTTTTTTTTTTTTTTTGAGATGGAGTCTCGCTCTGTCGCCGGGGCTGGAGTGCAGTGGCCGGATCTCAGCTCACTGCAAGCTCCGCCTCCCAGGTTCACGCCATTCTCCTGCCTCAGCCTCCCGAGTAGCTGGGACTACAGGCGCCCGCCACCTCGCCCGGCTATTTTTTTGTATTTTTTTTTAGTAGAGACGGGGTTTCATAGTGTTAGCCAGGATGGTCTCGATCTCCTGACCTCGTGATCCGCCCGTCTCGGCCTCCCAAAGTGCTGGGATTACAGGCTTGAGCCACCGCGCCCGGCCTAAGAGAGAAGAATTTTTGATGAACAAAACTGTAATGTGGATATTCTAATGTTCTTATTACATTAGTTGCCCCCATTCAAAACCTCCTTGATTATGGAGGATTGCTGTTAAGTGAACTCGAGCAGTGGTTTCTAAGCTTTTTAAAATTTCTTTCTTTTAAATTCTCCCCCAGACTTTAAATTCTCAAGACTTTCTTTTAAATTCTCCCCCAGCTAACCCTATGTTTTGAAAGAATTGTTTGCCACTGTTTGCATATGTTAATTAATGGCTGATGTCTTCTCCTTTTTAGTAAATCAAAGATAGAATATATAAATAACATGTATGTATATCTATCTATATATAGATATACACTATATGTCTATATATACATACAGAGAGAGACATACACAGAATTATATATATAACTGTTGTATGGGCTCTGCACAGAATGAGATAACCATAAAAGAGGATTATCAGATTTGGCTGATGTAATTTCAATTAAAAGCACAGAAACTTGGTAGTTTATCTGTCTTGTATATTTTTAAAGTGTTTTATTTATGTTCAATTTTTAAAAATATTCATAATAGACCAGGTGCAGAGGCTGAGGTGGGAGGATTGCTTGAAGCCAGGTACTAAGACCTTGTTTCTACAAAAAATAAAAAATGAGCTAAGTGTGCTGGCATGCATCTGTAGTCTCAGCTACTTAGGAGGCTGAGGCAGGAGGATCACCTGAGCCCAGGAGTTGCAGTTTGTTTGAGGCTTCAGTGAGCCATGATCATGCCACTACATTCCAGCCTGAGCAGCAGAGTGAGACCCTGTTTCAAAAAAAAAACAAAAATTCATTTTGAATCACACAACCTGAGAAAATACTTTTGTGCATCTTTAGACCCTTAAAATATTAGGTAGGATAACTACCAAAATAGCTTCTATAGTCAGGCTTTAATTATCTAGAGCAGCACTGTCCAATGGAAATATGAACCACAAATGTAGTTTTAAAGTTCTGGTTTTTTTTTTTTTTTTTTTTGAGACAGAATCTTGCTGTTGCCCAGGCTGGAGTGCAGTGATGCAGATCTCGGCTGACTGCAAGCTCTGCCTCCCGGGTTCACACCATTCTCCATTTTAAATGGTAAAAAAAAGATGAAGTTAATTTTAATAATGTATGTACCACAGTATATTCAAAATATTATCATTTCAACATGAAAACCACATAAAAATTGTTGAGGATCAACCAAAAAGGAATTGTATTTGAAAAACACTAGGAATTCTTACAATTCAGTAAGGGGAAGAAAACATATAATCAATTGAAAAAATAGGCAAGAGACCTGAACAGGCCTTTATGGAAGAGGATATGCAAATGACAAAAAAATGTAATATATATAGTCAACTTTATTAATAATTTTGGCAATACAAATTAAAACCATAGTAGAAAAGATAGCTGAGCACAGACTCCAGAAGAATGAGGACAAACTGGAATGCAACTGCACCTCCAAATCTTCCTTTCACCATCTCTGAACAAAGAAAACCATTAATGTGTAATGCCTAAGACTTCATTTCTACCTTCCAGAACTCCCACCACTTTACTTTTGGCAAACTTTAACCATGAACCATGTAAGCAAGAGTCTAAGTAATTTCGTTCCCATTATGAACAGGTAGACAGTTGAACAAGCCAGCACAATGAGAGTCTACTACACACTCATCATACTTGCTAAAATTTAAAAGACTGATGGTACCAAAGGTCCAGGCTGTGGAATGGCTGGAATTCTCATACATTGCTGGTGGTAGTATAAATTGGTAGAACTTTATTTGGAAACTTTAGCTTCTTTAACATATTAAGTTAAATACATGTAACCTAATACCCAGCCAAAAAAAAAAAAAAAAAGAGAGAGAGAGAGATATGTACAAAAACATTCATAGAAGCATTATTTACAGTAGCCCAAATCTGGAAACAACCCAGATGACCCAACAGGAGAATAGATATTTGTGGTATAGTCATTATAAAATCTTATAACTCAATGAAAATAAATTACAGGTACATAGTTTAGCTGGATGAATCACTTGGACACAAAAATATATATTGCATGATTCCATTAGTATCAAATTCAAAACAACACAAAATTAATTTATGGTGTTAGAAAGCAGGTTAGTAAATACCTTTGGGAAAGTGTTTGGAGGATGTCTAGGGAGACTACTGGGGTGTGGGCAACATTTTGTTTATTAACAGGGTCTTGGTAACATGGACATACATTTTGGTGAATCCATTTTGCCATAAACTTAAGTACTTTTTTTGTGTTCCTGATATACTTTGATGGAAAAGCTTAAAAATAAATAACTTGCAAACATTTTTTTTTACTTGTACTAAGTCTTCAATACTCAGGGTGTATTTTATACTTATAGCACATCCTAATTCAGACTAACCACATTTCAAGTATTCAGTAGCCAACCACATGTGACCAGTGGATACCCTATTGGGCATTGTGGGTCTATAGCCTCGCCATTTTAGAGCTTCTATGGAGTTAGACTTTATTTCAGGGCTCTTGTTGGAGTGTTAATTAGGAATAATAGGATATTATTCCTCCCAAGGAACTCATCTTAATTTTACTGCTGCTTTTGGTTCTATAGAATATTTTCCATATAAAAACAGATGGTTCTTTTTATATGCAAGTTCACAAGACACCTAATATGTCATTGTTTTGGTTTTTTGTTCGTATTGCTTTATTACCATTCTTCTCATAACTACCTTTTTTAAAAGCAAACTTTTCATTGAATGTGTGACATACATACATAAAAGAACACAAATTATAGCCCAATGAATTTTTACAAAGTATAAACATACCCATTGTGTGTATCCCAGAAATAGAACAATAGAGAGCCCAGAAATCATATATTTACAGTCAATTGATTTTTGACAGAGATGCCAAGAACACACAATGAAGAAAGGACAGTCACTTCAATAAATGGTGTTAGGTCAACTGGATGTCCACATGCAGAAGAATGAAATTAGACCCTTATTTCACACCATATATAAAAATCAACCCAAAATGAAGTAAAGACTTATATGTAAGACCTGAAACTATAAAACTATTAGAAGAAAACCTAGAGAGGAAGCTCTATGACATTGGTGTGGGCAATGATTTTTTCTGGATAGACAAAATAGCAAAAAATTGACAAATGGGATTACATCAAACTAAAAAGCTTCTGAACAGTGAAGGAAATAGTCAACAAGGTGAAGAGACTACTTACAGAATGAGAGAAAATATTTGCAAAACATACATAAGGAGCTAATATTCAAAATATATGAGGAACTCAACCCAATAGCAAGAAAACAAACAACCTGATTTTTTAAATGGATGAAGGATCTGAGTGGACATTTCTCAAAAGAAGACATACAAATGGCCAACAGCTGTGTGAAAAAATGCTAATATCACTAATCATTAGGGAAATGCAAATCAAAACCACAATGAGATATCCCCTCATACCTGTTAGAATAGCTATTATCCCCTCATATCTGTTAGAATAGCAAAAGAAGAGTGTTGGTAAGGATGTGGAGAAAAGGGAACCTTTTCACACTTTTGGTGGAAATATAAATTAATACAGCCATTAAGGAAAATAGTATGGAGGTTCCTTAAAAAATTATACAACTACCATATGATCCCACAGTCCCACTGCTGGGAGTATATCTGAAGGAACTGAAATCAGTCTACCAAAGAGATACCTGCACTCCCATGTTTATTGCAGTACTATTCACAATAGCCAAGATATGGAATCAATTAACAGATGAATGGATTTAAAAAATGTGTATACACATACACAGAGACACAGAAAATGGAATACTATGTGGCTTTTAAAAAGAAAGAAATAGGCCGGGCACGATGGCTTACGCCTGTAATCCCAGCTCTTTGGGAGGCCGAGGTGGGCAGATCATGAGGTCAGGAGATCAAGACCATCCTGGCTAACACAGTGAAACCCCGTCTCTACTAAAAATACAAAAAAAATTAACCAGGCACTGTGGCGGGCGCCTGTAGTGCAAGCTACTCAGGAGGCTGAGGCAGGAGAATGGGGTGAACCCGGGAGGTGGAGCTTGGAGAGAGTCGAGATCGCGCCACTGCCCTCCAGCCTGGGCAACAGAGCGAGACTCCGTCTCAAAAAAAGAAAGGAAGAAATCCTGTAATAACATGGATGAACCTGGAGGACATTATATGAAGTAGAATAAGCCAGGTACAGAAAGACTTAGTGAGCTCACTTATATGTGGAATCTAAAAAAGTTATATTATAGAGGTAGAGAGTAGAATGGTGGTTACCAGGGGCTAGGGAGCAGGAATTGGGAAAATGTCAGTCAAACAATATAAAATTTCAAAATAAGAAATGGAACATTGTCAGCATCCCAAAAACTCCTGCCTGTGCCACCTTCCAGTTACTACCCCAAAATGGAACCCAAATCATAACACTATAGTTTTGCTGGTTTGTGAAATTTTTACAAACAGAATAATACAGTGTTATACGTTTGTGCGTCTGGTTTATTTTGCTTAAAATTATGGTTGCGAGATTCACTCATATTGCTGATTGTTGCTGTCATTCTTTTCTTGTCATTGATTGTAGCATTCCATTGTGTGAATATATCACAATTTGTCCATTTTATTGTTGATGAACATAAGTAGTTTTCCATTTTTTTATTATTATGATTAGTGCTGTTATGAACATTGTTGTACATGTCTTTTAGTGAATGTTTTGTTCATGTGTCTGTTGGTACATAACTGGAAGTGGAATTGCTGTGCTGTAGTATAAACATATATCAGTTTATGTAGATACTGCCAAATAGTTTCTAAAAATGATTGTACCCATTTCCACTCAACTGAAATAATGAATCTTACTTGTTTCACATTCTCACAAACATTTGATATAATTTTGTTTTTTGTTTTAGTCATGCTGATGTTTCTTTTCTAACATAGTCTTAAACATAAATGTACTTTGAATATCCTCTTTTGTGGAATGTCTTAAATCTCTTGCCCATTTCTTTATTGTATTATCTGACTTTTCCTTATTGATTTGCAGGAGTTCTTTATACATTATGGGTAAAAGTCCTGTGTCATGTGTGTGTATTGTATATACTATCTCCCACTCTATAACTTGCCCTTTCACTCTTGTAATCATATCTTTTGATTAATTTCTTAATTTTAATGTAGTCCTATTTAATTTAAATATTTTCATTTGTGTTTAATGCTTCTTGTGTCCTGCTAGAAAAATCTCTGCCTGCCTGCAGCATTAGTATATTTGCCTATTTTTTTCTAAAAGCATTATTATTTACCTGTCATATTTAGCTCTAAAAATCCCCCTGGAATTAATTTTTGTGTATGGAGTGAGGTAGGAGGTTAAGATTCATTATTTTATATATGGATATCCAGTTTACATTAGTACTATGTTGTCTCCAGTGTAACTTACAGACTTTCATGTATGGATCTGTTCTGGGCTTTTTTTTTTAAATGGAGTCTCGCTCTGTCACCCAGGCTGGAGTACAGTGGACAATCTCGGCTCACTGCAAGCACCACCTCCCGGGTTTACGCCATTCTCCTGCCTCAGCCTCCCGAGTAGCTGGGACTACAGGCTCCCGCTACCATGCCCGGCTAATTGTTTTTTGTATTTTTAGTAGAGATGGGGTTTCACTGTGTTAGCCAAGATGGTCTCGATCTCCTGACCTCATGAGCCACCGTGCCCCGCCTGTTCTGGGCTCCTTATTCTATCACAACCAAGTTTTTTGGTAAAATCAAGTAAGTGGTATATGTGTGGGTCATTCTTAAGATGAAGGAATTCTAGAGTTAAGTGAAATTAATTTATTCAAGATGTCCTAGGAAGCAGTATTAGAACATTTATCCTTGAACTGGAAGAAGTTACATATTATCAGTAATAGAGCCAAGCTTAGTTGTCAAAACCTCTGACTTTGAAACATATAAAGGGTTCTTTAGTTCCAAACTTTTTTTTTCCCTTTCTGAAATGGGGCCTTGCTCTGTCACCCAGGCTGGGGTACAGTGGCACAATCACAGAGCTCACTGCAGCCTCAACCTCCCAGGCTCAAGCAGTTCTCCCACTTCAGCTTCCTTAAACTAGGACTACAGGTGTGCACCACTACATCTGACTGATTTTTTGTGTGTGTGGTAGAAAAGGGTCTTGCTATGTTGCCCAGGCAGGTCTTGAACTCCTGGGCTCAAGTGATCCTCCTGCCTCAGCCTCCCAAAGTGCTGGAATTACAGGTATAAGCCACTGTGCCCAGTCTACCTCCGGACTTTCAGTTATACATCCTTAATTAGTAAATGATGTTTTAACATATAACCTAATATATGTATTAAATATATTTATTAATAAGTTTTATATTGTATATGTAGTATACCTATATTACTACATTAATATGTTATTTTCTTTATAAAACACAAAATTGAAAACGAAAGGAAATCATAAAATAGAAATAGAAATTCTAATGTTTTCTTTCTACACCTCTGTATCAGCCAAGATGGGCTAGGTTATGTATGTTATCAACTCTCAAATTTCAATGGCTTAAAACAACACATGTTTATTGTCTGATTCTCCGTATCCATTGTGGTTTGGCTTCAACACTCCTCTCTATTGTATTATTCTCTGAATTGTTCAACACTCTAGCACCCAGACTGACACAGCATCCACCAGCCAGAGGCTTGCTGGTCATCAGGACAGAAGGAAAAAGAATGGGGAATTAACACATAAGGCTTTGGCCTAGATGTGACACATGGCACTTCTGCACACATTTCATTGGCCAAAACAAATTACGTGTTCCTAATTTCAGGGAAGAAAAGTCCTAACCTTGTGCCCAGGCAGAGAAATAGACATATTTTAGACAGCATTAAAAGTGGTCACCTCTCCCATGATCAGTTTTGGAAAACACAGCCCAGGATTTGTGTTTGTCTAAGAATATAAACACACAAAGACAAGTCCATTTAGCTTCTTCCATTATTTTGTGTTTTTAAAACACTGCAATTGAGTAATGAGTCTACTACAACTACAGGCCTCTCTTGCTTAAAACTCTATAATGGATTCTTTGGCACTCATTATATAACTCAGACACCTTAATATAGCCTACAAGCCCCACCTTTCCAGCTTCAACTCACTCCACTCACACCACACCTCAGAGGCCTCAGACTGGCCATTCAGTTCCTTGAAGGGAGACATGTGCTCCCTACTTCTGTCTTAAATGTTTTTCTTCCCTTTCTCCTTATTTTTGCCTCATCACTCTGTAGCTTTAAGATCAAATATTTCTTGCAGGAAGCCCTCTCTGACTCCCAGAGTACATCAAATCCTCTCTGTTCTACACTCTCATAATACCCTATACTTTGCTTCCAGAGAAGCCATTCCATTTTATAAGTGTATTTTTACACTACTCTTTGTTCAGTCAATTTCTCCAATTAGAGTACAAGCTCCAAGGGGTAAGAATCACGTCTGTTTTGCTCACCACTGTATGCTATTCCTTGTGTTTAGCCCAGTTACTGGCATATATTAAGAGCTTGTTAAATATTGAATTTGGTTATGGTTTTATATTTTAGGTCAGTGACCTTTTGTTTGTTTGTTTGTTTGTTTGTTTTTAAGATGGAGCTTCGCTCTGTCGCCCAGGGTGGAGTGTGGTGGCACAATCTCGGTTCACTGCACACTCCGCTTCCCAGGTTCACGCCATTCCCCTGCCTTAGCCTCCTGAGTAGCTGGGACTACAGGCAAACACCACCACGCCTGGCTAATTTTTTGTATTTTGGTAGAGATAGGGTTTCACTGTGTTAGCCAGGATGGTCTTGATCTCCTGACCTCATGATCCACCCGCCTCGGCCTCCCAAAATGCTGGGATTACAAGCGTGAGCCACCATGCCTGGCCAGGTCTGTGACATTTGTGTAGTCTATAGAGAACATATCTGAGGTATTTATACAGTCCATAGAGAATGATTTGATAAGAAGATGTAAATCACACAAACTGCAAATACATGCTTGTTCTATGCCTCTATGTCTTAGGGAGTCTAAGAGAGTCCAAGGTCAGAATGTTTTTCCTGTTCTCTCTGAATTGAAATATATCCTCACATAGATTTTCACTTTCTTTAGGTGTTTTTCCCTTTCTCATTTTTTGAGTGATAATTTTATGTTTAAAGTGAGAGCCATAGAGTCAGGGGATATATCACATTTAACATAAATGGCAATAAAACTGCCCAAGCAATGGGTGTATTATATAGGCATAGTTAATAAACAAGCTGTGTGATATTAAGCTATGTTTCTCTCTAGCTTTCTGGAGATAGTACTGAATTCCCAAAACAAAGTGTGATTTATTTTTTGTGATAGTGTGCATCAGCAAAAGGGCATGTATTAGATGCTTGGAAATGCTTTGCTATAGATGTATGTCTTTTCCCTATTTGTCTTCATATATAAGTATTGGGGGCAACTTTAGTCGTTTCTGTTCCTCTTTTCAGAAAGAATAACAATTTTTTTTCACTTTCTTATCTATATGTTTCATTGTGGACTGTCAGTACTGTTCTTCATTTAAAATGCAAATGTTCTAATAATCTACAATCATAACCTTATGGTAGAACTCATACAGACATTGTAATCTCTAAGCCTTTGAAAGTAGTGTTCTTCATTTTTATTCTAGAAGACAGCTACTGCTTCTCATCAATAAGAGAGTGGGATTAAAAGGAACATGAGTAAGGATTATATTTGCAGAGCCTGTCTATTTATTCAACAGTATTGTTGAATAAAAATGTTTCTTAAGTATCATTTTCCCTCGACATATGTGGGGGATTGGTTCCAGAATCACCCTCCCCCTACCACTGCATATTCCAAAATTCATGCATACTCAAGTCCCACAGTTGCTTCTAGGACATCAGCCATTCTGGTACTTGGGTTTTGTAGCCTGCAAATACTATATTTTTTATCTGTGGTTGGTTCAAAAAAAATTCACATGTAAGTGGATCCCCCCACAGTTCAAACTCATGTTGTTCAAGGGTTAGCTGTATCTATTTTGTAGCAGAAGCTAGGGCAACTTAGAGAATGACCTTTTCTATGAAACTTAATTTTGTTTCAAACAATAACATTCTGATAAGAGCTGAGTTTTACTCTTTTGTCAGCACTGTCAGTTTTCTTAACTATAGAATGGGAATGATAAAATAACCATCTCAGCTGGGCACGGTGGCTCACTCCTCTAATCCCAGCACTTTGGGAGGCTGAGGTGGGCGGATCACCTGAGGTCAGGAGTTCGAGACCAGCCTGACCAACATGAAGAAACCCCGTCGCTACTAAAAATATAAAATAAGCCAGGCATGGTGGCGCATGCCTGTAATCCCAGCTTCTCAACAGGAGAATCACAAACCTGGGAAGTGGAGGTTGTGGTGAGCCGAGATTGCGCCATTGCACTCCAGCCTGGGCAATGAGGGCAAAACTCCCATCTGAAAAACAAACAAATGAAACAAAACAAAGAACAAAATAACCATCTCATGAAGTTCTTGTGAGGAGTAAATAAGATAGTACATTTAAAATACTTATCCCAGCACCTGGCATATAACAAACACTTCATATATTTTAGATTTACTATGAGACTTCGTCCAAAGTTAACCTCTTAGGTATTTGTTTTCCTCTGTTCCTCCCCTCTTGTTTTTCTCTCAATTGTCATCAAAGATAAATTTCTAAAACAAAAATGTGATTGTATAACTGCCTCTTTGTTACCATCTTTTCAGCTTTAAAAACCTTTAGTGGTTTCCTGTTCTCTGAAGAGGAATGCCTCAAATACATGGATGATATTCAGCAGCTTCCCATGTGGCCCTAGCCTTCCTTCCCAAACCATCTTCTGCCTTGACCACCCACTGGGTTGCAGCCCAAATAGGCCACATAGTTTTATTTTGCTCCCTTGGCTTGTCTTTCTCTGTCTAGAATTCCTGCTGTAGGCCTCACCTCCTCGTCACCCCACAACCTGAAGAAACAGTTGTCTGTGGGAAACTGAAAGATTCCTCTTCTTTCTAGGCAGAATTTTTGGTTCCTGATTATGCATCTCTTTTTAGCATTTATTATGATATCGAAGGTAATTCTATATGTCTTGCTCTCTTACTAGCTCATGAGTTCCTTCACAGCAGAGGCCATAGTTTATTCATCATTGTGATAACACTGATGAGTGTCACTAGAACTCAGTAGGCACTCAGTAAAAATTGTTGAAGTAATGTATTAATATTTGGTTTAATTTTATTTTGATTTCAGTGTGTTTTTATTCTAGGTCCTTGGCCTTGTTCAAAACATGAGTGTTTTCCAGTGTCCAAAATGTAAACACAAAACTCATATTTTTGGTGCTGATGGTGCAAGGAAACTAGCACAGACCCTTGGTCTTGAAGTTCTAGGTAAGACTGTGGGATGTTCTTTTGCAGAAGTGGCAGAAGGGAAAGTGGGGATGAGGCTTGATGACTAAGAGTGTCTCAGAGGCCGGGCGCAGAGGCTCACGCCTGTAATCCCAGCACTTTGGGAGGCCGAGGCGGGCGGATCACGAGGTCAGGAGATCGAGACCATCCTGGCTAACACAGTGAAACCCCATCTCTACTAAAAATACAAAAAATTAGCCGGGCATGGTGGCGGGCGCCTGTAGTCCCACCTATGCGGGAGGCTGAGGCAGGAGAATGGTGTGAACCCGGGAGGCGGAGCTTGCAGTGAGCCGAGATCGTGCCACTGCACTTCAGGCCTGGGCAACAGAGTGAGACTCTGTCTCAAAAAAAAAAAAAGAGTGTCTCAGAAAATGATGATTTGCTTTTGGCTTTGTGTTTTAAATTAATATAGCACAATTCTATATGTGTTACCCTTTCTTTGGCTTTTTTGAATAGGTTTGTTCTGACAAGTATGATGATAATTTCTATTTTAAATAAAAATTGTTTATAATTTAAATTTGAGAAGAGAGTTTTGTGGTCTAAGTACTATAGTTTGAAGCCATATTTTAAATGATGGTCACTAATGTGTTTGCTAAGTTGGTTGTACATCTCTCAGTATAAACAGGTATACATTAAAATGTCTGTTCTGTATGTTGTAAAAACCTCTAGAAGTGTTCGTTCTTAGTACATATATAAAAATGCCTTCCTGATTAATTCTGTATTTGTTCATCTTTCTGCTTTAGAATGACAGTATTTACTGTTTTCTGTAATATTTAATGTGTTTGACATGTCTAAAAAATATGGCACCTGAAATTTACATTGTACACACCGTTCATGGCACTGAACTGAAGAGTTCATTAGTGCTATGAGAACTAAAATCATGTGTTAAATAAGCAAAACACAGGTTTTTGATAAAAGATGATGTGCCAAAAATCTACAGGCAACTTAACAGACTTTTTAGAAAACATGTTTTGATATTCTAATTGTGAATGAGTTTCTGTTCTTGCCAAAGGCAGATGTTAGATGCTGAATAAGGAAGGCGTAGAGTGAATTATTAGACTTAGGTCGTTAAAAATTAAGATCCCTAGAGATCAAGGAATTTCAAAACATTCTCTGTTATAATTAAGTTTCTGAAAGTTGATGTTAAATATATTATTGTTATGCATTTGCACTATAGCAGCCACTACAATACCAGGTGAATACTAATGATATATTTTGATACATTGCTATAATTATAGCCACTAATTATATTCTGCAACTGTTTTTCATTTAACCCAGAAAGTTCAATTTTCCAAATCTGCATAATAACAGATTGACATTCACTTATATAATAAAGTAAATGTGTAATTATAATGGCATTATTGAATTATACTGACAACATTATAATTTCCTAACTTACAAATGAGCTGAACAATTTCCTAAGTCAGTTATTTAGAATTTGAAACATTTCATTGAGAAACAATGGTATGTATGGAAGTTACATTTTAACCAACAACTCACAAATGTACAATTACCCTAAAAATGTATCAGAAACACTGATTACTGATCACAAAAATTGGATGGTGTCCTAGACTGCTATGTCGGACGGTGTTAGGGAAAAATCATTTAGAGTTCCTCGTTAGGGCACATCCCCTCCTTTTAATGTATTCATGAGTCCCATGGTGTCTCCCATGAAGTGGAGCAGGGCTTCAATTATGAAGAGGCTGGAGTTGGGAATGAGGAACTGAAATCAGGGAGAAAGCTTTCACAGGTATGGCCTCTTGGCCAGTTGAACCTCCTGGGAACCCTTATTTGTCCTTTACTGACTCCCTGGCAGACTCTTAATTCAGTGGGTTGTGTTTTAAATGATTATTTGGCACGATAGCTCTTCAGAACCTTATCTGTATTTACCTACAGGGATAGTTTATGCATAGTAGTTAAAGTCTCAGACCATCTCACAGAAAACCCTTTAACCTATTATATGTCTGAAATGTTCCCTCATTTCTTTCAGACTTGGCACCTCAAAGATACTTCTCAGGCTCAGACTGCTCCTCACTCACTTTTACTTTTTAAAAATCCCTGTCTAGATACAACCATTAGCCCGTTACCATTCTTACTATGCCACCTGTTTCTAACAAGACTTTTCCCCTTCTTGGTCTAATCTTCTGTGTCTGTAGGTAGGATTGTGAGTATCTGGAGAGCAGAAATGATGTCAATAGATGGCTATATAAAGGAGAAGATTTTACTCTTTTACCTTCCATTTATGCAGTAGAAAAGAAATCATTCATGATTCTTTACTAGAATGACAGTTCATAAATTGAGAGGAAAAAATTTCATTTCTAAGCATTTTCTATAACATTTTTTTCTGCCTGCTCCTGTGACAGTTTCCTACAGTCCGAAGTTGATCTAGAGAATAGGAATCAAATTTAATGAAAAGCTAATCCTTAAATGGCTACTGAAATACCATGTGTTTGTCATTTGGCCATTGGATATTGAGGAAAGACTTATAGTTTAAGATCACAACATTTGACAAGAGGAGCATGAAATAACATTTCCTTTTCCATGTACTTCATAGTATATATTGTAATATTTTTATAACATACTTCTTTTGCATTATTTAAATTGCCTGACATGGTGCTAAATGACTTATTTGAATAAAACACCACATACACGTATGTTTTAATAACCTTTGCGTGGATTTGGAATGGTTCTGAGAACGCTAAGTACCAAGGCAAGTCAACTTTTCCACTTAAGACCCCACTCACTGCACTTTAAATCTCAGTCTTGATAGACTTCGTTTGTGATAGTGTGCTAGAAAGAGTATATTGGATGAGGGGTCAGAATTCAGGTCAGCTCTTAAATTCCACTACCTGATAGTAATATGTCCTCAAGAAAACACACCTCTCCCACCTCAGTCTGTATTTTGAAGGTTCTTATAATATACTTGCTGACATCTCACCAAGCTCACAGGTTATATATGGTGCTACACAGGCTAGTAGATAATAAGAGAAAAATAATTCTGTCTGATAAAGAGACAGATAGTTGAGATAACAGGTCTGGCCTACTTTTGACCAGTTCTTTGAGCTCACTCCATTTGCCAACATCAGGAAGGTTATTTTGTTGTATTTTTTTTGGACTACTTTGTCTCCCCATATTTTGCTCTTCAGTTTCCTCTTATTATGTGACATGATGTGTCTATAACAGATATTGATGGGAAAAATAATTTGCAAATGTCTTCCAAGCCATTGCTTGCTCGGAGACTTCCAGCAAAGAATAAATCAGAGGCCTCATCCCTTGATGGGGTGCCACGGAGCTTTTCTATATAAACAAATACAATCACTGTACTACTCTAGAGTATTTTGTTTGTAATTCCCATTTGAAATTTCTTTTTCAGAGATTTAGCAATTAGAAGATAGTCAGTTTGAATCAATTTAGTTCAGATTTTGTTTCTTTCCATAGTTCAAATAGTGAGATTCAAAATGCCTGTATAAACTTTTCTGGTTCTAATGGATATCTGCTGGGCTCTTTTAGGAGACATTCCCTTACACCTTAATATAAGGGAAGCTTCAGATACAGGCCAGCCAATTGTGTTTTCACAGCCTGAGAGTGATGAGGTAAGTTCCATTTTTGGATATATATTTTTATTTCTTTTTATATACTTTTTGAAATATAGAAAGTAAGTTGGGAAGATTAAGCCTATATATTCATAGTGCATATATATTTAAACAAGGATTATTTAACTTGTCCAAAGCATCTTTAAGTTACTATTATGTACAGTAAGCTTCCAGTGCTGGCTCTAAATTATCAGCTGAACAAGTTTACCTACAGAGAATCATCACCCAACCAGTTTTCTCATGAAAAGCATGAACATTACAGTTTGTAAAATTCTTATATTGCTGGCTAGCAATATCTAACTGCCCAAGTTTATTATATTTCAGTATTAGAAGTTCAACTGATTGGAGAAGGAAGCCTAATGCAAGAAAGTATTGAATTGGATATAAGGTAATTGTGTAAACAATTAGAGGTGCAATTTTTTTCTTTCCTTTTTTTCCAGACAGAGTTTTGCTCTGTCACCCAGGCTGGAGTACAGTTGTGCAATCCCAGCTCACTGCAGCCTTGACTTCCCATGCTCAAGCAATCTTCCCATCTCAGCCACCCCCTCCCGAGTAGCTAGGACCATAGGTGCACAGCACCATGCCCTGCTCATTTTTTTTAATTTTTTGGTTTTTTTGTGTAGACGGTCTCACTATGTTGCCCAGGTTGGTCTCAAACTCCTGGACTCAAGTTATCCTCCCATCTTGGCCTCCCAAAGTCCTCAGATTATAGGCATGAGCCACCATGCCCAGCCTAGAGATGAAATTTTCATTGCATTTATTTTAATAAATATAACTGAGAAGGTGAGGTGAAAAGACTAGTAGTGTTTCATTAGCCAACATCTTTGGAGATATAGTTGATAGATTTTCAAAATTACTGCTACATAAAATCTTTCAGCATATAATATTTTAATCTTTTTAAAAATAGAAATAAAATGAATCATACATATTTTTTCTTTCCTAAATAACACTTGCTATTTAACTTGGAAACTGAATCATCATCTGGTACGTCGGTTTGGATGTTGTTCCTTTGTTGAACAGCCCCAATCAATCTTCTAATAGTTTTTCTTTTGTTTTTCTTTTCCCTAACTAATGGGTATAGCTTTACAGTACTGGTATTTTTTCTAAACATAACTACTGCTCTTTATATTCTAGTTTGTTTCCTTTAATCTTCTGTGAATTGGAAAATAAAAGAGCCAAGTCTGGTTAGAGCTGTAAAGTAAGAGTAAATGAACAGGAATCTTGGATAAGTAAAGTATATTCATTTTGAGTGATCTGTTTCCTGCGTTTAGAGGTCCTTTCCTTTTCTTAAGGGTCAGCAGCTATGGTATAGTGATTGTTTTGCTGGCCATATGATCTCTGAGTAAATACAGTATAACAGTTACCATTGTTTTTCTCTTCTCTGCCTTTTAGGTATTAACTGTTTAATTTACTTTTCAGTCTTTCTCAGCAATTTTTTAGATAAGCAAAAAACCATAATCCTTGATTATCTTTGTAATTAAAGTCTGCCAATCCCAACTACCATAGCTGTACTTTATGCAGTATTTGAAAAAGTTCTATGAGAATTGAGGGTTTTTTGTTTTAATTACACACTTTTAAGTGCCTCCTAGGAACAGACTATTTAAAGACATTTCACAGTGATTCCTAGTGAATAAGAATAATTACTTGCCAGTGTATTTCAATTAAGAGTTTAGATTTTTATTATTTTTTTCACCTGCTCATTTTTTTTTCTTTGAAATCCTCCAGTAGTAAGAAACATTTCATTGAAGTTAGAGGAATGTAATATAACGGAGAACATATAGCAACCATCCAAAGATAATACGATTTAATACTCTAAATAGCTTTGTTAGATTCTCAAAGGGGATCTCTGCATGGAAGGAAAAGCACTAAATCTGAGTCATCATGGGTACCAAGTTTGCCACTTTCTATGTGTGACCTAAAGCAAGTTTTCTAACCTCTCTGAAGGTCCTCATAATGAGGAAGATAAATAATGAATAAATGAAATAATAATGTATACCTTGAAAAATGCCAAGTAGAATACAACTGAATCTTCTGAAACTGTCTGTATAAGATGTCATGACACTAAATGTCTCTCCTCTTCCCTTTGTTGAAGAACTGAGTCCACTTAGTGTCCTTGACATGGTATCAAGTAAATATCACTCTTTGATGTTATTTAAAAATCAAGGTAGGCCCGGCACAGTGGCTCATGCCTGTAATCCCAGCACTTTGGGAGGCTGAGGCGGGCGGATCACGAGGTCAAGAGTTTGAGACCAGCCTGGCCAACATGGTGAAACACCGTCTCTACTAAAAATACAAAAATTAACTGGACGTGGTGGCACGCACCTCTAATCCCAGCTACTTGGAAGGCTAAGGCAGGAAAATCACTTGAACCTGGGAGGCGGAGGTTGCAGCGAGCCAAAGTCATGCTGTTGCACTCCAGCCTGGGCAAAAAGAGCAGAACACCGTCAAAAAAAAAAAAAAAAAATCAGGGTAGCAAAATTTGAATCATGAGAGAATTCGCGGCTTCAACATCAAAGACATTAACTCCTAGACACTAAGAAGCTGTGATTGAGGCCTAGGATCAGAATCCTCTGGTTAGTCTTATGATGAATCTTGCCTCCTAAAAGCCTCCTTCCCTTTCCCCCATGAACTCAAATGGAAATGTGCTCTTAGAAACTAGTCACAACGCTGTCACCAGATTCTGTTGCATTCATAGAACCTTAACACCTATTCTGCCTGCATGTCTTCATTTAAAGAATGAAGGAAGTGTTTATTTGCCAACATGGTAAAACTTCTGCAGAAGTTAATGGGGCAAAACCTGTAATCTTATTTGTTAATTATTCACTTTAGACTGATACTTTTTTTTTTTTGGAGACAGGATCTTGTTCTATCACCCAGGTTGGAGTGCAGTGGTGCAATCTTGGCTCACTGTAGCCTCTCCTTTTAGCCTCAAACAATCCTCCCACCTCATCCTCCTAAGTAGCTGGGAACTACAGGTGCACACCACCATGTCCAGCTCATTCTTTGCGTTTTTGGTAGAGATGGGGTTTCACCATGTTGCCCAGGCTGGTGTCAAACTCCTGAGCTCAGGAGATTCACCTGCCTTGGCCTCCCAAAGTGCTGGGATTACAGACATGAGCCACCACACCCGGCCTAGACTCATACTTTTTATTGTTTACTTTTAGGGGTTGACCCATAGGCACAATTATAAATCGGTAAATGTTTAATCATTAGCTTTTCATCTTCCTTCTTACTCCACCTTCTCCATTTCCTATTACTCCCTCCTCGCAATACCAGGTGTTAGGGCTCTTATTCTCTGCCCACAAAATCCTTTAGAATTACACATTGAGGATTTAACTCTCCCAGTAACGTTTAACTTTCAGAAGAGGCAAACACTAAAAATGTAGTGATTAATTTAAAGATATGAATTGTGGTGAATTTAAGGCATCATTGGAAATGTTGGAAGAGCTCATAGTACCAATTAAAAGGTAGTAATAGTCTGCTACTTGCTCAGACAATGGGCAAAACCTTCTGCACCTGTACACCATTTAGGAAAGGCACGTAAGACTCCAAATGTAAGTAGTGTAAAGTAGCCAGAGAAAACAATAGAGGAGGGGTAAGAAGGCAATATTTAGAATTCAGAACCCCTAAATTCAATACCATCCCCGTATGCTGGTATGATTAATATTGTTGATACAATTAAAACTGCCTTCTGCTCTTTATTAAGACCAGAATACAAGGAATGGACCTGTGATTAACTGACAGCATTGTGGTTTTATCCTTTTTATCAAGTAAGAATATTAGCTACAGAAAGATGTGCTATAACATATTCCTGGTAAAGACTTTCAAATGTTAGTGGAAACTTTATTTTCTTATAATTTCTAAATTATCACCTCACAATCTTAATATGAAATGACTGTGTATGATAAGTTAGGACTTCAAATATTTAAAAACAAAGACAAAGGAAAAAACCTTTGTGCACTTTGGTTACCATTCATTCCCTGTTGCTAGTTAATGGCATAGCAGACAATAGGGTCCAACTGTATTATCTGTGCCTCTAGATGACCTAACAAAAATATCTTGAACAGGAGAAAAGGGTTAGTCTGTGTAGAGTTGATGAAAGAAGAGAGTATTAATAGTTTGAGTTACCTCAGTTGTATCCTTTATATATGATATGTGTGTGTGTGACTTTTTTGCTAGTTATGGATTAAACAAAAGAAAGGGATTTGATTTAATTATTCCTCAGGTGGGAACAGTGCCCAAAGGACATGTTCATATGAGCTCTTCAATGAGACTGTAAATTTCTTGAGAGTATAATGATAATAACAGCAGCTACAAATATTTATTATATGCTTCCTCTGTGCTAACAATTCACATGCCGTATTCTCTTTTTTTTTTTTTTTTTGAGACGGAGTCTCGCTCTGCCGCCCAGGCTGGAGTGCAGTGGCCGGATCTCAGCTCACTGCAAGCCCCGCCTCCTGGGTTTACGCCATTCTCCTGCCTCAGCCTCCCAAGTAGCTGGGACTACAGGAGCCCGCCACGTCGCCCGGCTAGTTTTTTGTATTTTTTAGTAGAGACGGGGTTTCACCGTGTTAGCCAGGATGGTCTCGATCTCCTGACCTCGTGATCCGCCCGTCTCGGCCTCCCAAAGTGCTGGGATTACAGGCTTGAGCCACCGCGCCCGGCTACATGCCGTATTCTCACTTAATACTCCCAAAATGCTTTGAGCTAGATATAATTATTATAAGCAGTTTACAGATACAGAAACTGAGCCTAGAAGGATTAAGTAACTTGCCCAAAACTGCACAGCTTATAAGTAATAAAGCCAAGATTCTAAACCATGGCTGTCTGACTTCAAGGCCCCAACTCTTCACCAGTGAACTGTTCTGCCTCTCTTTTATGTCATTACATACCACAGATTTCACAACATGATGCCTTGTATGCAATACGAACCAAAATGTGTTACTTGAAATAATACTGCACTGGCTGAAAAATTTAGCCTCAACAGTTTTTGAGAAATTCAAACTGTTAAACTAAGCACTTTTAGTGGTTTCTCAGCAACTGACAATCTATTACTTAGAATGTGATATATTAGAAATCTAAGTTTGGAGATAGTCCATTAAAAAGGAAAGGTTAAATGTAGTCAATTTGATTATTCTGGAATCATTCAGTTTTTTTTTGTATTCTGATAGGTTTATGTCTCTAATTTAATGTAGCTAAACACTAAAAGATTACAGAATGATGGCCTTGTATCGTCTTGCTTTAGTTAACTTTAAATTTTCATCACAAAATATTAGGCATAAGTACCTAGAAAAGCTACTAGGAGATAAAAGGTATTTATAAAGATGTATGAGTGAAAATCAGCACATTTGATTTGAGAGAAACCTTTCTTTATAAGTAGATGTTATTTACATTTATAATCAAAAACTTGTTTCTATTAACTACAGCAGAGAAGAAACCATTTTTAGACTATGTTTTATGATTATAATTACTTGCATTTGAGTTTACTGTTTAACATGTGGTATAGTGGAAAAAGCTGGACTTTAGAGTCAGTTGGACCCAGGTTTGAAGGTTTTCCAGCCTGATTTCATGACCTTGAGCAAACAACTCCTGGTTTCATCATCCAAGTTGAGCTGATGATGCTTGTTTTACATGTCTAAGTGAGATTATTTACATTAAGTATTTGGTATAGTAGGTACTCAGCAAAAACATTTAAAGCCTTATTCATGTTTTTAGATTTTTTTTAAAGGACTTTCTTAAAATGACTTTTAATACTTTTCTGGCAAAATAAATCATGATTTAGCTATTAGGGCTCAAGTGTAGTCTTTAAAAATGAAGACATGTGAAAGACTCTTAAAGCACTTCATCGAGTCAGGGCAAATAGACCACAAACATCTCTTTTTACTATGCAGAGTCTGGGAATTGGTCAGCTTAGGTTCAAAGCCCAGCTCATCTCCTACTAGCCATTATTGTTTTCGACAAAATTGTTTACCTTTCTGGATTTTTCCTTATCTGTGCAGTCGGGATAATGATAGAATTTACCCGCAGAGTAACTGTGAAGATAAATAACACTTGGCAAATATTAAGTACTCAGTAAGTCTTAGCTACTATCTTTAGTAGTTGTATATAAATATATAACTGTGAGTATATTATTTTATTAGTTTGTTTTCACACTGCTGATAAAGACTGGGCAGTTTACAAAAGAAAGAGTTTTATTGGACTTACAGTTCCATGTGACAAGGGAGGCCTCGCAATCATGGAGGAAAGTGAATGGCAAGGAGGAACAAGTCCTGTCTTATATGGATGGCGGCAGGCAAAAAGAGAGCTTTTGCAGGTAGACTCCCATTTTTAAGCTATCAGATCTCATGAGATTCACTATTACGAGAACAGCATGGGAAAGACCCACCCCATGATTCAATCACCTCCCACCAGGTTCTTCCCTTGACATATGGGAATTGTGGGAGTTACAAGTCAAGATGAGATTTGGGTGGGGACACAGCCAAACCGTATCATTCCACCCCAGCCCCTCCCAAATCATGTGTCCTCACATTTCAAACCCAATCATGCCTTCCCAACAGTCCCTGAAAGTCTTAACTCATTTCAGCATTAACTCAAATGTCCACAGTTCAAAGTCTTATCTGAGGCAAGGCAAGTCCCTTTCACCTATGAGCCTGTAAAATCAAAAGCAAGTTAGTTACTTCCTAGATACAGTGGGGTACAGGCATTGGATAAATACAGCTGTTCTAAATGAGAGAAATTGGCCAAAACAAAGGGGCTACGGGCCCCATGCAAATCTGAAATCTGGTGGGGCAGTCAAATCTTAAAGCTCCAAAATTATCTCCTTTGACTCCATGTCTTACATCTAGGTCACGCTGATGCAAGAGGTAGGTTCCCATAGTCTTGGGTATCTTTGCCCCTGTAGGTTTGCAGGGTATAGCCTCCTTCCTGGCTGCCTTCATAGGCTGGCGTTGAGTTTCTGCAGCTTTTTCAGGCACAGGGTGCAAGTTGTCAGTGGATCTACCATTGTGGGGTCTGGAGGATGGTGACTGTCTTCTCACAACTCCACTAGGCAGTGCCCCAATAGGTACTCTGTGTGGGGGCTCTGACCCCACATTTCTCTTCTGCACTGCCCTAGCAGAGGTTCTTCATAAGGACCTCACCCCTACAGCAAACTTCTTCCTGGGCATCCAGGTATTTCCATACATCTGAAATCTAGGTGGAGGTTCCCAAACCTCAATTCTTGATTTCTGTGCACCCACAGGCGCAACACCATGTGGAAGCTGCCAAGACTTGAGGCTTCCACCCTCTGAAGCCACCACCTGAGCTCTTTGTTGGCCCCTTTCAGCCATGGCTGGAGCATTTGAGAAGCAGGACCCCAAGTCCCTAGTCTGCACATAACACAGGGACCCTGGACCCAGCCCACAAAAATTAAATTTTCCTCCTAGGCCTCCAGATCTGTGATGGGAGAGGCTGCCATGAAGACCTCTGACATGCCCTGGAGACATTTTCCCCATTGTCTTGGGGATTAACATTTGGCTCCTCGTTATTTATGCAAATTTCTGCAACAGGCTTGAATTTCTCCTCAGGAAATGGGATTTTCTATTCCTATCACAGTGTCAAGCTGCAAATTTTCTGAATCTTTATGCTCTGCTTCCCTTATAAAACCGAATGCCTTTAACAGCACCCAAGTCACCTCTTGAATGCTTTGCTGCTTAGAAATTTCTTCTGCCAGATACCCTAAATCATCTCTCAAATTCAAAGTTCCACAAATCTCTAGGGCAGGGACAAAATGCCACCAGTCTCTTTGATAAAACATAACAAGAGTCACCTTTGCTTCAGTTGCCAACAACTTCCTCATCTCCATCTGAGACCATCTCAGCCTGGACCTTATTGTTCATATCACTAACAGCATTTTTGTCAAAGCCACTCAAGTCTCTAGGAAATTCCAAACTTTCCCATATTTTCCTGTCTTCTTCTGAGCCCTCCAAACTGTTCCAACAGCTGCCTGTCACCCAGTTCCAAAGTCACTTCCACATTTTCAGGTATCTTTTCAGCAACGCCACACTCTACTGGTACCAATTTACTGTAAATAGTTTGTTTTCACACTGCTGATTAAAGACATACCAGAGACTGGGCAGTTTACAAAAGAAAGAGTTTTATTGGACTTACAATTCCATGTGGCTAGGGAGGCCTCATAATCATGGAGGAAGGTGAAAGGCAAGGAGGAACAAGTCACGTCTTACATGGATGGTGGCAGGCAAAAAGCTTGTGAAGAGAGCCTCCTGTTTTTAAAGCTATCAGATCTCGTGAGACTTGTTATCACAAGGCCAGCATGGGAAAGACCTACCCCCATGATTCAATCACCTCCCGCCAGCTTCTTTCCACAACACATGGGAATTGTGGGAGTTACAATTCAAGATGAGATTTGGGTGGGGACACAGCCAAACCATGTCACTTATCAATGTAGAAATTAATGGTTTTAGAAAATTTTACTATTGTGTTCTATGGTTACTTTTTATGAATAAGGTATAAGATATAAATAATTTTGCATTACATTTACTTAATGGAACTCTTAAAATGCAAGTATCATTACCATTCAGGCATTAGGTTAGCTTGTGGCCCACTCCGTGGCTTAAGAGCTGCTCTTAGTGTCCCATGACACTGGGATCCCAGACATAAAGAGTGTAACAGTGGAACCAGGATTTTTGGCATGATATCCAAAATTTACCAGGTGAAAGAGCCTATAGGTGCTTGGTGCTGAGGTTGCACACCATTCTCGGGGAGATGAAGAAAACGCTTTCCTAAGATAAACTGCAACATGGTAATAAACAGTCCTCCTTAAAATGACTAACAGCTCTTATGCTAAAGACGTTTTGGCAGTCTCTAACTCAAGATATCAATTTTTCAGAGCAAAAAGGTGTAATTTCTCTACAACTAGAGTGGGTTGCTAGTTTGCTGACACCAGAATTAGAATTTTAAAAACAGTAATTTCTGGTACTGAATATTATTTCAGAGAGTCACCTTCCAAATAATTACCCTCCAAATAATCTAAAAGTCTTTCTTCCTTGTGCCATCTGCAATGTACACAGCATTATCTTCTCAGTACTGAATTTCCTCATCTCACTCAGCCTTTTTACTATCAAATACAGTGGGCTTCTATGACAAACAGTTGATGAGTCATTCAGTGTCTGCTGAAGAGAAATACAGAGCAAATAAATTTGTTCTTTTCCAGGCCAAAGCTTACTTGAGGATTGCTGTGGAAGTGGTAAGAAGATTGCCATCACCTTCAGAATGATTCCCCAAGTGTCCTGGAAATTTGCCTGGTACTGACATTAAGAGGACCTTTGGAAATCAGCAATGTGGTGATGGAACCTACAGAAATAATAGAAATCATAACTGTTTTATTTCTAAGGAAATACTGACTTCAGATCTGATTTGATAAGCTAAGATTCACAAAACTTTGATGTATCAATGTTAACTACTATATTTAGGAATTTTTTGAAAGCTGGTGTATACCACCTGCAAAGAACTGCATTTTATTTTATTGAATTACCCCTTTAGGAATCATGAGTTTATGATGTTACAAGTCCATTTTGGGAGACAACTGTACACTTTTTACAGGACCACAGAGTTAGTAATTTAAATTATATACTAAATTTGTGTATGGGCATAAGTATTACACCTCCTCACCAGGCAATTTGGACTGTCTTTGAATCCTGTCTTTAGTACTATCTTGGATATGTTCTTAATATGAACCTCTGCTTCTTCATCTGGATCACACCGTACCCCATGCTTAATGAATCTCAGTCTCTAGGAGTGGAGCCTGAACATATGTATTTTTAATAAGAGCATTATGATGTTGATGATGATTCTGATAATGATAGCAGTAATAGTAATAGCTAACATTTAACAAGTTAATTATAATTATTCTTCCATTTGTGTGAGTGGGTACTATTATCTCCATTTTACAGATAAGTAATTTGAGATATAATTTGAAGACACTCAACCTTGAGTGTCTTGCTGAGGGTTACTGTATCTAGCAAGTGATGGAGCTTGGATTTGAACTTGAGTTATTCAATATTAGGTTCATCGTTTTGTACACCAATGTGCTTTTGTTAAATAAAAATGGGGGGGTGGGCAGCTGGGCACAGTGGCTCACGCCTGTAATCCCAGCACTTTGGGAGGTTGAGGCGGGTGGATCATGAAGTCAGGAGTTTGAGACCAGCCTGACTGACATGGTGAAACCCCATCTCTACTAAAAATAAAGATTAGCTGGGCGTGGTGGCATACACCTGTAATCCCAGCTACTCTAGAGGCTGAGGCAGGAGAATCACTTCAACCCGGGAGGCAGAGGTTGCAGTGAGCAGAGATTGTGCCACTGCAATCCAGCCTGGTCGATGAAGTGAGACTCCATCTCAAAAAAATAAATAAATAAATGAATAAAATTTTTAAAAAGTGGGGGAGATGCAATATTTAGCATTTCCTCAAACTTTTTTTGGCCATGAAATCCACCCCCTGCCTTTTTAAGAGCATTGCATGGAGTTCACATTTCAAATAATACATTTTAAAAAACATTTATCTTGTCTAATTGAAGCCCAAAGAGATAGAGTCAATGACTTTTCAAAGTCGGGTAGCAGACAGTTTTAAAGCTGAAAGTACTGATAAGAGTGAGCCATTATTAAGAGTGAGCCATTAGATAATTGGCATTTATAAAGAAGTGGTCTGTCACTTTTGGCAAATGCCTTGACATCGTTGCTGTATAGTTATCAACCAGAAAATTAAGCATAGAGTTTCACACTATTATAAGCATGTTTTCACACAAAAACATGTAGATTGATGTTTATTGCAACTTTATATGTAATAACGAAAAACAACCCAGATTTTCTTCATTGGATGAATGGTTAAACAAGCCATGGTACATTCATACCATGAATACTACTCAGCAATGAAAAAGAACAAACTATGGGTACATGCAGCAACTTATAATTCCAGAGAATTACGCTGAATGAAAAAAGTCAATTTAAAAAGGTTTTGTACCAAAAGATTCAATTTATATAACATTCTTGAAGTGACATAATATTATAGAAATGGAGAACAGATTAGTGGTGGCTGTGTTAAGGAGGGGGTGAGGATGGGAGAGAATTGGGTGTGCCTGTGAGAAACATGAGGGATCCTTGTAATGATGGAAATGTTATGTATCACAACTGCCAATGTCAATATCCCAGTTGTGATATTGTGCTATAGTCTTGCAAGATGTTACCACTGGGGGAAATTGGGTGAAGGGCACATGGAATCTCTGTATTATTTCTTTCAACTGCATGTAAATCTACAATGATCTCAAAATAAAAATAAAAGTTAAAAAACACAGACTGCTATATCTGAACTGAAATTTACTGGACCAAATTACACTAATTAATATCATGAATAAAATTATCTGTGGACACACTGCCATCATATCACTCTGAGAGGGAAGTAATGACTTAAAGTTTCAGATATTTATTTGTGTGTTTATTGTTTATTGAGGAAGAGGAAAATACATATGATCACTGAGCACTTGTGAATACAAAAATACTTAAACCAAACTTAACTTTATCCAGAAAAAGAATGACTTAAAGTTATATGTCATCATTTAATACATATCATGGGGAAATGAGAAAGATAGTCTTTACTCATACATACATGACCGAGAGAAGATCCACATGTGAAATTCCCTGCCCTCTTCTCCTTCATTTGACTGTTTCTGCAGATGCTTCAAGGAAGTCTGCTGAAACAAATGGTGGTTGGAGTATATATGCAGGTTTAGACAGGGAGGAACAGTAGCTATAAAAGAAGAACTAAGCTTATTCTAAAATTTTGTTGCCAACTCCAAAGGTAGAGTGAAGTTTGTTAAGGAGTGATACTTATTTTCCATTCTTCACATCTCAATAGAGTGTAATTAAAAGACTTGACATTTTGAAAAGATGAACAAAATTGACAAACCTTTAGCCAGGCTTATTAAGACAGAAAGATCACATAAATCAACAAATCAGGAATGAAAAGGAGACATCATTAGAGACATGAAAAGGACAGTAAGAATGATTACAAACAACTTTATGCCCATAAAATTGAAGACTTAGATGAAATAGACAAATGCTTTCAAAGAAACTACCAAAGCTCACTTAAGGAATAGATAACCTGAGTAGTCATAAATTACTTTTAAAAATATAATTTGTGTTAAGAACCAACAAAGAAAACTCTATTCCCAGATGCCTGTACTGTCAAAATCTACCCAACATTGAAGGAGGAATAATACCAGTTCTACACAAACTTTACCAGAAAATAGGAGGGGGCACTTTCCAACTCATTCTGTGAAGCCAGCATTACCCTAATATGCAAACCAAACAAAGACAATACAAGAGGAGTACAGACAAATGTTCGTTATAAACATAGACACAAAATTCTTCAACAAATCTTACCTTGTTGAATCCAGCATTATATAAAAAGGATAATACATATGACTATGAGGTCATTTTCCTGGGAATGCAAGGTTGGTTCAACAATTGAACATCAATCAAAGCATGGCGGATTCAAGAAGAAACAGTAAAACAAAACAGACTAAAGGAAAAAAAGGATATTTATTTGAATAGATATAAACCAAGCATATAACAAAACTGAACATTCATGTGCAATAAGAATTATCAGCAAACTAGAAATAGAAAACAACTTTTTCAACTTAATAAAAGGCATCTACAGAGAACTACAGCTAACATCATTGCTAATGGTGAAAGACCCACTGCAAGCTTGTCCAAGCTCACCATTTTATTCGTTATCATACCTAAGGTCTTTCCTAGTGCAATAGAAAAAGAAATAAAGGCATATAGATTAGAAAGGAAGAAATAAAACCATCTCTGTTCACAGACAGATTGATTGTCTATGGAGAACAGTCCAAATAATATATACAAAAAAGCAGCTAGAACTAATAAATGGATTTGGCAGAGATGCAGTATGCAAGGTCAACATACAAAACCAATTTTATTTCTGCATACTAGCAATAAGCAATTAGAAATTGAATGAAAAAAGTTTGATTAATAATAGCACCCCAAAACCATGAAATATTTACACGTAAATATAATAAGATATGTAAAAGATCTGTTATGCTGACAACTACAAAACATTAATGAAGGAAATCAAAGAAAACATTTAGGTGGTGAGACATACCATGTTCAAGGTTTGCAAGATTCAACATGTTTAAAATATCTATTCTCCCAAACTGATCTATATCCAATGTGATTTCTGTCAAAATCCAACAAAACTCAAACTGACAACTTGATTCTAACATTTTCATCGAACTAGAGTGTCCAGAATAGCTAAATTATTTTGAACAAAAAAGATTAAAGTTTGGGAACTTACACCACCTGATTTGAAGTCTTATTTTGTTTCTTATTTTTTGAGATGGAGTCTCACTCTGTCGTCAGGCTGGGGTGCAATGGCGCAATCTTGGCTCACTGCAACCTCCGCCTCCTGGGTTCAAGCGATTCTCTTGCCTCAACCTCCTGAGCAGCTAGGACTACAGGCATGCACCACCATGCCCAGCTAATTTTTGTATTTTTAGTGGAAACGGGGTTTCACTGTTTTGGCCAGGAAAGTCTTGATCTCTTGACCTCGTGATCTGCCCACCTCAGCCTCCTGAAGTGCTGAGATTACAGGCGTGAGCCACTGTGCCCAGCCTGAAGACTTGTTATAAAGCTACAATAATCAAGGCAATGTGGTATTGGTGTAAAGATAGAAATACAGATCCATGGGACAGAGTTCAGAAACAGACATACACAGATATAATAACTTGATTTTCAACAAAGGTGCCAAAGCAATTCAGTGGAGAATGGATGACTTTTCAGTACTTGTGCTTGAACGATGAGACATATTTTTACAAAGAAATAAACCTTGCCTCCTTCTAGATCTAAAAACACATCAAAATGGATCATAGACCTAAATATTATATCTAAAACTATGACACATCTAAAAGAAAAACATAGAGAAAAATCTTTATGATCTAGAGTTATGCAAAAATAAGACACAAAAATCCCAATTAAACAATAACATAAAAAGTAGATAACTTGTATTTCATCAAAGCTAAAACCTAGCTGTTTGAAAGACACAGTTAAGAAAATGAAAAGGCAATTTATAGACTAGGAGAAAACATTTGTGAAACATGTCTGATGAAGAGTTTAAAATATACAAAGAATACTTACAACTGATTAATAAGACAAACCAATTTAAAATGGGCAAAGGATTTGAATAGACACTTCACGAAAGAAGAGATATCACTGACAAATGACATGAAAGTGCTTAATGTTTTTAGTCATTAGGGAGATGCAAATTAAAACCACAATGGGATACCACTACAAAGCCACTAAAATTGCTACGATTAAAAAGATTGGCAATACCAAGTGCTGAAGACGATGTGGATCCACTGGCAAGCTCATAACCTGTTGGTGGGGAATGGGAATGTAAAATAATACCACTTTGGAAACATTCTGGCATGCTTTTTTGTTTGTTTGTTTTTGTTTTTTTGGTTTTTTTTCTTTTTGGACACAGGGTCTCTCTGTGTTTCCCAGGCTGTTTTTGAACTCCTGGTCTCATGCAGGTCTCTCACCTTGGCATCCCAAAGTGTTAGGATTACAAGCATGAGCCACCATGCCTGGCTCTGTTACACTCTTAAAGAGTTAAAGATGCACATACCCTATAGTTAAATATTATGCTTCTAGATATTTACCCAAGATGAAAGAGACACATATCTGCATGAAGACTTACACACATGTTCCTGTCAGCTTTGTTTATAATATCCAAAAGCTGGAAACAACTCCAGTATGCATCAAAAGGTGAATGGGAATGTCCTGAATGGAAGATCATCATGACGGATAGGAGGCAGGACTAGATTGCACCTCCGACTCAGACAGAGCAGTGTGCAGAGGCTCACATTGTGAATTTTAGCTCCAGAATGACTGCAAGAACAAACCAGGAGTTGCAGTAAGACCCACAGACCCTCTGAAGGAAGCAACTGCTCCTGCAAGACCCAGGAGACATCCTTAATATTGTAAGTGCCCCAACTGCGGAAGTGGGAAAGAGAGATCCTCCTCTCCTGAACACATACCCTCACTGGGGAAACGGAAGGTCTGTTTGAGGGAGAAGTCTCCAACCTTACCTGGAACTGAGTCAATTTAGAGAGCCAAGCAAAATACAGGGGTAGACCAAGCAGCAGGAAAGGTGCTTGGAGTTCACTGGGTCCCCAAGCAAGTCATTCCTGCCTGGCACCACAGAGATCCATCGGGAGGGCAGCCAGAGGCACAAGGGAAGACGCCACAGGGAGAAGGGAATCTCCAGATGAACTTTGAAACAATTTGACCTGGGCAAGAAGCCTCCTGGCCATAACTCAGGGGAGGGCATGAATCTGGTGTGCAGACTCCACAGGTAGGGGAAGAGCCAAGCCCTTTTCTTTCTCAGCTTAGGGGCAGGTAGCCCAAGGCAAGTTCTCAAGCCCTGTTCATCCACTGCCTGGAAACAGACTCATGGCTGTTGCCAGTGGGGGAGGTGGTGGGGGCACAGCAGGAGTGAGACTGGCCATTTGGATTGCGTGGGAGCTGGGTGAGGCTTGTGACTGCCGGCTTTCCCCTACCTCCCTGACAACCTACATGACTCAGTAGAAGCCAGCCATAATCCTCCTAGTACACAACTCCACTGACCTGGGAACCTTGCCCCCATCCCCCATAGCAGCCGCAGCGAGACCTGTCCAAGGAGAGTCTGAGCTCAGACACGCCTAGCCCTGCCCCAACTTGATGGGCCTTCCCTATCTACCCTGTTAGCTGAAGGCAAAGGACATATACTCTTGGGAGTTCTAGAGCCCCACCCATTGCCAGTTCCTCTCCATAGTACCACAGCTGATGCTCTCTGGGAAGTGCCATCTCCCAGCAGGAGGCCAACCAGCACAAATATATAACATTAAACCACCAAAGCTAAGAACCCTCAGAGAGTCTATTTCACCCCACCCCCCGCCACCTCCACTGGAACAGAAACTGGCATCCATGGCTGAGAGACCAATAGATGGTTCACTTCACAGGACTCTACACAGATAACCCCCCAGTACCAGCCTGGAGCTGGGTTGACTTGCTGGGTGGCTAGACCCAGAAGAGAGATAACAATCACTGCAGCTCGGCTCACAGGAAGCCATATCCATAGGAAAAGGGAGAGAGTACTACATCAAGGGAACACACTGTAGGACAAAATAATCTGAACAGCCTTCAGCCCTAGACCTTCCCTCTGATAGAGCCTACCCAAATAAGAAGGAACCAGAAAACTAACTCTGGTAATATGACAAAAAAAGGCTCTTTAACACCTCCCCAAAATCACACTCGTCCACCAGCAGTGGATCCAAACCAAGAAGAAATTCCTGATTTACCTGTAAAAGAATTCAGGAGGTTAGTTATTAAGCTAATCAGGAAGGCACCAGAGAAAGGTGAAGCCCAATGCAAGGAAATTCAAAAATCAGTACAAGAAGTGACGGGAGAATTATTCAAGGAAATAGGTAGCATAAAGAAAAAAACAATCAAAACTTTAGGAAAATTTAGACACACTTAAAGAAATGCAAAATGCTCTGGAAAGTCTCAGCCATAGAATTGAACAAGCAGAAGAAAGAAATTCAGAGCTCAAAGACAAGGTCTTTGAATTAACCCAGTTCAACAAAGACAAAGACAAAAGAATAAGAAAACATGAACAAAGCCTCCAAGAAGTCTGAGATTATGTTAAACGACCAAAACTAAGAATAATCAGTGTTCCTGAGGAAGAAGAAAAATCAGTTTGGAAAACATATTTGGGGGAATAATTGAGGAAAACGTCCCCAGCCCTTGCTAGAGACCTAGACATCCCAATACAGGAAGCACAAAGAACACCTGGGAAATTCATTGCAGAAAGATCATCACTTAGGCACATTGTCATCACTTTAGCTAAAGTTCAGATGAAGGAATCTTAAGAGCTGTGAGACAAAAGCAACAGGTAACCTATAAAGGAAAATCTATCAGATTAACAGCAGATTTCTCAGAAGAAACCATACAAGCTAGAAGGGATTGGGGCCCTATTTCAGCCTCCTCAAACAAAACAATTAGCCAAGAATTTTGTATCTAGCAGAACTAAGCATCATATATAAAGGAAAGTTAGTCTTTTTCAGACAAACAAATGCTGAGAGAATTTGCCACTACCAAGCCACCTCTACACAAACTGCTAAAAGGAGCTCTAAATATTGAAACAAATCCTGGAAACACATCAAAACAGAACCTCTTTAAAGCATAAATCTCAAGGATCTATAAAACAAAACTACAAGGTAAAAAGCAGAAACAAACAACAGAAACAAGGTACACAGACAACAAATAGCATGATGAATGGAATGGTACCCCACATCTCAATACTAACATTGAATGTAAGTGGCCTAAATGCTCCACTTAAAAGATATAGAACTGCAGTATGGATAAGAACTCACCAGCCAACTGTATGCTGCCTTCAAGAGACTCACCTAACACATAAGGACTCACATAAAGTAAAGGGGTGGAAAAAGGCATTTCATGCAAATGGATACCAGAAGTGAGCAGAGGTAGCTATTCTTATGTCAGACAAAACAAACTTTAAAGCAACAGCAGTTAAAAGAGACAAAGAGGGACATTATATAATGGTAAAAGGCATTGTGCAATAGGAAAATTTCACAATCCTAAACATATCTGCACCTAACACTGGAGCTCCCAAATTTACAAAACAATTACCAATAGACCTAAGAAATGAGATTGACAGCAACACAATAATAGTGAGGGACTTCATTATTCCATGGAAAGCACTAGCCAGGTCATCAAGGTAGAAAGTCAACAAAAAGCAATGGATTTAAACTATACCTTGGAACAAATGGATTTAACAGATATATACAGAACATTTCTTCCAACAACTGCAGAATACACATTCTATTTAATGGCTCATGGAACTTTTTCCAAGATAGAGGCCATAAAACGAGCTTCAATAAATTTAAGAAAATTGAAATTTTGTCAGTCACTCTCTCAGACCACAGTGCAATAAAACTGGAAATCAAATCCAAAAGGAACCTTCAAAACCGTGCAAATATATGGAAATTAAATAAACTGCTTCTGAATAATTATTGGGTCAAAAACGAAATCAAGATGGAAATTTAAAAATTCTTCAAACTGAACAACAGTAATGATACAACCTTTGCTCTGGGATACAGCAAAGGCGGTGCTGAGAGGAAAGTCCATAGCTCTAAATGCCTACATCAAAAAGACTGAAAGATCACAAACTGACATTCTAAGATCAGACCTCAAGGAACTAGAGAAACAAGAACAAATCAAACCCAAACCCAGCAGAAGAAAGGAAATAACCAAGATCAGAGCAGAGCTAAATGAAATTGAAACAAAAAAACAATACAAAAGATAACTGAAACAAAAATCTGGTTCTTTGAAAAGATACATAAAATTGAAAGACTATTAGCAAGATTAACCAAGAAAACGAGAGAAAATCCAAATAACCTCATTAAGAAACAAATTGGGAGATATTACAACTGACACCATTGAAATACAAAGGATTATTCAAGGCTACCATGAACAGCTTTATGCACATAAACTAGAAAACCTAGAAGAGATGTAAAAATTCCTGGAAAAATACAACCCTCCTAGCTTAAATCAGGAAGAATTAGATACCCTGAGTAGACCAATAACAAGCAGTGAGATTGAAGTGGTAATTTAAAAATTACCAATTAAAAAAATCCAGGACCAGATGGATTCACAGCAAAATTCTACCAGACATTCAAAGAATTGGTACCTTTCCTTTTCTCACTATTCTGCAAGATAGAGAAAGAGGGGATCCTCCCTAATTCATTCTATGAAGCCAGTATCACCCTAATACCAAAACCAGGAAAGGACATAACCAAAAAAGAAAACTACAGGCCACTCTCCTTGATGAACATAGATGCTGAAATCCTTAACAAAATACTAGCTAACCAAATCCAACAACATATCAAAAAGATAATCCACCCTGATCAAGTGAGTTTCATACCAGGGATGCAGAGATGGTTTAACATATGCAAGTCAATAAATGTGACACACCACGTAAACAGAATGAAAAACAAAAATCATATGATCATCTCAATAGATGCAGAAAAAAATTAGACAGAATCCAGCATCCCTTTATGATTAAAACTCAGCAAAATCGACATACAAGGGACATACCTCAATGTAATAGAAACCATCTGTGACAAATCCACAGCCAACACAATACTGAATAGGGAAAAGTTGAAAGCATTCCCTCCGAGAACTGGAACAAGATGAGGATGCCCACTCTCACCACTCCTCTTCAATGTAGTACTGGAAGTCCTAGCCAAAGCAATCCGACAAGAGAAAGAAAGAAAGGGCACTGAAATCAGTAAAGAGGAAGTCAAACTGTCACTGTTGATGATTGTTTACCTCGAAAATCCTAAAGACTCCTCCAGAAAGCTCCTTGAGCTGAGAAAAGAATTCAGCAAAGTTTCCAGATACAAGATTAATGTACACAAATTAGTTGCTCTTGTGTACACCAACAGTGACCAAGTGGAGAATCAAGTCAAGAACTCAACCCCTTTTACAATAGCTGCAAAACAAACAAACAAACAAACAAAATACTTAGGAATACGCCTAACCAAGGAGGCAAAAGACCTCTACAAGGAAAACTACAAAACACTGCAGAAAGAAATCATAGATGACACAAACAAATGGAAACACATCCCATGCTCATGGATAGGTAGAATCAATATTGTAAAAATGACCATACTGCCAAAAGCAATCTACAAATTCAGTGCAATCCCCATCAAAATACCACCATAATTCTTCACAGAATTAGAAAAAACAATTCTAAAATTCATATGGAACCTAAAAAGAGCTTGCATACCCGAAGCAAGACTAAGCAAAAAGAACAAATCTGGAGGCATCACACTATGTGATTTCAAACTATACTGTAAGGCCATGGTCACCAAAACGGCATGGTATAGGTATAAAAATAGGCACATAGACTAGAAAACCCAGAAATAGACCCAAATACTTATAGCCAGCTGATCTTTGACAAAACATACAAAAACATAAAGTGGGGAAAGGACACCCTTTTCAACAAATGGTCCTGGGATAATTGGCTAGCCACATGTAGGTAAATGAAACTGGATCTTCATCTCTTACCTTATACAAAAATCAACTTAAGATGGAATAAGGACTTTAAGACCTGAAACTATAAAAACTCTGGAAGATAACATTGGAAAAACCCTTCTAGACATTGGGTTAGGCAAGGATTTCGTGACCAAGAACCCAAAAGCAAATGCAATAAAAACAAAGTAAATAGTTGGGACCTAATTAAAGAGCTTTTGGATGGCAAAAGGAACAGTCAGCAGAGTAAACAGACAACCCACAGACTGGGAGAAAATCTCCACAATCTCTACAACTGACAAAGGACTAATATCCAGAATCTACAGCTAACTCAAACAAATCAGTAAGAAAAAAGCAATCACATCAAAAAGTGGGCTAAGGATATGAATAGGCAGTTCTCAAAAGAAGATATACAAATGGCCAACAAACATGAAAAAATGCTCAACATCACTAATGATCAGGGAAATGCAAATCAAAACCACAATGCAATACCAACCTTACTCCTGCAAGAATGGCCATAGTCAAAAAAGCAAAAAACGGTAGATGTTGGCATGGATGTGGTGATCAGGGAACACTTCTACACTGCTGGTGGGAATGTAAACTAGTACAGCCACTATGGAAAACAGTGTGGAGATTCTTTATTTATTTATTTTTTGTATTATACTTTAAGTTCTAGGGTACATGTGCATAACGTTTATATCATGTATAACTCCCCAATGCAATCCCTCCCTCCTCCCCCCTCCCCATGATAGGCCCCAGTGTGTGATGTTCCCCTTCCCGAGTCCAAGTGATCTCATTGTTCAGTTCCCACCTATGAGTGAGAACATGCGGTGTTTGGTTTTCTCTTCTTGTGATAGTTTGCTAAGAATGATGGTTTCCAGCTGCATCCATGTCCCTACAAAGGACGCAAACTCATCCTTTTTGATGGCTGCATAGTATTCCATGGTGTATATGTGCCACATTTTCTTAATCCAGTCTGTCACAGATGGACATTTGGGTTGATTCCAAGTCTTTGCTATTGTGAATAGTGCTGCAATAAACATACGTGTGCATGTGTCTTTGTAGTAGAATAATTTATAATCCTTTGGGTATATACCCAGTAGTGGGATGGCTGGGTCATATGGTACATCTAGTTCTAGATCCTTGAGGAATGGCCATACTGTTTTCCATAATGGTTGAACTAGTTTACAATCCCACCAACAGTGTAAAAGTGTTCCTATTTCTCCACATCCTCTCCAACATCTATTGTTTCCTGACTTCTTAATGATTGCCATTCTAACTGGTGTGAGATGGTATCTCATTGTGGTTTTGATTTGCATTTCTCTGATGGCGAGTGATGACGAGCATTTTTTCATGTGTCTGTTGGCTGTATGGATGTCTTCTTTTGAGAAATGTCTGTTCATATCCTTTCCCCACATTTTGATGGGGTTGTTTGTTTTTTTCTTGTATATTTGTTTGAGTTCTTTGTAGATTCTGGATATTAGCCCTTTGTCAGATGAGTAGGTTGCAAAAATTTTCTCCCATTCTGTAGGTTGCCTGTTCACTCTGATGGTAGTTTCTTTAGCTGTGCAAAAGCTCTTTAGTTTATTAGATCCCATTTGTCAATTTTGGCTTTTGCTGCCGTTGCTTTTGGTGTTTTAGACATGAAGTCCTTGCCCATGCCTATGTCCTGAATGGTACTACCTAGATTTTCTTCTAGGGTTTTTATGGTATTAGGTCTAACATTTAAGTCTCTAATCCATCTTGAATAATTTTCGTATAAGGGGTAAGGAAAGGATCCAGTTTCAGCTTTCTACTTATGGCTAGCCAATTTTCCCAGCACCATTTATTAAATAGGGAATCCTTTCCCCATTTCTTGTTTTCTCAGGTTTGTCAAAGATCAGATGGCTGTAGATGTGTGGTATTATTTCTGAGGACTCTGTTCTGTTCCATTGGTCTAGTTCTCTGTTGTGGTACCAGTACCATGCTGTTTTGGTTACTGTAGCCTTGTAGTATAGTTTGAAGTCAGGTAGCGTGACGCCTCCAGCTTTGTCCTTTTGACCTAGGATTGTCTTGGCAATGCGGGCTCTTTTTGGTTCCATATGAACTTTAAAGCAGTTTTTTCCAATTCTGTGAAGAAAGTCATTGGTAGCTTGATGGGGATGGCATTGAATCTATAAATAACCTTGGGCAGTAGGGCCATTTTCACGATATTGATTCTTCCTATCCATGAGCATGGTATGTTCTTCCATTTGTTTGTGTCCTCTTTGATTTCACTGAGCAGTGGTTTGTAGTTCTCCTTGAAGAGGTCCTTTACATCCCTTGTAAGCTGGATTCCTAGGTATTTTATTCTCTTTGAAGCAATTGTGAATGGAAGTTGATTCCTGATTTGGCTCTCTGCTTGTCTGTTACTGGTGTATAAGAATGCTTGTGATTTTTGCACATTAATTTTGTATCCTGAGACTTTGCTGAAGTTGCTTATCAGCTTAAGGAGATTTTGGGCTGAGACAATGGGGTTTTCTAAATATACAATCATGTCATCTGCAAACAGGGACAATTTGACTTCTTCTTTTCCTAACTGGATACCCTTGATTTCTTTCTCTTGCCTGATTGCCCTAGCCAGAACTTCCAACACTATGTTGAATAGGAGTGGTGAGAGAGGGCATCCCTGTCTTGTGCCAGTTTTCAAAGGGAATTTTTCCAGTTTTTGCCCATTCAGTATGATATTAGCTGTGGGTTTGTCGTAAATAGCTCTTATTATTTTGAGGTACGTTCCATCAATACCGAATTTATTGAGCGTTTTTAGCATAAAGGGCTGTTGAATTTTGTCAAAAGCCTTTTCTGCATCTATTGAGATAATCATGTGGTTCTTGTCTTTGGTTCTGTTTATATGCTGGATTACGTTTATTGATTTGCGAATGTTGAACCAGCCTTGCATCCCAGGGATGAAGCCCACTTGATCATGGTGGATAAGCTTTTTGATGTGCTGCTGAATCCGGTTTGCCAGTATTTTATTGAGAATTTTTGCATCGATGTTCATCAGGGATATTGGTCTAAAATTCTCTTTTTTTGTTGTGTCTCTGCCAGGCTTTGGTATCAGGATGATGTTGGCCTCATAAAATGAGTTAGGGAGGATTCCCTCTTTTTCTATTGATTGGAATAGTTTCAGAAGGAATGGTACCAGCTCCTCCTTGTACCTCTGGTAGAATTCAGCTGTGAATCCATCTGGTCCTGGACTTTTTTTGGTGGGTAGGCTATTAATTGTTGCCTCAATTTCAGAGCCTGCTATTGGTCTATTCAGGGATTCAACTTCTTCCTGGTTCAGTCTTGGGAGAGTGTAAGTGTCCAGGAAATTATCCATTTCTTCTAGATTTTCTAGTTGATTTGCGTAGAGGCATTTATAGTATTCTCTGATGGTTGTTTGTATTTCTGTGGGGTCGGTGGTGATATCCCCTTTATCATTTTTTATTGCGTCTATTTGATTCCTCTCTCTTTTCTTCTTTATTAGTCTTGCTAGCGGTCTGTCAATTTTGTTGATCTTTTCAAAAAACCAACTCCTGGATTCATTGATTTTTTGGAGGGTTTTTTGTGACTCTATCTCCTTCAGTTCTGCTCTGATCTTAGTTATTTCTTGCCTTCTGCTAGCTTTTGAATGTGTTTGCTCTTGCCTCTCTAGTTCTTTTAATTGTGATGTTAGAGTGTCAATTTTAGATCTCTCCTGCTTTCTCTTGTGGGCATTTAGTGCTATAAATTTCCCTCTACACACTGCTTTAAATGTGTCCCAGAGATTCTGGTATGTTGTATCTTTGTTCTCATTGGTTTCAAAGAACATCTTTATTTCTGCTTTCATTTCGTTATGTACCCAGTAGTCATTCAGGAGCAGGTTGTTCAGTTTCCATGTAGTTGAGCGGTTTTGATTGAGTTTCTTAGTCCTGAGTTCTAGTTTGATTGCACTGTGGTCTGAGAGACAGTTTGTTATAATTTCTGTTCTTGTACATTTGCTGAGGAGTGCTTTACTTCCAATTATGTGGTCAATTTTGGAATAAGTGCGATGTGGTGCTGAGAAGAATGTATATTCTGTTGATTTGGGGTGGAGAGTTCTATAGATGTCTATTAGGTCCGCTTGGTGCAGAGATGAGTTCAATTCCTGGATATCCTTGTTAACTTTCTGTCTCGTTGATCTGTCTAATGTTGACAGTGGAGTGTTGAAATCTCCCATTATTATTGTATGGGAGTCTAAGTCTCTTTGTAGGTCTCTAAGGACTTGCTTTATGAATCTGGGTGCTCCTGTATTGGGTGCATATATATTTAGGAGAGTTAGCTCTTCCTGTTGAATTGATCCCTTTACCATTATGTAATGGCCTTCTTTGTCTCTTTTGATCTTTGATGGTTTAAAGTCTGTTTTATCAGAGACTAGGATTGCAACCCTTGCTTTTTTTTGTTCTCCATTTGCTTGGTAGATCTTCCTCCATCCCTTTATTTTGAGCCTATGTATGTCTCTGCATGTGAGATGGGTCTCCTGAATACAGCAGACTGATGGGTCTTGACTCTTTATCCAGTTTGCCAGTCTGTGTCTTTTAATTGGAGCATTTAGTCCATTGACATTTAAGGTTAATATTGTTATGTGTGAACTTGATCCTGTCATTATGATATTAACTGGTTATTTTGCCCGTTAGTTGATGCAGTTTCTTCCTAGCCTCGATGGTCTTTACATTTTGGCATGTTTTTGCAATGGCTGGTACCGGTTGTTCCTTTCCATGTTTAGGGCTTCCTTCAGGGTCTCTTGTAAGGCAGGCCTGGTGGTGACAAAGTCTCTAAGCATTTGCTTGCCTGTAAAGGATTTTATTTCTCCTTCTCTTATGAAACTTAGTTTGGCTGGATATGAAATTCTGGGTTTAAACTTCTTTTCTTTAAGAATGTTGAATATTGGCTCCCACTCTCTTCTGGCTTGTAGAGTTTCTGCCGAGAGATCTGCTGTTAGTCTGATGGGCTTCCTTTGTGGGTAACCCGACCTTTCTCTCTGGCTGCCCTTAAGATTTTTTCCTTCATTTCAACTTTGGTGAATCTGGCAATTATGTGTCTTGGAGTTGCTCTTCTGGAGGAGTATCTTTGTGGCGTTCTCTGTATTTCCTGAATGTGAATGTTGGCCTGCCCTACTAGGTTGGGGAAGTTCTCCTGGATGATATCCTGAAGAGTGTTTTCCAACTTGGTTCCATTTTCCCCCTCACTTTCAGGCACCCCAATCAGACGTAGATTTGGTCTTTTTACATAATCCCATACTTCTTGCAGGCTTTGTTCATTTCTTTTTCTTCTTTTTTCTTTTGGTTTCTCTTCTCGCTTCATTTCATTCATTTGATCCTCAATCGCTGATACTCTTTCTTCCAGTTGATCGAGTCGGTTACTGAAGCTTGTGCATTTGTCACGTATTTCTCGTGTCATGGTTTTCATCTCTGTCATTTCGTTTATGATCTTCTCTGCATTAATTAGTCTAGCTGTCAATTCTTCCACTTTTTTTTCAAGATTTTTAGTTTCTTTGCGCTGGGTACGTAATTCCTCCTTTAGCTCTGAGAAGTTTGATGGGCTGAAGCCTTCTTCTCTCATCTCGTCAAAGTCATTCTCTGACCAGCTTTGATCCGTTGCTGGCGATGGGCTGCGCTTCTTTGCAGGGGGAGATGCGCTCTTATTTTTTGAATTTCCAGCTTTTCTGCCCTGCTTCTTCCCCATCTTTGTGGTTTTATCTGTCTCTGGTCTTTGATGACGGTGACGTACTGATGGGGTTTTGGTATAGGTGTCCTTCCTGTTTGATAGTTTTCCGTCTGACAGTCAGAAGGACTGTCTGTTGGTCTGTTGGAGATTGCTTGAGGTCCACTCCAGACCCTGTTTGCCTGGGTATCAGCAGCAGAGGTTGCCGAAGATAGAATATTGCTGAACAGCGAGTGTACCTGTCTGATTCTTCCTTTGGAAGTTTCCTCTCAGGGATGACTCCACCCTGTGAGGTGTGGGGTGTCAGACTGCCCCTAGTGGGGGATGTCTCCCAGCTAGACTACTCAGGGGTCAGGGACCCACCTGAGCAGGCAGTCTGTCCGTTCTCGGATCTCAACCTCCGCGTTGGGAGATCCACGGCTCTCCCCAAAGCTGTCAGACAGAGTCGTTTGCCTCTGCACCAGCCCCCGCTGCTTCCCATTTTGGACCTCAGCTGTGGGCTGTCCCCAGAGGTGGAGTCTACAGAGACAGGCAGGTTTCCTTGAGCTGCTGTGAGCTCCACCCAGTTCGAGCTTCCCAGCGGCTTTGTTTACCTACTTAAGCCTGGGCAATGGCGGGCGCCCCTCTCCCAGCCTCACTGCTGCCTTGCGGATCGATCCCCGCAGACGGCTGTGTTAGCAGTGAGGGAGGCTCCGTGGGCGTGGGACCCTCCCGGCCAGGTGTGGGATATATTCTCCTGGTGTGCCTGTTTCCTTACAGCGCAGTATTGGGGTGGGAGTTACCCGATTTTCCAGGTGTTGTGTGTCTCAGTTCCCCTGGCTAGGAAAACGGATTTCCTTCCCCCTTGCGCTTCCAGGTGAGGCGATGCCTCGCCCTGCTTCAGCTCACGCTGGTCAGGCTGCAGCAGCTGACCAGCACCGATTGTCCGGCACTCCCTAGAGAGATGACCCCAGTACCTCAGTTGAAAATGCAGAAATCACCGGTCTTCTGTGTCGCTCGCGCTGGGAGTTGGAGACTGGAGCTGTTCCTATTCGGCCATCTTGCTCCCCCCCCCCCCGAGATTCTTTAAAGAGCTAAAAGTAGAACTACCATTTGATCCAGTAATCCCACTACTGGGTGTCTACCCGGGGGAAAAGAAGTCCTTATACAAAAAAGATACTTGCACACACATGTTTATAGCAGCATGATTTGCAATTGCAAAATCGTGGAACCAGCCCAAATGCCCATCAATCAATGAGTGGATAAAGAAACTGTGGTATATATACATGATGGGATACTGCTCACTCATAAAAAGGAATGAATTAACAGCATCCACAGCAACCTGGATGAGATTGGAGACTGTTATTCTATGTGAAGTAACTCAGGAATGGAAAGCCAAATGTCATATGTTCTCACTGATATGTGGGAGCTAAGCTATGAGGACGCAAAGCCATAAGAATGATACAGTGGACTTTGGAGACTTAGGGGGAAGGGGGAGGAAGGTGAGGGATAAAAGACTACAAATATGTCACAGTATATACTGCTCAGGTGATGGGTGCACCAAAATCTGACAAATCACCTCTAAAGAACTTACTTATATAACCAAATACCACCTGTACCTCAGTAACCTATGGAAAAATAAAAAATTGTAATAAAAATAAATTCAATGTCCTCTGGAAGAAAAAAAGGTGAGTGGATAAACAGTTTGCTACTATGCAATAGAATACTTCTCAGCAATAAAATGGAATTTTGGTTATTGATACAATAACATAAATGATTCTTAAAATAATAATGCTGAATGAAAGAGGCAGACAGAAAAGAGTACAACTTGTATAATTCCATTTATATACAGTTCTAGAAAATGCAAACTTAACTACTTGACAAAGTAGATCAGTGGGTACCTGGAGACAGATACTGAGAGAGAAAGGAAAGAGAAAACTTTTGGAAGTGATAGAAGTGTTCACTAACTTGATTCTAGTAAAGGTTTCATGGGTGTATACAAAGGGGAAAGTTCACCAAATTGTACACTTTAAATATGTGCAACTTATGCATCAGTTATACTTCAATAAATCTATTAAAAAGTGATGTATTAATATATTGCTTTCTGATATTTGATTTAGTTAAACCTTTTTGAGTGCCTGAAATGTCACAATTTTCATATATGGTTATTTTCAAATCCCTTTTTCAAAGCCTTTTTTTATTTAAAAATACCTTATTCAAACTAGATGAGCATTCTCTCATTCTAGAGGAGCTGGTTTGAGTGACTTCTGACATTTGAAGTTCAGGTTGAAACTTGAAGTATAATCAATTAAGTTATTTGCTTTCTTTTCTTACTTTGCCACATCCTAGGAGCAGCAAATTGTTTTCACATTTAAAACTTTTTTAAATAATTGGGCTTAAAGTTTGTACAGAGTATAGTTATGCTAGAACTTGATTATGGACCACTTTTTAATCAGAAATTCTAACTTATATAACATTTAAACCCAATCTTCAGTTTAAAGTTTCTAAAAGTGCTCTATAAACCTTGTTAAACTCTAATTTTGGATGACCTATCTAACTATTGATGTGCCATACTTTCAGCTTATTAATGGAAAAATAGCCTACTTTTTTCTCCATGAATGTTAGGTTGCTCACAACAGATAACTTGGTTAATAGAAAAAGGATTTTTAATACAAAATCATGTTCTTTAATTTAAAAAAAGACAAAAAGTGGCTGTGCATTTAAAGATTTTTTAAAACTACTTCCCTGATGTTTATTCTTTTTAATCTTTTATAGATATTTTAAGCTCCATAGTTGTTAGTTTTTGTTTCAGCTCATTCACACCCTATGACTTTGGTAATTTTTATACTGCAAATTAGTTTAGGCCTGTATGATAACATCAGTTATCTCTTAAAAATTAAACATATCAAGCAACTTTTATTCTTATTATTTAATTTGCAAAATAAGATAGGAACAATAAATTATCTTCAATCATTTACAAAACATTTTGAAGAGTATGGGTGTTGCAGCTGTTGAACTGTTGTTTAAACATTATTTCTCACACTGTGCCTAATGGATTTAATTACGGTTCACACAGTTGTTTCTTCAGATGAAGAGCTATACGGATACATTGTAAACCACCATGAGAACATGTTATTAGGCTGTCTTCGCTGATGAAGGTATTTTCTAATTATATTGTAAAAGTCCTTTGCAAATCAATTCCATTGAGCACTGGCTTTCTCTTATAGTTCACTAATCATTGTTACATACCTAGCTTAAGTACAACAGAAAGCCAACATATTCAAACTAAAAGGCTTTATTGTGACTCGACCCAAAGATTGGCAATAGTGACTAGGCCGAAATACATTTATATTGAGAAGAACCAATCAAAACTATTTCCTCAACTCTTAGCCAACCTGTGCTTGCCTCTAGGGAGCTCATACTTTAATTGAGGACACTAAACTATCACAAAGAAAGTAAATTTTAATAAGAGCCAGAATGCGACTTTTAGTACATTAGTTGTTTTAAAGAAATAAGATCTGGAATCAGGTGTGAAGAATAGATGGTTGGATATGTTAAAATAATATGAGCAAAGAAATGAGAGGGTAGGAGTGGACTGAAATGATATACATGGGGAAACCAGTCTACCTAAGAGACACAGTTTCCTATTTGAAAGTAACAGGTATTAGGATGGAAAAATAGGACTAATCAGACTGAATAGCATAAATAACATGATGTGCAGTTTTACCTTGATACAATGGCCAGTCGTAAGATTTTTTAAAATATTTTTTATTTATAATGAATACCTTTCAAACGTCCAGACAAAATTTAAAATGTACTAAAAGGGATTTCATGAAAAGTAATTCTCCCTCTTAGTAGAGCCTAACAAACTGATTTAAAAATTTATGTGAAGAGCAAAGGTCCAAGAATAGCTGAGAAACTCCAGAAGGAGAAGGCGGGGGAGAGGAAACATTCCCTATCAGATAACAAAGACTTACTATAAATCTATAATTATTAAAACAGTTTGATGTTGATACAGAGATAGAAAACTTTAAAAATAGAGAGTCCAGAAATGATCTATGTGTATTTGAATACTTGACTTATGACAAAATGCATATTGAAGATCCTGAGGAAACAGTGCCCACATAGTTGTTTATCTAAGGGGGAAAAATGGAACCCTACCTCATGCCATACAAAAAAATCAATTTTTATGGCAAAATTATAAAATTTAGAAGAAAATATAGGACTTGTCTGACTTTGGGAAGGAAGAATCTCTTAAGCAAGATACAAAAAGTGCTAATCATAAAAAGTTGATAAATTCGTCTACATTGCAATTAATATCTCTTCAGTAAAATACATCATATAATCACAAACTGGGAGGACATTTGAAGTGCCTATAACCATCAAAGAGCTGGTCATTTGGAATAATTTGAGAACTCCTACAAATCAATAAGGAAAAAAGGGATAATATAACTTAATTGAAAACTGAGCAATAGAAACAAACAGGCATTTCACAGAAGAGAAAACATGAATGGCCAATAAATATAAGAAAAGAAGCCAATCCTAGTACTAATCAGGAAAATGCAAATCAAAAGCAACAAGGTACCATTTTACACTCGCTAAATTGTAAAAATTATGAAGTCTGAAAAAGTGTTAGAAGCAATGTGTTTCAGACATAGCTAAAAGGAGTGGTAAAGTAGTCATTTTGGGGAACACTTTGTTGTAATATTCAAATCACATAACTTACTGTATTTCTGGGTATTACCTAGAAAATTTCTTGCACATGTGTCCCAGAAGACATATATGAGAATGTTCATGGTAGCACTGTTCAGAGTAGCAAAAACCTGCAAATAACCCATTTGTTTGGTGCTATGGTTAGAATGTTTTTGTCCCCTTAAAATTCGTATGCTGAAATCCTAACCCCTAAGGTGATAATATCAGGAGGTGGGGACTTTTGAGAGGTTTTTAAGTCAAAATAACAGAGCCCTCATGATTGGTATCAGTGCCCTTATGAAAGAAACCCCAGAGAGCTAGCTAATCCCTCCTTTCTACCATGTGAAGTTACAGTGAAAAGACAGCCATCTGTGAAGTGGCCCTCACCAGACACTGTAATCTTGGACTTCCCAGCTTCCAGAACTTTGAGAAAAAAATTTCTATTATTTATAAACTACCCAATCTGTGGTATCTATTTGGGTAGCAGCCGAACAGACTAAGACACCAGGTGACAGAAGAATGGATAAATTCATTGTAGTACAGTCACACAGAATATTATACAGCCAGTGATAATGAACTACAGCTACTTTTTAAAAATTGATGAATCTTAGAAATATGATGTGTGAAAATTGCATGTTACATAAGACCATTTTATAAAGCTCAAAAATAAGAAAAACCACCTAGTATCTGGGTTAGCCGTGTATATGTGATAAAAAAAAATTTTAACCTATGGGAATGACAAATATTAAAATCAGATACCAGTTACTTCTAGGGCATGAGACAGGGGCGTGGGCTGGAAAGGAACACAAGGGTAGATACGGTATTGGTAAACTAGACTTTTTTTAAGTTGGAGGGTAGGTGGGAGTCATGGGTATTGTTTGCTTTTTAACTTACTCATATATATTCTTTTGTATGTATGAAATATAACGAAAGTATCATTTGTAGAAATATGTACACCCTCCTCATTCAACCACACATTTCCCTTCTGCAGAGGCTTGTTAATTATTAATTATGGAGCATCCATACAGTGGAATATAATGCGGCCATTTAAAAACAATGAAGAGCTTCCAACATTCTGAAATGGAATGATCAATGGGTTACATATTAAGAGAAAAAAATGTGTGTGGAATGCTACCATTTACGTTAAAACATGTACATACACATATATTTGTGTGTGCATACATCAGCTATCTCTGTAAGGTTACCAAGAAACTGGCAATCACAAACTCTTGACTCTGAGTATGAATTATAGAAACCATATGTAAGAAATGAGGTGGTACCTGCAGGGTGGTGGGGTCGGGGTGGGCCAAAGGAGGAGTGTTCAGTAACAAAACCACAAAGAACCACTAGTAAATCATCACAGGATTCAGCTCTGAGGGAACAAGGATCTGAAAAAGGGTAATGGCTGTGGGACTGCAAGGTAGAGCATACGGAAGTTAAATATGTATTTTAATGCTGTAAATGGTTAAAAAGTGCAGTCTGCACAATTACATCATATAAAGCCACATATCTAAGCTATTAAATGCAATGTATTTTTTATTAATGACCTGTTCAAGATGTAGTCATAATGTCTTCAAAAGGGCTTGTGGAATCTCCATTTGTATTAAAACCAGGAGAAATCTCTTCAAAATCTGAAATTCTTCTGGATTTACTCCACAGAAACTACTTTTTGACCTTTCGTCTTGAGAAAAGCATACTTTCTGTCTTTGGTGGAATTATAAAAGTGTTTGCCTCCTAATGTTCCCTAAGTAGCAATGCCAAAAAATACCCTTTTAAGTGGATATTTTAAGTAAAAGTACTTTTAAGGCAGAAAGTAGATATTATAAGATTTATTATCTTGTCATCTATAATTAAGTTTAATGAAAATACTATATTTTAGTTCATTTAGGCTGCTATAACAAAATACTATAGACTGGGTGGTTTATAAACAACAGAAATTTCCTTCTCACAGTTCTGGAGGCTGAGAAGTCCAAGATAAGGGTGCCAGCAGATTCAGTGTCTGGTGAGGGCTTATTTTCTCTGCTTCAAGATGGTGTCTTCTTGCTGCATCTCCACATGGCCAAAGGCGAAGGGGGTGACCAGGCTTCCTCAAGCCTCTTATATAAAGGCACTAATCTCATTCATGAGGGTGGAGCTCTCATGACCTAATCATCTCCCTAAGGTCCCTCCTCTTAATACCACATTGGAGAGTTAATGTTGGGAGGACACATTCAGACTGTAGCATACTATAAACTTTTTCTTCCCAATTACATTATGCTGTGAATTTTTGCATATCTATAGTATTGGATAGGTGACTTTCCTAAGCTGTGCCATCAATATTGACATGCCCATGTGGTTACTAATTTTCAGTAGAAACTGCTGGCACTCTAACCTGAGTCCTATCTACCTTTTCTTCTTTCGCATCCTTCATCCCTCCTTTCTTCAGCACTTTTTGCTGTCATCACTCTTCTTGCAGTTGTTCTTTTTGCCAAAATGAGGGCAGGAGCTAGTTGTATGCAGACATATTGATTGTAGTGTGTGTGGCTTTCTGCTGTCCTGTTTCCATGAGCCTAGGAGGGAGTCGTCACTCTCACCAGTACAAATTGATTACTTCTTGTTGGAGTGCTGAGCCTTTGAACATCTGTTTTTCTTTACGTCATTTATGGGACTCAGAGATCCACTTGAAGTTTTTTTCTCTCATCCCACAGGGATTTTCTAAAACTTGTGTTATTTCCTGTGGCCCAGAGATTGTTTCATTTTCCTGCAAGAGAGGGGAAAAGGATCTAAATGCTTCCTGTGATTGCATAAAGTTTATTTTAGGAACTAAAATCTGTAGTATTTTTTTTTTCCTATTGTACACTGTTTTCCTTACTGAAGAATTTCTGGGGAATATTAGGCGATGTTTACTTCTTGCACCAAGGAAATGTTTCCCTTACTGACTAGAAAGTTTTAAAATCAGTATTCTATGGCCTTCGAGTTGAAAGTCCAGGTTTGATGTGTTTTGTGGAGGAGGAACAAAACATTTCTATGAATTTCTCTCCTTTGTCGAGTTGCTAGCATTCAAGATTGTTGCCTGGGCCGGGCGCGGTGGCTCAAGCCTGTAATCCCAGCACTTTGGGAGGCCGAGACGGGCGGATCACGAGGTCAGGAGATCGAGACCCTCCTGGCTAATACAGTGAAACCCCGTCTCTACTAAAAATACAAAAACTAGCCGGGCGAGGTGGCGGGCGCCTGTAGTCCCAGCTACTAGGGAGGCTGAGGCAGGAGAATGGCGTAAACCCGGGAGGCGGAGCTTGCAGTGTGCAGTGAGCTGAGATCCGGCCACTGCACTCCAGCCTGGGCGACAGAGCGAGACTCCGCCTCAAAAAAAAAAAAAAAAAAAAAAAAAAAAAAAAAAAAAAAAAAAAAAAGATTGTTGCCTGAAACAGCATTATTTAGTCTCCCTCTACACTAACCAGCTTTTATAAATACTATACATAAAGTTGCCAATAAACAAAAGTATGAAAACCTTTTATTAGCTTATATATCTTTTTATGGTAAGGAAAGCTTTTACTGTCTTGAATTAGCAAGTATAGTAATTGTTTTCTGTTGAATCTGAAAGATTTCTTGTCTTTTGTTGTGAGGAATTTTCATAGAAACAATTTTTTTGTATTTATCTGAAGCTTCTGATTAATTACAGTTTACAGCGAATTATCAAAATGAAGATTCATAATAACCATTTATTATTGAAAAAGGGTAGGACACAGGAACTCTTTAGTCAAATTTCTTTTTATAAAATGAGTATTGAAAGGATGGGAAAATATTCCATGTAAAAATTTAGGTTGGAACTTGTATAATCCACTTTTGTTTCTGAATGATGAATTTATTGCCATGCTTTTTGGAATGCTTCAGTGTCTTGAGCTTTTAGAAACAAGTGTGTATGTGACTTGCTTGTGCATTTTCTTTCTTCTTCTTTTTTTTTTTTTTTTTTGAGACAAGGTCTCACTGCAACCTCTGCCTCCCAGGCTCAGGCTATTCTCCCACCTTAGCCTCCCTAGTAGCTGGAACTATAGGCATGTACCACCACACCTGGCTAATTTTTGTATTTTTTGTAGAGACTGGGTTTCACCACATTGCCCAGGCTGGTCTCGAACTCATGAGCTCAAGCGATGGGCCCCCCTCGGCCTCCCAAAGTGCTAGGATTATAGGTGTGAGCCACTGCCCCTCGCTGCTTGTGCATTTTCTAATAGCATCTTTTCCAAATGCAGAATAGAGCTGCCACTTCAGTTTTGGTTTCACTGAACAATTCTGTTAATAAAGATCCTTATTGCAAACCAGTTTTCCTTAACAGCTCATAGGAATTCTGGCATGCTATTATTTAAGCAGTAAATGCAGGAGTTATCAGTCCGCATGTAAGTAAGATTAGTCACCATGTCCAAAATTGGTATGAGAAAGGGGGAAGGGATTGATTTCCTGATGATATGAGCGACCAAATTGTGGGAATAATTTCCTCTTTGTGTAGTTAATTTATTTGTGCTTGAAAGTACTTTACCAACATGAACTTCTTTCCCCGTATTTTTTCATATATTGGTAAGTCGAAAGGCACCATTTTTTCAGGTGGAACAAACAGGTTTGGAAACTTCAATAAATTTGCCTAGGTAAGACCATCAAAGGAAAACCTACTCAGGAAGTCAGGACAAGCCTTTATTGGCTGGAAGAGTCCACACTATTAAGTGGATATCAATTGATGCGGGGAAGATTCTATACTCATTGCCGTACATTATCCATCAAAATTTCTTTGCTTTACTTTCTGGAGTACTAGGTATGAATTTGAAAGGAGATTTTAATTCAAACAGGTATTCCAGATAAATTAGAATGAATTTGAGTGGCATTCTTGTTGAATTAAACATTAATCAATAATATAATTTTGACTTATTTCTTTTATTTATTTGCCATTTCCCTCATTTGAAAGATGTGTTTTATTTTATAGCTTTAAAGAGATATTTAGGCCAGGCACGGTGGCTCACGCCTGCAATCCCAGCACTTTGGGAGGCTGAGGCAGGAGGATCATGAGGTCAGGAGATCGAGACCATCCTGGCTAACACGGTGAAACTCCTTCTCTACTAAAAATATAAAAAATTGGCCAGGTGTGGTGGCGGGCACCAGTAGTCCCAGCTACTCCAGAGGCTGAGGCAGAAGAATTGCTTGAACCCAGGAGGCGGAGGTTGCAGTGAGCCAAGACCGCACCACTGCACTCCAGCCTGAGCGTCAGAGCAAGACTCTGTCTCAAAAAAAAAGAAATACTTTCTTTCTTCAGCTTCATTGCTCATGTATATCTGGCTTTTATAATAGTGGTTGGGGGAAGTTAACAAGAGAGGTTGGCATCTGGAAGAAATGAGGATTTTGCTTCTTGATTTCCCCACCATGGATGGAGGGTGGTGAAGAGGAAGTGTGGAGTGCTTGAAGTGATTAAATTTGCTGGGCCATCTGGTCATCAGGAAAAGGCTGTGTTTTCAATTTCACAGTGAATGAGAAGTTTATTAAGGAAGGAAGAAGGAAGCCAAATTTAGTTTAAGGAAGAAAAGAATTAGTTTAAGGAAGAAAATAATCATACTTTTCATAATCATAAAAGAAATCATATTTCTGCCATGAAGAGCTTCAGCTTGCTTAATTGTAAAAAGAAGGGTCACCTGTTGAAGACTGTCCACAGGTGGATCTGTGTAATAGTGCTGGCTGTATCACTAGGGAGAACTGGGAGACAGTGGTTTGGGAAGATGAATGAACATGTGAGGGTAGCCTCTTGCCGTGGAGTTGCTCCAGTCCCCTAACGTCTCTGCCCATCCCCATACAATTATTATGAAGGGAAGAAAATGAGTCCAAGGGGTAAATTTTTATCAGGCCAAGGAAAAAAATTTATTTATGTAATGCCTCGTCCCTTAAATTTTGTTGCCAAAGTCTCTGATCTAGTTATCAGTTGGAAAGCCATGAATCAATGTAATTGATGAGCATCTATCTCCTCATCTGTTTATTGAATTGCCTCATACTTTAAACGTTAAAACCAGGCTCACGTATTATTTACCAATTTTAAAATCACATACTAAGTTCAAGAAAGGCTGTAGGAAGAAAATCAAGACTGGTACAAGAAGTTAGTGCAAAAATCATGTATTTGCACTAAACATTGAAACTGGAAATCTGGCAGACATGGCAATGGACACAGGTATGCAAAAAATGAAGAGCCTGGAAGTGAGTCACCTACTGCAGGCTTATCATCATCTCTGCAAGTAATTAATACAATTATTTTATGCTACCTGTATTGAATCCAGAATGCTCAAATACTGGGATGTGATTGAGATTGAGCAGTCTGAAACTTTTTAAAGGATTTGTAGAAATTACGATTCCAAGAAAAATGAAGATTGCTTTATTCGAGGAACAACTAATTACTAAGGATAGGATGAACTTTTCCTAACCTTTAGGAGACAATTACCCAGATGGCCTTTGGTGTATTAGGAATGTTTATCAAATTCAGAATTCTTTTGGGGTTTATTTGAAGCCTTCAGTATACATAGAGAGAGTTGGGGCCAGGAGCAGAATGCCAGGCAAGAAGAATGGAATGTGCAGAGGCTTGGATGATGAGAGCTTCCAGACTACAGACAAGGTCAGAGTGGCTGATGACTGGCTGGTCTGGGCTGAGAAGTTGAGCTGGGAAGGTACAAAGAGCCAGGTTATGCAGGGCACTAATGCCATGCGAAGGAGTTAGACATTTGCTACAGATGATATCGAAGAATTTTACCAGGCAGCCCTCCCCATCTGCTGACATCCTGGCTTGCAATCTTTTCTCTTCTCTCTCCATTTCAAACCCATGCTCAAGCCTGGTGCACTGCTTTCATGTGCATGTGGATGGCCCATACTATGCCTGAGTCTCAAAGGCCTGTTCAGTTTCCAAGTTCTCTACCTCTACACTTCTGGTTTTGTTTTCATTCAAATCCACTCTTCATCTGAAATCTGAAACTCTCCTAACAGTGAGTGTAGTAACTTTCGTCCTTCCCACATTCCATTGCCTTCACTGAATGTGCTATTCAGGACTCTGGTGCCTTGATGTCCCTTCACCTTGTCCTTCTCCTCTCTCCGTACTTACTTTCTGTTTTTGTCAGGGTTCTCTAGAGACACAGAATCAATAGGACGTGTATAGAAATAAAAGAGAAATTTATTTTCAGGAATTGGCTCACATGATTACCAAAACTGAGAGGCCCAAAATATGCAAGATGAGCTGGCAGGATGGAGACTCAGGGAGGATCCAGTGTTGTGGTTCAAATACAAAGACTGCCTGTTGGCAGAATTCCTTGTTGTTTAGGAGAGTTCAGTCTTTATTCAGGCCTTCAGCTGGTTGGATGAGGCCCACCCACATCATGGGGGACAGTGTATTTTCCTAAAAGTCCACCGATTTAAATATTCATCTCATCTAAAAAGCACTCTCACAAAAACATCCAGAATTATATTTGACCACATATCTAACACTGTGGCCCAGCTGAGTTGACACACAAAATTAACAATCATACCTTCCTTTCTTTTCCAGCCTAGACGTACTGGGTGAATGATTTCATTTGCTTCTCCCTTTACTCCCTTACCTTGTTGTGTAACCACTACCTTTGCTTTGTTAATGCCAAAGCTTGTATCACTCCTGCAATCCGCTGCTGCTTCTAAAACTGCTCAACACAAGAAAACCACAAACTCAGGTGTAATGGTGCTACAACAAATGTGTGGTCTCCAGCTTCAAATGGGCCCGCAGGGTTGCTAGGAAGTGCTTGTGTGTCCCCGGTCAGCTCCCTCTCCATTCCCACAGAGACTGTCTCAGACCTAAACAGTTCTATGGAGTCCCTGACCCATACCTGTCTCTTTCTTTCTCTCTCTCTCTCTCTCTCCCTCTCTCTCTCTCTCTGTCTCACTTGCTTTCTCTCTCAGCAGTTGAACTTACCTGTTACTCCGCAGTGAAAAGTGTGGTCTCAGGCATGAACCACCTTCAACTTGCTGCTCTTCATCCCTGTCCTAACCATTTGAATAATCTTGGCTTGCTCACATCAGAGAATGTTAGGAGCAGATAAAAAGCCCATAGACATTTATACTTAGTCTTCAGAATCCATCCAGAGCGACTCTGCCTCTTCTCAGTTTTGACTTTCCTGGTGCCTTGATTCCTTGCCCCATTTTCCCATTTTCTGCCTTCCACTTGTCACCTTGTTTCTTCAATTTGTGCCTCAATTTGAACTCAGCATGCTGGCTTTGACCTTCATACTCCTCAAGGTCACAGATTCTGGTGGCTACTCTCCTCAGGGTGGAAGACAGTGGCAGTGGCTGGAGAAGCCTGCATTCAATTCCTATATCTGTGGCTTGGCTGGATAACATGGCTTGGTCAGAACTGTGGAGTTCCTAAGGATTTTGGTGGCCCTGTGTCTAACATGACACCTTGCAGTTCTCACTGCTAGCCTCTCAGCAGCCAGCCAATGCTTGTGGCAATTACAAATCTCCAAGAGGACTTCCTGATACCCTCTGGTATACCAAGAAGCTGTACAAAAAAGCATTTCGGTCAGTTCTCATCTCTGTGGAGTGGGAGACCAGTTTGGATCTCCTCCAGACATACATCATCCACCCATATAGGCCAGAAATGCTTAGCTCACTACTGGAGTCTCTTTGAAGGGCAGAGTTCATTACCAATTACCTGCCTCCTAACTCCACCTGCCCCTTCCATGGTAGGCTGTTACATCTTTCAACTTGCCTCACCTGCTAAATATCCACTTTCAGCTCCTACATCTGGCCCCAAAACTCAGGCTAGGAAACCTAAGTAGAATTTAGAAAAGGCAGGACATCTGGATGTGGTTGGGCAGATGGTACCAGTCATGGAGAGATGGGAAAAGTAGCAAGACGTTTGAAGAGGAAGATGACAAGTGACTGTGGCCATGTTAAATCTCAAAATTAGAGAACTCAATGAATGAATGAATGAGTCAGTAAATTATCCTTGAGAGGGAGTTAAATTCTTGGGAGTGTCCCGTATCTTCCTCAGCCTGCTTACAAATTAACGGAGCAATGTGTAGTCATTGTGACCTCCTGAGGGACTTCTATTATGCATAGGTTGTCCAGTCTGACTTACTCAATGTATTCCCTCCCCTCCAGATCATAAGGGTTCCCTTCTTATCATATAAGTTGTTAAAACAAAAGGAACAGTACTAATCACCTTAATCCCAGTCATTTAAACAAAAGGGATTTGTTATATGTAACTGAAAAGTTCCCACTCAAATTGTCTTGTTGTAACAGGAATACCATACACACTCATCAGAGATAAGTCCTGACTCATGGTAGCTTTAGCAGTCTGTCAATCTCTTTGTACTATAATATCTTACCATCTTTGTCTAACTGTTGATGATCTCAAGCTCGTCGCACACAAGAAGACTCAGAAGCTGGTGAACTAAAAAGAGGAGAAAATACCACTAAGTTCACCAACCAATCAGTTTTATTATTTAGGTCAAGTATATAGTTTCTACAGAACCATTACCCAAGGTTCCTCAAAAACACCTCTGTCTGTTTATTCATCAGTTAATCTTAGTATGTAGCATCATTGCTCTTTTAAATGATAGTCAGCAAGGAGAGAGAATAATGAGGACAGGACCTAACTGTTCTGCAGGCTTCTAGGAGGGTCTGAAATTGTTAGTTGCCATTTGCAACATTGGTTAGCATCAGAAACAATCATGAAAGAAAACATGTGCTGAGACACCTCCCAAGTATATCTCTGGATTGAGAACCTGGCTCACTTCTCACACAAAGGCCCTCTCTTAAATGCCATTTTATGAATTAATGATGGCACATGGCAAGCATGTGTGTGTATGTGTACGTGTACATGCACACACTTGAATGCTAAGCATTCGAAGCCTTGCAGACCTCTATACCATTAGAGTAATAGTGTCAGGAAACCAGCTCCTTATCCAGCCTGGAGCTCAGAACAGAGCTGGGCTGCAGATAGAGTTCTGGGAGTCATTGGTATGCTAGTGGAAGTTGAAGCATCTTAGGTATCTTTTGTATCTTTCAGCTTCCAAATTTTTTAATTTCAAAAATTCAGCAGACAATGTTGACTCTTTAAGGCATATTGCAATTTCTTCCATTATCACATGGTTGTGTACACCACTGCTATAAAGTATAAATAAACCTTTAATGGAAAAATAAAGAATGAAAACATTGTGAAATTTAAAAAGAGGAACTTTTTAAAACTATTTGTAATGATTTTATGAGGTTGGAGAGTGAACAGAGATCCTCTAAGTGTCTTATAAGAATGAAATCCTTGAAGAGTTTGCAGTCACCAAAAAAAAAAAAAAAAAGTCAATAGAATACATAGAAAAGTGGGTAAGTCAATTGTCCTGCTTTTGAAATACTAAAGTACATCTAAAGGTACACCTAAATACAAAATTAAAGAGAACTCAATGAATGAATATGTGAGTGAATGCATGAGTCAGTGAGTTCTCCTTGAGAGTGAGTTAAGCTCTTAGGAATGTCATAAGAGCCAACTTACAAATTAATGCCCTGATGCTTGATATGGTTTGGCTCTTTGCCCCCGTCAAAAATATCACCTTGCATTGTAATGATCCCCATGTGTCAAGGGTGAGGCCAGGTGGAGGTGATTGAATCATGGGGCGGCTTCCCCCATGTGTTTCTCCTGATAGTAAGTTCGTTTTCACGAGATCTGATGGTTTTATAAGCACCTGGCATTTCCCCTGCTGGCACTCATTCTCTGTCTTGTTGTCCTGTGAAGAGGAGCCTTCCATCATGACTAAGTTTTCTGAGGCCTCCCCAACCATGCAGAACTGTGAGTCGATTAAGCCTCTTGTTTAAAATAAATTACCCAGTCTTGGGTATTTCCTCATAGCAGTGTGAGAACAGACTAATACAGTGCTCCTTTAGTGCCTGAGGGTCTCTTGTTATTCCTAAGCCAAAAGTAAAAAATGAAGGCTTTAACTTCCCTATTAATTCATTAATTAACTCTACATTATTTTATCAAGTGCCACCAAGGAACCACTGTCATTCAGTTTTCTTTTTATCTAATGTGTAGAGCTGTTCTAGATAACATGTTTTTCATTCATTCTGAGTGTCAGCTCTCTAAGAGAGGTGAAGTCCCCAGGCCAGGAGACCAGACTCTCAAGATCTCTTGGTGGCAACGGATCTTATATTGATGAAACCAAATATGTTTTGCTGAGAATATTGATAAACCAATTCAGTTTTACTGAGGGCTGTTTGCAGCGATAGGTGGTCAAATACAAGAAGGAAGATAAATATGATCCTGGCATCTGTGCCACTGACATTCTTTTTATTACTTTAATATTTTTCTGCACAGTGTATAAGTGAGGATGGGTGCCAAACTGTGTTGAATTTTCCTGTCTCCTGGAATTGCAGTTGTTAGCTTTATGTACTAATTCTTAAACGAAAAGATACTTTTCCCTATGAAGATGTGATGCTTCTATTTGATAATTTGATTCCTACTTTCTAAACATGTAACAGTTAAACTTTAATTAATGGGGATATATGTTTAATGAGATATATGGATATTGAAAAACAGAATTATTGAAACCTTCCTTCCTAAAACAAAATTTTTATATCTACCTGCCTTAATAAAGTATATCCAGTATAGTCTGTTTATCTTCCTTTGATTAATCTGGATTTTGTCATTCTTCAGAATAAAAACAATCATTTATCCTTCTACTATGGTATATATGTACACATGGAGAAAGTAATTTCACTCTTTATTTCCAGGATCTAGCCTTAGAATTGGAGTTACAGCAATAACTACAATCCTTTATTCCCGTTTGTTTTCTTTTGGTTGCCTCTTTAACCTCAGGGCTGACAATACTGGCCCAAATTCAATTTCACTGGGGATTTAGTTATTTGAGGTTTTAAAAATCACTGTTAATCTTTTTTTTTCTATTTCAATTGGAAGTCATACATTTTAGTAAAATATATTTAAGTTGCTGACTAAGCCAAAGAAATGAATGTCCTCTAAGTTCTAGAAAGCATGTATGTTTTAAACCAAATTTGGAATTAGATTCCCTTAGATGTGCATTTATCTGCTGGTTGAATGGTGTAATTGTCTCTAACTTTCTACTAACTCTTCATTCATTGTTAAGTCAATGAATATTTATCAGGTGTCTACAATCTGTCAGACAGTGTATGAGATACTGGGGAACACGTAGGCGACAAACCACAATCTCTGCCCTCAGTTTACTTATAAGGCTAGTGGAGTTCATCAGACAGGAATTCTCTCTTCAGCATCACTGGCTGAAAGATTAAGGCTAGATTTCAAGTTTGTTATTTTTCAGTCAATAAAAAAGCAGAATTTTAGCAGCCTTCCTGGAAAACTCAAGGTTGCCTCTGGCTGCTAAAGTTTGCAAGAGGCTTCAACATACGATTTTTCTGTATCAGTGGTTCTTAAACTCTAATATGCCTGGAATGACTGAAGAGCTTGTTAAAACAGATTGTGGGGCCTTACCCCAGAGGTTCTGATTCAGTAGGTCTAGGGTTGGAGGGTGAGGAGGTAGATTTGCATTTCTAAGTCCACAGATGCTGCTGGTTTGGGGACCACACTTTGAGAACTGCTGGTTTAAATTATCGTGTTTCTTAACAGGCCCTCCTTCCAGTGATGACAATGATGTTAATAATGATGATGAGAATGAGTCACATTTAGTGAGTTCTTGAGTGTCAGGTATTTTGCCCTTTACAAATAAAGTACAGCCAATCTTCACAACAACCTAATGAAATAGGTGTGATGACTTTCCTTATTCTACACATGAAGAAATGAACATTTGAAGAGGTTAATTTGCCCACAGTCGCAGAGCTAGTAAGCGACAAAGGCCAGGATTTGAGTTTAAATCTTTCCGATACATGTCTGCTCCAGCCACCATTCTCTCCTGCCTTCCTGTGATGGCCAGCACACCTGGGCAGCGATGGAATGGGGGCAATCATGATCTCCTTGGGAGACACCGTAGGCATCTCTTTGACTTGTCGTCATGTGCACCTGCACATTAGGGGATTCTGAATACATGATTCTTTAGGCTCTTGTGACAGAACTTCTCTTAGTAATCTATTCTAGAGGTTAATATGCTTTCTTGATGGGAAATTTTCTTTTTAATTGGATAAAATATTTCTGTTTTATAGATTTTTTTAAACTATTAAATCATCAAGACTGAGATAACTGTAGCACAGTACCCTGGTTAAATTGACCACAGCTCTAGATGAAACAAGATTTGAGAGTGAGGACTGGAACATGTCTGTGTTTTTTCTGGAAGGTCATACACCCCCTTTCCATTCCTCATCCTTCTACAACTCTTCAAAAGGTGTCTGCAAAATTATCTTGAGCTTTCCTGACCTGTCTCAGTTAAAGTAGTTTTTGGACTATCTCCTGACATAAAAATAGTAATTACCCTGTATATTAATTAATACTTCTCTCAGGAGGGTTTGATAATCTTCCTTCCCCTCAGGGAAATCAAAGAATGTGCTGGTGGTCCATCAGCTTCCTGGGAAATGCATCTAGCTTTCTGGTTAGACATCATAGTCTTTGGTGGGGAATTGTCCCCATCTCCTGAGCCTGCACCAGACTCTGCTTCTACCTAGAAAGATGAGAATGCCTCCCTTCCCTCCTTTCTTTCCTGCTTCCCTTCCTTCTTTCCTTCCTTCCTTCTTTCCTTCCTTCTTCTTTCCTTCCTTCTTCTTTCCTTCCTTCTTCTTTCCTTCCTTCTTCTTTCCTTCCTTCTTCTTTCCTTCCTTCTTCTTTCCTTCCTTCTTCTTTCTTTCCTTCTTCTTTCTTTCCTTCTTCGTTCTTTCCTTCTTCTTTCTTCCTTCTTCTTTCCTTCCTTCTTTCTTTCCTTCCTCTTTGTCTCTACTTCTCTCTTCTTTTTCTCTTTCTTTGCCTCTTTTTCTGTTTCTTTTTCTCTTTATTTCTCTTTCTCTCTTTCTTCTTTTTCTCTTTATTTCTGTTTTTTCTTCTTCTTTCTTCTCTTTCTTTTTCTTTTTCTCTTTCCCTTTCTTTCCTTTCTTTCTCTTTCCCTTTCTTTCTCTTTCCCTTTCCTTTCTTTCTCTTTCCCTTTCTTTCTCTTTCCCTTTCTTTCTCTTTCCCTTTCCCTTTCTTTCTCTTTCCCTTTCTTTCTCTTTCCCTTTCTTTCTCTTTCCCTTTCTTTCTCTTTCCCTTTCTTTCTCTTTCCCTTTCTTTCTCTTTCCCTTTCTTTCTCTTTCCCTTTCTTTCTCTTTCCCTTTCTTTCCCTTTCCCTTTCTCTTTCCCTTTCCCTTTCCCTTTCTCTTTCCTTTCCCTTTCTCTTTCTCTTTCCCTTTCTTTCTCTTCCCTTTCTTTCTCTTTCCTTTCTTTCTCTTTCCCTTTCTTTCTCTTTCCCTTTCCTTCTCTTTCCCTTTCTTTCTCTTCCTTCCTTCCTTCCTTCAAGAAAGTAAAGGAATAAAAGAGTGGCTACTGCATAGGCAGAGCAGCTGGTAAGCCCTTTCAGGTAGAAGCTCAGAGGTCCATCTTGTCACCAATTTGATCTTTATTCTGTTCTTCTTTTTTCCTTCTTTTTAATCTCCCTTTTTCATTTTCTCATAGAAGATCACTAACCCTTAATCCAGTGAACAGGCAATTATGTTATTTCCTTTACTCAGTGATTAAGAAAATGGAATGTTCCATTGTGTTCCTTGTCTTAGAATCCTGTTTATATGTCTCAGTTGTTTTTAATGGAAATTGAGGGGCCTCAGCTTTTACTGTTTATTTGCCAGATGTCAAGCTTTAAAAGTTAACTCTCAACCTAGAGACCTTTTTGCCAGCTAGTAAGACTAAACTACTTTATTTAAGCTTTAGCGAACTCTTCTTCCTTCTTTCTTTTCTTCTTCCTTCTTTTCTCCTCCACCTTCATCATCATCATAATCATTGTCATCAAATAAAGCACAGATACTTAAAATAACACAAAACAAGCATATGGCACAATAAATATTTTAAGGTAAACATTCTTGAAACCATAGCCCAGTCAAGAAGTATAACTTTGTTATCCATTCAGAAGGCCCTTCCACGTATCTCATTCCAATCACAGGTCCCTCCTTCCCCACAAAAGCAACTATATCCTGACTTTATCATAATCATTTGATGCATTTTTATAATGTTATCCTGCATTTGTGTGTCTTTAGGACTGTTGTTTAGTCTTGATCATTTTTTAACATCTGATATGCCTTTAGGTCTCTTTTAATTTACAGATACACACTTCATCCCTTTTGCTTCCTTAAAATTTATGTGGAAGAATCCAGGCTATTTGACCTTTAGAGTTTCCCAAAGTCTGGGTTTTGCTGACTGCAGTCTCTTGGTGCAATACAACACATTCCCCGTTCCTCTGTAATTCCTGGAAATTGGCAACTGTATCCAGACACTGGATCAGATTTGTGTTTACCCCTTTGGCAAGATTCTAGGTGGTATTTGGCAAGATCATAGGAGGCATTGTGATAGGAACAGTTGTTATGCTGAATGTCTACATCTATTAATTCATTTGGGTAGCAAAATGGTGCCATTCTCTTTCTATTATGTCTTTCCCATTTATTAGTTGGAATGTATTTATAAAGAGATAATTCATTAACTATCAATCCATCAATGGCATAGTTCACATAGGAAAAGAAGACTGAATGCTTGATTCTTTCCCTTTATTTACTTATTCTCAATATAATGAATTACAGTTGGTCCTCCATATCTGTGGGTTCCACATCTGTGGATTCAACCAACCACAGACCAAAAAATATTTGGAAAAAAAATAGGATGGTTGCTTATGTAATGAACATGTACAGACCTTTTTCTTGTCATTATTCCCTAAATAGTATAGTATGACAACTATTTATATAGCATTTACATTGTATTAGGTATGACATACAATCTAAAGTTGATTTAAAGTATACGGGAGGATGTGTGTAGATTATATACAAATACTACATCATTTTCTATAAGGGACTTGAGCACTGTGGATTTTGGTAACCTTGGGGGTCCTGGAACCAGTTTCCTCTGGATATTGAAGAACTACTCTGGTTCTGTCACATTTCAAAGGTGACCAATTCCTTTTGTAAAAAATCATTTAAGAACTCATGGATTTAAACCTACTTAATATGTCTCAATACATTGCATTTATTATCATTATGAAGCTCAAATTATCACATCTTTGGCCAGTGGAAGCCTCTTCAAAGTGTCTCCTAGGTCCTTATAATCAAGCAGTCTTTGATTGCTTCCTTGCTTTCTTTTTTATTTATTTTTATTTTTATTATTGTTTTTTTGAGACAGTCTCTCTCTGTAGCCCAGGCTGGAGTGCAGTGGCATGATCTCAGCTCACCGCAACCTCCAACTCCCGGGTTCAAGCAATTCTGCCTCAGCCTCCCGAGTCTCAGCTGGGACTACAGGCACATGCCACCACACCGGGTAATTTTTTTTATTTTTAGTAGAGATGGGGTTTCGCCATGTTGGCCAGGCTGGTCTCGAACTCTTGACCTCAGGTGATCTACCCGCCTTGGCCTCCCAAAGTGCTGGGATTACAGGCATGAGCCACCATGCCTGGCCTTCCTTGCATTCTTGTGTGATGAAATGTTCTAGGCTTATCTTGGAAACTTCCTGTGTCACATCTGGAATCCACCATTTCTCTAATAAACCCCAGGTTTTTTTAGTTAAAAGTTGTACTTTAAAGCCATATCTGGTGTAGGGATGCATTTTACTACTGGATCAGGCTTTGTTTCCTGGCCTTTTCAGTGGACAGAGCTAGGAAAGGTATATGTGTGTAGACACACGCATACATACATACATGCATATAATTTGAATCTGCCCTTTCCCCTGTTTTTCAATAGTTGAACTTTGTATTGTTTTTAGCCCTCTCATAGTCATAGTTCCTTAAAGTATAAAGCAATCCTTAGCCAACGTCAGCCATTTTCAATGTCAATGTCAGCCACTTTGGTTGTCTAGTCATTTGTCCTAGTCATTTTGGCTTGTTCTTCAAGAAAGGTTCTTGGGGATGATATTCCCTGAGCCCTTGCATGCAAATTGATAAGTTTGTACCCTTTATACTTGAAAGTGAGTTTTGCTTGATAAAAGATTATTAGGTCATTTTTCTTTGAGTATCTTAAATATATCATTTCCATTTCCTTCTGGCAAAAAAGCATTGTTGTGGAAAAAACAAATGGCAATTTAATTTCTTCCCTTATAATTCACCTGTTCTTTTTCTAGGTGCTCAGAGGATCTCTCCTCTCCTCCCCTCTGCCCCCTTCCCCTCTTTCTTCCTGTTTTTGTTTTTTCTAACAGTATATTTTACTAGAATGTGGTTTGCTATTGATCATTCTGGGATGATATTCTGAGGTACACAGAATGTTTTCTTCAATGTGTACTTTTAAGTCGTTTCTTTTTGAAATTTAGAAGAGTTTTTGTGAATTATAGTTTTCAGTATTAGTTCTGTTCCCTCACACTGGCTTTGCTTATGCAAGGGACTCTTATTATAAGTACACGGGAGCTCCTTTGCATATCTTTAATTTTTCTCATTTTCTCTTGAATCATTTTTTGTTTTTTGAAATTTCTTTTTGATTTTTAAAATGTTTCTCTTTTGCATATTTGTCTTTCTTAACTCATTATCTGTTGTGTATTTATACTCTTGTGTTTCTTCTAGTTTATCCTTTATTTCTGAAATATTTTTAATATTTGAGTTTTGTTGCCTCATTTGAGTCTGTCTAGTTTTGCTTTTTCTTTCAGGTTTTCTATCATATTTAAACTGTCTTCCAACTCATTTTGTTGCTCTGTGGGTGTGCCTTTCCACAGCATGCTTGCTTTGCCTGTGGAATGCTCTTCAGCCCGTATTCTTTACCCTTGTAATAACTTTGTGTGGTATCTCACGTGATACTTTCCTATAGCTCATTTTTAGTGAAAGTAGTTTTTCTAAACTTTAGAATGAGGAAGGATTCCGAACAGCTTTTCCTACTTCACTTGGCTCCTTTTGTTGTTTTTGTGTAGTATTCATATATGGCAGCTTGCTTTCTGAGCTTTCTTGGCTCTGCTCCTCTCCCCCATTTTGGTCTGAACTCTCAATTGCCTTTGTCTCTCTTATCCTTACTCTGCTCCATTTTGCTTGCACTCCAGCAGCTTCCCCCCAGCATGGCCCCGTCCTAGAAGGGGACCTGATTGGTTTGTGGAGTTCCTAAAGACACCTTCTCACTGTAGGCCACTAGCATTCACTTACTGGAGAGGGCAGCACCTCCCAGTTTCAACTGCTCTTCTCACATTGGTCCTCTGTTATCCAGTGAATACCTGTTGTGGTTTTTCTGTTCTCAGGTTCGTAAGTCGCAGTCCCCATTGCTTCCCTCTTTTCCTTCCTGCACTGATAGGCCCCCATGCAGGTTTAGGGAGTTCTGGTAGTTTGTTTCTACTCACTTATATTTGGGGGCTCAGAGGGATACCTTGTCATTTCATTTTGTTATAAGTGTTGTCCATGGGTTTTGCTATCTTGTTTTTCTGTTTTTATGTGGGGACTTGGAGAGATTGAAAAACTATGCTTGCCACTACTGCTGTCTTCCCAGAATCTTCCCCTAGCAGGGAGCTCTTGATAAATCTGCCCCCCACCACCCCGCCCCACCAGTTTCCTTCTCGCTTACAACAGGAAGAACTATTTTGGATTCCATGGTGGAGACCTTGTAAAGTGCTTCTGATGGAGAACTCTGTTCCTTTTTTCCCCTCCCTTTATTCTGCCAGGTAGATTTTAGGAGGACGGAGGAGTTAGCAGTGTGACAGGATGGTGCATCCATTTTCTGTCTTGTTCAACATAGAACTAAACCAAAAGAGGAGTGAGAGTGGAATGGTTCAGAGATAAAAGCTGTCTCTGCCTCACCTAAAGCTTGAGTTACTTATTCTTAAGTGAGAGGAAATATTTAAAATATAGGTTTTTTTGAGGCTTACATTACACTTCCAGGAGGAGGCAGGTGCCACAAGGGGAAACCAGCACTGTGACCTGAGAAACATTTTTAATGCTTATGTTCACATGGGGAAAATTGGAGAGATCTAGGATTTAACCCTGTCATAAAGATTGGTCATGTGCATATAAAAACACAGCAGCCCTCACAAGGTGGGGTTTCCTCTTCACTCTTTCCTCTGGAGGAAGCCTGCCATATGACTGAAGTCAGTACTCCTTCCTCCCTGGCTAGTAGGCCCTGTGTCCTCCCCAGGTCAGGGACGGACTGTCAAATCACCAGACTTTGCAGTTTTTCTGTGCAGGTGCCAGGCATCCTCAGAAATCTGAGTGCTGTCCTGCTTGGAGCTCTCACTGGCAACCAGGGCTGCATTTGAGTTGGGAGCAGGCAGGAAGGCCCCCTTTGATTGGCATTTCCTTTATTAGCTGGGAGCCTACAAACAATCAACCCTTCCAGCATGCCCAACATTCAGTGTTTGGCCCGCGAGTATCTCTTGGTGACCTTTATTTGCATTGGCCTGCAGATAATAGTTTCCTTAGTGAAGAGGAGGCGGTAGGAGGTAAAGAGCATACATGAAGCCTAAGTATTAACTGTGAGGACTTAAGTATAGGATGTGCGGCCAGGTCTGGCAACCTCAGTTCCGCTGCCCTTTGTGGAGGAGACAGAGACTGTATCATTAGCCACCCTGGCCAAGCACCACTGCAAGGGCACTTACAGGTTCAAAGATTTTAGAGAGTAAATAGCCAGTGACCTTCAGAAGTCCCTAAACCAGGAGGCCACACCTGACAACTATGGAAGGAACCAAAGTCAGCAATCTAGAAGAGATTGCCAACTGGGGGCCTGCAGACGAGTTTCATTCAACTTCAGAAAGTTTGAAAAAAAAATGTAGTTGTCAACATATCTCCTGCTAAATATCAGGAGACTTCATGCTTAAAAACAAACAAACAAGCAAAACAAAACAAACACCAAACATCAGTTTCTGGCTTCTCTTGAGAAACCAGAGGCCTGGAAACCATTGGCTGGAGCTGAGTGGCAGCTGCCCCCTAATTCAGGGAACTGTGTCCTTCTCCTTGCCATACTCCTCCCTCTCCTCTACCATTAGTTATGATCTTTTTCCTGGATTATTCCCATCAGCATACAAACTTACTGTTAGTTCTCCTTTCTTAAAAAAGTCAACCTTTCCTTGACTTTACTTCCCCTACCAGCTGCTCCCCACTTTCTTTCTCTTCTTTGCAGCAAAAACTCCGTAAATTCAGTGTCTGTTCTTGTGCTCCTGTTCTCTTTGCAGTCAAGCTTTGGCCCCCATGGCTCCACCCAGCACCATGTGATGTATGTCACAGTGTGATAACCTTTGTGATCACCTTCAGCCTTGTGGCTTTAAAAAGCCTGTGAGTCCCAGATGCATCTCCAGCTCAGGCCTTCCTCTGGAACTGCAGTCATAGATCCAGCTGCCCACCTGATACCTCTTCTTGGTGACTAATTGACCTCCCATATCTGGCACATCCAAACTGAACTCTTGGCCTTTCCACTTTTACCAGCCAGCTTCCATGTGCCTCTCAGTGTCCACTCTCCACCTCCCGCAACCCCCCTCACTTTCAGCCCTAGGAGAATGACTTGTATGTGCCCTTCTACTCTCTGGCTTCTGGTTGCCAGATCCAGAGAGAGAGGAGAGCAAGGTCAGAGTGTTGATTCCTCAGGGTAGTCCACGGCTGACTGCATCCCTCTATCAAAGGCAAGTCAACACAGCCATCTCCACAGGATCCTTTCCTTTCTGAGCAGTTAGGCCTGGGGCTGGTCACTGCCCACTGTTTACCAGCCTTGGGGTATCGTGCTCTCACTTGTGGTTTCCCTACACCCTGCCCACACCTTTGTAAATAGCCTCTTCATGAAACCCTCCATGAATTAACCTAATTTGAGTGTGCCATCTGTTTCCTGCTAGGACCTTGATTGTACCCCATATTGTCACCCTTTTTATTTGAAGAGGATATTATGGAGAGTGACCACCCCTTGCATGAGGACAGTTAGAAAGGTGAACATGTCCCCATCATTTTCATGTTACATTTTGATGGAAGCCGGAGGGGAAAGCAGAGCCACACAGTCATTCCAATAAATACCTGTAACTAGACCTTCACCCAGGGGGACAGATAACAATTTGGAAGTAAATGCAAATGAGATGAAAGAGCATTTGCCTTAGATAATAACTCTTTTGTACAAGTCGCAGACTCATGTGATTCACTCCAGCTGTGGGAATGTAAAATTCTGATTCATAGAAACCTCCAACGAAGGCTGTGAACTACATTCCTATGCATTTCCAGCCATTTTTGCCAAGATACATGTAATAGAGGAATATTGCATCTCCTTACTCTGAAGAGTTGACATTGTGTTAGCTGCCAGAGACAGAGAAAGCCATTATTAATTTATCTACAGACACTGACCCAAGCCACTCAGTAAACAGGATGATCAATGCAAGGATTATGTTTCATGGATGCCATTGTTTATTCTTGTTAATGCTATTTATATGCTCAGCAAAAACTCCCGCAAGATCCCAGTGCTTCAGTTTTTTAAAAAAACTGATGGATTATAAATGGAAGAAATATGGTAGCTCATCTACTGGGGATGGTTGGGATAGCAGAAGGGGAGACTTCCCCTCAGTGTGGAATTTTGAGGGATGCAGAGATTTTATTTCAATTTCACGTCCACCTTCTGTTCCTCACTACTACTCATTCCCCCAGAATTCCTTTTACTTCTGGTTTCTAGGATTTACATACAGCTTTGTTTTTCCTTTCCGCAAATCAAACAATCTGATAAATGCATTAACAGGAAGTCTTCAGAGAAAAGAGTTATGGACTTTTCCAAGAGCATTTTTGTTTTTAAAACAACAAAAGGAATAGTAAAGAAGCATATAAAACATATATCAAGATGAAATAAGGATCAATTCTTATATCATTTAGAGAAGTCAAAAAATCTTTTAAAAATTCTGTTTTGAAGAGGCCTAGAAAAAGGAAAATGAAAGCAAAAGGACAAATAAAGGCAAATATTTATGTACCAGGAGGTTTATTCTAGAATTATGCATTCTGGTAGAAGCAACAAAAATATCCTTCAATAAAGGAATAATTAAGTAAATTGTGATATATCCATATAATATTTAAATAAGTTGTTTTATATCCATAAGCACTCATCAAATATCTTTTGTTTAATTTTATAGAAAAAAATTACATGCTCTATGTAAGTTAATGAGTCATCATCAAATATCTTTTTAAAGTATATTTGAACACATAGGAACCTGTTCAAGGCAAAATGTTAGGTGGAAAAAAGTAATACATAATACATAATTTATGTATTGATATATAGATATAATAACAGAAATAATAAAATAAAAAATTGGGAGGACATATACCAAAATGCTAGCAGTGAATTATGTTTGGATGATAGGATTATCGATGATCAATATTTGATTCTTTTTTTTTTTTTGAGATGGAGTCTTGCCCTATCACCCAGGATGGAGTGTAGTGGTGTGATCTTGGCTCACTGCAACCTCCACCTCCCGAGTTCAAGCAATTCTTCTGCCTCAGTCTCCTGAGTAGCTGGGATTACAGGCGGGCGCCACCACACCTGGCTAATTTTTGTATTTTTAGTAGAGACGGGATTTCACCATGTTGGCCAAGGTGATCTCGAACTGTTGACCTTGAGAGCAGCCCACCTCAGCCTCCCAAAGTGCTGGGATTACAGGCATGAGCCACTGCACCCAGCCTGAATCTTTATAAGTTTTCTATTTTATAATTTGCAACAGACATATAAACATGTTAATTTTATAATTAAGTGTGGAAGTTACTCTTTAAAGGAAAAGGCATTGATTTACATAAAGGAATGGTGGAATTTCAGACTGCAAGGAGTGGGCTTTTTTCTCTCTTTTTAGGCAGTGTCGCATTCTGTTGTCCAGGTTGGAGTGTGTAAAGACACAATCATAGTTCATTGCAGCCTTCAACTCCTGGGCTCAAGCGATCCTCCTGCCTCAGCCTTCCAAGCAGCCAAGACGACAGGCAAGAACTGTTAATGCCCAGCTAATTTTTTTTTTTTTTTGCTTTTATTTTTTAATAGTAGAGACAGGATCTCAGTATGTTGCCCAGACTGGTCTTGAATTCCTCCTGCTTCGGCCTCCCAAAGTATTGGGATTACAGGCATAAGCCACTGTGCCCAGCCAGTGTGGGCATTTTAATGTGTGTGTAAGAGCCTTCTATGATATTGCACATAATAGGCAACAGTAATTAACAACAGGTTTCATAGAATAATAGGTAATGAACCTTTATTGTGTACTTACCATTTGCTAGGCACTATGCATTAGCACACTTTATATTCATTGTTTCTCTTTCAGTCTTCTTAACAGCACTATGTACTGGAATTATCTGAAGAGGTGACTGAAGTTTAGAAAAGTTAAGTATGTTGATTAGGTTAAAACAAACTAACACAAACCTGAAATCTCACAAAAGAGAAGATTATTTCTTCATCTTGTAAAGGCTATTTTGTAATTGTGTGAAATTCTATTGGCAGCACCAGTGGGGGTGGGGGTTTTCCATGTCATGCACTGATGGAAGCCTTGCTGTCTTTAACACATGGCTTCCAGGGTTGCCCTGGACATTCCTATGAAGCCAGCAGCCAGCACAACTGAGAGACTGGAGGCCTGTGCAGTTTCTACAGACCCGCCCTGAAACTGGTAACATTTCCAATTACATTACAGTGGCAAGAGTGCAATCATGTGGTCACTCCTCACTGCAAGAAGGCTAGGAAAGAGAGTCTAGTTGTATCCTCAGAAGAAAAGAAAAAAGGATTTGGTAAACAGCTCACTAATTTCTGCCATGTGAGGCATCTTACTAGAGATCACATACCTAGTAAGTGACAGAGTCAGGATTTGAATACAGTCAGTCCTGTTCTAAGCTGACCATCTTAACCACAGGGCTTTGCCTCCACGTTACAGAAGACTAAAGGTTTAAAAACTGGCTCCCTTAGTTATTGGCTTATAGAGCAGCAGATTCATTGTCTTTGGAAATGAGATATTCAACCTTTTGCTTCTACTTACTTTTAAAAAGGAAATTTTAACATTCCTCACCAGAGTTAAATATTCATTATAATTGATAGGCCCACACTGACACATCGTAATCACCCAAAGTCCATAGTTTACGTTAGAGTTCATTCTTGGGGTTGTTCATTATATGAGTTTGGACAAATGTATAATGACATTTATCTATATCTATAGAGAGAGTAACTTCTGTGCTCCATCTATTCATCTTTCCCCCAACTTTATAATGGGGAGGCTGTGCATGTGTGGGGGCAGGCAGTACACAGGAAATCTCTGTCTTCCTCCCAATTTTGCTATGAACCTAAAACTTCTCCAGAAATATGAAGTATTTCTTTAAAAATAATCCCAAGGAAATTTGTCCTTCTCAAGACTTATAAAAACTAAAATTTTAATAGAAGTTATCTATTATGATCGCTGATTTCCTCCTGCTTCGGCCTCTCAGAGTATTAGGATTACAGTATTTAGAATTTTCTGTCCATTGTTCTGTAACTTCAAGTTTGAAGAATACTGCTGATAGATCCTACTGATACATACTTATTTACATTTATGAAATACCATATATGTAACTTTTAAAAAAAGTTTTACTTTGTTTTTTTAAGGTCAGATTCAAAATGAAAGGAGAGATTGAGGTATGAAGCTAAATGCTCAAGAGTGGGACAAACATTCAAGAATTATAGCTAGGATGAGCTATGTGGGGAAAAAATGCTTTCAGTAGTAATATGATTTTTAAATCGTGTCTGCAAGATCAGTAGGCTATAAACTGATGACAAAGAAAAGTTAACACATGTTCTATCAAGAATAGTGTCCGAATGAGAAATAGCAGAACAAACATAATTAAGAGGGAACGAAGTCAGTGAGATGCAAAACAACTGAGTGTCCAGTTCCTTGTTTGATAGAGTGAGTCACAGGTCATTTGCTTCATGAAGATGGACTGGGCACACACATTTATCTTCCATTATTCCCCAAGTCCAACTAAAATAAAAAAAATACAAGTACCAAAAGGAATAAACCTGTAACAGGGAAAAGAATGGAATTGGGGTTCACAAAAGAATGAGATATTTTAATAAGTATCTGGAAGAAGAAAAGTAGTTTACAGTAAGTTGACAGATGAGAGGCAGGGAAAAGCAACAGTCTAGCATGAGTTTCAGGGAAGGAGGGAGCCACCTGCCCAGTGGAGGAGGCTTTGAGTTAAGAGTCAACAGGTCCTATGGAAGGCAGATGTGAGTAGTAGAACCAAAAATGGGGACAGAGGAACGTGGGGAGGCAGGTACAGATATTGAAGATTCATCTGTTGACAAATTTGTCAATATTTAGCTGGGAATGGTGGCAGGCGCCTCTAGTCCCAGCTATTCAGGAGGCTGAGGCATGAGAATTACTTGAACTCGGGAGACAGAGGTTGCAGAGAGCTGATACCACACCACTGCACTCCAGCCTAGGAGACAGAGGGAGACTCCATCTTAAAAAAATAAAAAATAAATAAATGTCAATACTAAAGCCAAAATGGACCTGACACAAGGTGGGATATAGAAGGGAGGAGGAAAGGTAGGGAGTCAAAACAGGATGTCAAATTTTATGTGAAATGAAATAGAGGTTTAAATGTTATTTTATGTTATAGTGGTTATCAACCAAAAAAACTTTAAAAACTTAAAACATTAAGAGGAGAAAGGAATGAGGTAGTATAAAAAAATCCTTGTCTCTCATATTAGGGAGTCTATTAAAATTGCTTTCACTGATAAATTAAGAAATAGCAATGTTTCTTAATTTTATCCAACAAATTATCCAGTGGAGACAACTTCCAGAAGAATAAAAATAAAAATATTTTAAAAGTTTGCCATGGGTACTCTACTTACCATGATGTGATTATTATGCATTGTATATGTATATGTATGTATCACATAGGTGTGTATTAAAATATCTCAGGTACCCCATAAGTATATAACCCTAAAAATAAAAACACCCAATTACCTCTGCACAAATTGAAGTTCGATTCAGTTCACACTGGACCTTCTTTCCTACTGGAATAGTATAACCAGATCTGAGTATTTTTGTTAAGCTTCGATTAAAATCTCATCTTACCACTTTAAAAGGAATAAAAATAAGGAAGGTACAAGCTCTGAACTGTAATTGCCATTCTCTTAGCATGGAAGGGGGAAAAGGAGTTAAAAACAGAAACCCATAAAGCAAAACACTGTGAAGGAAATTCAGTAATAAAAGCCTTTCATCTGGGGAAAAAAAAGTTTGCCTTTGGGTAATGCCATTAGTATTAGTACTAGTAATGCCATCATGTATTATCTTGATGAGAAGTCAGTTCAACTCTCTAAAATTCTCTTATTTCATAGTGCATAATATTTTCTCAGCGAGCCTATAAGAATGTGGATTTCTGGCCCTACTTCCAGATACTATAATTTAGCAGGGATTACCTGTGGTCCATGGGCCATGCATTAAGAACCATGGTTCCGGGGTGTGAGAAATTATATCCATGTCACTGCCAACATCATGGATGTGAGAGCATCCGCTCACTCTCACACTTTTTTGAAATGTGGTGTTCAAGGCTGGCTACTCACTTCCTGGAGTTAGAAGGGTCTTCAGGGAAAGGTCTGATGACCTGTGTGCAGAGTTGAGCCTGAGAAGATGACTCCACCTTAGGGCCTTCCCTATGGTCCGTGGACTGAGGAGGCTTCAGTTATAAGTCCAGAGACAGTCTTGTCTGTGCCCGCCGAGAGCTGTTCCACTGCACATGACCACAGTCACTTTCCTCATTTAGAATAAGAAGGTGACTGCCACTTGGAGTAGACATTTGGATTGCCCTGACACATACTCTCATCTTGTGACAAAACCATTTAGAGAACCAAAATAAGTCTAGAAATGAGCTTTGTAGATGTGGAGTTAAAGTTTATTGGATGAAGAAAGTGTTTCCAAGAGTATGACTCTGCTGGCCCACCCATCTCCACAGCATAGATATGCCTGGTAGACTAGCACTTCCCAACTTCAGGTGCACATCACATTCACAAAAGGAGCTTTTCAAAAGTACCAGCATGGGCTCCCCTTTAGCTTAACTGAATCAGAATCTCTGAAGATGGGGCCCAGGCATGGGCATTTTTGTGAAGCTTTCCAGGAGAGCATAATATCCAGCCAGAGTGAGGACTGTGGTGTACAGGAGTTATAGGGAATGTTCACTGGGTTGTCTAGGCCTCCCTTTCCCCTAAACCATATGGGAGATCAGCTAATATGTATTCCAGGGAAAGGCCTAAATGCCTGTGGCACCACTTTGGTGTCTAGTTCTTTAATATAACAGGTCCAAAAACTCAATGTTGTCTGTCATAAAAGTAAAATCTTGCTTCATGCACATAAATTCAGTTAATAATCATAGCAACTCTATGAGATAGGTACTGTTATTATCTGCATTTCATAGATGTAGAAGCTGAGAAAACAGATGATAAGTAACTTGTCCAAGGTCACACAATTTTCAAATAGGAGAGCTAGAATAGGAATTCAGGTGGCCGCAGTCTGGACTCTAAAACATTCTGTTCTATTTCTTTAAAATCACTGACTCTGACGGTTCCCTGCTTCTCATTTTGGCAGATGGCCTTGATTCTTACTTCTTGAGAAAACCAAGGCAATCAGAGAGGAACTCCCTGCTTCCACAATCACATATACTAGCCTACTGCATCCCTGACTCTATCTTCTATTTGTACACTAGATCTCATCTCCTCTTGTCAACTCAGGGATGCTGTTCAAGCACTTAAACCACCTCTCCTCACATCAGTTATTTCCTCAGTTGGCTCTTTCTCACTAGCTGTACACATATTAGCTATTACACATTTGTTGTAACATCTTTCATGGGGAAAAATCCCTCCCTTGATTGCACATCTCTCTCTAGCTGCCACTCCGTTTTTCTTTTCTCCTATACAGCATAGTTCCTCCAAAATAGTGGTCTGTACCTGTCTTCACTTATTCTTCCATTCTACTCCTGTCAGACTTTAGAGCTCCTCTCACTGACTGTACACAGGCTCATTAAAACAGTGCTTATCCAGTGCTCCACTCTGAGTCACTCTCTACCTATCAGCAGCATGAGTCAGTGTTAATACCCTCACCTGGAAACTCTGGGGCTCTCTATCAGTTGTCTCCTCCTGCCTACCTGGCCATCTACTCTTTCTCAATTTCATTGCCAGTTCCCTTCACCCCTTTGTTTTCTAAGCATTGGCATACCCTGGACCTATGAGTCCTAGATTTCTTCTCTTTCTGTAGTCATTCCATAGGTTTTCTTATCCAGAAAGCTGATGATACTCAAATTTATATTTTTGTATATCTTCATGACATAGGATAGGAAAAAATTTCTTAAACAGAACATAAAATGTATTAACCTTAAAGGGAAAGTAACAAGTCAAACTGCTTTAAAATTTAGACTGTAAATCAAGAGACACTCTTCACAGTGAAAAAATAAGCCACAGAGTAGGGGATATTTGTAATGTATATATCTGAGAAAAGACCTCTATCTATATAATATAAACAACTCCCACAGATAATAAGAAAAAGGTAAACAAAGCAATAGAAAAGTGGATGAAGGGCTGGAACAGCCCAAATCTCCCCCACAAACTTTAGACTTGAATGTACAACTGCATATTCATGATCTCCATTGACTAGGTATCTTATATTTAACCCACCCAAAACAATTCCTGCTTCCTCTTCTCCATCTCATCCTGCTCCTTTTCCGGTAAATGGCAACTCCGGGTGCCAGCTACACAGGCCAAATCCTGTGGCGTCATCCTCGACTATTCTCTTACATCTCATATCCAACCTATATTATCTATTGCAGCAAATATCACTTCAGTTTCTGTGGGTCAGGAATGTGGGCACAGCTTAGCTGGATCTCAGGCTCAGGGTCTCATTTAGACTATAAATCTGCAATCCTGGCATTGGACAGGGCTAGTCACCTCAAGGTTTGATTAGGAAGGATCACTTCCAAGCTCACACATGTGGCTGTTGGCAGGCCTCAGGTTCTTGCTGGCTGTTAGCTGGAGACAACAATTCCTTGCCACATGGGCCTCTCCAAATGCAGATCACAGTATGGCATCTGGTCTCCCCCAGAGTGAGCCAGAGAGAGGGAGGGCAGCTAGATGGAAGTCACATTTTGTAACCTAACTCAAATTGATATACTATCACTTTTGCCATATTCCTTTCATTGGAAGTGAGTCAGTAGGTCAAACCTACATGCAGGGGGAGGTACCAGATCACTGTGGGCCAGCATAAAGGCTGCCAGTCACACAATCTAACAGCACATTGTGTCATTTCTACTTTCAAAATATAAGCAGAATCTAAGTACTTCTCACCACTTCCATTGCTAAGCACACTGGTCCAGGTCTCTGTCTTCTTCCACTTGGATTCTTGCAATAGCTTCTTAAATGGCATCCTTCCTCCCTAACTCCTACTTCACACACACTGCTTGCCATACAATAGTGAGAATAAACCTTTTAAAATAAGAGTGAAATCATGCTAATGATTTGCAAAAAAAAAATCTCCAGCGTTCTAGAAGGCCCTGTATACTCTATTCGTGTCCTGATCTTTACTCCTGCTATTCTTCCCTTCACTCATTCTGCTCCAACTACATTGGCCTTCCTGATGTTCCCTGAACACACCAAGCATGCACCCACCTTAGACCTTAGACCCCTTTCATGTGTGTATCTTCTCTTCGATATCTGCAAGGCTGGGAAAATGTCACCTTTCAGTGAGGTCTTCCCAGAAGGTCCCTTATAAAATAGCAATATGTACACTCTCCCCTCTCCTTTACTCCCTATTCTCTCAACTAGCTTTATTTTTATCTGTAACAATTGCCACCTTCCTTGTTTTTCTTGTTTATTTTCTGTTTCTGAGTACCATTTAGTGGCATATAATACGAGTTCAATCAATATTTATTAAATAAAGAAACATCCTTGATTGGGTTAAACAAAGTTCTTGTTCTTCCTATGACTGATATGGAAAGATATTGTGTATGTATGACACCTTTTGCATGTGATTGATCTCATCTGGATTGTGTTGAACTCATCATTGAACCCTAGATAAATTCATCATTTAACTGTATCATAAGTGAGGGAGTGGAGTTGTGAAAGAGGCAGGGGGGAAGGAATTGGCTGATTTGTCCCCAGTCCCCGGACAGCCACTTCTAACCCACTGGTTCTTCATCCTCTTGCAAAAACCCTTCCTCCTCTGGGCCTCATGGTACCTGTCAAGAAGCTGCCTTCTTGCTGTCATTTCTAGACCTCACATTCACCCAGGGTCTTACCCAAACACCCTTCAATTCAGACCCATCATGTGGTACGTTGGTGGTATAGTGGTAAGCATAGCTGCCTTCAGACCCATGGCCCCTGCTTTAGCTCTGAAATCCTAAACTATCAATACCACTCTTTGACCCCAGCCTTGTACTCTTTCAGTTTATTCCCCTTCTATTTGCCCTCGAAACATGCCAAGACCTCCACCTGAGTCTCCTCCGTTTTCTAGCAATCATCCCCTTTTGGCTTTATGTCCTCCTGTATCTGCCCTAAATACTTGATGCATTACCTCATTTTATATAGAAAAAATGCGCTTCAGTGATGGAAAGCAAAGGCTTTAGAGACCCAAACACAGGTTCATAGTCCAGCTCTACCACGTGTTAAATCATGTGATCTTGGGCAAATTAATTAATCTGTCTGAACCCCACTTTCCTTGAGTATAAAATGAGAATAACAGCTTCCTTATAGGGAGGTTGTAAGGACTGCATGTGATTTAGAAAAGCATGAAGTTCATAGACGGCAATAAATGTAAATGACTATTAATTATAAACATTTTTAAATAAATTTTATTGTATATAGTTAAGGTATACAAATGATGTTATAGGATGCATATAGATAGTAAAAGGGTTACCATAGTGAAACAAATTGAAATATCTATCATCTCACATAGTTACCCTTTTTTTGTTGTTTTTGTAGCAAGAGCAGCTAAAATTGACTCAGCATGAATTCTACATACAGTACAATTGTATTACCTCTAGTCCTCATAGGGTACATTAGATCTCTAGACTTGTTCATCCTACACATCTGATGGTTTGTATCCTCTTGAACTATGTCTTCCCGTTTTCTCTCCCCAATGCCCCATCCCTGACAACCACTGTTTTGTTTTCTCTGTATAATTGAAATTTTTTATGTTGTACATATTAATGAGATCATGTGTGTCTGGCTTGTTTCATTTAGCATAATGTCCTCTAGGCTCACCCATGCTGTGGCAAATGGCAAGATCTCATTCTTGTTTAGGGCTGAATAATATTCAGTGTTATTGTATGTATCACAATTTCTTTATCCATTCATCTGTCAACAGACACTTAAGTTGTTCCATGTCTTGGCTATTGTGAATAATGCTGCAATAAACATGAGAGTGCAGATATCTTTGTGAGGTGGTAATTTTATTTCCTTTTGGTGTATGCCCAGAAGAGGGATTGCTAGATCACATGGTAGTTCTAATTTTGATTTCTTTAGAAGTCTCCATACTATTCTTTATAATGGCTCTACCAATTGACATTTCCACCAGCAGTGTACAAGAGTTCCCTTTTCTCCACGTCCTTACCAACACTTGTTATCTTTTGACTTTTTATTAATAACCATCCTAACAGGGTGAGGTGGTATCTTAGAGTGGTTTTGATTTGCATTTCCCTGATGATTAATGATGAGGAACGCCTGTTCCTATACCTGTTGGCCATTTTTATGTCTTTGGAGAAATGTCTGTTCAAGTCTTTTCCCTATTTTTTAAATCAGGTTACAGATGCTCCTTAACTTACATTGTGTTTGAATAAGCCTATTGTAAATTGAAAATACCCTAAATCAAAAGTGCATTTTCCACTTACAGTATGGGAACACGATCATAAGTGGAGAAGCTTACTGAATGTGTGTTATACTCCCACCAACCTAAAGTTGAAAAATTGTAAGTTAAACCATTGTTAAGTCAGGAACAGTATCTGTTTTTCTACTACTGAGTTGTATGAGCTTTTTATAAAATGTGGATATTATCACCTTATTAGATATATGGTTTGCAAACTTTTTTTTCTCAATTCTTAAGATACCATTTTATTTTGTTGATTGTTTCCTTTGCTCTGCAGAAGCTTTTAAGTTTGATGTACAGCTGACCCATGAACAACACAGGTTTGAACTTCATAGGTCCATGAAGATTTTCTTCTTCTTCTGCCACTCCTGAGACAGTAAGCCCTCGTCTTATTCCTCCTCCTCAGCCTACTCAATGTGAAGACAATGAGGATGAAGACCTTCATGATGGATCCACTCTCAATTGATATTAAATATATTTTCTCTTCCTTATGATTTTCTTAATAACATTTCTTTCCTCTAGCTTACTTTGTTGTAAGAATACGGTATATAATACATATTACATACAAAATATGTGTTAATCAACTATTTATGTTATCAGTAAGGCTTCTGGTCAACAGTAGACTATTAATTTTTTTGAAAGTCAGAAGTTACATGTGGATTTTTGACTGTGCAAGGGTTAGCATTTCTAACATCCATGTTGTTCGAGAGTCAACTGTAGTTCCATTTATATATTTTTGCTTTTGTGGCCTGAGCTTTTTAGAAAAATGTTTAAATTTTATTTTAGATTCAGGGGGTGCATGTGCAGGTGTGTTGCATGGGTATATTGCATGATGCTGAGGTTTGGGGTATGATTGATCCTGTCACCCAGATAGTGAGCATAGTACCCAATAGGTAGTTTTTCAGCCCTTGCCTCATTCCCTCCTCTAGTAGTCCCCAGTGTCTGTAGTTCCCATTGTTATGTCCATGTGTACCCAGTGTTTAGCTCTCACTTGTAAGAACCTGTGGTATTTGGTTTTCAGTTTCTGTGTTAATTTGCTTAGGATAATGGCCTCCAGCTGCATCCGTGTTGCTCCAAAGGACATGATTTTGTTCTTTTCATGATGTTCATTCTTTTTATGGCTGCATAGTGTTCTGTGGTGTATATGTACTACATTTTCTTTATCCAGTCCACAGTTGATGGGCGCCTAGGTTGAATCCATGTCTTTACTATTGTGAACAGCACTGCAATGAACATACAAACATATCTACCAAAAAAGATAGAATGATTTGTTTTCCTATGGGTATATAACAGTAATGGGATTACTGGGTCAAATGGTAGTTTTATTTTTAGTTCTTTGAGAAATCTCCAAACTGCTTTACAGTGGCTGAACTAATTTACCTTCCCACCAAAGTGTATAAGCATTCCATTTTCTCTGCAGCCTCACCAACATCTGTTATTTTTGATTTTTTGATAATAGCTATTCTGACTGGTGTGAGATGTTATCTCATTGTGGTTTTGATTTACATTTCTCTTATAAAGAGTGAAGTTGAACATTTTTTTCATATGTTTGTTGGCTGCTTGTTTGTCTTTTGTGAAGTGTCTGTTAATATCCTTTGCCCACTTTTTAACAGGGTTATTGTTTTTTTGCTTGTTGAATTATTTAAGTTCTATATAGATTCTGGGTATTAGATCTTTGTTGGATGCATGGTTTTGTGAATATTTTCTCCCATTGTGTAGGTTGTCTGTTTACTCTGTTGATAGTTTACTCTGTTAATAGTTTATTTTGCTGTGCAGAAGCTCTTTAGTTTAATTAAGTCCCACTGTCAATTTTTGTTTTTGTTACAATTGTTTTTGAGGACTTAGTCATAAATTCTTTGCCAAGGTCAATGTTCGAAAGGATATTTCCTAGATTTTCTTCTAGGTTTTTTGTTTGTTTGTTTTTCGAGATGGAGTCTCACTCTGTCACCCAGGCTGGAGTACAATGTCATGGTCTCAGCTCACTGCAACCTCCGCCTCTCGGGCTCAAGTGATTCTCCTGCCTTAGCCTCCTGAGTAGCTGGGATTACAGGCTCCTGCCACCACACCCAGCTAATTTTTGTATTTTTAGTAGAGGCAGCGTGTCACCATGTTGACCAGGCTGGTCTAGAACTCCTGACCTCAGGTAAATCCGCCCGCCTTGGCCTCCCAAAGTGCTGGAGCCACTGTGCCCAGCCCTAGGCTTTTTTTATAGTTTGAAGTTTTTAAGTCTTTAAAGTTATCTTGAGTTAATTTTTGTATATACTGAAAGGTAGGGATCCAATTTCATTCCTCTGTATATGGATAGCCAGTTATCCTAGCACCATTTATTGAATAGAGAATCCTTTCCCCATTGCATATTTTCATTGACTTTGTCAAAGATCAGTTGGTTGTAGGTGTGCAGCTTCATTTCTGGATTCTCTATATTTTGTTCCATTTGTCTATGTGTCTGTTTTTGTGCCAGTACTATGATGTGGCCATTTTGGTTACTGTAATCTTATAGTATAGCTTGAAGTCAGGTAATGTGAGGCTTCCAGCTTTCCTTTTGCTTAGGATTGTTTTGACTGTTTGGGCTCTTTTTTGGTTCTGTATGAATTTTAGAATTTTTTTTTTTTAATTCTGTGAAAAATGACATTGGCGTTTTGATAGGAATAGCATTAAATCTGTAGATTGCTTTGGGCAGAATGGTATTGTGGCCTAAGCTTTTTGTGTAATACCCAAAAAGCCATTGCCAAGACCAGTGTCCAGGAGATTTGCCTCATGTTCTCTTCTGGGAGTTTTATAGTTTCTGGTCTTACATTTAGGTATTTTAGCTCCTTTGAGTTGATTTTTGTGTATACTATAAAAATAGGGTCCAATTTCATTCTTTTGCATGTGGAAACCCAGTTTCCCCAGTGCCATTTATTGAAGAGACTATTCTTTCCCCATTTTGTCCTTTGGCGCCATTAGTTGACGCATTAGTTTTGATTTGTTTCTGGGTTCTCCATTCTGTTCCACTGGTTTGTGTGTCTGTTTTTATGCTAGTGCCACACTATTTTAGCTTTGTAGTATAATTTTAAATCAGTAAGTGTAATGTCTTTAACTTTGTTTTCCTTTGTCAGAATTGTTTTGACTATTTAGTCTTTTATGTTTTCATGCAAATTTTAGGACTTTTTTCTATTTCTCTGAAGAATGTCATTGGGATTTTGATAGGGATTGTATTGAATCTGTATATTGCCTGGATAGTATGGACATTTTAACAATATTAATTATTTTAATCCATATCTTCCCATCTATTTATTTGTGTCTTCTTCAACACTTTTCTTCATCCATGTTATATAATTTCCAGTGTACATATCTTTCACTTGCTTGGTTAAATTTACCCTAGGCATTTTATTTTGTTTGTTGCTTTGGTAAATAGAATTTCTTTCTTTCTTTTTCAGTCAAGGTTGTTATTCATGTATAAAAATGCTACTGATTTTTGTATGTTGATTTTGTGTCCTGTAAGTTCACTGAATTCATAGAGTCAATTTTACTTTTCCCTTTCTGATTTGGATGCCCAGTCTGTCTGTCTGTCTGTCTGTCTTTCTTTCTTTCTCTTTCTTTCTTTCTTTTTCTCTTTCTTTCTTTCTTTCTTTCTTTCTCTCTTTCCTTCTTTCTTTCTCTCTCTTTCTTTCTTTCTCTCTCTCTCTCACTCTCTCTTTCTTTCTTTCTTTCTGTCTCTCTCTCTCTCTCTCTCTCTTTCTTTCTTTCTTTCTTTCTTCTTTCTTCTTTCTTTCTGTCTCTCTTTCTTTCTTTCTTTCTTTCTTTCTTGGTATAATATGCTTTATCAAATATAAAAATATCCCTGCTCTCTTTTGGTTACCATTTGCATAGAATATCTTCTTGTATCCCTTCTCTTTCAGCCTGTGTGTGTCATTAAAGCTTAAGTGTCATTAAAGCTTATTTTTTAGGCAGTATATAGTTGGACCTTAATTTTTTTTAACCCATTCAGACACTCTATGTCTTTTGTTTGGATAATTTAATCAATTTACCTTCGAGGTTATTATTGATAGGTAACAACTTACTACTGACATTTTCTTATTTGTTTTCTGGGTTTTTTTTTAAATTATACTTTAAGTTCTAGGGTACATGTGCACAACGTGCAGGTTTGTTACATATGTATACATGTGCCGTGTTGGTGTGCTGCACCCATTAACTTGTCATTTACATTGGGTGTATCTCCGAATGCTATTGCTTCCCCCCCACCGCCACAATAGGACCCGGTGTGTGATGTTCCCCTTCCTGTGTCCAAGTGATCTCATTGTTCAATTCCCACCTATGAGTGAGAACATGTGGTATTTGGTTTTCTGTTCCTGCAATAGTTTGCTGAGAATGATGGTTTCCAGCTGCATCCATGTCCCTACAAAGGACAACTCATCCTTTTTTATGGCTGCATAGTATTCCATGGTGTATATGTGCCACATTTTCTTAATCCAGTCTGTCACTGATGGACATTTGGGTTGATTCCAAGTCTTTGCTATTGTGAATAGTGCCACAATAAACATACGTGTGCCTGTGTCTTTATAGCAGCACGACTTACAATCCTTTGGGTATATCCCCAGTAATGGGATGGCTAGGTCAAATGGTATTTCTAGTTCTAGATCCTTGAGGAATCGCCACACTGTCTTCCACAATGGTTGAACTAGTTTACAGTCCCACCAACAGTGTAAAAGTGTTCCTATTTCTCCACATCCTCTCCAGCACCTGTTGTTTCCTGATTTTTTAATGATTGCCATTCTAACTGGTGTGAGATGGTATCTTATTGTGGTTTTGATTTCCATTTCTCTGATGGCAAGTGATGATGATTACTTTTTTTCTGGTTGTTTTATAGCTTCTCTGTTCCTTTCTTCCTCTCTTGTTGTCTACCTTTGTGAATTTATAATTTTCTGTAGTACTAAGCTTTGATATCTTTCTGTTTATTGTTTGTTTATCTCCTGTAGTTTTTTTGTTTTTTGGTTATTATGAGGCTTATAGAAAACATCTTATAATCTACCACTTTAAACTGATAATTTCTGTCACATACAAAAAACTCTAGACTTTTACTCTCCATCACCATTTGTGTTTTTGATGTGTCAACAAAAAGAATCAGACTCTGTAAAATATTTGAAGAGATTTATTCTAAGCCAAATATGCATGACCAATGGCTCATGACACAGCCCTCAGGAGATCCTGAAAACATGTGCCCATGGTGATTGGGCTCCAGCTTGGTTTATGCATTTTAGGGAGACATAAGACATCTATCAATATGTATAAGATGTACATTGGTTTGATCTGGAAAGGCAGGACAACTCTAAGCAGGGGCTTCCAGGTCATAGGTGGATTCAAAGATTTTCTGATTGGCAATTGATTGAAAAAGTTATTATCTAAAGACCTAGAATCAATAGAAAGGAATGTCTAGATTAAGAGAAAGGTTTGTGGAGACCAAGGTTTTATTGTGCAAGTGAAACCTGCTGGTAGCAGGCTTCAGAGCTCTCATCAGACCCAAAAAAGGGACCAAACTCAGTTAATTCTCCCTGGATCAGGGAAAAGACATGGAAAGAAATGAAGATTGTCTACATAAAGTATATTTTCCTCACAAGAGACAGGTTTGCAAGGCCATTTCAAAATATATCAAAGAAATATAATTTGGGGCAAAATACTTTGATTTCTTTTAGGGTCTGCTGTCTGTCATGTGATGCTATACTGGAGGCAAGCTGGAATTTGGTCTTATTGCTATGAAGAATCTGCTTTGTCAGTCTTAACATCTGTTTAATGTTAATGCTAGTCAGCTTTGCCTGAATTCCAAAAGGGAGAAGGGAATAATAAGGCATGGCCCACCCTGGTTCCTATCATAGCCTGAACTAGTTTTTCAGGTTAACTTTGGAATGCCATTGGCCAAGAGGAGGATCCATCTGTTTGTTGGGGGCTTTGAATTTTATTTTTGGTTTACAAATGTCACAACTTACATCTTTTATATTGTGTATCCCTTAATGACTATCATAGTCATTTTTTACTGTCTCAACTTTTAACCTCCATACTAGAGGTATGTATGATTTAAACACTACCATTACAGCATTTGAGTGTTCTGAATATGACTATGTGTTTACCTCTGCTAGTGAGTTGTATACTTTCATGTGTATTCATGATAGTAATTATCCTTTTAGTTCTGCTTAAAGAACTCTCTCAAGCATTTCTTATAAGGCAGGTATAATGGCAATGAATTTCCCCAGCTTTTTCTTGTCTGTGAAAATCTTTATTTCTCCTTCATTTCTGAAATACAGCTTTGCTGGGTATACTATTTTTGGCTAGCAAGTTTTATTTTTTCTTTTTCTTTGATTTTTCTTTCAGAATTTTGAATATGTCCTCCATTCTCTACTTGATTGTAAACTTTCCACTGTGAAATCCACTGATAGTCTAATGGGGATTCACTTATATGTGACCTGACACTTTTTTTTGTAGCTTTAAAAATTATCTCTTTGTTTTGACTTTTGATGGTTTGATTATAATGTACCTCAGAAAGGACTTCTTTGTGTTGAATCTGCTCGAGGATCTTTGAGCTTCATGAATCTGGGTGTACATATCTCTCCCAAGACTTGAGATGTTTTCAGCAATTATTTCGTTACATAACCTGTCTGTTCCTTTCTCAGTCTCTTTTCCTTCTGAAACTCCCCTAATGCAAAATTTACTTAATGGTGTCCCATAAGTTCCATAGGCCATCTTCGCTCTTTTTCATTCTCCGTTTTCTCCTGAGTCATTTCAAAAGATCTATCTTTAAGTTTACAGATTCTTTCTCCTCTGCTTGATCTAGTTTGCTGCTGAAGCTTTCCATTGTATTCTTTTTTATCTCATTGATTAAATTCTTCAGCTCTAAGATTTCTGTTTGGTTCTTTTGTATGATGTTGGTATTGTTTCGATGTGCCCAAATCTCTTGATCCCCAATATTGGAGGTGGTTCCTGGTTGAATCATGAAGACAGATTTCTCATATATGGTTTAGCACCATTCCCCTTGGTACTGTCTTCATGATAGTGAGTGAGTTCTCGTGCGATTTGGTCATTTAACAGTGTGTAGCACCTCTCCCCTCATTCTCTTGCCCCTGCTTTCACCGTGTGATGTGTCTGCTCCCCCTTCATCTTCTGCAATGATTGTAAGCTTCCTGAGGTCTCCCCAGAAGCAGGTGTTGCTGTGTTTCCTGTACAGCCTGCAGAACCATGAACCAGTTAAGCCTCTTTTATTTATAAGTTACCCAGTCTTGGGTATTTCTTTATAGCAATAGAAGAACAGACGAATACAGATATCTATCTCTTAGTTGAATTTTTCATTCACACCATGTGTTGTGTTCCTGATTTAATTGAATTGTGTGTTCTCTTGTATCTCACTAAGTTTCTTTAAGATTATTATTTTGAATTCCTTTTCAGGCATTGTGTAAATTTCCTGGGGTCAGTTACTGGAGAATTATTGTGTTCTTTTGGTGGTGTCATGTTTCCTTGTTTCTTGTGTCCCTGCATTGATGTCTGCTCATCTAGTGGTGCAGTTACCTATTCCAAATTTAACAGAGTGGCTTTTGTAAGGGAAGACTTTTACCTCCAGAGGGCCTAAGGGTGTCACTTGGGCAGGGTGTGGTGGTTCTGGCTTTCTTTGGGTTACTGGTGTAGTCTCTTTGTAGCTTCTTCAGTTGTTATTTATGTTAACAATGACTGTGAGTGCCTCAAATGGCCTAGGCTACAGGAGTTTGTGGCAGTGATCATGGCTGAGTAGGTTATTAGGGAAAGGGCTTTAGGGGTCCTTTTTTCTTGTCTTCCTCAGAGTAGGAAATCTTAGCTAAGGAGATCTCTTGATATTGGGTCTGGGGGACTCATAGGCAGCCACAGCAGCACTGCAATCCAGGATATAGGTTCTCCAAGGGACTGTGCAGCTAGGTTCCTGGTCTCAAGGTCTTGTGAAACTACTGTATCACCTGGGACTTGCCATGCAGGTTCACACTCCAAGGCATGAGTTGATGCGGTTCTTTCACTAAGCCAGAGTCTGTTGCTGTGAGCCACACCCCAGCAGCTTGGGCCCAGAAGCCTGAGATGTAGCTGTAGTTCTAACATGGGGAGCCAGGGCATAGCACTGACACAGCTCTGAGGAAGAAGGGGTATACTCAGGCTTGGGCCCTGAGGAGCAGGGAACAGTTTCAATTTGGAACCTGGAACCAGCAAGAGACAGGGGCAGCTCAGGATCTGAGAAATGAGGTACTATGTAGTGGTGACTCTGGGCCCTGGGATGGTGGGACACAGCAGTAGCCCAGGCTCTGTGAGACCAGGTATAGCAGCAGCAAGGACCCAGGAATGGCAAGATGTTGCTGTGTCTTGGGCCCCAGGGGGAGGGGAGCAGTACAGCAATGACCATTCCCTGGAGAAGTGGGGTACCTCATTAGCTGGGACTGTGATGGGGCTAATCTAGTTCCATGTAGGTGGGGTGCTTTGGCTGCAGCCTGGAGAGCAGGGTGGTATAGCTCAGCCAAGTCTCTGATTTCCTGAGTTGTGAAACACTGCATCTTTTCAGTCCCAGAAAGCACAGCTACGTGGCTCAGCGGTACCTCCTGTTGTGCTGGGAAGTACAACTGTTCCACTATGCAGGATGCCTGAAGTCCCTGAGGTTGGGGCACTGCTTCAGCTGTAGCACCGGGTCGGAGGTGTGGCTGCTCCGGTAGTTCAATGTTCCAGGTCCCCAGGGATGGGGCAACACTGCAGCTTGGCTGTAAGGGGAGGATGTACCAATGACTGGGTTGAGTGGAATGGAGCAGGTCTGTAGTAGCTTGGCCCTAGCGAATAGGAGATAGCAGCAGCTCAGCTTTGGGATAGTAAGCTATTAGTTAGGCATGGTTTGGTGGTAGTTGGGCCTCAGGGATGGGGGGGTGCAATGGCTGCTTGCCTCCAGAGCAGGACACACCATAGCAGTGGCTCTGGTTCCAAGACAGCACAGAGCAGTAGCAGCATGGGCCACAGTGGGGCAGGGCACAGTGTTGGCTGTTTCTCTGGGGGTAGCTAAGTGTGTGGACTCCAGGGAGCCCGTGAAGCTGGGCTCTGATCCTGTGAGGACTACTGGAGTCTCCAGGAGTAAAGACTGCAGGTGTTCACAGTGGTGATGGGGGCTGCTGGGATCCTCCTGGTTACCTCTTCCCTGCAAGGAGTTCTTCCTACTTCTGAGCTGATTTCACCCGGGGAGATGGGTGGCAGAGGCAAGGTGTTTCCTTCCCTTCTCCATGTGGCCATCTTAGGATTTCGTGCATTACATTATTTCTCGGCTTCCTTGCTGTTCTCTGGAGCTCTCCTTTAGTTATTTTGGTCAAAATGTAGTTTATTTGTTGTTGTGGAGGGTTTTTGTTGAGTAGGGGAGAGAGCTAAGAGTTTCTAGTTGGCCATCTCGCTGACAACTCAATGATAATTTTTAAAGGAGTTAATATTTAGAAATGTTTAGAACAATATTACCTGGCATATAGTAATTACCATTTAGTGTTTGTTAAATTAATATTTTGATTTATTTCCAATATGCTGTTTTTTTGTTTTTGTTTTGGTTTTCTTTTGTTTTGTTTTTTTGAGATGGAATATTGCCCAGTTGCCCAGGCTGGAGTGCAGGGGTGCGATCTTGGCTCACTGCAACTTCTGCCCCCCGGGTTCAAGTGATTCTCCTGCCTCAGCCTCCTGAGTAGCTGGGCTGTAGGCGCCCACCACCACACCCAGCTAATTTTTTGTATTTTTAGTAGAGATGAGGTTTCACTGTGTTAGCCAGGATGGTCTCCATCTCCTACCCTCGGGATCCACCCTCCTCGGCCTCCCAAAGTGCTGGGATTACAGGCATGAGCCGTCGCGCCCGGCCTCTCCAATATGTTAATTTTCTTAACTTTCCCTCACTTTGAAAAACTCCCAGTTTCTGTCGCCCCAACAGTTCTGTTCAGTAAAATCACCCATCAGGCAGAGTGAGGGCAGTGAAAACTTATGAGCTCCGGCATCAGCTGAGACCCCATGCAGATCCTCAGTTCTTTAGTTGTCTCTCGGTAATGCCTGCTGTTGTCCTATGCCCAGCAGTTATCTCAGCCCTTCACTGCTCATGTCAAGGGCTTTACCTTACTATGTCCTCTCTCACTGAGTAGATGTTCTTACCTCTTATTGGACAGAAAAAAAGGAGATCTAGTGTATACAACATCTACTTTTAGACCCCTGCAGCTATAACTTTTTTCATTTGTATTCATTCTCACTATTTTCTTCCTCCTAAGAACTCTGTCTTATCTAGGCTCCTTGCAAATGCCTTACTCTCCAGCATCTTCAACTTTTTCCTCTCCTCTGCTTTTTCTGATCATCCTGTAGGTGTGAGAGACAGTAAAGCCCAAGACTACGCAGGTACCCTTGTATCCTGATTTTTTGAGTATGGACCTTGGCATTGCTGCTTCCTAACTTTGTGACCTTGGACAGATTACTTTGTTTAATAATTTCACTGTTGCTCACCTTCCTCTTCTGTATAATGGGGAGAACAGTGTACCTATGTCATAGGGTGGTTGTAAGGATTGTATGAATTAATGTAAAACACATGGAACAGTGCCTGGCATGCAGCAAGTTCTCAATAATTACACATTATTGTGAGACATTCCAATAAAAAAAACTTTCATACATATGTCTTCTCTTAGCAACTCCCTTATCTCTCTTCCCTTCACATTTGAGTTTCTTGAAAAAAATAAGCAGCCTTTGATATTTTCACCTTGCTCTAGCGCTTACTTTTTCCTCTTTGTCAAATGCATTTCTCAATTCTCCCATTAAGTTACTTTTGCTTATAGCTTATAAAAACCAATTTCTGTGTGTGTGTGTGCAAGTGTGCATATGCTTATACTGACCATTCTGGGGCATCTGACATTAAACCACTTCTTCATTCTTTAAGTCTCTCCCGTGACCTTCCAAGATACCATTTTCTTTTCTTCTCTTGTCTTCCTGGCCCAATCTTCCCATCTTTTTCTATGCTTCTCTGATATGGTTGTTATTCTCAGGGCTGTCATTAGCCCTGCCTTCTTTTTATTTTATTTTTTTATTTGTATAAATGTATGGGGTACTAGTGTAATTTGGTACATGCATAGATTGTGTAGTGGTGAAGTCAGGGCTTTTAGGGTATCTATCACCCAAATAATGTACAGTGTACCCGTTAAGAAATCTCTCACCATCCACCCGCCTCCTACTTCCTCACCTTTCTGAGCCTCACTGTCTTATCACTGGACACTCCACATCCAGGTGAACCCTGCCTTCTTTTCAGGGTACCCATTGTCCTATAATCTTACCCACATCTTCATTGTCCACTTACATGAGAGGACTATCAAACTGAACTCTGAATTCCAAACTCATCTATCCCAAGGCCTACTTACAGTTTTACTTAGTTGTGTCCCAGGCTCCTTAAAATTTCTCACATCCAAACTTAAACTATTCATTTTCCTACTGAACATACTACCCCTTATTTATTCCATATACAGATAAATAGCACCACCATCCACCTGTTGCAAAAGCCAGAAAATGGAGTGCCATCCTCCACAACACCTTACTCATACTACCTTGATATCTAGATGGTCTTAAAATCATAAAGATTCTGCTGCCTTATTACTTCTAAAATCTGTTCCCACCACTCTACTTCTACTGTCTTTTAGCTAATCTCACGATATTCAATATTTCTTGCCAGGATTATTGCAATTCCCTCCTGTTAAGTCTCCCCACTTATACTCCAGCTGTGCCAATCTACACTTTACAATTCTGCAGAGATGTCTTTTTAACATGCAAATATGCTTATATTATTTCTTTGCTTACGCATTCCAATAACTCCTCTAAATAAAACTCTTAAGTTGCTTAGACTGACACAAGGCTGTCGTGAATGTGTCCCTGCCTGCCCTTCTGCCTCTCCTTCCTAGCATTCCCCTTTGTAAATCCTATGCACTTCTTGGAACACAACATTTTCCATCTTTTCTTTTGTTTCTTTTTCTTCAAGATGAGGTCTAGCAACATTGCCCAGGCTGGTCTCAAACTCCTGGTCTCAAGTGATCCTCTCGCCTCAGCCTCCTGAGTAGCTGGGACTACAGGCACGCACCACCATGCCCTGTGATTCTCTCTCTTCTTTACCTTCCTGACTTTGCCTGGAATCTTCTCCTGGTAGCCTTCCCTGACCACCTCTAGCCTGTGTTAAATATCCCTTTGATTCAGTTAGAAATTAGTTGCAGCTAACAATCTGTTTAGCTAGCTTTTAACAAAAAAGGCAGGGAGTCGGGAGGATTAGGTGCTTATAAAATTATTGGAAGGGTTAGAGGAGCAGACTATAGGCTGGGTTTCCAGGAGTGACGACCAAATTAACACTGCAGAACCGGCTCACCAAGGGATCACTGCCTCTGCCATGATCAGGAAGCCAGAAAAGAAGGAAGGTGCCACCACAATTCTTAGCTCTAGGTCCATCTGCCTCTGCCGAGATCCATGTCAGCATAGTGTCTAGGAAGCCAGGGGCCAAACACTGGCACCACTGTCACTGAAAAATCAGAAACCTCCACAGCCATGCATGTCAGTCTAAACAATGGCAGCAGTAATAGATGGTCTCTCCCTTGTGGTAGCCACACACATGTTCCAAATCTTTCAGTCTTTGCTTCTGTTTGGCAGAGGCTAGGTCCATGAGGGGAAATGGAGCTGCACAGAAACTATGATGTGTAGTCTTTAGTTTTCCAGTCCCAAAGAAGCAGAAAGGCATGCTAGAAGGAGGTTGGAATAAAGTACAGGGAGCCAGAACATGTACCTGCCTCCCACTTCTTTATGCTCTCATACTATCATGTACACCTTTCATAATATTACCTACCACTCCTGTTCTACTACCTGCCTCATTACTTATCCCTCTCATTTGACTAGACTGTAACCTGTTTGAAGGCAAAAACTATTCTTATTCATCTCTAAATCATATCTGGCACATATTAATTTATCAGCAAATGCCCATTAAATGAATGAATGAACAAGAAATTTTGCCATTATCTTAGAATTCTACTTTAATCCAACAACCAGCAACTCTTACTAATTCCATCCCTGAAACAGCCTGCCCACAAGCTCGCGTCATCTCACCTGTTGCAATAATCTCATTATAAACTTCTATAATTTTGTTCCATTCTGTGGTATAAACTCTGTATCACCAAATGCCACTAATTTTAGGGAGGTTTTCTCTGTTACCTGCTCTTTATACCATCACCCCCTCCCCAGCACTCTACATCTAACCAGTAGTTACTTTCACCCTCTTCTCAAGTTTTAGAGCAGTGCTTGTTACACTGCGTTGTCTGGGTCCCTGGGGTCCCATGGGTGTTTCTAGGGCCTCTAAACGGAATAGAGGGAGGCTGAGCAGGTGAGGTTCTGAACCCCATCATCCTCCTTCAACCAGAGCAGCTCTGCTTCAGTCCAATTTGTGTATTGTGTTCCCATAAGATTGTGGAAAAGTTTATATTGCTATGGGAAAAAATTTAAAAATACTTTAAAAAGCAGTGTCTAAAGGGCTTTGTATGTGGATATAGCAGTCATCTTCTTGTATTCAGTTTAATTATGTATGTCTGCCACATACGGGATTTTTGAACCCCCTATGTTGAACCTGATAGAGATAACCAATAAGCGTTGTTCTTTCAGATTGAAGAGCTAAGGCTTAAAGAGGACGTTATGGTAGGCATCAACTTCATGCAGAGCTCTAAGGGAGAAACAGGCTAGACTTGTTCTATTTCCCAAGAAAAACAAAAAGTGAGACCCAAAAGGTATGTTACAGGGATGAATATTTTAGATCCATCTGAACAACTGTCAGTTTGACCCAAGCAGCCATGGACTGCCTTGCAAAAGACAGTGGAATCATTTGCCAGGAATAACATAGAAGTGATCTCTGTGGGGTTGGCTGTCCCCTCAGAAGACCCTTTGACTTTTGCACCTCCTGATCTGTTTTCATTGCAAGCAGTCCACACTGAGACTCCGGATGGCTCAGTATCTGAATTTTTTGAGACTGTAATATCAGCAGTATCTTTTTGAACCTGGAAGATGAATTGGTTTGATGCTTTTATTTCATTGAGTTGGTGTTGTGTGCTTCTAACTAAAGAAAGTCCCCTAAGGCTATTTTAGAAAGGCAGTCCCAGAACTGAAGTGCTGTCAGATGGGGGAGCCAAGGCTGTTGCCAAAGCAGTGTTGGCGTCTTCTGGTCACAGATTTGCTAGGGCAGCACATTTATAGGAAAATTTATAGCTTCTACCCCTTAGGAATAAATGGGAATTCACTTGACTGAGGTGATGAATTGTGGGGGCTTCTGTAATGGTCTGTGGGTGGTCGGCAGCTACTTGTCAGCAGCATTAGAACTCAAGGGCTTACTTTGCTGCCTATTTTACCTTAAGCTTTTACTGCACTTTGATTGAGTTTTCGCACTTGGAGGTTGGGTAAAAGTACATTTTATTCCCAGAACAACTAACTTTTTAGTAGAAACCAAAAGATTGCTTATTTATTTCCCTGTCTTGGGATCTTTTGTGTGGTGTGTTTTCGAATGTACTGGCAGGGGAAACTAACAATGACCCTGGAGTTGCCATGGTTCTCAGAGAATTTTGACACAATATATTTAGAAATGTTGAAAGAATTTACTCACTACTGAACCAAGTACCCATCTTTCCTGGAAATGTTTTATAAGATTGAAAAGGACCAGATGTAGCTTGATAATTCTGTTTCATTAATATTATTCTAAATAATTCCAGAAGACCTGGCTAATGTCCTCAGGGAAGGATAGTTAGCACAATTAATTGTATTTCCATTTACCTTTCTATTTCCAGAGGTGGTTGTTTAATTAAAGGCTTGTGGCATAATATTTTTCTTTATAAGGAAAACTGATTTCATGAATCTCATATATTACACTAAGGAAACATACTCAACAAATAAACTTTGAAGAACATATCTTCATATTAAGACAGGACATCCTCCTTTATCCTCAATTAGCCTTGGAATAGAAACCTAAACAAAAGTACAATGTATGAATTATGTTACAGATATTAGCTAACCTAGACATTCATACTAAATACATGACTTGTGTACAGCACTGTATAATTTCTACTAGTCAGAATATTTTATTCTGTAGCTTAGTCTGTCCTATATCGCTTAGCATCTCAGACATATATGCATACATACTGTGTTTGCTGCCCCATCCTGTTACGTTACCCTGTTACTTATTTGAACCACCAGCTCTTGGAATGGGTGTTCTTTCTCATTAAACCATTGTTGTGTAGCTAAAGATCCACCGTTAAATTCTGGTAAAATCACTAGATGTCTCATTTTCTTAAATGTGATGCTTCATTAGCAAGATAGTTTAGTTATTCAGCCTTTGCAACACAGTGAATAAGAAAGGAGTTTATTTAATTGTCCATGGCTTAAGCTAACAGGATTAAAAACCCAGATAGTATGTGTTATAAGCATATGGCCCCTTTTCGTGACTAATCACTTGAGATATGTAAATGGTGTCACCATAGAAGCAGCAGAAGGAAATATAAAAATATGTGATATAATTATATTTCAGAAGAGGAATAACCAATTATATTATACAGGATCAGCTCTAAAAGAATCGAGAAATGTCTTGTATGTGGCTAGGACCAAACAGTGTTTTATTTTATATGCTCAAACAAATAAGTTCCAAAACCAAAGTCCAGGATTAAAAGGACTGTCATGAGGGATACAAAATGCTTAGTACAGACACAATCTTTGATGCAAATGTCACAGTTCTAAAAATCACTTGGTAGCACCGGGACAGCCTTTGAAATTTGGTTCGTATGTCGTGCTTGTCAGTACACTACCCATTCTGCCACAGGCTTAAAATTGGTTCTTTCGTGGTTCATTTGGGGTGGGGGGGAGGGAATGAAAAATGTGTTGCTCATTCATTATATGTACATGGCAACATCTGTTCCCTGCTAATGTTTCGGCTGTGGTTCTGCAGTTAGAGTATGTTAAGTAACCATAGAAGTGAACTTTCTGGTTGAAATTACTAAGGTAAAGGTGAAAATAGGTAGGCATGTTACTTGGGCTAATAATGTTCAGCTGGGATGCAACAGCTGCTGAAACACTAAACGTTTTCCTGTTGTTCAGTAAATAGTGATGATCCTGACGCCTCCAAGTGCAATCTGCCCTGGCTGCCTCAGCTCCTCCCTTGGGACCCTCTAGATTTTACTATAATCCAGCCACTAAAGGGATAATGCCTGGTGCAGCAAGGACTCCAGGACCCTGCTGGAGCATTATGTTCAATATTTTGAATAGCACCCCTGCATATTACCAAACTTTCTGGGAAGGAGACTTCCAGTAAAAGACTGGAATGTTTCTACCCCTCAATATTGAGCAGTATAGAATTATCCATTCAAGTTCCTAACAGGAAAGGGATGCACACTGAAATGAATATAATTTGATCAGAGTCTATCTATAAGGGAACTATTTACAAGATGTTCATGGGCAGCTGGGTGTGTGGTTGGGGCAGGGGAGAACCACAGGGGTAGCGCAGTAACCCAGGGCCAAGAGCAGCAAAGCTGCCCTCACCCTGGGCCCTAGTGCATGGAGGAGGGGTGGCTATAATCTAGAGAAGGCTGCCTTGAGAGAAGTGACCTTAAATCAAGGACAGTCAACCTGAAGCAACTCTAAAGGCAGGGATTGCAATTAGCCATGGACAATATGGAGGCCTATTTCCTTTAAGATCCCCATTGGCAGAACCCAATGGGAAGCTAAGAAGTATGATAACTCATTGACATTGTCTGTAGGTTGTGGCTCCTGGAGCAGTGCTCAGAGTGGAAAGGGTGGAGAATGGACCTGGATGGGCAAAGGGAAGACACCCAGCCCACCGTCCATTCATTACCCTTCTCCTGTGGAATTTTTTAAAATAGTTCATATCCCACTTGAAGTGCTCAACATCTCACAAGGATGAAATATTAAAAGATTTAACTCGTTTCTTTAGGTGTATCACATTGGACTAGGAAATGTATATCTTTCTGTTTTGTTAACTAAGTTCATTCTGCATATTATACTTAATACCACACCAAATGCATTTCTCTCAAATTGATTTTTCACAGATGTACACAAAGTTTCGATATTAACATGCTAGAGAACAAATAGGTATGCAATTGTTCAGCAGAGATTCCTGAAAATAAAGTCACAGAAACTGACAGATGTAATTACTCCTGAGGTAGGCAGTGAAATAATTTATTCTCCATAAGATTGAGTACTTGTGATGTCTGCAAGTGTGAAAATACATCTCTGTGGGTAAAAACATACTATTTGTCTTGGAGAGTTCACAGTTATTTCTGACCATACTAACTCATGTTTCGTCCCCATACAAGAACAGATGCTTACTATTACATATTGAAAGACCAAGAGATAGATAGATTGTAGGCCAAAGAGAAACTGTGCTTCTTTTTGCCTTTGTTCCTTTCTAGCCCCACCTTCAAAATGTTGAGCATCCAGCAGCCTTGGTCAGAGTAGATTTGTGCTGCCTGCTACTTGCCTCCAGGTTCCAATTTTCTTTTTTCTTTTTTATTTATTTATTTATTTTTATTATACTTTAAGTTCTAGGGTACATGTGCATGACGTTTATATCATGTATAACTCCCCAATGCAATCCCTCCCTCCTCCCCCCTCCCCATGATAGGCCCCAGTGTGTGATGTTCCCCTTCCCGAGTCCAAGTGATCTCATTGTTCAGTTCCCACCTATGAGTGAGAACATGCGGTGTTTGGTTTTCTCTTCTTGTGATAGTTTGCTAAGAATGATGGTTTCCAGCTGCATCCATGTCCCTACAAAGGACGCAAACTCATCCTTTTTGATGGCTGCATAGTATTCCATGGTGTATATGTGCCACATTTTCTTAATCCAGTCTGTCACAGATGGACATTTGGGTTGATTCCAAGTCTTTGCTATTGTGAATAGTGCCGCAATAAACATACGTGTGCATGTGTCTTTGTAGTAGAGTAATTTATAATCCTTTGGGTATATACCCAGTAGTGGGATGGCTGGGTCATATGGTACATCTAGTTCTAGATCCTTGAGGAATCGCCATACTGTTTTCCATAATGGTTGAACTAGTTTACAATCCCACCAACAGTGTAAAAGTGTTCCTATTTCTCCACATCCTCTCCAACACCTGTTGTTTCCTGACTTCTTAATGATTGCCATTCTAACTGGTGTGAGATGGTATCTCATTGTGGTTTTGATTTGCATTTCTCTGATGGCGAGTGATGATGAGCATTTTTTCATGTGTCTGTTGGCTGTATGGATGTCTTCTTTTGAGAAATGTCTGTTCATATCCTTTCCCCACTTTTGATGGGGTGTTTGTTTTTTCTTGTATATTTGTTTGAGTTCTTTGTAGATTCTGGATATTAGCCCTTTGTCAGATGAGTAGGTTGCAAAAATTTTCTCCCATTCTGTAGGTTGCCTGTTCACTCTGATGGTAGTTTCTTTAGCTGTGCAAAAGCTCTTTAGTTTAATTAGATCCCATGTGTCAATTTTTGCTTTTGCTGCCGTTGCTTTTGGTGTTTTAGACATGAAGTCCTTGCCCATGCCTATGTCCTGAATGGTACTACCTAGATTTTCTTCTAGGGTTTTATGGTATTAGGTCTAACATTTAAGTCTCTAATCCATCTTGAATTAATTTTCGTATAAGGGGTAAGGAAAGGATCCAGTTTCAGCTTTCTACTTATGGCTAGCCAATTTTCCCAGCACCATTTATTAAATAGGGAATCCTTTCCCCATTTCTTGTTTCTCTCAGGTTTGTCAAAGATCAGATGGCTGTAGATGTGTGGTATTATTTCTGAGGACTCTGTTCTGTTCCATTGGTCTATATCTCTGTTGTGGTACCAGTACCATGCTGTTTTGGTTACTGTAGCCTTGTAGTATAGTTTGAAGTCAGGTAGCGTGACGCCTCCAGCTTTGTCCTTTTGACTTAGGATTGTCTTGGCAATGCGGGCTCTTTTTTGGTTCCATATGAACTTTAAAGCATTTTTTCCAATTCTGTGAAGAAACTCATTGGTAGCTTGATGGGGATGGCATTGAATCTATAAATCACCTTGGGCAGTATGGCCATTTTCACGATATTGATTCTTCCTATCCATGAGCATGGTATGTTCTTCCATTTGTTTGTGTCCTCTTTGATTTCACTGAGCAGTGGTTTGTAGTTCTCCTTGAAGAGGTCCTTTACATCCCTTGTAAGCTGGATTCCTAGGTATTTTATTCTCTTTGAAGCAATTGTGAATGGAAGTTGATTCCTGATTTGGCTCTCTGCTTGTCTGTTACTGGTGTATAAGAATGCTTGTGATTTTTGCACATTAATTTTGTATCCTGAGACTTTGCTGAAGTTGCTTATCAGCTTAAGGAGATTTTGGGCTGAGACAATGGGGTTTTCTAAATATACAATCATGTCATCTGCAAACAGGGACAATTTGACTTCTTCTTTTCCTAACTGGATACCCTTGATTTCTTTCTCTTGCCTGATTGCCCTAGCCAGAACTTCCAACACTATGTTGAATAGGAGTGGTGAGAGAGGGCATCCCTGTCTTGTGCCAGTTTTCAAAGGGAATTTTTCCAGTTTTTGCCCATTCAGTATGATATTAGCTGTGGGTTTGTCATAAATAGCTCTTATTATTTTGAGGTACGTTCCATCAATACCAAATTTATTGAGCGTTTTTAGCATAAAGGGCTGTTGAATTTTGTCAAAAGCCTTTTCTGCATCTATTGAGATAATCATGTGGTTCTTGTCTTGGGTTCTGTTTATATGCTGGATTACGTTTATTGATTTGCGAATGTTGAACCAGCCTTGCATCCCAGGGATGAAGCCCACTTGATCATGGTGGATAAGCTTTTTGATGTGCTGCTGAATCTGGTTTGCCAGTATTTTATTGAGGATTTTTGCATCGATGTTCATCAGGGGTATTGGTCTAAAATTCTCTTTTTTTGTTGTGTCTCTGCCAGGCTTTGGTATCAGGATGATGTTGGCCTCATAAAAAGAGTTAGGGAGGATTCCCTCTTTTTCTATTGATTGGAATAGTTTCAGAAGGAATGGTACCAGCTCCTCCTTGTACCTCTGGTAGAATTCAGCTGTGAATCCATCTGGTCCTGGACTTTTTTTGTGGGTAGGCTATTAATTGTTGCCTCAATTTCAGAGCCTGCTATTGGTCTATTCAGGGATTCAACTTCTTCCTGGTTTAGTCTTGGGAGAGTGTAAGTGTCCAGGAAATTATCCATTTCTTCTAGATTTTCTAGTTGATTTGCGTAGAGGCATTTATAGTATTCTCTGATGGTGTTTGTATTTCTGTGGGGTCGGTGGTGATATCCCCTTTATCATTTTTATTGCGTCTATTTGATTCCTCTCTCTTTTCTTCTTTATTAGTCTAGCTAGCGGTCTGTCAATTTTGTTGATCTTTTCAAAAAACCAACTCCTGGATTCATTGATTTTTTGGAGGGTTTTTTGTGTCTCTATCTCCTTCAGTTCTGCTCTGATCTTAGTTATTCCTGCCTTCTGCTAGCTTTTGAATGTGTTTGCTCTTGCCTCTCTAGTTCTTTTAATTGTGATGTTAGAGTGTCAATTTTAGATCTCTCCTGCTTTCTCTTGTGGGCATTTAGTGCTATAAATTTCCCTCTACACACTGCTTTAAATGTGTCCCAGAGATTCTGGTATGTTGTATCTTTGTTCTCATTGGTTTCAAAGAACATCTTTATTTCTGCTTTCATTTCGTTATGTACCCAGTAGTCATTCAGGAGCAGGTTGTTCAGTTTCCATGTAGTTGAGCGGTTTTGATTGAGTTTCTTAGTCCTGAGTTCTAGTTGATTGCACTGTGGTCTGAGAGACAGTTTGTTATAATTTCTGTTCTTGTACATTTGCTGAGGAGTGCTTTACTTCCAATTATGTGGTCAATTTTGGAATAAGTGCGATGTGGTGCTGAGAAGAATGTATATTCTGTTGATTTGGGGTGGAGAGTTCTATAGATGTCTATTAGGTCCGCTTGGTGCAGAGATGAGTTCAATTCCTGGATATCCTTGTTAACTTTCTGTCTCGTTGATCTGTCTAATGTTGACAGTGGAGTGTTGAAGTCTCCCATTATTATTGTATGGGAGTCTAAGTCTCTTTGTAGGTCTCTAAGGACTTGCTTTATGAATCTGGGTGCTCCTGTATTGGGTGCATATATATTTAGGAGAGTTAGCTCTTCCTGTTGAATTGATCCCTTTACCATTATGTAATGGCCTTCTTTGTCTCTTTTGATCTTTGATGGTTTAAAGTCTGTTTTATCAGAGACTAGGATTGCAACCCTGCTTTTTTTTGTTCTCCATTTGCTTGGTACATCTTCCTCCATCCCTTTATTTTGAGCCTATGTATGTCTCTGCATGTGAGATGGGTCTCCTGAATACAGCAGACTGATGGGTCTTGACTCTTTATCCAGTTTGCCAGTCTGTGTCTTTTAATTGGAGCATTTAGTCCATTGACATTAAGGTTAATATTGTTATGTGTGAACTTGATCCTGTCATTATGATATTAACTGGTTATTTTGCTCGTTAGTTGATGCAGTTTCTTCCTAGCCTCGATGGTCTTTACATTTTGGCATGTTTTTGCAATGGCTGGTACCGGTTGTTCCTTTCCATGTTTAGGGCTTCCTTCAGGGTCTCTTGTAAGGCAGGCCTGGTGGTGACAAAATCTCTAAGCATTTGCTTATCTGTAAAGGATTTTATTTCTCCTTCACTGATGAAACTTAGTTTGGCTGGATATGAAATTCTCGGTTGAAAATTCTTTTCTTTAAGAACGTTGAATATTGGCCCCCACTCTCTTCTGGCTTGTAGAGTTTCTGCCGAGAGGTCTGCTGTTATTCTGATGGGCTTCCCTTTGTGGGTAACCCGACCTTTCTCTCTGGCTGCCCTTAAGATTTTTTCCTTCATTTCAACTTTGGTGAATCTGGCAATTATGTGTCTTGGAGTTGCTCTTCTGGAGGAGTATCTTTGTGGCGTTCTCTGTATTTCCTGAATGTGAATGTTGGCCTGCCCTACTAGGTTGGGGAAGTTCTCCTGAAGAGTGTTTTCCAACTTGGTTCCATTTACCCCCTCACTTTCAGGCACCCCAATCAGACGTAGATTTGGTCTTTTTACATAATCCCATACTTCTTGCAGGCTTTGTTCATTTCTTTTTCTTCTTTTTTCTTTTGGTTTCTCTTCTCGCTTCATTTCATTCATTTGATCCTCAATCGCTGATACTCTTTCTTCCAGTTGATCGAGTCGGTTACTGAAGCTTGTGCATTTGTCACGTATTTCTCGTGTCATGGTTTTCATCTCTGTCATTTCGTTTATGATCTTCTCTGCATTAATTAGTCTAGCTGTCAATTCTTCCACTTTTTTTCAAGATTTTTAGTTTCTTTGCGCTGGGTACGTAATTCCTCCTTTAGCTCTGAGAGGTTTGATGGACTGAAGCCTTCTTCTCTCATCTCGTCAAAGTCATTCTCTGACCAGCTTTGATCCGTTGCTAGCGATGGGCTGCGCTCCTTTGCAGGGGGAGATGCGCTCTTATTTTTTGAATTTCCAGCTTTTCTGCCCTGCTTCTTCCCCATCTTTGTGGTTTTATCTGTCTCTGGACTTTGATGATGGTGATGTACTGATGGGGTTTTGGTATAGGTGTCCTTCCTGTTTGATAGTTTTCCGTCTGACAGTCAGAAGGACTGTCTGTTGGTCTGTTGGAGATTGCTTGAGGTCCACTCCAGACCCTGTTTGCCTGGGTATCAGCAGCAGAGGTTGCCGAAGATAGAATATTGCTGAACAGCGAGTGTACCTGTCTGATTCTTTCTTTGGAAGTTTCCTCTCAGGGGTGACGCCACCCTGTGAGGTGTGGGGTGTCAGACTGCCCCTAGTGGGGGATGTCTCCCAGCTAGGCTACTCAGGGGTCAGGGACCCACCTGAGCAGGCAGTCTGTCCGTTCTCGGATCTCAACCTCCACGTTAGGAGATCCACGGCTCTCCCAAAGCTGTCAGACAGAGTCGTTCGCGTCTGCACCGGCCCCCGCTCTTTCCCCTAATGGACTGCAGCTGTGCGCTGTCCGCAGAGGTAGAGTCTACAGAGACAGGCAGCCTTCCTTGAGCTGCTGTGAGCTCCACCCAGTTCGAGCTTCCCAGCGGCTTTGTTTACCTACTTAAGCCTCAGCAATGGCGGGCGCCCCTCCCCCAGCCTCGCTGCTGCCTTGCGGATAGATCGCCGCAGACGGCTGTGTTAGCAGTGAGGGAGGCTCCGTGGGCGTGGGACCCTCCCGGCCAGGTGTGGGATATATTCTCCTGGTGTGCCTGTTTCCTTAAAGCGCAGTATTGGGGTGGGAGTTACCCGATTTTCCAGGTGTTGTGTGTCTCAGTTCCCCTGGCTAGGAAAAGGGATTCCCTTCCCCCTTGCGCTTCCAGGTGAGGCGATGCCTCGCCCTGCTTCAGCTCACGCTGGTCAGGCTGCAGCAGCTGACCAGCACCGATTGTCCGGCACTCCCTAGAGAGATGACCCCAGTACCTCAGTTGAAAATGCAGAAATCACCGGTCTTCTGTGTCGCTCGCGCTGGGAGTTGGAGACTGGAGCTGTTCCTATTCGGCCATCTTGCTCCGCCCCGACCATGATTTTATATTATTGTCCAGGTTCCAATTTTCTATTGCCACGTACACTCCTTTGGCACTTTCAGACTTTGAGGAAGCAACAAGGTAGTGGAGCACATGTGTGGCTAGCCAGCAGCAGGAGAAATGACTTTCAAGATGTGGGACAGAAAAAATCCTATTGCCCCAATGATATAGTTAATTTGGGAATATTGCCACTCCCTTAATCCGTGAGGGACCCTTGACCACACTGGGGTGTTTGGACCAGTTACTCCCAGGGGTAAATTTTTTTTTTTTTTTTTGAGACCGAGTCTCGCTCTGTCACCCAGGCTGAAGTGCAGTGGCACGATCTCAGCTCACTGCAATCTCTGCCTCCTGGGTTCAGGTTATTCTCCTGCCTCAGCCTTCCGAGTAGCTGGGACTACAGGGGTACACCACCACACCCGGCTAATTTTTGTATTTTTAGTAAAGACAGGGTTTCACCATGGTGGCCAAGCTGGCCTTGAACTACTGACCCCATGATCCACCCACCTCAACCTCCCAAAGTGCTGGGATTACAGACGTGATCCACCACCCCCGGCCTCCCAGGAGTACCATTCGTATCCCCATTTCTGATGACAGAGGAGAGCTGAGTTATAGATTCCAGTTAGGCAAATCACGTAACTTCTTGCAAGATGGCTATCATATTTGACTTAAGAAGAGTTTTGTGAGGACTACTCAGCACTCCTGTGGCCTGCCGTGGCCAGAGGGACACTTTCCTTTTAGCCGAGATCCTGGAATGCCATTTCTACTCCTTTGTCAACTACAGCTTTTGCACTCAGGGTGCTGTCAGCTCTTCTTGTACTCACTAAGGAGATTATAATGTCCTCACCTCCTAGGATAAAACCTAGTGCAAATATATACAACTTTGGATTTGGAGAAGTGTTTCATCCCAGTGGAAGAGGAAAAGAAATGAGTTTTAAAATTTTCTGAACATTGAGTTGTTGTTTAACTCTATGTTTCAGCTGGGTAGCAAGAAACTTGGATAATGAAAAAGTTACAGATAATTCTAAGTCACCAAACATTAGTTAAGAGCCTACTGAGTGCCCAGCACTATACCAAGTACTAAAACATGGCAGAATATGATGTCTACCTTGGCCTCAAGAGGCCTGTGGTCTGATAGGAGAGCACATTTAGACTTAGGAGCACCAGAAGTACAGAGTAGGAAGTGTTTAGCTGTTAGAAGGAGAGTGAAAGCAGGGAAGACACCACTTTTTAGAAGAGGTGATACCTGACCTGGACTTTGACAGATAAATTCTTAGCAGAGGAAACAACTTAGGCAAAGGTATGGAGTATGAAAAAGAGCATGGTCGGTTCAGAGAAGGCATGGTTGAGGCAGATGGGTCTGGAGAAGAGCAGAGATTGTCATGGAGAGCCTGGTGCTAGGAGTTTGGACTTTATCCATTATGGAATGGGGAGGTCATTATGAGGTCTTAAACCAGGCAGGGACATGATCAGTTGGACGTGAACCATCAGCCTTGTGTGCAGGAGATTAACTGAATATTCCTTTTCCAAACATTTGTATTGTACCTTAGCATACACTAAATAGCTTTCCAATGTGCTTTAATTTAAATAACAGTGAAATTAATTGTATGTCAGTCAACAGACAGAAACCACATCAATTATTTTAACAGAGAATTCAATATAAAGAATTGTTAACTAGGTGTGGAAGAACTGAAAAGACTAAGAGTACATTACAGTATTCGTGTTGGTAGTAACTGAAGGACAGCCCTAGGACTAGAGGGACATGGGAAGAGATCAGAATTATTAAACTTAAAAAGCTTTTGGGGATGGGGAGGATGGTGGTGGGAGGTTGTACACTATGAAGTTTGTGAGTATTAGAGAAACTGCAAACTAGAATCAACTGTTGATACCAAATGAACTGCCTCTGCCAGGGTGAAGAAGTAGACTGCAGAGGCAGTGACAAGTGGGAAGCAAACAGAAAGGAAACAGAAAAAGGCAGGTTCCTTCTTCCTTTTCCAGCCTTGCTGTCTCTGTCTAGCACTCCTTGATAGAGCCTACTCTGGAGCCAGCAGGCCAGAGAGTCCCAGCCCAGAGCACAAGTCAGAGCATAGAAGTTTAGAGCTGAGAGATTATAGTTTCGTAACTAGCACAATTGCCATTCTCAGAGTGGATATCAGTGGATTACAAAAAACAGGACAGGCATCCTAGGAACTAAAGGTTAACATGGCATTCCAGGATCTCAGCTAAAAGGAAAGTGTCCGTCAGCTAAAAGGAAAGTGTTTCATTGTTAATGCCTTAAACATTAACAGATAATCAATCACATTTTAGACTTATTTTCATCATTATCTATGGATGCTACAGCTGTCTTTGTGACTTCTAATTCTCATTTTCTTTAATGTGTGAAGACTTACTGTATAGGACTTATTCACATCCCACCCCTCAAGACTGTTGGCTTGTAGACCATGGAACTTCAGGTGTAAGACAAGAATGGACCTAGCACTCCAAAAGGTGAGCAGTGTCATCTTGGGCCTACATCGTGCGTCTCTTCTCAGTCATCTTGGATTATCTGAGGCATATATGTCATTGATAGAAAAATATTTACCTCCTTTAGTTCTTCTACTCCATTAATGTCCCTGCAAGTACTTTGCTTAGAGCCTTGCTTTTTGTAGGCCTTTGTACTTGTTTGTAGAATTAAACCCAGGCGTCTTGGAGTCATGTGGATTAAGCATTTGGTTATGTGCTGCTTGTTTTTCTCTAGTTGATTTATATACCTGAGTCTTGTCATACCCACTAGGTGGCAGTCTTCTTGACGGCAGGTCTGTGTGGTGGGAAAGCACGGATTTAGAGTCAACGGCACAAAGTTCAAATCCCAGTTCTGACACTTACTAAATTAGTGAGTATCACTTAACTAAAGTTAGCAAGTGACATAATCTGTCTTAGTCCCTCATCTGCAAAATGGTGGACAGTATCTATTTTTATTAGGTTGTGCTGGTGAAGTGAAATGATATCATATCATAGAACCTGGTACTTAATTGGTGTTAAATGACAAGCTTACCTTTTCCTTTCTTTATTTCCTATCTCTGTAACATGTCTTTTTATACCAGGAATGCAGTAATATTGGCAACCTGACTAACCAAATAGAGTAGTGGTGGAATCCTTTTAGGAGAGAAACTGAAATATCTTTATACAATGTCCCTTCTCCCCAAGCACCTAGAACATTAGGTACACCAATAACATTTTAAAATATATATATAATGACTGGAACTATTTCTAAAGAGGAAGGTCATCTTCAGTGTATGTAGACATGAGCTGCCGGATATTCTGTCAGAACAATAGCTATTCATTGTGTTAGTTTCAAAGCTGGCACTGACAAGCTAGTATTGCAGTGTTATTCCCACACAAACAAATCTCGAGCAAAATTTCCATGACCCAATAGTTTGATGTAAACAACTCGCTGCAAGAACTTTTTACATGTAAACCCATGTCATCCATTCAAACGTTCAGTGCTTTCAGGGAGTTCTGTAAGTGCAGCCTAAGAATTAATGATTTTTTAAAAAAGCAAAAACAAAAAACAAATGCTCATCAACCCCTACCCTCAGGATTGTGTTTTGTTGCAGAGTATATGTGGTAAATAGCTCAGTTCCTTCCACCATAACTGTAGATGGGAGATAGAACCATCAGATAACATAGTCCGATGGGAAAGTCCTTTAAAGGCACTGAAACATTAACAGGCTGGCCGAGGCGTGCAGGCTGCCAGAGGTCCTGACTCCTGGGCCAAAGAATAATGACAGGCTTTCTATTTTTAAATAGTAGTTAGCATTTGATAGCACTTAATATTTGCAGTGACCTTTACAGCTATTGTTATTAGTTATTCCTCCCAGCAGTTCTTTGAACAAAGTGACACAACTATTTTTACTCAACTCCCCCAACTCCTTCTCCTTCCACTGCACTCACAGGATCAGTGGGGTTCTCAGCACGTCGTGATGACATTTGCTTAGATGTAAGCTCCATTTCCTCATGAGCAGTGATCTCAGGGATAAAGAATCTTTTCAAGTCAAAACAATGTTAAATACGGTGTGTTTTAATATATCCCATGTGAGTCAGATCATGTCACTTCTCTGCTTAAAACCCTGCAGTGCTTCTCCATCTCACTCAGTGTAAAGCCAGGGTCTTTAAAGTGGCCTGGAAGACTTGTATAATCAACCCCTCCTTCACTGCTTGCACTGACTTCCCACTCCTCACCCCCTCCCCAACCCTGCCCTAGTCACATAGGCCTCCCTGTAGCAACTCCAGCCGCACAGGCTCTTGTCTTAGACCTTTGCACTGGATGTTTCTTCTGCCTGAAATGTTCTTCTTTCATATGTGGCTGCCTCTGACGCCTTCAGCTTTTGCTTAGATGTCACCTTTTCAGTGAGGTCTCCCCTGCCAACCTAATTTAAAACTGCAGCTGTGATCAAGTACTTATTGCCTCCTAATGTACTGCATTATTTACTCAGTTACTATGTTTACTGTTTACTTTCTCTCCCCCACAAGACTGTAAAATCCACAGAAGCAGAGATCTTTGTCCATTTCACTTTGTTCACTGCTATATACCAAGCACCTAGAACAATACATGTAGAAGGCATGTAAAAAATGGTTATTGGATGAACAAATGCTATTTCTCTAAAGGTTGTTGTAATAGGTTTGACCTGTAGACTTAGAATGCATCTCAATATGTGGTTTATCTTTATATTCCTTAGCAGTAGTTCCTAAGCTTGTTTTCCAACCATAGCAAACAGTTCATTTTGATAGTAATTCTGTAGAGCTAAATGAAGCACACAAATTCTTAAGGTTGGAAAGAAGTGCTGCAATGAAGAAATAGATTTTATAGGTGTTGTAGTCCAACCACCCATCTATTCTAATCCCATCAACTGCATCCCCATGGGGCATTGCATCTCTCCGTCTTTACAGAAAGGGAGAAGAGGACAGAGGTAAAAGAATAGGTTCTGTGATCAGGAGGCCCTATCATGTAATTCTTGTCCCACCCATGTCTACTGTGTGACCTTGAACAAGATACTTTAGCCTCTTTCTGCCTCAGTTTCCTCATCTGTAAAATGGTGATAAAAACAACTCATAGCCGTTTTTTTCCCTAACATTTTTTTAAAATTGTGGTAAAATACATATGAAATGTATCATCTTACTCAACTTTAAGTGAACAGTCTAGTAATATTAAATATATTCATAATGTTCTGCAATCATTACCACCATCCATCTCCATAACTCTTTTCATCTTGCAACATGGAAACTCTATACCTCTTAAACAATAACTTCCATTTCTACCTCCTCCCAGCCACTGGGAATCACCATTCTACTTTCTGTCTTTATGATTTTTTATACTCTAAGTGCCTTATATATGTGGAAAATATAGTCTTTTTGTGACTGACTCATTTCACTTAGCATAATGTCTTCCAAGTTTATCCATTTTGTAGCATATGTCAGAATTTCCCTTCTTTTTGAGGTTGAATAGTATTCCTTTGTGTGTGTGTGTGTGTATATATATATATATATATATATATATGCCATATTTTGTTTATCCATGTATCCATCCATGGACTCTTGTGTTGCTTTGACATTCATAGGGTTTTGTGATGATTAATGAGCTAAGGGAGGTAGAATTTGGCATATAGTAAGCAGCAAATAAATACTAGCTGCTATTATTATTATTAATTCTGGTTTTTAGAAAGCCCTTAACATTAAGCTTATTTAAGTTTTATTAAGTTATATACAACTGATATAACCCATGATATAACCCACTTTAATGACCTGGGGAGTACAAATAATAGATATATCTTTTATTCCCCTATTAGTTGCCAGAACATCTTCCTGATAATACTAATAGGAAGCCCAATATCTCTCTTAAGGCCCTACCACCTCTCACCTCTTCTAAACATCCGAGATTGCCAAGAACAGTCTGGTCTTAATTCATTCCAAAAGGGCCAGTTCCAGTTCTAAAAGCAAGCAGAGACAAAACTGAGGAGTCCAAGTGGTCTGCCAATACTGCTGCTTCTTCCTGTGGGGTAATATTGAAAACTGGCTCTACACAGGCCAGCAGCTACTTCCCCCACTGCTGCAGGGATTCTCTCACTGACCTAGGTCTTCTTCATGGATCTAGGACTTGGACCTCAAGGTTACAGCTCTTTTAGTTCACAGTGCTCAATCATTGTTCTCCAATCACACCCACAACCAGAAGGGTTTCTAGTCTTAGCCATGGGATACATGGGAGCAGCCTCCTCATACCCCTGGTACCCTTAATCCTGCTGGTAACACTGGATCATCAATCTAGACTGTCCCTTTTCTCATGGTGAGTTTCCCCTTTGGAATTTATGGTGTCCTTTTCTCCTCCAGGCTTCTTGTGGTGTCTATCCTAACCCATCAGGAAGATTCTAAAAATGTCTCCCCCTAGGAGGCTCCTTGACCTCCCTGCAATTGTTCCATCTTTCATCAGAGACCAGCTCTGCATAACAGGGGTATTGGAGGGCCAGGCTTTGTCAGTCCACACTTAGCTTCTACTAGACTCTCCTCTCCAGGGCAACAAGGTGTTAAATATCTTACAGCATCATAAGTAAGAGTGGCCACTTAATGACTCTTCATCAAATGGGGAAGATTGGTGTCCACTTAGACAGAAAAGTAACTGTTTAATTTCAGATTGCTTCCTACCGGATTCCCTGTTACACTTCTGTTCACTGAGTCTGGTTCTACTTTTTTTTTTTTTTAGACATAGGGTCTTGGTCTTGCTGTGTTGCCCAGGCTAGAGTACAGTGGTGAGAGCATAGCTCACTGCAGCCTCTAATTCCTTGGCTCAGGTGATCCTACTGCCTCTACCTTCCAAGTAGCTAGGACTTGGAAGGTGCATGCCATGATATCAGAAGGTGCATGCCACGATGTCTGGCTGATTTATTATTTATTTTATTTTATTTTTTTAGAGAAGAGATCTCTCTATGTTGCCCAGGCTGGTCTCAAACTCCTGGCCTCAAGTGATTTTCTCACCTTGACCTCCCAAATTGTTGGGATTACAGGCATGAACCAACTCACCCGGCCTGGTTCTACTTCCTGATGTCAGTAGGAACCTCTTCCCTATGACAAAACTTCATCAAATTAATACCCAGGGACCTCAGATTATTTTGTTCTCCACTGACTCCCAGCTTACTCATTGGTTAATCTTAGTCACATTTTTAACAGTCACAGTTGATGTTTATTGACCTTACTATTTGCCCAGTACTGTGCTAAGTGCTGTAATATATTAACAAATTTAGTCTTTAAACAACCCCGTCTGCAAAAAGGCCACCATTTTGTAGATGAGGTAACTGAAACTTAGGAAGGCTTAGTAGTAAGCCTAAGGTCACATATCTGTTAGGATCTGAACACAGGCTCTCGGGCTCCAGAGCCCACAGTGATGCAATACTGTATCCCTAACTCAAATTTATAGAACAGAGATGCTTATCTCAGAGTGTTGTGGTGAGAATTAGATGCACTAAAATATGAAAAGTGATTAGCCCTGGCTCTGTAAGTGTTCAAAAAATGTTCATCTGCCACCCTTTTCCTTCCATTCAAGTGAGCATCTCATATCTTAAATACTGCACATTTTTTAAGTGCCTGACACAGAGTGGGTGCTCAGTGGGTGGTAACTACCCCCCTTATTACAGTGCATGCTGGAGGCTCCTACCAGTCCTGACTGTTCTCTCGTTCAGTTGGACCCTTCCTTCCTTCCTTCCTTCCTTCCTTCCTTCCTTCCTTCCTTCCTTCCAGGTTCTCACTCTGTCACCCAGGCTGTAGTACAGTGATGCAATCATGGCTCACTAAGGTCTCAAACTCCTGGGCTCAAAGAATCCTCCCACCTCAGCCACTAAAGTAGCCACCATGCCCAGCATTTTTTTTTTTTTTTTTTTTTAATTCTTTGTAGAAACAGGGTCTCACTATGTTTGCCAAGCTGGTCCTGAACTCCTGGCCTCAAGTGATCCTTCTGCCTCAGCCTCTCAAAATGCTGGGATCTAAGATCCAATCTAAGATCCAGCTAAGGCACGAGCCACCACACCCAGCCTCAGTTGGATCTTAGATGTTGGTGCCCAGAACTGCATATGCTATACCAGGTGGGCTTGAATAAAGCAGAGTGGAAGGGAACAATGACCTCCTCCCCAGGGTGCATGATGTCCTATTACCTACAGTCTTAGGAGACATTACTATTTCTGCTAGTCATTTACACTGTCAGTATTGAAATTGTAGTTAGTCAGATCCTTGACATCTCTTTACTTAGGCTGTTGCTCGTCCACACTTCACTTGGCCTGCCTTTGATTTTTCCTTTTAGAAAAAAAGAAGATATTTTTTCCAAAAATATCTTCTTTTTTTCTGATTAAATACTACAAGTTTGTTGTGGAAACTTTGAAATACAGAAACATACAAAGAAGGAAATCAGTTACCATGAATAGCATGATCCATTAATTAACCTCTATTAATATCTGCATATATATATTTCCAATATGTGTATGTGTTTCTTTTTTATAAAATTAGGATCATGCTGTTTGCCGTTCAAAATATATCCTGAGCCTGACACTTTTCACCATTTTTTCCCAACGTAAGCCACCTCTATCTTTTTCTTAAACTACTGTAAAACTACTAAACTACTATCCCTTAAAATTGGTTTCCCTGCTTCCATTCTCACTCCCCTACACTCTATTCTCCAAAAAACAACCATTGTGATCCTTTAAAATCCTGACTGTCTCCTGCTCAGAGTCATCCAGGGGCTTCCCATATCACATAAAATGAAACCCCAGTCGCTCCTTACTCTGGCCTGCAGGGGCCTGTGTGATGGGCCTTCTCCAACTTCGTTCTTCGTTTCCTTCTGTTCTCTCCTTTGCTTACCTACTCCATCTCCAGGGCTTCTTTCCACTTCAAGCTCTTTCCTGTTGAGAGCCTTTGCTCTTCCCAGCGCTACATGGCTCAGTCCATTTCAGCACCTGATCCCATACCCTCTCTCAGGGACCACTTTGCCCAAACAGTACCTCTGCCTCCATCATTCTTCTTTCCCTTTCCCTAATTCATTTTCCTTATTAGAGTAATTAAATATTCTTCTGTAACATGACTATATTTTTATTTATGTGCATATTTATTTGCTTATTTATTTGTACCCTGTGATCTACATCTTCCTATTCTCCCACCCCTGGCCACTGAGTAATGACTGTTCTACTCTCTGCTTCTATGTATTTGATTTTTTTTTTTTTTTTTTTTTTGAGATGGAGTCTCATTCTGTCGTCCAGGCTGGAGTGCAGTGGCGCCATCTTGGCTCACTGCAACCTCCGCCTCCTGGGTTCAAGCGATTCTCCTGCCTCAGCTTCCCAAGTAGGTGGGACTACAGACACCCGCTACCAAGCCCAGCTAATTTTTATAATTTTAGTAGAGACAGGGTTTCACCATATTGACCAGGCTGATCTTGAACTCCTGACCTTGTGATCCACCCACCTTGGCCTCTCAAAGTGCTAGGATTACAGGTGTGAGCCACCGCGCCCAGTGTATTTGATTTTTTTAAGATTCCACATGTAAGTGAGATAATACAATATTTTCTCTGTGTCTGGCTTATTTCACGTAGCATAATGTCCTTTTTATGTTGTCACAAATGGCCGGATCTCCTTTTTTAAGGGTGACTAATATCCCATTGTGTGTCCCAACACAATTTCTGTGTTCATTCATCTGTTGAAGGACAACTTTAGTTGTTCCATATCTTGGCTATTGTGAATAATGCAATGAACATAAGAGCACGGTTGTCTTTACGAGGCGGTGATTTCATTTCCTTTGGGTATATACCCAGAAGAGGATGCCAGGTCATATTATAGTTCTATTTTTAGTTTATTTAGGAACCTCCATACTGTTTTCCACAATGGCTGCACCAATCTACATTCCCACCACATTGCAAAGGGGTTCCTTTTCTCCATCCCGTTGTCAACACTGATCTCTTGTCTTTTTATAATAGCCAACCTAACAGGTGTGAGATGATATCTCATTGTGATTTTGATTTGCATTTTCCTGATGATTAGTGATGTTGAGTACCTTTTCATATACCTGTTGGCCATTTTTATACTTTCTTTAGAGAAATGTCTATTCAGGTCCTTTGCCTATATTTTAATCTGGTTATTCATTTTTTTGCTTTTGAGTTGTGTGTGTTCCTTATATGTTTTAGATATTAACCCCTTATCAAATATATGGTTTGCAAATATTTTTTCCCAACCTGTAGGCTGCCTTTTCATTTCGATTGTTTTCTTTGCTGTGCAGAAGCTTTTTAATTTGATGTAGTCCCACTTATTTATTTTTGCTTTTGTTGCCTGCCACATGATTTTAATGGCTGTAATATTCTATCATATATATGTACTGTAATTCTCCTGTTGTTAGACTTTTAAGTTGTTTTCCTTTGTGGTAGTATAAGTATAGTCAATATCTTATTTGTATAGCTTTCATCTTGTGAGATTCCATCACTTCGTGACAGAAGTGATTGGGATCCTATTTATAATGACAATTTCTATAATCAGATACTGTTCTAAATGCTTTATGTACTAATTTAATCTACCTCATATAGTGAGGTAGATACAATCATTATCCCCATTTTCCAGATAGGGAAATTGAGTCCGAGAGTGTAAGTAACCTCTTTAACATCACACAGTTAGTAAGTGGTAGAGCTGGGATTCAAACAGTTCTCTACTTCCGCAGCCTGAGCTCTCAACCCCTCCTCCACCTCACCAGCTGCCTCCTGATCGTTCTCCCAGCAGATGTCAGCAGACTTCCTTTGTCTTGCAGGTCATTACTGTTTTTGTATAGAGAGGCACTGAAGACCAAGTCATGTGCCCATTCACATCTTTGTAGAGAATAATATTATCCTGTTCTCCAGTCCTTTTGGGGGATTATAGTTGAGCTCCTCTGAGTGTTCCTTATTGTATTATCATGGAGCTTGTATTTCTCTACCTTGTCCACAAAGAAAGTGTGCAGACTTGTTTGTCACCATTTTCTAACTAGACAATGGAACAGTTACTACCTGAGGAACCCTGTCAGAGAGGAGATGAGGTTAGTCTGACCAGCATTCATCTTCCTCGTCAACACAAAGTATCTAAGCTGCATTAGAATTTTGCTAAAAGTCCCCGTTAATAAAATTGAGATATTTGCCCCTCTGCAAGTTTCTGTAAGTTCTACCATGCTTCATAAAGTCTCATATATTATAACATTTCCATTTTTTTCAGATGTCAGATATTGTAAATGAATTCCTGTTATTTTAGGGTCCTAGGGCTTCTTATTTTACTGTTCCTGTTGCAGTGAGTATTGGGGTGCATGTACAGATGGTGTTAAGATGTAATTAATCTGAGCCTGGAAACTTAAATGCAGCAGCCAGGTGCTCTCCTCCTATCTTCTCACTATCACAGACTTTAATTTCCTCTTGGCCAATGTTTTTGCTCTCCTTTCTGGCTCAAAGGTCATTCCTGATAAAGAAGATGGAAACAAACTAGGAGGTGAGTAATTCTGTTTTCACTGTATCATCTCTAAATTAACTGTATCATCTGCCCCAAGCAGGAGGCCAACTCTTCTCTTGTTCTTTTTCTTGTTCCGAACCCATCCCAATGGCTCTCATTGTATTTTATGTGTGCATTATCTTGTGCCCCAGCCTTCTACTTCCGTGACTTGGTTCTTTCTTTTTATGCCACTCCTTTGTATCTGCTGTCAGCTGCAAATTCCTACTTCCTGCCTTTGTGATTCTCCTTGTAAAATATAAGCTCATTGGAGACAGTAATTTATTTGGATAGTTCCCTCTCTTCCTCCTCTCCAGAGTAGAGTCAGAATTAAATTAGATGGAGCCTCCAATCTTTCTAGAACCAAGTTCTACATGATTAGAGTCTCTGACCATGGAATCAAAGAGCGTCTAGCCTCATGTCTTACACACAGGAAATCTACAATAATGGTAACAATAATAACAACAATAACCTTTATTGAGTGTTCACCATAATTGTAAACCATACTAGGGGCTTTATATATGTGATCTCATTTAATTCTCACTGTTGACATATAAGGTAGGTCTTACTATTCACAATTACAGATAAGGAAATTGAGATACAGAGAGGTGACATTTGCACAGCCGTAAGGACAGCGCCAAGAGCCTGACTCAGGTCTGTCCAGCTTCCTGAGCATGTACTCTAGCCTCCACATTCTGCTGCCCTCTGAGATTTAACCCACTGAATCACCTTCTTTTCTCTGGGCTTGTAGAGTCCTTTATTCTTGCAGTCTCAGGAACATGGATGGCTTGCATTCACTTCTTTGGCTCTTGAGAATCATATGGTGACAAGGTCCTTTTCTGTCTAAGTGCCAGTCACTTCTATTGTGTTATCCACCTAGTTCACCTTCAATGGCCAAAATTAGATCCAAGCAGTAGCTCTCTTACAACATCCTTGTCCCTCTGTGACATGAAGTTGTCAGTAGAGCAAGGCCTGAGTGAACTGGATGCTCTGCTTCTGACAGAGTGGGGCTCCTAACAGACCTCTGGATTGTCTTCCATCATCCCTCAGCCTGCAGAGGACAGAGCCTGATGGTGGGAGTGACAGGTACACCTAGTGGGTAGGCCCGAGGGCAACCAGCCTCTCCTTGCCCCCTCCTCACTGAGCTTTCTGTGCTCTGGAAATATTATGCTGGCTTGAAGGTTTTTCTTCACTATGGTTTACATACCACCTATTCTCAAAAAGAATGTGAAGTAGTTTACAATAAAACATGTCTAAAACAAGACAATTAAAACATATTTTAAAAAGAGAGGCAGATGGAGAGAGGTCAGAAATCACTTAGTTTGAATCCCTGACAAGAAGTTATAGCACATGAATGCATTTTGATCAATTCCTGATACAAATGTCTGGGTGTGTAGGAATGGGGAAAGAACTCTGCAGAAGGGGAACCTAGAACCTCCTGGGCCCCATCCTACACCTGGAGTCAAAATCAAGTGACATCATGCCTAGCAATGCCTGTGAAAATATTCATTCCTAGTATCTGTCTCAGGAAGCCTCAGGAAATGCAGCAGAAGAACCACCGCATGTCTTAACTCTAAGTTTAGTGTAGCCAGTTTGTCCAAGGATCAGAGCCAAGATAATTCATCATTGTCACAGACAAAAGACGTCCATAAATTTGTCTTTAAATTTTAATACCTAAATCATATATTATACAGATAGAACTCTTACAACCCATCTATTGCTCTGTTATAATTTTTAAGGACAAAAATGGTATAAATCATAACAGAACTTTTAAAAGTATCACACTTGTTTCAAGAGATGCTATGCTATGGCTTTTCTGTTAGACAAGATTCCGGTAGGAAATGGATGACTGAAGAATGAATGAATGAATGAGTGCCCACATGGTCCCATGACAGCAGTGAATCAGTTTCATACTAGCTGTGACAAACAGTTCATTCAGTAGAGCTGAGCATGACCTCTGGTAGCACTTCCTGTCATGATGTAGGCTGATACTATGGCAGCTCTGAGTCAGAACTGCAGCCAGCAACATGACTCAGGGCATCAAGGTCGGGACAGGGGAGCTCAGGCACTCCTCTGACCCTTGTCTAGATGTGCACCTACAACTCCCTCGATAGGTGTACATATGACCAACTTCATCTGGTAGACAGAAAAATAGAGAAGGAACGTTGGTGATGGAGGGTTGGCTTATGAATTTCTGTATCATTAGAGATGTAACAAACACTCACAGTGACCAGATGAATCAGAAGGAAGATTCCTTGAGGTCCCTGGTAGGGATATTTCCTCTTACCTTCAATTCTATGGGGCATTTCTGTAGTTTGTTGAATGGAATCAAAGTGTTAAGGCAACCTGCAAACTAAGTAGTAGTCGGGTTTGGTTAAAAGCAAACAAACAATGAAATATCAGGCAACAGATTTAACTAAAACTATTCTCTTAATCATTGTTTTTTTTGTTTTTTTGTTTTTTTGTTTTTTTGTTTTTTTTACATGGAGTCTTGCTCTGTCACTCAGGCTGGAGTGCAGTGGTACCATCTCAGCTCAAGCTCACTGTAACCTCCGCCTGCCGGGTTCAAGCAATTCTCCTGCCTCAGCCTCCTGAGTAAGCTGGCACTACAGGCACCCACCACCACGCCCAGCTAATTTTTTGTATCTTTAGTAGAGACAGGGTTTCACCGTGTTAGCCAGGATGGTCTCCATCTCTTGACCTAGTGATCCACCCGCCTCAGCCTCCCAAAGTGCTGGGATTACAGGCATGGGGCACCGTGCCCGGCCTCCTGTTTTCTTAATACGAAGGTTTTAAGTATGTAGGTATTCATGGGAGAAGTAGTAGTTATTTGTTGTAGGCAAATACTGATAGTCTCTCAGCTAGAGGAAGTCATTAAAGATGGGAATGATTAGGATAGGGAAATGGCGTTAGTAAATCTGGGTGTGGCTATTTTTTGTTAGCTTGATAGAATTTGATAGGCAATGATTTTTAAACTTTCTTGTAAGGCTGGATTAAAATGTATAATTTAAAATCTTTGGGGTGATATTATAGTAAAACCTAGTCTCCACAAGTGATTGTGTAAATTTACTCAATGCATCAGGTATTTGTTGATCGCCTGGTTATTCACCATCCATCCATCCATCCATTCATCTGTCCACCTGTTCATCCACCCATCCATCCACCATTTATGCATACACTACTTACTCAGCATATGTTGTGGGCTGAATTATCCCCCTACCATTCCAAATTCATATGTTGAAGTCCTAACCCTCAGTACCTCAGAATGTGACTATATTTGGAGATACGTCTATAAAAAGGTAATTAAAGTGAGATCATTAGGGTGGGTCATAATCCAATTTTGCTAGTATCTGGAAGGGGAAATTTGGACAGGTGTGTATAGAGAGGAGACTACGAGAAGACACAGACAGAAGATGGCCTTTTACAAGCCAAGGAGAGAGGCCTTCAAAGAAACTAATCCTGCTGACACCTCAATCTGAGGCTTCTAGCCTCCAAACTTGTAAGAAAATAAATCTCCATTGTTTAAATCACTCAGTCTGCAGTATTTGGTTATGGTAACCCTAGCAAACTAATACATGTACTTCCAATATACCAGTGCACTGTGCTAGATATGAATGAAGTATCATCTCTGCCTGCAAACAGCTGCCAGCCTGCTAGGTACAAAACACTGCTAAGTGTTGAGGAAACTATAAACTACAGTGATGAATCAAACCCTTAGTTTCGTGAGCACTTAACATTCTATAAAACCAGCTCTTGCCCCCATTGGTTTGTATGGGGCTACAATTGGCATGTGCACCTATTTTATTTTGAATTCTGATCCAAAAAAATGTTCTTGGGGACGTCAGTTGGGAGTTAAGTGAATTTTACATCAGCCACAAGAAACTAAAACCTGAAGTATCAGAGGTTGTGTTTTACTTTTTAATTCATATAGCACGATTTAGGTATAAAACAGCCTTCAGAGTATTTTTGCTGCTTTAAACTCATCAGAAAACTCATTTTCGCAGTAAAATCCTACCTTCGTGGCAGATCCATTTATTCTCGGATCACACAGCTTCAGCCTACCCCCAGAGTAAGCAGAAGATACAGCAGTGACAGCTGGCAGCCTGGCTCACTTAGATTCTGTTTGTGCAACTGCTGTTAATATGGAGCCACTAACCGAGGAAACAAATCATGGCTTGAACGAGGGTGGAGGACACGCAGCAGGGTCCTGTGGCTTTTGGAGTAGAAGTGGTCACACACGTTAACAAACAGCATGAACCCAAACTAAAGAAAGATAGAATTTTGAGAGCTCTAAGGAGCTTTGGATGTTATCTGGTCAAAGCCCTCATTTTGTAGATTTGGAGCCAGACACACAGGTTAAATGTTAAGTGGCTTGCCTACGGTTAAAAAAAAAAAAAAAAAAGCTAGTAACAGAAATAGGATGAAGACTTGTCTCTTGCTCTGAGTTCAGCTGTCTTTTCTGCCACTGTAGGTTTGGGTCTGGGAAATTAGTAGTCCAGAGCTGATTCCCACACAAATGCCGTGTCTGTAATTCAGGTGTGTTGCTGCTAAATAGAGAGTGTTGTCTATTCTTAGTGTTGGTCTGAACTGCTGGGCTTCCTATCTGTGTTGGAAACTGAGTCAAGCAAGTATAGCCCTCTTTTTCCACCCAAAAATAGAGCTGTTTATCCCTCACCCCCTCCCACCCCTTCTGCTCAGGTGATGGGTGCACCAAAATCTCAGAAATCATTACTAAAGAACTCATTCTTGTAACCAAACACCACCTGTTCCCCAAAAACCTACTTAAATTTTAAAAAAAGAGAGTTGTTTAATATAACAAATGTAGAATGAATGCAGAGAGAAAATGAATGCCTCTTGGGTACCACTTGTGTGGCTGACACTGTGCTGGCCCTTCACAGCAACTATGAAGAAACTGAGGTTGAAGATATTGTATCTCTCGTTTAAGATCTCACAGTACCAATTGACAGTTCTAGGATTTGTTCTATTCCACAGCCTATAAGTCTTCCACCAATCTATGTTCCCTCCCTCAGCATAATTAATAATTTTTATATTATAAGGCTAAACTAAATTTATATCAAGATGTCCCAGAGAGTTATATCTTATTTGTTAACCATTAGCTTTTCCCAATCAGACACTTAATGCAGCACTAGTTCCATCTTAAGGCCAGAACAGAACACCGTGGATGATGGTTTTGAACCTCTTTTGGCCAGAAATGTGCCCAGAGTTCTAAACCTTGGACAGCTTTGCATCAAGACCTTTGGAGGCAGCTTTCACTTACCCACATACGTACGTGATTCACCATCTCCATGGAGGTCTTCCTTTCTCGATTATCAGGTCTGACTTTATTTACAGCTGAAATGTGATTCCCTTTTATGAAGATCGTTTTTTATTCCAGAAAAGACCTTGGGTATTATGTCCTGTTCTCATGGTCAGAAATCTGAATGCTTCGATATACTGTATTTTGCTTTTCTTTCATGGCCAAGTAAAAGAGAAAGACCACAGTTATACATAGTGTGTCAGTCTGGCTCACTCAGATTATGTTTGTGAAATTCCTTTTTCTATAGAGCTAATATTTACTCAGCACTGGTGTCCCAGGCACCACATGGTATCCCAGGGACCATACTACGCCCTTTCTATGGATGGCCCAACTTAAGACTCAGAATAACCTTTTGTTTATAAACTGTCACCTAGGAGGGTCAAACAACTCAGCCTGGTTCATACTGCCATCAAAAAGCAAAGCTGAGCTTTGAACCCAGGCTGTCTTTGCAAACCCCTGAGCTTTCAAACCACTGCACATGCTGCCTCCTGACTTTGTTTTTTGTGCCTTTCTCTAGTCAGGAGGTTTTTCTCCATCTGCCCAGTTTATCTTCCGTAATTCTTGCTCTTGGGACAGATGATTTCCAAGGTCCCTTCAAGTATTGAGATTCCATGACTGATTAAAAATTGTAATGTATGCAGTTTGATTAATTTGCACTAATGCCCGATTTCATTCACAATGTTAATTTCTTTACAAGGTTCCAACAGTTTTTTAACTTACAGATCTCCTTCTGATGTTAAAGGAATCATGTGGCTTTTCCTATAATAATATTTAAGTCCCCAATTTTAAAATGTAAGGTTTAAAAACATATCTGAAAGGATTTCACCATGCATGCAACACACCAATTTTCCATATGGACCAAAATAGTCTTTTTAAGCCCCTGTTCTCTCAGTTGTCTTTCCCAAGTCTCACAGATGCAGCGCTAATTGCATGCAGCTTCAGGTCCTTTATAACATGAGGTAACAATTTCAGTGTCTTGGGCTTGAATGCTGCATTTGTTAGACACGCCAGGCCTGGAACTGGTGTCAGCTCATCAGGATTCGGAATCCACATGGAGAGCAACTCATCTGAACGTTGGGAAGCTTCCGGGAGAAACTCCTGTTGTGCTCCTTTCAGGTGTGGCGTGAGAGCCAGTGGTGTGACTGGTGCCTTAGCTAGGATGCCTCTTGGTCAGACTTGGCAGCACTGGGTGATGGCTCTCTGGGACCAGTGCAGGCATTTGAGTCTTTCTAGTCAAGCTATACTTGTTGAAGAATGATTCCAGAAGTGACATTTATTCACAGACCTACTACTTGGGCGATTGGGCTAGCTCCAAGTGTCTGAGTGGCTCTTCACAACTGAAGGCAGACTGCACTTGGGACACATCTAAAATTCATTCTGACTGGATTGAGAAAACAAGGAGACCAAAAAGAAAAGAAATGTCAGGATTCTGCAATCACATCTGTAACTGAGGAGCCACAGGATGTAACTTCGGAGAATATCTTGACCTGATCTTGCTTTGCAGCTTGTCTGTAGTTCCAGTCTTTAGAGTCATGGAAGCCTGAGTTCCCACCAAGCTCTGCGCTTAATGGCTGTGTGATAATGAAGCCGTCACTTGGTCTTCCTGAGCCTCAGTTTCCTCATCTGTAAATTGGGATGATGTACCTCCCTCGTGGGTCTGTTGTGAGGACAACATGTGATGATCCTGCCAAAACTCTCTAGGCACTCTGTGCTTAGCTGTGTGGCCAGTGCACAGTCAGCAGCTACACAATGCTATTTTTACTGCCTTCTTTCCCTTCTTCCCCAACAGGACGCACTCCTCTAGAAAACTGAGGTTCATGCAAGCCTGCACTTTAAGAGCACTTATACAGATGTGCACAATGCAATGCATGTGTCTTGATGGGGCTTTGTTAAACTGAATTTTAAAATTGTATTTTATATATACTTAGGGAAGTACAGAAAGGTACCCCAGAACAGGTTGTTTTATAAAGACAACAATTTCTGAATTATTTTCATTTCAGCTTTTTATATACTGTGTATTCACAAAATGAGAGACCCTTCCCCACTCACCCCACCCTCACAACTCCCCAGAACAACAGCCATGAGCAGACAGTGCTTGCCTCCTGACCTGTGTTTCTCCTAAAGCTAGTTCATTTAAGGGCAGCAGTCAGGGGCTTGCTACTCTTTGTAGCCCTGTTTATTTTCTTGTGATGAGAAGAAACAAGCCCAGACTAGCAGAGGGAAAGGGACTGTCCTCCGGGGAGCTGAGGAGTGAGGGTGGTCCTCACCTCGATCCAGCGATCAAATTCCCCAAGTAAATCCATGTAAAGCATGAGAACTGTGGCCAGCACTTGTTAAGCAAGGAATGTTAAAAATCATTGTCATTACTGCTACTATTATTGCTACAGGCTTGTTCCAAGACTCTGGGTTTTGGCTCAGCTTGTCTAAATGGTCTTCCATCTTATGGAATCAAGGGGTACATTTTGGAACCACTAGTTCCATAACCAAAGAAGGAGCAATCCAGCAACGTAGGCATTGATTCCGCAAGCCGTCTCAGAGCCTCTGTGTAGTCCTTACTTTCCCTCAATTGCCAAGACTAGCTGGCTCAAGTTAGGCCTTTCTAATTTACCTGGACTGTTGCTGTCTCCTGTGCACGGCTGCAGGGATGAGCACCTTGTTGTGTGTTCCTCCGCTGGGCTGACTGAAATGGTTTGCAGCCAGACTGCTACACCACACAGTCTGGCATTTAGTCCTCAGAAATCTGATTTAGAGGATGTATACATTGCATCACAATCTAGATTTCAGAGGAAAGCTTTGGATAGAATAACCCAGACCCAAGTCTGGGTAATTTAAAGCCTGGGTGAAATGGGGCAGAAAGAGCCCAGAATATACAGGTCTAAATCTTGGCTGGGGAGATGTGGAAGACTGGAGGCGCCAGACGGCTGGCCTCCCTCCAAGTGTTTACCATGCTGGTGCCATGGGGCTGGGGCTGGGCAGCCCGTGTGCTCATTCTCTCCCTTCTCTCCTCCTCCTCCTCCTCCCCCTCCATCTCTCCCCCTCCTCCTCATGTTTCCTATAGGCTAGAGAAAGTCAGGAACTACTGACCCACAGGGAAGGCAAGCGGAGATATGAGACAGAGGAATCAAATGCTGCTCTGGTGGAGGACGCTGTGGGTTCACAGTGGATGATTCCCTCTGCCTGTGAGATAAAAGGGCTGGCTCTGTACTTTGAACCCCAGCCTCACCCACCTCTGTCTGGGTGTGGCCCTTACTCTCTGGAAGCCTTACTCGGGGGAGAGGACAGGAGAGTGTGAGGCTTGAATCTCCAGGAAATAGTCTGTGGGCAGCCATTGACTCCAAGTCAATGAGAACAAGGTGTGCTGTTTCCTCTGTGCTGTTTCTTCCCTGCCCCACTCCCCACCCCTTGATTCTATGATGCCCAGGCTGCCTGCACTGCTCAGATACCACAGGCCTTGCCAGGGGCCTCCTGAGGGGTTTCTGAGGCTTGCAGCCGGTGGTCCCATTAGTCTGCACATCTTTGAGTCCCCCTCCCAGAGGAGAAAGCATATGCTGCTGGGACCGACTGCAGCTCCTCATGGATGCACCTGCCACCAGAACATTGTTGTTCAGTCCGGGATTGCTTTCTCTTCCCGAAGCACAATCTCACATGCAGTCCTGAGCCCAGTCCAGCCTCTGGGACAGAAGATTTCGTGCTTTATAAACCAACAGCACTGCAGATGCTGCACAAGGGAAGTGTCTCCCTTATGTCTTTCCCTCCCTGGATGCCTATCAAACTAGGAGTTACCTTAATAGGATAAAAGGAGGGTGTGGCTGTTTCACTTCCTGTTGTCAGCAGCCAAGTGTGCCTGGGGACAGAGGGTGGGCAGGCACCGATTGTGTGTAGGAAGGCAGGTATTATACTGCCCTGGAACACACAGAGGGGGTGGGGGGTCCTCTGGCTTCCCTGAGACCTCCCTGGGCAGGCTGCTGCAAGGCACCCAGATGTCAGTCGTCTTCCCACAACCTAATCATTCACAGCTACTCCAGGGCCACACTTAGGATCTCTTTCCAGTAGTCCGCTTAGTCTGCCCCAGGGGCACGCAAAGGAGGGCCTTTCATCCAGGGATCTCACAAAGAGACTTCACATTTGGATTTTTAAAAATTTATCTCTGAAGATATGCTAATAAGACTGAAAGATGGAAATGATCATCAGCTTTAAACTTATGCCTGATTTTGGTACCAGGCCCATGAATTTTTAAAATTAATCCTGCTATTATCCTGTGAATAGGATGGTTATATTACCCTGCGCATTTTTTTTTTTTAAAAAGCTTACACGTGTTAAAGCCTTAATTTATTAAATGTAAACTTCTAAAATATAGGATATCACAATTTTTGAAACCGTCTTTGGGCATTTCTTCATTTTAATATACCTGAAACCTCAGAGAATGAACGTGTCCCTGGTCTTTGTCCTCCAAGCGGCCCACTGGCCACTCCCCTCTTGATGGGCTGTGGAGAGAAGCTGTTCCCTTTCCACATTGTCATTTCAACTTCAGAAAAATCTCAGGTGCAATTGCCTGTTTCATTACAGCAGCCAGCCTATAATGAAAGAGTCCTTCGAAGCTTAGGCATGCCTAGTTTGGCCCCTTTCTTCATTTTACACACAGTTTTCTCCTCCCACAGGAAGGCTTCTCTCTGCTGGGCCCAAAGCTACAGGCTCTCTACCATAGGGAAAATGACTGACTAATATTCTTGAGTTCTTTACCCTTAGGCAATGGGGCTCAACTGTGACTGCACATTGGAATCAAGTGGAGAGTTCCAAAAATCCAGTGCCTGGGTTCTACCCCCAGAGAACCTGATTTACTTGGCCTGGGGTGTGGCCTGGGCATTGGAATTTTTTAAAGCAGCCCACATGATTTTAATACGCTGCAAAGTTTCGGTACCCTAAGACCCTGGTTCTCAAACATTAGAATTCATCAGAATAATGTCCTTGTGGGGAGGGGCTTGTTAAAGCATAGATTACTGGGCAGTTTCTGGTTCAGATTTCTGGATGGTACGTGGCAATCTGCATTTCTAACGAGTTCCCAGGTGATGTGATGCTGCTGTTCTGGGGATCATGTATTTAGAACAGCTGTGCTAAAAGAAAGACAGCTAGAGAGGTGGGCTGGGAGGAGAAATGTGAGTGAATGCGTGAAAATGTAGTTATTTCTTGTTTTCAGCCTCTGCAGTTGGCTTCAGAGGCAGGGACACCCCTAAATTACAGCAGTTACAGAGTATATTGGTCACCAAAGCTGCCACTGTGTGGAGACCCAAGCTGGGATAGAGCTGAGCCCCTGGTTGATGGGGTAAGGCATGGTCTGAAACAGTCTGGGGCTACAGGTCAGCTCTGTCCAGTGAGAATATAATACAGGTCACAAGAGTGAGTCACTTATGTAACTTCATATAACCACACTGAAGAAACTAGAAACAGGTGAGATTAGGTTTAATAATCTATATTATTTAACTTAACCCTCCAAAATCATATTTTAACAGTCATCAACATAAACAATGATTAATAAGATATTTGGCATTCCTTTTTCATGCTAAGTCTTTGGAATCATACATGTGTTTTACACTTACAGGACATCTCAGTTCACACCAGTCACATTTCAATGGCCGCACGTGGACAGTGACAGCCTGGATAGACCTAAGTACTGAGGCCGTCTGCCCCTGAAGTAGGACTGATCACAAAGGTCCTCACTTCTCCCAGCAGCACATGGCTCCTCCTTTCATGCCTCTCAGGGCTCCTGGAATCTGTTCTCAGCATCTGAGAATCCCTCTTGCATTCTTTACCATCAGTGCTCTGGACAGCACAAAAGGTTAACTGGGTTTAATCGGGTCTGCAGGGCTTGTTCCCTCATGTCTGTGCATCTGAGGTCAGAATCCAAGAGGTTTTCATAGCCACTCCCACTCTCTTTCCTGACTTCACTATCTATAGAGATGAGTTGAGCGCCGGGTTTTTGTTGGAGAGAAGTGGGTGTCTGAAATGGATTGAGGAAAAGAGTGAGGGGAAAGCTGTAGTTGGGCCAAACAGTAGAACGAGGATGGAGTTTCTTTTGAATGCTGCAAGCAAAAGTGACGCTGATACTTCTGGTGCCTACCCCTGCCAAAGGAGTCCAGAGCACTGTGAGGTTTGTGACAGGACCAGGGCAACAGTCATTGTGCTCTTCCAGCAGCATGCTGACCTGTCTCCATTTAAACTCATTAAACATACAAGTATTGAATGCCTACTGCGTTCTCAAGCATACTGATAAGGCAGTGAGTTACAATTATTGGAACTACACGTTTTGGAATCAGTCAAGCCTGAGTTCAAATCCCCACTTTTGTAATATGATCTTAAGCAAGTTATTTAATCTCTAAGCTGTGGTTTCTTCATTTGCAAAGTGTGGGTAATACCTACATAGTAAACTCCTGTGAAGATAAAGTGAAGTGATATATGTCCTTTCTTAGTACAGTGCCTGACACACTCAGTGAAGGCATTCAATGAGTGGTAGTAGGCTGGGACTAGGTAGGTGAGCAAAGTGCCTAGGGTGCAAAATTTAGGGAGGCACCCACTCTCATGGTTGTGCAGGTGGCACTGTGTGGTGCTGTCAGCACCATCATCATTGTTGTAGTTGTGTAATTATGCTGTAGTAAGTGTCACAGGCATTCCTGAGCTACATAAGGCATGGCCTTTTCTCTCAAGGAGCATAGGGTCCCTAGGGGAGAGAAGACATGTATACAAGCAAACCAAGACTGGCAGATGTGATGATTGCCTTGAGAGAGGGAGGAGACATCACTTCCACCAAGGGATTCAGAGACTACATCCTTGCAGAGTGGACAGGATATCTATAGGCATAGATTGGAAGGAATGACAATTTATAGAGGGAATGACTTAAAGCCGTGGAGGCAAAACACTGCTCAGGGAACATGGAATGGTTGCTATACTGGTGCACAGAGGCAGCTAAAAGGGAATGCTAACGGTCTGGTTGCAATCCAGTTGTATAGGGCTTTAAATACCAGGCTAAGGAGTTTAGACTGTATTTGGTTAAAAAAAAAAAAAAAAGCTAGGGAGAGTCATAGATAGCATCCTGGGAAAGAGGGACCAGAAAATGAGGAATACCTTTTCCTTTTGAGACGCAGAGGGTTTTGAGAGTCAGAATTTATTGCCATTGCCCTATCAAACACAAGGCTTCATGCCTTGAGGCACATGAAACTTGTAAATTGTGTCATCCATTACCACCCCTTCATGTTCCTACTCCCCTAGAGTAACCCCTATTACTGTTGTCGTATATATCCTTTCAGACTTCCCTCTATACATAGACAATATATAGATTCAAAATTTTTAACCAAAATGGGATCATGCTATATTTACTGTTCTGTCATTTACCTTTTTTAAGTGTCATAAAATATATATAACAAAACTTAGCATTTTAACCATCTTTAAGAGCATAGGTCAGTGGCATTAAGTACATTTCCAATGTTGTGCAACCATCACCACCATCCATCTCCACAGCTTTTTTCATCTTCCCAGACTGAAACCCTGTACCCATTACAATGCCGATTCCACATTCTCCTCTCCCTCTAGACCATGACAGTCACCATTCACTTTCTGTTTCTATGGATTTCACTACTTTAAGTACCTCATATATGGAATCATACAGTATTTGTTTGTAACTGGCTTATTTTACTTAGCAGAACGTCTTCAAGGTTCATCCATGCTGTAGGATGTGTCAAAATTTCCTTTCTTTTCATGGTTGAATAATATTCCATTGTATGCATATATCAGATTTTGTTTATCTATGTATCCATCATCAGAGTTGCTTCTGCCTTTTGGCAGTTGTCTGCTATTTACTTTTAAGTAATATATTGTGGACATCTTTCCATGTGAGTTCCTGTAGATCACCTCATTCTTCTTAATGGCTGACTAATAGTTTGTTGTATGACAGTGACTAGTGTAGAATCACAACACCAGCTAGTGGGACAGCTGGGATTTGAACTCAGTTTTTTTCTGGCTCCAAAAGCTGAGTGTTTTTCACCATTCCAGGAGACATGAGGGATGTGTACATTTTGAACTATCACATGGCTGGCATGGTGTTATGCAAGTATAAAATAGTGTGCTACAATTTGATTAGGTTTTGAGGGGCTTCTGATAAATGAAGTGATGAGTGTGTATGAGGCCAGGTCTAGCTCATATTTTGGAGTCCCTACTCTGTGTACTCCCACAACACAGTCATCACCAGCTTTTAGCTACTGCTGACCTGGCCACCTCTCAGGGTAGCTCTGGAAGAGTATTGAATAATAGCATCTTTAGGAAAGAAAGGACCACGAGTTCATCTGGCTCAACCCTTTGTTTTAGGGAAGGAGGAAACTGGAGCCTGAGAGGTGAACCCCAAGGCTACCTGTGAGTTTCCCTCTGCCTCCATTGAGAGGGTGTGGCTGCTAAGTCCTATCAGAAGATGTCCCACACTGTTTTCATTCCAATTTTACTGACTCATAGTTACTCTATTTATGATGGAAACTCATTTCACCAAGTGCATTGTTTTTATTGTTTATTTCTCTTGTATACATGTATCCTTCCAGCAGCCTGCCCGGGTTTATTAAAAAAAATTTATGTTTTCTGATCACTTCTACTTCCTTCTCTTCCTCCCAGGAATGGAAAATCAGTCTGAGTGTCATTAAGAGCATATTACCTGAAGAAGATTGCTGATGACAGTGGATTTGTCACCCAACTCAGTGTCTTTTCCTGAGCAATCGGAATTTCTTCCATGGGGAATGAAACCTAGTGTTTCCCTGCCCGAATCCAGGCCTTTCACTGACCTACCAAGTTTTCATTCCATTGTCTCACTGTCACTGGCTGATCTGATCTCTACGTTGATTAATTAGTTTCAAGGCCCTTCATATTGACCTAATAAAATTGGCTTGTTTAATTTGTGTCAGGAATTTTCTGAGAATGTTTCATTTAGACTCGGATAAGGTTTTTTTTTTTTTTTTTTAATGTCCTGCTGGATACATCCCTTAGGAGGGAGAGCTTGTCCTTCTTGCCATCTCTTGAATTACGCAGAGCAAACGCCGAAAGGATGGCGGGATTTCCTGCTGCCAGGGTCAAATGCTTCCACAACAAGCAGATCTGCCTTTCATGGGCAGTTTTTTATGTCCTCTCACCAGAAACACATGAGAATGCCATCTTTCCACCTCTGGAGGTTGTCTGAGCTGCTGGTAAGCATCAAAACATAGCCATCCAGGGCCAGGACAGAGCCATGGCCACCTCACTAGCTCCAGTCTCATGCCACTTGATTTATAAATGCCTTTTTTTTAATTGGCTGTCATCCTCTCAGGAGAGGTTGGAGTAAAAGTCTCAAAGTTGAGTGTTTGCTCTTCTGTCACAAAGAGAAATGGATGGGAAGAACAATACAAATGGCCTAAAGGCGAGCAGGGGACTCTGCAGAGCCGAGCCCCATCCAGGCCTGATTCAGGCACTCAGTAAGCCTGAATGGGGCGTGGTTACCCACTGGCTGGGCTGAGAATTCTCATAACTACTTACCCAGTCAGCAACTGCCAGGATGCAGGGAGCTTGTTTAGTTAACACTATGAGACCACTGGATCCAACGAATCTCTATTTGCACGTCTCCCCTAAGATAACTTTCATAAAAATGTGTAAACATGCTCTGAGAGTCTTCTGAAAGTTCCCTCAAAGCCCCCTGACAGCCTGCCCCCTAGCTGGGGCTGTGGAGGCAGTGGCTGAGGCATCCCCCTCCGTGGGAGGCTCCTCATACATCTCTGTCAGGAAAGGCAAGAGCCGCAGCCAGAAATGAGCTCCCCCCACAAAGCAGCTTCCCTGCGTGCTGCTGTGCAAGCTGCAGCATTTGGCTGCTTCATTTGTCTTCATTAATGTTGCTTATAGTGGAGGTCTTTGTCACATATATGATTATGTGAGATTCGATTCTCTCGAATGTGTAAACACAGAGCTCTAGTGTGAGGCTCCAAGCGGGCGAAGCAGCTTTTCTGCTCTTGTGGGGATGGGTTATGTGATCAACCCCTAGGGATGGGGCCACACTGTCAGGGACTGGTTCTTGCAGTGATAAGGGAAGAGCTGCCTGGCTCTTACACCCTAGGCTTCAGGGCTTGCCTCTCCCTCCAGTCCCCTCACAGAGTATATCCTCCCCCATGCCTCCCTCCTGTCCATGCCACATGCCCCAGGCTCCCTGAACATTGCCACCTTAATGTCTTCTCACTTCATTTCTTCCTGTCTCCCCCTCCAGGGTCCCACCTTCATCTCAGGTCGTCATCATCCCATGGCTGGATTCCTGCAACAGCTTCTTAATCATACTCCCTCTCTCCAGTCTTGTTTCCTCCTGTTCAACACCCTGCTGATATCTTCATCTCTATCATGCATAGCAGTTTGGGTCATTCCCCTTCTCTAGGAAAAGGCCAAACTGTTTAATAGAATGGTCTAGGAGGCTCTTCAGGACTAGGCCCCCAGAACCATTTCAAGCATCAGACCACCAATGTGCTCGTTCTCCTACCTCTCTCTTCCTCCCTGTTTTGGGGTTATACTTTGTCACAGGATTCCAGAACAATTCTAATTCGTGCCTAATGTCTTAGGGCTTTTAGATAAAGCAATTTTTAAGATTTTGAATTTACCCATGCCACGATTTCTCAGATTAAAATGAGAACTTGGGAAGCTGGACCAAGTGAAATGTCCATGTCACTCCTTTACTAGGCATCATTCTGCAGGTTTCTTTTTGAGCTGTCATACTCAGACCACTTTAGTGAAGGAAAAGAAGTCATTACCAGAGGAAGGAAAGAAGGGGCACTTATTAAAGGATGTGCATGTGTGGATGGATCCCAGAGAAGTCTGGCTTCAGGAAAGGCGAAACCAAGACAATACTAGGGCCCGGCTGCACCCCGCCCTCTTGGCCACTTTGCCTCTTTCTGTCCTCCTTGCTTTCTCATGACCAGCATCCTCTGTTTACTTATCTTGTATACAACCCAGAATAACAGCCACATGCCAGGGTCTACATGAACTTCTAAATTAGCACCCACCACCCACTATAGCTTCTTATTGTCTAAGAATGTAATGGTGCTGAGTCTTCTCTCTGTGGATTGGTTGTCCTTGGCTCAGAACTCCTTCCCACTCTCTTCCCCCATAGCTTGGACCCAAGCTGGGGGCTACAAGGGTCCCCTGCTTTCTTATTAGGCTGGGAGTGGGGCAGTTTCTCAGTGGGAGACTACAGTGGTTTGCCAGGGCTGTTGTAATGAAGTACCACACACTAGGTGGCTTGAACAGCAGAAATGCATTGTCTCAGTGCTGGAGATTAGAAGTCCAAAATCAAGGTGTCAGCAGGAATGTAGTCTTTCTGTTTTGTAAGATTTGTAGGGAAAGATCATTTATACCAAGGACTGGTCTATAGCCCTGAAAGCAAATGTGAACGTGGTCAATAATAATTACACTGAGCAAATCATACTGTACACTACTGTCGTGCGTTGTCAAAACATTTTCACATACATTATTTTATTTGATCCTAACAATAACTGTGTGAAGTAGGAAAAGTAGATTTTTGCTGTATTCCCTCTTTATGCCTCCATTTCTTCATCTGTGAAAAGAGGATAGTAACGGTATCTACTCAGAGGATTGTTGCATGAGTCAAATGCATTAATACTGTAAAGCACTGGCACCCACAGCCACCACAGAGCTGGGGCTGGCCCTCACAGCTCAGGGGTGGGAAGATCAAATGCAAAGCCAGAAGGGAGGTACTTCTCCATTCCTGTCCCCTAGTCCTGTCTTAATATCCTAAAGTTAGTTGGCTAAAAGATCATTTAATGGTATTTCTTTAAACTGTGTTTTCACTTATTTTATTTCCCGTCAAAGCTATAGTCATACCTGGTTTTATTGTCCTTTACTTTATTGCCCTTCACAGATACTGCTCGCTTTCTCTCTCTCCTTTCTTTCTTTCCCTCCCTTCCTTCCTTCCTTCCTTCCTTCCTTTCTCTTCTTTCTCTTTTCTTTCTTTCCTTTTTTCTTTCTTTCTTTCTCTTCTCTCTTTCTCTCTCTCTTCTTTCTTTTCTTTCTTTTTCTTCTTTCTTTCTCTTCTCTCTCTCTCTCTCTCTTTCTAACAATTGAAGATTTGTGGCAACCCTGCATTGAGCAAGTCTGTTTGTGCCGTTTTTCCAACAGCATGTGCTTACCTGGTGTCTCTGTGTTACATTTTGGTAATTCTTGCAGTATTTTGAACTTTTTCATTATTATTATATATATTTCAGTGATCAGTAATCTTTGATGCTACTATTGTCATTGTTTTATGGCACTGTGAATTGCATCCATATAAGATGGTGAATTAGTTGAGAAATGTGCATGTTCTGACTGCTCTACCCATCAGCCATTCCCCCAACTCTCTCCTTTCCCTCAGGCCTCCCTATTCCCTGAGACACAACAATATTGAAATTAGGCCAGTGAATAACCCTACAGTGGCCTCTAAATGTGCAAGTGAAAGGAAGAGTTGCATGTTCTCACTTTAAATCAAAAGCTAGAAATAATTAAGCTTATGAGGAAGGTATGTCGAAAGCCCAGAAAGACCAAAAGCTAGGCCTCTTGTGCCAACCAGCTAGCCAAGTTGTAAATATAAAGGAAAAGCTCTTGAAGGAAATTAAACATGAATACATGAATGATAAGAAAGCAAAGCACCCTTATTGCTGATATGGAAAAAGTTTTAGTTGTCTAGACAGAAGATTAAACCAGCCACAACATTCTCTTAACCCAAAGCCTAATCCAGAACAAAACCCTAACTCTCTTCAATTCTATGAAGACTGAGAGAGAGGAAGAAGCTGTAGAAAAGTTGGAAACTAACAAAGGTTGGCTTACGAGGTTTAAGGAAAGAAGCCATCTTCATAACATAAAAGTGCAAGGTGAAGCAGCAAGTGCTGATGGAGAAGCTGCAGCAAGTTCTCCAGAAGATCTAACTAAGATCATTGATGAAGGTGGCTACACCAAACAAGAGATTTTCAATGTAGATGAAACAGCCATCTATTGAAACAAGATGGCATCTAGGATATTCATAGCTAGAGGAAGTAACTGCAGATGTGGAGCCTGAAGATGGGACTGAATTGCTACAAACTTGGAAAGGTAAGAGTGGCTTCTTTTTGTTTTAGATGGAGTCTCTGTCACCCAGACTGGAATGCAGTGGCGCAATCTCTGCTCACTAACTTCTGCCTCCTGGGTTCAAGCAATTCCCCTGCCTCAGCCTCCTGAGTAGCTGGGACTGCAGGTGTGCACCACCACCCTGACTCATTTTTGTATTTTTCGTAGAAACAGGGTTTTACCATGTTGGTCAGGCTGGTCTCTAACTCCTGACCTCAGGTGATCTGCCCACCTCGGCCTCCTAAAGTGCTGGGATTACAGGTGTGAGCTACCATGTCTAGCCAAGAGTGGCTTCTTAAGGATGAGCAACGAAAGTGGTTTCTGGAGATGGAACCTACTCCTGGTGAAGATGCTGTGATCATTGTTGAAATGACAACAAAGTATTTAGGATATTACATAAACCTATTTGATAAAGCAGTGACAAGGTTTGAGAGGATTTACTCCAATTTTGAAAGAAGTTCTATTGTGAGTAAATGCTGTCAAACAGCATCACATACTACAGAGAAATCTCTCCTGAAAGGAAGAGTCAATTGATGTGGCAAACTTCATCATTGTCTTATTTTAAGAAATTTCCACAGCCATTCCATCCTTTAGTAACCACCACCCTGGTGAGTCGGCAGCCATCGACATAGAAGCAAGACTTTCCATCAGCAAAACGATTACGGTTCACTGAAGGCTCAGACGATTGTTAACATGTTTTAGCAATAAGGTATTTTTAAATTTAAGGTATGTACATTTTTTAGACATAATGCTATGACACTGAATAGACTACATTATAGTATAAAGATAACATATAAAGATACGCACTGGGAAACCAAAAAATTTGCTTTTTTGCAATATTTGCTTTACCGTGGTTATCTGGAACCAAACCCACAATGTCTCTGAGGTATGCCTGTATTTGTTTTTTACCAAAATTAGGAAAGTATAAAGAATATATATTTTAGAATAAAATAATATGCAACTCTTCAGTTATGCCTGTATCTGAAGGGCATGCAATGCAGACCTTTAGCAGAGAGAGGGAAAAACATACACCCACATGTGAGTGTGTGTACACACAGCTTCTTCTTAGAAGACACAAGGGATCTGGAAGATGGTACAAAATGTTTCTTTAGTTGTCCAACAAGGCTCCTTTCAGTCCATGTGTCAAGCCCTTTGCTCTCATTTTCCTTCTACGTATCCTGTCCTGCCACCTCTTGGAGATTATTTTCTTTTCCCTCCCTGCAACCTCTTAGCTCCATTCTAGAGTGTCTTGTTCTTCAGAGGCTGCCTCTGAGAAAATGAATCATGTGAAAGTGATTTATTAGGAAGCATTTCTAGGAAAATTTGGTGGTGGAGTGGGATCGGGAGGGGAAGTGTAGAGAGGTATCAAGCAAAGTCCCACAGAGGCACTCTGGGAGACAGAGAAGATCACACATCAGAGTCATCATCATTGGGAAGGGGTGAACAAAGAACTGAAGTCATTTACACCCCTACAACCAACAGTCATTTGTTGTTTAGGCAAGACTCCTGTCTTCCTCCCCCAGATAGAAATTCCCAGATACTTCAGCTCTCTGTGCAGGCCTGAAGGTGATCCTTTAACAAGAGAACAGGGGCTGCCTGCTGGGAGGGAGAGCACAGCCAAAGCTGGTATGAGAGGGGAAGGGGATCTGCTCCACTGGCTGTGTGATGAATCCCGAAGATTCTAGTTCTTGATGCCGCCCGGTAAGGGATGGCATAAAGTCTGTCCCGTGCAAGGTTGAGGGAGTGTTTAGATTCTTAGACTGGAGAATCTACAAAACAAACATGCCTTTCTACTACTCATGTATGTGTGCTGTTTCTCCTGGCAAATTCTTTGATGTCTTTTGGGCTAAACAGGGTCTGTTTTTTAATTTGTCTTAGAAAACTCAGAGGAGGGAAATGACAAAAGTGAAGAGGAGAGAAAGCCCCACCAGTCCACAAACATAAGCATATTTTAGTTCCACCTTCTCAATTATTACATAAAATCAAGGATCGATGAGCCTAATTTTCATGCCAATTAAAAACATGTCTCTGGTCCGTGAGCTGATAGTCTCTGCCCTGCTTGGAGCGGTTCCTGATTCAGCTTCCAGTGCCCACCCCTCACCGTGTCCTAAGATTCTCCCCCCACGTCTTGGTTTTTCTTTCACCCTCTCATTGTTTCCTCTCTGTCCACAATTGGTCTTAATTTCCTTATTTCCGCCGGGCGCGGTGGCTCAAGCCTGTAATCCCAGCACTTTGGGAGGCCGAGACGGGTGGATCACGAGGTCAGGAGATCGAGACCATCCTGGCTAACACGGTGAAACCCCGTCTCTACTAAAAAATACAAAAAACTAGCCGGGCGACGTGGCGGCGCCTGTAGTCCCAGCTGCTCGGGAGGCTGAGGCAGGAGAATGGCGTGAACCCGGAGGCGGAGCTTGCAGTGAGCTGAGATCCGGCCACTGCACTCCAGCCTGGGCGACAGAGCGAGACTCCGCCTCAAAAAAAAAAAAAAAAAAAAAAAAAAAAAAAATTTCCTTATTTCCTTGTTTTTTTCTTCTGTGAAAGACATGGGTTGAATAATCAGGAGAGATGCTGAGAGAGGAGACTCAAACACCAAGTCTGGATCATTTTGGAAACCAGGGTTTTATGTGAGGCAACAAGAGACATGGTGAGGTAACATTCAATGGCAGGAATTTAAAAATATGCAAATGAATGGAAACAGGGGTCCCCAAGCCCAAGGCCATGGGACCAGTTCCGTGGCCTGTCTGGAACTGGGCTGCCCAGCAGGAGGTGAGTGGCAGATGAGGGAGCATTCCTGCCTGAGCTTTGCCTCCTGTCAGATCGGTGGTGGCATTAGACTCTTATAGGAGCACGAACCCTGTTGTGAGCTGTGCATGTGAGGAAGCTGGGTTGTGTTCTTATGAGAATCTAATACCTGATGATCTGAGGTGAAACAGTTTCATCCCCAAACCATTCCCCACTCCCCACTGCCCCCACTCCCTGTCTGTGGAAAATGTCTTCCAGTCCCTGGTGCCAAATGGTTGGGGCCCACTGAATGAAAGGGAATGGGGAGGTACGGAAAGAGCCTGCTGTTCAGGCACAGCATGTCAGGGTGATTTCTGAAGAAAAGACATTATCCCTAAAGAGGAATATGGGGTTTTGGCCTCCAGAAGACAGGGTGGTGGAGGGGGAAGTGCATGGCAGAGAGGAGGCTGCTGGCAGCCAGCACCTGTGGCAGGGAATTGGGCCACTCACCTTTGGTGCCCCTTGGCAGAAAGGCAAGGTACTTCCTAATGGAGACTGATGAAGCCGGAACTCAGAGAGATAATGAACTGAAACAGGATTCTTCTCTGAACTGAAAGTCAGGGCTGGCGATAATGAATGCAGTTGTCTCTGCTGAGCCCAGAAGCTCCACTATGCATGGGACTTTGTGAAATGAGGCCTTCCTTGTAGAACAACAGATTGTAAGGAGAGGAATCTATGTTTAAATTGCTGTTACACTGAGCTAAGAAAAGTCAAGCAATAGCCTTCCAACTCAACAGATTAATCCTGCAAGCTAGGTGCTTGGAAAACTCTAAGAGGCTTGAAGGCTTCTCAAATCTGGCAACCTCTGAAAGGGAACAGGTGCAAAATTCCTTCTGTCGTGAAGGAGATTAAGCATCTCAAGGGCAACTGACAACTTCAAGGTTGTTTTTCTGAATGAAGGGACATCCTTAAATGGGAAGCTTGTAAGATTATGGGGCAAACAAAAGGAGACAGAATTTCAGCCTTAAGCATTTCGGTGAGAATCTAGAGAGATGTTTTCTGGTCTGGGGTGGTATCAACAAAATATCCCAGACTTTGAGGCACATTAAAAAAGGGACTGGAGGAATGTTGATCTTTTTTTTTTTTTTTTGAGACGGTATCTTGTTATGTTGCCCAGAATGGAGTGCAGTAGCAGGATCATGGCTCACTGTAGCCTCCCCCTCCCAGGTTCAAGGATTCTTCCACCTCAGCCTCCTGAGTAGCTGGGATTACAGTTATTCACCACCATGCTCAGCCAATTTTTAGTGGAGACAGGTTTTCACCATGTTGGCCAGACTAGTCTTGAACTCTTGACCTCAGGTGATCCACCCACCTTGGCCTCCCAAAGTGCTGGGATTACACGTGTGAGCCACCGCACCCGGCCAGGAATGTTTATCTTTTGACAACGTCAGATAACAAATCTATGATCCTGGACTCCCAGTATAACTCCCAACATCACTAACATTTCTACTCTGCAAAGCAGGAGAAGTGTGGTCTGTACTGGAGAGATTTGATTTACAGAAAGGATATTTCATTGATTTTTAAAATTGATATTTATCTGTATATATATATATATATATATATTTTGATAGTCTCGCTCTGTCGCCCAGGCTGGAGTGCCATGGCACAATCTTGGCTCACTGCAACCTTCCCCTCCCAGGTTCAAGTGATTCTCTTTCTCAGCCTCCCAAGTAGCTGGGAGTATAGGCATGCGCCACCTATGCCCAGCTAATTTTTGTCTTTTTTTTGTAGAGACAGGGTTTTGCCATGTTGGCCAGGCTGGTCACGAACTCCTGGCTTAGCGTGGCCTCCCAGAGTGCTGGGATTACAGGTGTGAGCCACTGCTCCCAGCCTGTGTAGCATGTGATATTTGCATTGTCATTCACTAAATTTCTAACTCCTGCCTTGCATGAATGCCGATAATATGTACCGTTTGTGCTTTAGAAAATTTTGTGTACGTTGAACTTTTTTAAGTCAATCATAATTTTAATGACTAAAGGGTAGTGGTAACACCATACATTTATAAATTACTTCTAAAATTTACAAAACATTATAGTATATAGAATCTCAGTTTTCATAATGTCTTTGTGAGGAGATATTGTCATCTCTATTTACCAAACGACGAAACTAAGACTCACAGGGATTGAGTGATGTGCTCAGCCAGCTGCTGCTTCCTGGCTTGTATTTAGAAATCAGTTCTCCTGACTGTAAATCTTAATTTTTGTTTATTCTATACTCATTAGTTAAATTAATTCCTTCATAGAGTAAATGGTCATTCTTCCAAGTTAATTTTTCTATTGTATGTATGTGTATGTAATGTCAACAGGTATTTATTTTTATTTACCGAGTTGTTGTAAGGTGACATACACCCATAATGTACCCCATAATGGGTCAATATTCGATGTCAACTAAGACTAAAATAAGAATTATCATCCTCACTGTTGTGGGTAAAAAAAAAAAAAAAGAAAGAAAGAATCGTGAGGTTAAGTGGATTTCCTAAATGCCTGGTGAAATGTTGGTATCAGCACTGGGTATTTTAAGCCTCCTGGTTAGCCCATAAAGCACCCCTAGATTTTCATGTCTTGCTTTGATAGGCTGGTTATCATAATGCCCATAAGAACTGCTCCTGTAGAGTTATAACTTATAACTTGTTTGAGCTTACACGAGAGTTAGGGACAGATCCAGGTCCCTGACACAGTTTGGCAGACCAATTTTCAGAAAAAGAATACAAAACTCATGAGGAATCTGAAGGTTAAACTTCCTTAGCTTCACGGTAAATCCACTTCTGCCAAAACCCGGCAGGACTCTCCAGCAGCCCTCTTTCTAGCAATCACCACACACCACATCCCAGAGTCACACTGTCCCAGTGGGCAGGAATGAATTGACTTTTGTTTCCCTTCATCAATGGGAACACGCCCTGAAGAGGTGGGGTGAAGCCCCAATTGAGGGCAAAGATGTAGAGAGCAGCTAGCCATTTGAAATGCATTCAAGTCTCTAAGATCAGATAAATTCACTTTCCAGAGAACCAAAACAATTTAAAGATATGACTGAGGAATTGTTTTTAACAGTCTTCGAACAAGTTGCCAAGGAATCAATATCTACAGATCAGAGATGAAATTGTTACCTCACATTTCAAAGGTAGATTCTGGAAATTACAGGCTGATAATCTTCACATTAGCTACCAGCAAATTTCTAGAACAGATTATCAAATAGTTTGTTAAAATATGTGAAAAAGGGAAACATGATTATTACGTTCTAATATGCATTCACCAAAAGTAAATGATCACAGGTTAACTTCATTTTTACTTTTTATTGAAATTTTGTGTGTGTTTGTTTGCATTGCTATAAAGGAATGCCTGAGGTTGGGTAATTTATTTAAAAAAAAAAAAGGTTTATTATGGATCATGCTTCTGCAAACTGTACAAGAAGTGTGTTGCTGGCATATGCTTCTGGTGAGACCTCAGGAAGCTTCCAATCATGTCAGAAGGTGAAGAGAAGCCAGCATGTCACATGGTGAGAGAGGGAGCAAGGAGTAGGGGAAGGTGCCATACTCCTTTCTTGAGATGGAGTCTCACTCTGTCACCCAGGCTGGAGTGTAGTGTCATGATGTCGACTCACTGCACCCTCTGCCTCTTGGGTTCAAGCAATTCTCTTGCCTCAGCCTTCTGAGTAGCTGAGACTACAGGCGTGTGCCACCATGCCACCATGCCCAGGTAATTTTTGTATTTTTTAGTAGAGAGGGGGTTTCACCATGTTGGCTGGGCTGGTCTTGAACTCCTGACCTCAAGTGATCTAGCCACCTCGGTCTCCCAAAGTGCTGGGATTACAGGCGTGAGCCACTGTGCCCAGCCACTTACTCTTTTTTTTTTTTTTTTTTTTTTTGAGACGAATTCTCGCTCTGTTGTCCAGGCTGGAGTGCAGTGGCGTGATCTTGGCTCACTGCAACCTGTGCCTCCCTGGTTCAAGCAATTCTTCTGCCTCAGCCTCCCGAGTACCTGGGACTACAGGCACTTGTCACCATGCCTGGCTAATTTTTTGTATTTTTAGCTTACTCTTTTAAACAACCGGATGGCATGTGAAGTTGTAGAGTGAGACTCACTCTTTACTGTGTGGAGGGCACAAAGCCATTCATGAGGGATCTGTCCCCATGACCTAAGCACCTCCCACTAGACCCCACCTCCAACTGAGGTCACATTTCAACATGAGATTTGGAGGGGACACACATCCAAACCATATTAAATATTATACCCAAAGATCAGGGGGGTACATTCAGGTTAAAGGAGGCTATTGGACAGAATATTTTATGATATGTTTACAGATAAGTCGGAGAAATGTATATTGAATTATGGCATAGTTAAGTAGATTGGTTTGGTGGACTGATAGAGTGAGGTGGATTAGTGCTGAAATAGAAGAATTGCTCATTTCTTTTCAGCATTTGTCAGGGACAATGGAGATACAAGATGAATAAGACAGGGCTCCTGCCTTCAGGAGTTCAGCAGAGAAAAAATATATATAAACAACTAGTTCTGATGATCATGGAGACAGCTGCACCAGGGATATGTGAGGAATATGAGATGACAGAGGAGAGCCACTGGGTGAGGGGTGGGAGACCTGTATGGCAATTAGTGATGTCCAACTTTCGCAGACTCGCTTATCAAGCAGTGAGGATTTCAAGTAGAGTGGAGATTACTGTCTGTCAGGGAAGAATATTGAACCAGATGGACCTTTCAAATGCTTAGGCCTGAATTTGCTCATGGTTAAGCCACAACAGCTGGTCTCAGCATACCCACGCCTGCTCAGAGCTCTGAGCATAGGAATCCACAGCCAGATTGGTGGAACCGAATGGTAGATAATGGAGTCTGCTTGGAGAGCACAACCACATCAAGATTAGAGAGGGACTGAAAGCTTGTTAGCTTGTTCAGATTATTGGGATCCTCATAAAAGGGAATATATTTGGCTACTGAAAAAATTACAAACTAAAGGGTTCCAGGAATTAAGGGGAACTTCCAGTATGGCAAATGAAAGCTGACAAAATGGGCAGGAGGCACCCCATTCAGAGGGATTATATTTATGTCTGAAGAGTGCTAAAATTCTCCATACTCTCCTCATTTCAAGGCTTTTTCAAGCCATTGAAAAGACTGATTCTGCCTTTCTAAAGAACAATGTGAGTTATTTAGCATTTATAAGAAATATTTCTGGCCGGGTGCGGTGGCTCAAGCCTGTAATCCCAGCACTTTGGGAGGCCGAGATGGGCAGATCATGAGGTCAGGAGATCAAGACCATCCTGGCTAACACAGTGAAACCCCGTCTGTACTAAAAAAATACAAAAAACTAGCCGGGCTTGGTGGTGGGCGCCTGTAGTCCCAGCTACTCGGGAGGCTGAGACAGGAGAATGGCGTGAACCTGGGAGGCGGAGCTTGCAGTGAGTAGAGATCATGCCACTGCACTCCAGTCTGGGCAACAGAGCGAGACTCTGTCTCAAAAAAAAAAAAAAAAAAAGAAAGAAAGAAAGAAATATTTCTGTAATGCCACCTCAGGGTTTGAAAATAACCAGGATGAGGCACGTGTTAAATCTGAAAATCCTAATAATGTCAACCTTGTTTCCTGTACAAAGCATGGTTTAAAATAAAATATTAAGTTGTTGAGTCATTTAAGTACCTGGAAACAATTCACATTGGACTGGGAAGAATGTATTAGGAAAACACATTTCAATCCCTCAACATAGGAGCCTGTATCTCACTGTGCACAATGGTCACCAGCAGAGTTCTATGAGTCTATCACCTGCAAGTGGCATGGCCTAAATTCTGACTAGGAATCTTTTCCCCGCCCCAAATTCACTGTAACAAGATAGTCACACATCTTCAAAATTCTTTATAAATGGATATCCCTAGGGGCTCACCCTTTCTCAGATTGGCACCCTCCTCTGAGGACAAAAACTGGGCATGTGGTGTGAACGAAGCCCTTTTCATGAGGCCAGCTCCTAATTACGCACAGCCTTTCTCCAGTGTTCTCAGCCTCAAAGCCCAGCAAGCACAATTAACTCATGTTGCAGGGCTCTGGATAATGCTGGTCATTTAATGTGGTTGAATATCACAGCCAGGGCCTTCCTGTTTCCAAACCAGTCAATAGAATTGTGGGCCCTTGAGTGTGTTTCACAGCCTTTTGCCATCCCCATGGAAAACAAAGACGAGTTTGATGTGTGTGCCCTGAATACTTAGCATGCGATGCTGAAGTCTAGCCGTTTACTCTGCACGGGAATGGAAGGTTGTGGTATTTAGACAAATTAGGGTAGAGCTCAGTTTGCTAGGCAGCACCATGCCTCTATTCACAGGTCTCAACGTGACTAGAAGGATCTTTAGTCACAAAATATTATCTGTTCTCCTGCATAAACACACAGGCATCATACTTCAGTTCCTTCAGAAACTTAAAAATATTTGTTGAAATTAACCATCCATTTTTGTACCCTGGCATTTCATGTTTTATTTGTAAAACCACTTGTGTTCTTTAAAATTTAATGGAACAATATTAAATAAATAATCCAGAAGCAGCATAATAGAACACCAGTACATCCAGACTGTGACTCCATGCTCTGAGGAATGGGTGATGTATAAATCTTGTCTTCTATTGAAGGAACAAACTGCCCTGCTAATCTGCACATGTGAACACCCAGCTGGGATAGGCCTTAGCCCCTTGGCTCTCAGTAACAGAAGGGAATACTGATTTGTACATAGGCAGCCTCTTCATTTTATCCATAATAGCTTGGCAGTCAGATTATTCCTACGTTTTGGTTGAAAAAGAAATAGTATGAATAGCAATAGAGCATGTGGAACCAGTGGACGGGAGTGTACTGTGAGTGAGCATCCAATCCATTCCTCTCTCCTCCCTCTTCCTCCCTACCCTCCATTTGTAAGCAACATGATCTCAAATATCATAGGCAGGCAGGAATGAAAACTTACAGAGATCTTACAAAAGATGCATCCTCACACTCTTACCCAGGTTATGTCTAGCAAGTACATGGCACTTCGTGGCATACACTTAGCTAATTCACCTCCCTCTGTCTCCATTCCAAACTCCTACCCTTATTCCATTTAACTCATTTTCACTACTGACTTCTAGTTAAGTGTCTTTAAGTCAGCTTATATCCCTTGTGGATATAAGGTAGAGAATAGATGAATGGATGGATAGATAAATCGTTAGAGACAGATAATTACATGATCATTTACTATTTATGGCATAAAACTATTTTAAATAAATAGAAACCAAGGTGACATTCCTACCAAATGATCAAGCCACACTAAATCTTTCAGTTCTTTTAAGCTACTCTTCTCTCATTCTCCCTAGACTCCCTAACCAGCTAACTCATCAAAGTCTTATTTTAAGAAACACCAACTCTGAAAACCTTTCATTGTCTCCCAGGACTAGGTTAGTTGCCCTCATTATGTGCTCCCATGGCATGCTGTCCCCCACCACAGCATCCTCATGCCTGTCTGTACTGGAACTGCTCGTGTACATACCGGTGCTCAAAAGAAGGATGCTTCAAGAAGAAAGAAATGCCACAGATGGCTGTGCCCAGTCTTGTGGCAACTTCTGTATTCAGCACAGACATCCTCTGGACCATAGCTGCAGCCATGGGAGCCGCCCCACCATCAAAGCTGGGTGAGAAGAGACTCTCAGCTGTAATGATGCTGGCTTAGAACATGCAGTAACATAACTAGAACCTGAAGTCCAGGTGCTTAGCAGGGTACAGCAGACTGTACCAGTGGTTGCTGAGGAAGAATTGTTTTTTTAAATATACCAGCCTTTGACCGCCTACTCTACGGTTTCATGGTCCCGTTTTCACACTTTCTTCCAGTGGTGTTTCATTGTGGTCTTAACAACCTTGACATCAACACCTTACTTTAAAAGAGAAGGAGCCGGCCGGGCGCGGTGGCTCAAGCCTGTAATCCCAGCACTTTGGGAGGCCGAGACGGGCGGATCACGAGGTCAGGAGATCGAGACCATCCTGGCTAACACGGTGAAACCCCGTCTCTACTAAAAAAAATACAAAAAAATTAGCCGGGCGAGATGGCGGGCGCCTGTAGTCCCAGCTACTCGGGAGGCTGAGGCGAGAGAATGGCGTAAACCCGGGAGGCGGAGCTTGCAGTGAGCTGAGATCCAGCCACTGCACTCCAGCCTGGGCGACAGAGCGAGACTCCGTCTCAAAAAAAAAAAAAAAAAAAAGAGAAGGAGCCATTCTTCAAGTATGTGCTCAGGGAGACTAACCATTTCCTGGGCACCATCATTCCCAGCTAAGCTTTTGGTCTGGAGAACCTGGGGCCTCCTTGCCATGATTTATCATTCTGGTGTCATTCCCAGACAGCCTGCCTGCTCCCCCGGTTCAGCTTTTTATTCTCATTTCGAGACTGTTTGCTCAGCCTTTGCTATAGCTGTTGCAATTGTGTTTTGGATCTTACCTCCTGGCAAGCTGTAGGGCTTGGCTGAGGAAGCTGCCAGAGGCTGAGCCCAGCAGAGGGGCGCTCCCAGAGCTCATGAGGACGGGGAGGAGGTTGGGAAGGGACTCTAAAACACACTCGTGCTTTCTGAGTCGGGAAGAGGATTCATGAAGCAAACAGCTTAGACTGTCTTTTGGAGAAGTCCCAGTGACGAGGGTCACCAACGTGGTATGGCTTCCTGCCAGGCTCTCTTTAATTCTTCCTGCCCCCTCAGACTCTCATGGTCTTGTCACTTCCAACAAAATGATTGTAATTCTCTCCAAATTGTGCTTCATTTGAAGTGACCCCAAAAGCGGCCCTGAGGGCAGGGCGCAGCTGGTGGCTGGGCCTTCCGATTCTCAAGGCTCTGGCTCCATTTAGGGCCTTGGGAGTCGGAAGGGCCATCAGCCTGCTGAGTTCTGCCTCCACCCACTTCCCCTACCCCATTCCTGAGCCTGCGGGAAGCTGAGACAGCAGAGAGATCAAGAAGAGGAAAGGGCTTTGGCTTGGACATCTAGAAACCTAGAAGTCCAGAATTGTCTCTTACAGACTTCTCCTGTGTTGCCTACTTTATAGGAACAGAGCCACCAGCCTCCATCTTTGCCTAGGATGGATGGATTTAGCATTATTTGATTATGCTTGATATGTTAAGCTATTTACGTATACTGTTAATTCTCAGGACGACACTTAAGTAATAGTATCCCAAATTTACAGTTGCTCAGAAACTATAAGTGATTTACAGTTGCTCAGAAAGTTAAAGTAAGCACCTAAGACTGCACAGCTGGTAATGCTAAAGCTGGAATTGAGGTCTTCTTATCTACAAACCCAGACTTTTTTTCTTTTGACTGGATCTCAGATCCAGCCCTAGGGCTCCTCCTTGAGTGTGGCTGAAATTGCCCTGAACACACCCAACAATCTGCATAGAAAGCTGGAGCCAACCTGATGATCTCAGCCAGCCCAATAGGCTCCTCCCAGGTCCCTTCCTCATCTTGCTTAGATGACCTGTCACTGGCCTTGTCCTTCCTACACCCTGGCTCAGCCACAGCTAATAGGTTACATTGAGTGTATCAACACCAACCACCAGTAGCAACCCCATGAAATACAACATTGACAAGGAGTCTAAGGTTCAGCCTCAGTTTGGCGGGAGAGAGTAGCCTAGACTTGATTAGCAGTGTCCTCACGGCCTTGGGAGGGAGACAGCCCACATGCTCGAAGGGAATGTGCTGTCTCTGCACCAGCAGTAAGCTTGTTTCCTTGGCCTTATGTCAAGCTTTCAGTGGTTGTTTTTTTTTTTTTTTTAATCTTTATTCAGCTCACACACTTTCCCTTTGGATGTGCAGTATCATTTTTCCCCTGATAAGAGTAGCATATTTTAAAGTACACATTTACATTTTGTCATAATTATCCTCCTCAATATAGCAATTTTGGAGGAAGGGTACTCTTTATGCCACTGAGTTCTGTGGAAATCTTGGAAACAGGGCCTAGAAACATTTACTCACTAAGTCTTTATTGAGTGGCTATTATGTGCCAGGCACTTTTAGGCACTGGGGATACCAAAATGAAAATGACATTGACTCTCCTTGCAAGAAGCCCATGTTCTAGTCTGGAAAAACCACATGTTAACCACCAACTATAGACATGACATGAAGCGTCACCACTTTCTCTAATGGAAGGCTCCATGATGTTCTTGGAACTGGAGAATGCTTCTTACCAACTTTCATTTTCTGAAGCGGCTAAGCTGTTGAAGGAAGAACTACTTCCTCCAGATTATTTTCCTATCAGTGATTTTTAGTTCCCTGTATCAAAGATCCCATAGTGCCTTTAAGATGCTCTCAGGCAAAAACTGCCAAACTGGGCTAATAAATCTGACTGGGGTAGCAACAGGCTATTTGGCAACAATTCTCAGAACAATCCTGTTCACCCTGTTCAGCCTCCTCAGATTCTAGTGCTCAGTACTTGACTGCCACCATGGCTCCTGGACCACCTCTGCCCTGGGCTTGAGACCTTCAGGCTATGCCCCCTGTTCCCAGGTCTACTCACCCCCCCCCCCCCCGGCTTCAGATTGGGAACTTCCTCCCAAAACAGCGCTTGGGGCTTTTTAACGTGAATTCCATGATTAATGCTTAATGCTGCTGCCGCCTCCTCAATGCTGCCTTCTGAGGCTAAGCTTGACATGCTGTTATTGACCTGGCATGCCCAAATTTCATGTCTGGTAAGAGCCATTGCACCAGAATGGGTCACCCATGAGTTGCTAAATAGTGCCAGAGCGTGGGGAAATGCCTGAATTACTTTGGTGATGTCCAGGTATTTCACATTTGCTTTCATTGTGATTCTGGGCTGAATTTCAGTGCTCATCAACATGTTTGGCAATACAGAGACACAGCCTTGGCCTAGAGAAGGCTTAAGCCATCTGTTCTTTTAAGTGATAGAAAGGATGAGACAGAATTAGCTAGAACCAGGAAAATACAAGCAATGCTTTCTGAAGAGCATGACCCTGGTAGAAATTTTGCTTTGTGTGCTCATATAGAGATCCATAACAATGTTGAATGTAATGGTCAGAAATCTATGGTCAGAGACAGAATGTAGGTTAATGTTTACCAGAGTCTGGGGGAAGGGGAGGATGAGTACAGAGTTTTTTAGAGGGGGTGAAGAAACTGTTCTAAAATTAGATAGTGGTAATGGCTGTACAACTCTGTGAATATACTAAAAACCACTGAATTGAACACTTTAAAAGGGTAAATTTTATGTTATGTGACGTGTATCTCAATAAAGTCATTGTTTTCAAAAAGAAATCTATGCTCTATAGCAAAAAAAAAAAAAAAAACCTAATTCGCATTTAACAAACACTTGTTCAGCATCTACTATGCCCCAGGCTTTGTCTGAGGCATGAGAGGCATTCAGAAATAAGGCAAACAAGAAGTTTCTGACTCAGAGATGCACTGAAATTCCTCCTTGCCCACATCTAAGGCTTACCTGGAATTGTGTCAGTTTAGAACCAGATGTGGGCCACAGTTACTGCCTTTGGACTTCCTAGCAGAGAGACACTGCCTATCTTTGGCAACCCTGAAGCCCTTGCATCTCCAGGGAGTCTTTCATTGATGAGCTGGCTTATGTCAGTGGTTACTTGATAATCACAGAAACAGCACTGGCTGCAATGAATCTTCTTGTGGGAATCATCCAGGCTTTTCTCTGGAGCTCTATAATGCAGAAATTCGGTAGAGAGAGCTCTAAAATGAGACGTCCTCCTGAGTGGATAGCACTCCTGCGAGGTGAAATTGCCTGGCAGTTTCAAGCTCCTTAGTCACTGGACCTCATTTTCATCCTCACCTTGAGGGGTTAAGTCCACTTGAGTAGCAGTCATGACTTGGACACAATGAGGCCCTACTTTCACTTCCTCTCTGGGAGACTGGATCTGCCTTTGCAGGGGCAATGTGTTATTTGCATGAAATTGTTTCAGCCATGGGACCTGACCACACCTCCATCATGACCAAAATTAAAAGAGCTTGGAAGAATCCTACCCTCCACAGGTTAACACTTTCTAGCTTCCGGAAATGTCCAACATCTGTTCTTCAACCTTCCCTCCAACCAGAGCAAGGCCAGGCCCTGAATGACCCCACTAAATGTAACCCAGTTGTTCAACACCCACCTCTCTCCTGTGGAGGAAAAAAATCAATTGCAACCAGATGAGAATTTCCATATGTGCCACATGAGCCCCCAGGCAGGAGAACAAAGAGACAGTGTTGAAAAGATGTCACCCAGTAGGGAGACAGCCAGGAGCCCACATCCTGGGGGCCCACTGGTGTAAACCACTCTGAGATATGTGTGTGTTCTCCAGGGAAGAAAAAGCTATACAGGCAAGCACAGTCTAGTGTTGTATTTGGGAACTCCAGAAGTGAGGACAGGCCAGTGGAAGGACAGGAGTACTTAGGGCATCTAGAAACCAGACACTTCCAATTTGGAAGCTATCTGATCGAGCTGGGTGGGGTCTCATGATGCCTTCTATAAAGACTTGGGCTAAGTGGAGAAGTTTGCTTGGCTGAGGCAATACAAACAAGATAGTTCATTTTTATTTTGGATAAAGTGAAACTTCAGCTTTAAAAAAAAGCTGTTGTAACCAGAGCCCATCTCACAGATAAACACAGAAAAGCACTGTTGGCTGTAGCCATCCACCCTCAGGAATTGTGCCTTGGAAGTCACAGTAAGTGGCAGTTTGAAGGTCATGAACAGGTTCTGTCCAGCTGTCTAACAGGAGGAGAAAACAGGTGAGCAGAAGGGGAAGCGTTTAAAATAACAAGGGGGCTCTTTAAATGGAGCTATAAAACTGGGTGGCAAACCTAGTCCAAGGGTTAAAAACAAGCTTTTCTTCCAAAGTTTCTATGGCAACTAGATAACATCTACAGCAAGAGTGTAGTTAATGAAATATTTCTTCTAGACCAACATGTAGCAGTAAGTAATGAAAGCTGACTTTGTGCAAGCTCCAGTACAGGTTACATTTTTAGCTGCTGATTTTTTTTTTCCTGGCCAGAACTGGGAATGGAGTTTGGTGAGACTCCATTTACTATAGGCCCTGATTTCTCTTTCTCATAGCATAAAGTCTTTAAAGCTGGGGCAGAAACTCTGGTCTTGATCCAGATCACTCCGGATGGAGAGAAACCTTCTCCCTCCCTGTTTCCCCGCCCACAGAAACAGTTTGGATTCATTTGACATAACTTGCAGTGTTAATTTGGACATTTAGAATAAATGCTCAGGACTAACTAATTTTATCTGTACACAAAGAATAAACACAATCTGGTGAGGTTAGTGGGAGCTCTTCATGTTGTACATGACTAAGAAGCAATGGGAATGCCTGATTTAGAGGCCTTAGAGATATTTAACTTAGCCAGTTACAAGCAGTGGGACTTGGGGCAAATTATTTAAGCTTTCTGTGTCTCAGTTTCCCATAAATGAGCCTGAGGATGGAACCCAACTGAAAGTTTATTTAAGGATTAAAGAGATTAAAATTTTAAAGGAGAATAAAATATGCCTAGCTCTGTCTGGTATAGAGTAGGTATTCAATAAATATGTGCTGAATCTGATTAAATTTCTTTGGCTACAAACTACTTTAGGGTTCCAGAGAAGTTTCACTGTATTTCTCACCACGAAGATTGAACTCCAAGTCTTTTCTATTAAGGTGGCTTATCAGAGAACAATTTCAAATTATCACATCATTCTACATGTGGAACATAAAATTAGAGAAATAATAAAAGTAGCAGTGCTTTTTGGCACTTATTTTGTGTCAGACAATATTCTAAGCACTTTATATGCATTTGCTTATAATCCTCATAAAACCATCTGAGGCAAGCAATATTATTGTCACTGTTTAACACATAAGGAAATTAAGGCATAGAGAGGTGAAAACTCTGGATAAAGTCCTGGATTGTTTAAGTTACCACCACCACTATCACTGTCATTATCGGCACTAATATTTCAAGAGCCTGTCATGGTAGCTAAGCACGTTATGTGTATTATTTCATTTCATGCTCATAATTTGTATCACCATTTTACAGTTGAGGACAAGAAAGCTTGTTAAACTAAGTAATTAGCCCAAGATCAAAAAGCTAGTAAATGGTAGAGTCGTGACTCAACATAAACAATTATGCCACAAATTCATAATATGAAATAAAGCCAGTTTTACTTTTTTTTCAGATCTTTATGCCTTTTATTTCTTTTCTTTTTTTTTTTTTTTTTTTTGAGACGGAGTCTCGCTCTGTCACCCGGGCTGGAGTGCAGTGGCTGGATCTCAGCTCACTGCAAGCTCTGCCATTCTCCTGCCTCAGCCTCCGCAGTAGCTGGGACTACAGGTGCCCGCCACCTCGCCTGGCTAGATTTTTGTATTTTTTTTAGTAGAGACGGGGTTTCACCGTGTTAGCCAGGATGGTCTCTATCTCCTGACCTCGTGATCCACCCGTCTCGGCCTCCCAAAGTGCTGGGATTACAGGCTTGAGCCACAGCGCCCGGCCGCCTTTTATTTCTTTTCTTGCATTATTACACTGGTTACAATATCTATGTTCAGTGATGCCTGGAAATGATAAGAATGGACATTCTTGCCTTGTTCCTGTTCTCTAGGGGAAAGCAGCATTTCACTACTCAGTATAATGTTTGTTGTAGGTTTTTACAATGTTGTTTATCACACTCAGGAAAGTTTCCTTCTAGTTCTTATTTGCTGAAAATTTTTACCACATAAGGATGCAGAATTTGTCAAGTGCTTTTGCTGTTTTATTGAGACAATGATATAGCTTTTCTTTTGTATTCTGTTAAAGTGATGAATTTCAGTGACTGATTTTCATATATTGCACCAACTTTAATTCTGGAATCAACCTACTTGACCTTGATGCATTATCTTTTCTCTATTGCTGCATTTAGTGTGCTAACATTTAATTATGAATTTTTGTGTTTATATTCATGAGAGATGTTGGTCTGAAATTTTCTTTTCCTCTATATTTTTGTTGCATATTGGTTTCATGGTTTTCTGGTCTCGTATGAGGAGCTGGGAGTGTCAATCAGAGTTCCACCTATGGTTCAGAGAAAGAACCATAGGACATATGTATATATGTATAATATATGTATATCCGTGTGTGTGTGTGTGTGTGTGTGTGTGTGTAGCTAGGCAGGTGGACAGACAGAAAGATAGGTACACTATAAGGAATTGGTTTATCCAATTGTGAATATTGGCTAGTCAAGTCAAAAATTTGTAGGGGAGCCCATCAGGAAGGGCAGGCTGGAAATGCTCAGGCAGGAGCTGAAGCTTCAGTCCACTGGCAGAGTTTTTTTGTCCTCAGAGGAACCTCAGTTCTACTTTTAAGGTCTTTCGACTGATTAGGTTAGGCCCACCCAGGTTATTGAGGATGATCTCCTTTACTTAAAGGCAATTGGCTGTAGGTCTTAAATCTACAAAATATCTTCAGAGCAACACTTAGTGTTTGATTGAATAACTGGGAACTATTATTTAGTAGAGTTGACACATAAAACACCATCACAGTCTACCCCTTGTCAGCTTAGCACCCATAACGCCTTAAACCATACTCAGTTTCCAAATAAAGACAACAGCAAAGCCATACTTCCATCTAACGTTATACAACTATCCTATATATATGTATATATCTGATAATGCACAGACCTTTCCTCCAGTGAAGATGTGAAGGCATTGGGTGATGTTCAGTCTTCTCCATGATATCCAATAACTTAAATACTATGGTGTAATGTTAACTATTACTAATACATGTTATATTAGATGATCTAGGGCTAAGACAGGGAAGAAAACAAAAATATTTAAAATATATATTAAATTAGATATATACATACACGCTTATTATGACAATATAAGAAAGAGATATAACAATTACAATCCTTGTTTCTACAAGTTATCACATAGTCATAGCTGTTATTTATAACCACCTTCTTCCATGACCATTTCTGTATTACTTTTACCTGTAGCAAGCACTTCAGTGGGTTGTAGTCTTTGCCTGGTGAAGTGACCCAAACTGTCATTCCTGAAGGAACTGGGACGTTAGTAGTCCCGCTTGAGTTGAGTTGTTGTGGTTTCCCACTGACTTCAATCTTAGGGAATGGTAGTTGTCTTAGCTGAGGCTGCTAAATCAAAATACCATAAACTGGGTAGCGTAAAGAACAAAAATTTATTTCTCACATTTCTGGAGACTGAGAAGTCCAAGGTTAAGGGATTGGCTGATTTGGTTCCTGTTGAGGATCTTGCCCTGGTTTGCAGATAGACACCTTGCTGTCCCTTCACATGGCACAGAGAGATGGATCATCTCTCTTGCTTCTCTTCTTATAAAGGCTCTAATCCCACTTATGAGGGCTCCCCCTTCATGACCTAATTACCTCCCAAACTGTCCACCTCCAAATACCACCACCTTGGGGATTATGAACGTACGAATTTTAGGGGGACGCAAACATTCCATCTATAGCAGTGGTACTAAGAGACATCCCAGAGGATCTCCTTCATTCTAGACATACTGTTCCTTACCTCAATAGTGTAGTAGCAGTCCAATTTTTCCTTAATAGTCAGGACAAGTAACCCCAGTCAGTACAGTAATCTTCTTCTTTGCCTGTGGACTCAGAGTTATGAGGAGCCCAAAGTGGCCAGATGACAGTCATAACTTCCAGTTCAGTTAAATCATTCTTGTGTTTCCTGGTGGAAACATTTCTACCTTTGAAAACAAGATTTCTAGACCAGCAGACCATAGGGTCACAAGAATGGGAAGCAGAAGTCTTGCAAGTAGAGCTATAGAGGTAATAGTGACTGGTGCTATTTCCTTCCATTGATTCCTGGATCTATGAATTTTGACTGTGGGAGGAGCACCATACATTGCCTACTGATTAAAAGCATATACAGCCTCCTGGAGGACATTACCACAGTCCTACAAGGTATTGCCACCTGACTGGCACCATAACTGAGTTTTCAAGAGGCAATTCTGCCATTCTATCAAGCCATGTGCTTCAGAATGGTGGAGAACATAGTAATACCAGTGAATTCCATAATCATAGGCCCATTGCTGTCACAGGATATTTAGGGTGTCACTCTGCCAGCCGGAAACCTCTGTGGCCAATGGTGTCTCTGCTTGGGTTTTGCTCGTCCCCCTTGGGCTCGTTCTGCTCACTTGGCCTGGCAGGCTGCAGTGGCTTGTGCTACTGGCCCAGATCTCATGCCTGCCAAGGGCGAGCCAGGCATGGAACGACAAGGGGTGTGTGAGTGAGCAAGCATGGGATCCAGCCACTGTGCACAGCCAGGCACAATGGCTGAGGGAGGGTGGGCAGCTCCAGGTGCCAGCACAGGTGCCCATCTCTGAGCAAGGCTGTGGCTGGACCAAGTGTGCACAAGCAGCTTCCACTATAGGCACCTGGGAATGCAGTGGCACCTAAAAGCTCAGAGATGCCAGGAACCTCAGAACCCCAAAGAGGGTGTTACAGCATGTCACATCCCAGGCTCGGGGAACCCTGAGATCTGGGGCCCCAGAAAGGATTGCAACTCTTCTGTCCTTCTTGCTGCCTGCAGCACAGTGAGCAGTGCAGGGGTGTGTTTTTAGGGGGGCATGTTTCGGCCCATTTGTGTTACAGCTCCTTCAGTCCTGTAGCCCCGCTCCAGAACACAGCTCCTGGACTGGTCTGGCCCCGCCACTGCTTCCTGTTATGTGGGGTGCCCACCCAGCACTGGCCAAGGGTGGGAGGGATATAGTGTTACAGCAGCTCTGGCTTGGGGAGCCCTGAGGTCTGGGCCCCAGAAGGGTTGCCACTCTTCACTCCTGCAGTTCAGGAGGATGTCACTGCCTGCAGCTCAGCAAGCCAGTCAGGAATGTGTCACAGCCACTTTTGCTCCTGCCATTCAGTGGGTCCTGAGCTCTTGTCCCATGACCAGGAAGAATGAGGTTATGCAGACCACTGGAGGGTGAGCAAGGTGGAAAGGAGCTTTATTGAGCGACTGAACAGCTCTCAGGAGACCTGAAGTGGGTAGCTTCTTCCCAAAGGCAGGTCATCCCTAGGAGTGTCTGAGTCTGGCTGAGACTGGGGTTTTAATATGCTCAGAATGGAGTAAGTGTATGCTGATTGGTCCATGGGCAGCCATGGGAGGGCCTGGAAAAAGCACTATTCAATTGGCCTAAAGGAATTGAAATTCTCACCTGGGTAGTGGACTCCAGCAGGAACTGGCAGCCTGGACCCCATGCTTTAGGCAGTCCCTGGCTTGAAGATGGGGTTTCACCAGGGACCTGCCCCTTCCCACTTAAGAACCTGTCTGCCTCCCACCTCCAATAACATGCCATCTGCAGTGCCCAGGGTGTCTAATGCTAAGGGGCACTTGCAAGCCCTTGCCGAGCTGCCCTCAGCACCCCCCACCTCTCTCCCTGAGCTCATCAGCGCCCAAAGTTTCAGATGGGGATAAGGCAGTGGGTTGGGGGAGCACTGGTGTGTCAGTGCCACCCCAAGTGTACGCACACTTAGCTGGGTCGTGACGGTGCCCGGGCTCAGCTACAACCATGCTCTGCACCAGAGCAGGCACCCAGCGTGGGGAGAGGCCAGGGAGCAGGAGCAGACACTTTCAAACCTGCAGGGGCAGAGAGCTTCCTGGGCCTCCAAGAGTGCAGGGATGCCTGGGTCATGGGCCGCAGCTGGGCAAGGGCAGCTGCAGCTACACCCAGGAGCATGGGCTCCTGCCCCACCAACTCAGTAGGGTGTGGGGCTCCTGGTGGACCGTCTGTTCCTGGACCCTGCTGGCTCCACAGAGTGTACAGCCCTGGCCCGCGGCTCCCCCGCTGTAGCTGGCATCTCCACAGCGGCCCCTCCAGATGAGCCACCACCACCATCATTGCCACACTTAATTTGTTGTGATGTGAGTTTCTTGTTCAGAAGCAATGCTGTGTAGAATACCATGATGGTGGATATGTCATTTTTGTAAGACCATGGATGATAGTTTTGGCAGAATCACTGTACACAAGGAAAGCAAATCCATATCCAGATTACTTATTCTGGTAAGAAGAAATCACTGCTCCTTCCATGGTGGAAGTGGTCCAGTGTAGTCAACTTGTCACCAAGTAGCTCGTTGCTCACCCCAGGGAATGGTGCCGTATCAAGGACTCTGCTGCTGGCCAATTGAGTACTCAGCCGTAACTGTATCAAGATTAACCTTGGTGAATGGAAATGCATGTTGCTGATTCCATGCATAACCTCTTCCTATGCTACCATGGCCACTTTGTTCATGAACCCTTTGAGCAATGGTATGAGTGGCTGGGAAAAGAGACCGACTTGCATCCACAGAAAGGGTCATTCTATGTCCTTAATTATTAAAATCTTCCTCTGCTGAGGTCATCCTTCAGTGAGCATTCATGTGGAACACACATGTCTTCACTTTCTCTGCCCATTCAGAGAAGACTACTCCCCTACCTCTTCCTCAGACTTTTCTTGTCACCAGTTTTCCATTCATGTTGCTTATAAGTCCCTTCCCATCCGGCCAGATCATTTGCCATAGCTCATGAATCAGTATAGATTCATATCTCTGACCATTTCTTCTTCTAAGCAAAATGAACAACCAGGTGCAGTGCTCAAAGTTCTGCCCACTGGGAGAATTTCCCTTCACCACTGTTTTTCAGGAACGTCACAGAGGGGGCCTGCAGTGCTGCAGCTGTCCACTCTCAGGTGGTGCCTGCATTTCATGCAGAACAATCTGTAAACCAGTCTTGAGGTTTCCCTTCCTCAGTCAACTTATTGTAGGGAACTCCCCATGAGGTCATAGAGGTGGGATGGGAGAGACAAGGTAGTATAGCAGGAGTTGGGGCCATAGGCATTTGCACCACTTCTTCACATAACTTACTTGTGCCTAACTCAAGCCTGATCTCGTATATGCCACTTCCATTTGATGATGGAGTGCTGCTAAGCATGCCCAACTTCATGGCTTGGTGGGTCAGATAACTCCTAGTTCATACTGGGAAGCTCAGGTTGCATAGATAGTAACTTGGTGGCCCATGGTTAAGCATTCGGTCTCTACTAAGGCCCAGTAGCAGGCCAAACACTGTTTCTCAAAGAAAGAGTAGTTATCTACAGGAGATGGCAAGACTTCGCTCCAAAGTTTTAAAAGTCTGTTGTGATTCACCTATACAGGCCTGTCAAAGGCTCTAAACAGCACCTCTATCAGCCATTGACACTTCAAGTATTATCAGATCTGCTAGATCATAAGGCCTAAGTGGCAGAGCAGCTTGGACAGTGACCTGGACTACTACAGAGCCTTCTTTTGTTCTGGTCCCACTCAAAACTAGCTGCTCTTCAGTTTCAGTTGGTAAATGGGTCAAAGTAGTGCACTGAAATGGGGAATATGTTGCCTGCATGATCCAAAGAGACCCACTAGGTGTTATGCCTTTGTTGCTGTTGTAGGAGGGGCTAGATGCAACAAATTATCCTTCACTTTACGTGGTGAAGGATACCCCACACTATTGGACCCCTAGAAATTTCAGTGAGGTGGAAAGTCCCTGAATTTTTGTCAAATTTATTTCCAGCTTCTGACACTCAAATGTCTTACCAATAAGGCTAGAATAGTTGCTACTTCTTGCTCAATAGATCCAGTGAGCATAATATCAACAATGTAATGAACTAGTGTGATATGTTTTGGAAGGGAAAGATAATCACATTACCCATGTACTAAATTATAACATAGAGCTGGAGAATTGATATATCCCTGAGGTAGGACAGTGAAGGTATATTGTTTACCATTCCAGCTGAAAGCAAACTGCTGCTGGTTGTCCTTATTGACAGGAATAGAGAAAAAGGCATTTGCCAGCTCAATAGCTGCATACCAGGTACCAGTGGATGTATTAATTTGCTCAAACAATGAAACTACATGTGGAACAGCAACTGCAATTAGAATCGCCATCTGGTTAAGGTTATGGTAATTGAGTGTCATTATCCAAGATCCACCTGATTTCTGTACAAATAGGCAAGTTGAGTGGGGATGTAGTAGGAATCACTACTCTCTATCTTTAAAGTCCTTGATGGTTGTAAGATTGCTTTCTTAAATGTTTAAAATAAATTTTTATAAAAAATTTCAGGCCCTACTTGGGCCTGAAGTTTCCTTTGTGGAAAAGTTTTAAATTACAAATTCAATTTCCTTAATAGGCACAAGACTAGTAAAATTTTTCTCTTTATTTTTGTTTTTCTTTTGGCAATTGGAGTTTTTTTTTTTTGAGACAGAGTCGCTCTGTCACCCAGGCTGGAGTGCAGTGTCATCTCGGCTCACTGCAAGCTCCGCCTCCCAGGTTCACGCCATTCTCCTGCCTCAGCCTCCCGAGTAGCTGGGACTACAGGCGCCTGCCACCATGCCCAGCTCATTTTTTGTATTTTTAGTAGAGATGGGTTTCACCGTGGTCTCGATCTGCTAAGTGCATTTGTCTTTTTTAAGATCTGCTAAAGATACAAAAAATTAGCCAGGCGTGGTGGCATGCGCCTGTAATCCCAGCTACTTGTGAGGCTGAGGCAGGAGAATCACTTGAACTTGGGAGCCGGAGGTTGCAGTGAGCGGAGACTGTGCCATTGCACTCCAGCCTGGGCGACAGGGTGAGACTCCGTCTGAAAAAAAAAAAAAAAAAGAAATGTCCTTACCTTTCCGGATGTTAATAAACCACAATTGTTTTCTTATGCTTACTGTTTACGTATCTATCTTCTCTATCCTTTCACTTTTAGCCTATCTCTGTCTTTACATTTCAGGTTGATCTCTTATGGATAGTATATTCACTTTTTTTTCAACTTTTATTTTGGATTCAGAGGATGCATGTGTAGGTGTGTTACATGGGTATATCACATGATGCAGAGGTTTGGGGTGCAGATGATTCTGTCACCCGGGTAGTGAGTGTAGTATCCAGTAGCTAGTTTTCAGCCTACACCCAACTCCCTCCCCTCTCTAGTAGTCCCTAGTGTCTATTGTTCCCATCTTTACATCTATGTGTACTCAATGTTTAGCTCCTACTTATATAAGTAAGAACATGCAGTATTCGGTTTTCTACTCCTACGTTATTTCACTTAGGATAATGGCCTCCAGCTGCATCTATGTTGCTGCAAAGGACATGATTTAATTTTTTTATTTTTTAAATATTTATTTATTTATTTATTTTGATACAGAGTCTTGCTCTGTCACCCAGGCTGGAGTGCAGTGGCATGATCTCCACTCACTGCAAGCTCCACCTCCTGGGTTCACACCATTCTCCTGACTCAGCCTCCTGAGTAGCTGGGGCTACAGGTGCCCACCACCACACCTGGCTAATTTTTTGTATTTTTAGTAGTGACGGGGTTTCACCATGTTAGCCAAGATGGTCTCGATCTCTTGACCTTGTAATCCACCCACCTCGGCCTCCCAAAATGCTGAGATTACAGGCATGAGCCATCGCGCCCAGCCGATTTCATTGTTTTTTGTGGCTGTGTAGTATTCCATGATGTATGTGTGCCACATTTTCTTTATCTGATTCACCATTGATGAGTACTTAGGTTGATTCCATGTTTTTGCTATTGTGAATAGCACTGCAATGGATGTATGAGTGCATGTGTCTTTTTGGTAGAATGATTTGTTTTCGTTTGTGTATATACCCAGTAATGGGATTGCTGGGTCAAATGGTTGCTCTATTTTAAGTTCTCTGATAAATCTCCAAACACAGAGAATGTTGGCCTGTAGTTTTCTTTTTTTATTGTGCCTCTGCCAGATTTTGGTATCAGGATGACGCTGGCTTCATAGAATGAGCCAGAGAGGAGGCTCTTCTCCATTTTTTGGTATAGTTTCCGTAGTATTTGTACCAGTTCTTCTTTGTACACCTGGTAAAATTGGACTGTGAACCCATCTGGTCCAGTGCTTTTTTTGGTTGGTAGGTTTTTTTAGTTACTGATTCAGGTTTGAAATTTGTTATTGGTCTGTTCACGTTTTCACTTTCTTCCTGGTTCAATCTTGAAAGGTTGTGTATTTCCAGGAATGTATCAATTTCCTCTACATTTTCTAATTTGTATGTATAGAGGTGTTCATAATAGTCTCTGGGGATCTTTTGTATTTCTATGGGATCAGTTGTAATGTTGTCATTGTCATATCTTATTGCACTTCTTTGGATCTTTTTCTTTTTTTGTTAATCTAGATAGTGGTCTAAATCTTGTTTATTCTTTCAAGAAGGAATTTTTGGTTTCATTGATCTTTTGTATGGATTTTGGCATCTCAATTTTATTCAGTTCTTATCTGATTTTAGTTATTTATTTTCTCCTGGTAGCTTTAGAGGTTTTTTTTTCTAGTTCTTCTAGGTGCAATGTTAGATTATTAATTTGAGATCTTTCTAACGTCTTGATGATGGCATTTAGCACCATAAACTTTCCTCTTAACACTGCTTTAGCTGCATCCCAAAGATTTTGGTAATTTGTGGCTTTATTTTCATTAATGTCAAAGAATTTTTTAATTTCTGCCTAAATTTAAATTTTCACCCATGAGTTATTCAGCAGCAAGTTGTTTAATTTCCATGTTTTTATGTAGTTTTGAGAGATCTTCTTGGTATTGATTTTTATTTTTATTACACTGTGAATTGTGAGTGTGCTTGGTGTGATTTCAGTGTTTTTTAATTTATTGAGACTTGCTTTATGACTGAGCTTGTGGTCAATCTTAGAATATGTTCTGTGTGCAGATGAGAAGAATGTGTGTTTTGTGGTTGTTGGGTAGTATTCTGTAGATATCTATTAGGTCTGACATGGTTTGGCTGTGTCCCTACCCAAATCTCATCTTTAATTATAGTTCTGATAATTCCCACATGTCATGGTAGGGACCAGGTGGAGACAATTGAATTATAGGGGTGGTTTCCCCCATACTATGCTCATGATAGTTACTCAGTTCTCATGAGATCTAATGGTTTTATAAGGAGCTTCCCGCTTCACTGAGCTCTCTTCTCTCTCCTACTGCCCTGTGACGAGGTGCCTTCTGCTGTGACTGTCAGTTTCCTGAGGCCTCCCCAGCCATGTGGAACTGTGAGTCATTTAAACGTCTTTATAAATTACCCAGTCTCAGGTGTGTCTTCATAGCAGCATGAGAACGGACTAATACAGTAAATTGGTATTGCAGAGAATGGGTTGCTGCTATAAAGATACCCCAAAACGAGAAAGCAACTTTGGAACTGGGTAACAGGCAGAGGTTGGAACAGTTTGGAGGTCTCAGAAGAAGACAGGAAAATGTGGGAAAGTATGGGACATTTCTAGAGACTTGTTGAATGATTTTGACCAAAAGGCTGATAATGATATGGACAGTGAAGTCCAGGCTAAGGTGGTCTTAGATGGAGATGAGGAGCTTGTTGAGAACTAGAGTAAAGGTGACTCTTGCTATGATTTAGCAAAGAGATTGGTGGCATTTTGCCCCTGCTGTAGAGATCTGTGGAACTGAACTTTAGAGGATGATTTAGGGTAACTGGCAGAAGAAATTTCTAAGCAGCAAAGCATTCACAAGGAAGCAGAACATAAAAGTTTCAAATATTCGCAACCTGATGATGCAATAGAAAAGAAAAACCCATTTTCTGGGGAGAAATTCAAGCCTACTGCAGAAATCTGCATAGGTAATGAGATATGTGAGATGTGTGATATGTGAGATTTGATCCTGTCATCATGTTGTTAACTGGTTGTTTTGTAGATTTTATTGTATATTGCTTTATATTGTCTGTGGGCTATGTGCTTAAGTGTGTTTTTGTTGTAGGAGGTATCAATCTTTCGCTTACCTGTTTAGTACTCTCTTAAGGACCACTTGTAAGACTGGTCTGCTGATAATGAATTCCCATTGTGTTTGCTTGTCTGAGAAGGATTGTATTTCTCCTTCACTTATGAAGCTTAATTTGGTGGAAAATGAAATTCTTGGTTGAAATTGCTTTTCTTTGAAGATGCTGAAAACAGGTCCCCAATCTCTTCTGTGTGTAAGATTTCTGCTGAGAGGTCTGCTGCTAGCCTGATGGGGTTCTCTAGGTAAGTGATCTGACCTTTTTCTCAGGCTGCCTTTAAGGTTTTTTCTTTTGTGTTCACCTGGTGAATCTCATGACCTATGCCTTAGTGACAGTTGTTTTGTATATTATCTCACAGGGATTCTCTGTATTTTTTGAATCTGCATATCAACCTCTCCAGCAAGAGTGGGAAATTTTTCATGGATTTTATCTTCAAAAATGTTTTCCAAATTGCCTACTGTCTCTCTTCTTCCTCTCAAGAATGCCAGTGAGTTATAGATTTGTTCATTTTACATAATCTCATATTTCTCAGAGGTTTTGTTCATTTTTAAAAAATTATTTTTTCTTTATTTTTGTCTGACTAAGTTGATTCAAAGACCCAGTCTTCAACCTCTGAGATTCCTTCCTTAGCTTAGCCGATTCTACTGTTAATGCTTCTGACTATATTATGAAACTCTTATTGTGAATTTTTCGTTTCCAAAAGTTTAGTTGAGTTCTTTCTTAAAATGACTATTTCACCTTTTGGTTCTTGGATTGTTTTTACTGTATTCTTTGGATTCTATGTATTGGGTCTCAATTTTCTTCTGGATCTCGATGAACTTCCTTGCCATTTAGATTCTGAATTCTATATCTGATATTTAGTCACATTTCTTGTTTCTTTTCTTTCTTTCTTTCTTTTTTTTTTTTTTTTTTTTTTTTTGAGACATAGTCTAGCTCTGTCACCCAGGCTCAAGTGCAATGGTGTGGTCTCAGCTCACTGTAACCTCCACCTCCCAGGTTCAAGCAATTCTCCTGCCTCAGCCTCCCAAGTAGCTGGGACTACAGGCATGTGCCAACACACCCAGCTAAATTTTGTATTTTTAGTAGAAATACGGTTTCACTATGTTGGCCAGACTGATCTCAAACTCCTGACCTCAGGTGATCCACCCACGTGGGCCTCCCAAAGTACTAGGATTACAGACATGAGCCACTGGTCATTTCAATCTGGTTAAGAACCATTGCTGGGGTACTAGGGTGCTCATTTGGTGATAAGGGGACAGCCTGGCTTTTTGAATTACCAGAGTTCTTGTACTGGTTCTTTCTCATCTGAGAGGGCTATTGTTCCTTTAACTGTGGTGTAAGTCGAGTATAGTTAGTTGGCTTTATTTCTGGTTGCTTTCAGAGGGCCAAGGCTCTGTACAGGATCTTTATTTGTGGCTGCTTTCTTGTCTTAGGTTCACAGGTGCTGTATACTGGCAAAATATTTTTGGTGTTTTAATTAGGGCTGTGATCCAGTACAGTAGATGGCACTTAAGAGTTATGGTGGGAGGTTCCAAGATGGCTGAACAGGAACAGCTCCAGTCTACAGTTCCCAGCGTGAGCAGCACAGAAGACAGGTGATTTCTGCATTTCCAACTGAGATGCCAAGTTCATCTCACTGGGGCCTGTCAGACAGTGAGTGCAGGACAGTGAGTACAGCCCAAGGAGCATGAGCTGAAACAGGGCGAGTCATCACCTCACCCAGGAAGTGCAACGGGTCAGGGAATTCCCTTTCCTAGCAAAGGGAAGCTGTGACAGATGGCACTTGGAAAATCGGGTCACTCTCACCCTACTACTGTGCTTTTCCAATGGTCTTAGCAAAAGGCACACCAGGGGAGTATATCCCGCACCTGGTTCAGAGGGTCCCATGCCCATGGAGCCTCACTCATTGCCAGCACAGCAGTCTGAGATCAAACTTCAAGGCAGCAGTGAGGCTGGGGGAGGGGAGCCCCGCCATTCCTGAGGCTTGAGTATGTAAACAAAGAGGCCAGGAAGCTCAGTCTGGGTGGAACACACTGCAGCTCAAGGAGGCCTGCCTGCCTCTGTAGACTCCACCTCTGGGGACAGGGCATAGCTGAACAAAAGGCAGCAGAAACTTCTGCAGACTTAAATGTCCCTGTCTGACAGCTTTGAAGAGAGTAGTGGTTCTCCCAGCACAGAGTTTGAGATCTGAGAACGGACAGACTGCTTCCTCAAGTGGGTCCCTGACCCCGAGTAGCCTAACTGGGAGGCACCTCCCAGTAGGGGCCAACTGACACCTCACATGGCCAGGTGCCCCTCTGAGATGAAACTTCCAGAGGAATGATCGGGCAGCAACATTTGCTGTTCTGCAAAATTCGCAGTTCTGCAGCCTCTGCTGCTGATACCCAGGCAAGCAGGGTCTGGAGTGGACCTCCAGCAAACTCCAACAGACCTGCAGCAGAGGGTCCTGACTGTTAGAAGGAAAAATAACAAACAGAAAGGACATCCACACCAAAACCCCATCTGTACATCACCATCATCAAAGACCAAAGGTAGATAAAACCACAAAGATGGGGAGAAACCAGAGCAGAAAAGCTGAAAATTCTAAAAATCAGAGTGCCTCTTATCCTCCAAAGGAACGCAGCTCCTGACCAGCAATGGAACAAAGCTGGATGGAGAATGACTTTGACGAGTTCAGAGAAGAAGGCTTCAGATGATCAAACTTTGCTGAGCTAAAGGAGGATGTCCAAACCCCTTGCAAAGAAGCTAAAAACCTTGAAAAAAGATTAGACGAATGGCTAACTAGAATAACCAGTGTAGAGAAGACCTTAAATGACCTGATGGAGACGAAAACCATGGCACAAGAACTATGTGATGCATGCATAAGCTTCAGTAGCCAATTCGATCAACTGGAAGAAAGGGTATCAGTGATTGAAGATCAAATGAATGAAATGAAGTGAGAAGAGAAGTTTAGAGAAAAAACAGTAAAAAGAAATGAACAAAGCCTCCAAGAAATATGGGACTATGTGAAAAGACTAAATCTACATCTGATTGGTGTACATGAAAGTGACGGGGAGAATGGAACCAAATTGGAAAACACTTCAGGATATTATCCAGGAGAACTTCCCCAACCTAGCAAGGCAGGCCAACATTCAAATTCAGGAAATACAGAGAATGCCACAAGGATTCTCCTCGGGAAAGGCAGCTCCAAGACTCATAATTGTCAGATTCACCAAAGTTGAAATGAAGGAAAAAATGTTAAGGGCAGTCAGAGAGAAAGATTGGGTTACCCACAAAGGGAAACCCATCAGACTAACAGCAGATCTTTCAGCAGAAACTCTACAAGCTGGAAGAGAGTGGGGGGCAATATTCAGCATTCTTGAAGAAAAGAATTTTCAACCCAGAATTTCATATCCAGCCAAACTAAGCTTCATAAGTGAAGGAGAAATAAAATCCTTCACAGACAAGCAAATGCTGAGAGATTTTGTCACCACCAGGCCTGTCTTACAAGAGCTCCTGAAGGAAACACTAAACATGGAAAGGAACAACTGGTACCAGCCACTGCAAAAACATGCCAAATTGTAAAGACCATCAATGCTAGGAAGAAACTGCATCAACTAGCAAGCAAAATAACCACCTAACATCATAATGATAGGATCAAATTCACACATAACAATATTAACTTTAAATGTAAATGGGCTAAATGGTCCAATTAAAAGACACAGACTGGCAAATTGGATAGAATCAAAATCCGTCAGTGTGCTGTATTCAGGAGACCCATCTCATGTGCAGAGAAACACATAGGCTCAAAATAAAGGGATGGAGGAAGATCTACCAAGCAAATGGAAAAAAAAAGGAGGGGTTGCAATCCTAGTCTCTGATAAAACAGACTTTAAACCAACAAAGATCAAAAGAGACAAAGAAGGCCATTACATAATGGTAAAGGGATCAATTCAACAAGAAGAGCTAACTATCCTAAATATATATGCACCCAACACAGGAACCCCCAGATTCATAAACCAAGTCCTTAGAGATTTACAAAGAGACTTACACTCCCACACAATAATAATGGGAGACTTTAACACCCCACTGTCAACATTAGACAGATCAACGATACAGGAAGTTAACAAGGATATCCAGGAATTGAACTCAGCTCTGCACCAAGCAGACCTAATAGACATCTACAGACCACTCCACCCCAAATCAACAGAATATACATTCTTCTCAGCACCACATCGCACTTATTCCAAAATTGACCACATAGTTGGAAGTAAAGCACTCCTCAGCAAATGTAAAAGAACAGAAATTATAACAAACTGTCTCTCAGACCACAGTGCAATCAAACTAGAACTCAGGACTAAGAAACTCAATCAAAACCGCTCAACTACATGGAAACTGAACAACCTGCTCCTGAATGACTACTGGGTACATAATGAAATGAAGGCAGAAATAAAGATGTTCTTTAAAACCAATGAGAACAAAGACACAACATACCAGAATCTCTGGGACACATTTAAAGCAGTGTATAGAGGGAAATTTAAGCACTAAATGCCCACAAGAGAAAGCAGGAAAGATCTAAAATTTACACCCTAATATCACAATTAAAAGAACTAGAGAAGCAAGAGCAAACACATTCAAAAGCTAGCAGAAGGCAAGAAATAACTAAGATCAGAGCAGAACTAAAGGAGATACAAAAAATACCCTTCAAAAAAATCAATGAATCCAGGAGCTGATTTTTTGAAAAGATCAACAAAATTGATAGACTACTAGCAAGATTAATAAAGAAGAAAAGGGAGAAGAATCAAGTAGACGCAACAAAAAATCATAAAAGGGATATCACCACCAATCTCACAGAAATACAAACTACCATCAGAGAATACTATAAACACCTCTACACAAATAAACTAGAAAATCTAGAAGACATGGATAAATTCCTGGACACATACACCTTCCCAAGACTAAACCAGGAAGAAGTGGAATCCCTGAATAGACCAATTAGAGCCTCTGACATTGAGGGAATCATTAATAGCCTACCAACCAAAAAAAGTTCAGGACCAGATGGATTCACAGCCGAATTCTACCAGAGGTACAAGGAGGAGCTAGTACCATTCCTTCTGAAACTATTCCAATTAATAGAAAAAGAGGAATTCCTCCCTAACTCATTTTATGAGGCCAGCATCATCCTGGTACCAAAGCCTGGCAGAGACACACACACAAAAAAGAGAATTTTAGACCAATATCCCTGATGAACATTGATGCAAAAATCCTCAATAAAATACCGGCTAACCGAGTCCAGCAGCACTTCAAAAAGCTTATCAACCATGATTAAGTGGGCTTCATCCCTGGGATGCAAGGTTGGTTCAACATATGCAAATCAATGAACATAATCCATCATATAAACAGGACCAAAGACAAAAACTGCATGATTATCTCAATTCATGCAGAAAAGGCCTTCAACAAAATTCAACAGCTCTTCATGCTAAAAACTCTCAATAAACTAGGTATTGATCTCAATAGAAGCTATTTATGACAAACCCACAGCCAATATCATACTGAATGGGCAAAAACTGGAAGCATTCCCTTTGAAAACTGGCATAAGACAGGGATGCCCTCTCTCACCACTTCTATTCAACATAGTGTTGGAAGTTCTGGCTAGGGCAATCAGGCAAGAGAAAGAAATAAAGGGTATTCAGTTAGGAAAAGGAGAAGTCAAATTGTCCCTGTTTGCAGAGGACATGATTGTATATTTAGAAAACCCCATCTTCTCAGCCCAAAATCTCCTTAAGCTGATAAGCAACTTCAGCAAAGTCTCAGGATACAAAATCAATGTGCAGAAATCCCAAGCATTCCTATACACCAATAACAGACAGAGAGCCAAATTATGAGTGAACTCCCATTCATAATTGCTTCAAAAAAAAAATAAAATACCTAGGAATCCAACTTACAAGGGATGTGAAGGACCTCTTCAAGGAGAACTACAAACCACTGTTCAATGAAATAAAGGAGGACACAAACAAATGGAAGAACATTCCATGCTCATGGATAGGAAGACTCAATATCGTGAAAATGGCCATACTGCCCAAGGTAATTTATAGATTAAATGCCATCCCCATCAAGCTACCAATGACTTTCTTCACAGAATTGGAAAAAGCTACTTTAAAGTTCATATGGAACCAAAAAAGAGCCTGCATTGCCAAGTCAATTCTAAGCCAAAAGGACAAAGCTGGAGGCATCATGCTACCTGACTTCAAACTGTACTACAAGGATACAGTAACCAAAACAGCATGGTACTGGTACCAAAACAGAGATATAGACCAATGGAACAGAACAGAGCCCTCAGAAATAATACCATACATCTACCACCATCTGATATTTGATAAACTTGACAAAAACAAGAAATGGGGAAAGGATTCCCTATTTAATAAATGGTGCTGGGAAAACTAGCTAGCTATATGTAGAAAGCTGAAACTGGATCCCTTCCTAACACCTTGTACAGAAATTAATTCAAGATGGAATAAAGACTTAAATGTTAGACCTAAAACCATAAAAGCCCTAAAAGAAAACCTAGGTAATACCATTCAGGACATAGGCATAGGCAAGGACTTCATGTCTAAAACACCAAAAGCAATGGCAACAAAAGCCAAAATTGACAAATGGGATCTAATTAAACTAAAGAGCTTCTGCACAACAAAAGAAACTACCATCAGAGTGAACAGGCAACCTACAGATTGGGAGAAAATTTTTGCAATCTACCCATGTGACAAAGGGCTAATATCCAGAATCTACAAAGAACTTAAAGAAATTTACAAGAAAAAAATCAAACAACCCAATCAAAAAATGGTTGAAGGATATAAACAGACACTCTCAAAAGAAGACATTTATGCAGCCAAGAGACACATGAAAAAATGTTCATCATCAATGGCCATCAGAGAAATGCAAATCAAAACCACAATGAGATACCATCTCACACCAGTTAGAATGGTGATCATTAAAAAGTCAGGAAACAACAGGTGCTGGAGAGGCTGTGGAGAAATAAGTACACTTTTACACTGTTGGTGGGGCTGTAAACTAGTTCAACCATTGTGGAAGACAGTGTGGTGATTCCTCAAGGATCTAGAACTAGAAATACCATTTGACCCAGCCATCCCATTACTGGGTATATACCCAAAGGATTATAAATCCTGCTGCTATAAAGACACATGCACACATATGTTTATTGTGGCACTATTCACAATAGCAAAAACTTGGAACCAATCCAAATGTCCATCAGTGATAGACTGGATGAAGAAAATTTGGCATATGTACACTATGGAATACTATGCAGCCATAAAAAAGGACGAGTTCATGTCCTTTGTAGGGACATGGATGAAGCTGGAAACCATCATTCTCAGCAAACTACCACAAGGACAGAAAACCAAACACCACATGTTCTCACTCATAGGTGGGAATTGAAGCACTTGGACACATGATGGGGAACATCACACCCAGGCCTGTCATGGAGTGAGGGAAGAGGGGAGGGATAGCATTAGGAGATGTACCTAATGTAAATGATGGTTAATGGGTGCAGAACACCAACATGGCACATGTGCACATATGTAACAAACCTGCATGTTGTGCACAGGTACCCTAGAACTTAAAGTATATACAGAAAAAAAAAAAAGCATTTTAACCGACTTGAGCCAAGACCCCCCAGGACCGTGCAAAATCCTCCTGTCTTCCTCATCCTGAGACACAGCTTACCTGCTGTGGTTCTCTCCCTTCCTGCCTTGAGTTCTGTTAACTTAGTTTTGCTTTATCAGCAGATGGTTTGATGATGCATTAGATAGCTCAACAGGTATCCCAAGAGCAAAGAGATCAATAGTGAAATGAGCTTGGGAAATACTGTATACCAATTCTACCTGTGTGGAAATTATAATCATGTTAGCATAATAAAGCTTCTGAGAAGTTCAAAAATAATAATAAATAAATACACTCTCTATGCTGAAGAGAAAAAAAAAGAGTGATGGCTAGGAGGTAGGCCCTTAGCCATGTGGCTTTTTTGTATTTCAGCACATTTGCTGTAGTGCTCTGTGGTGGGTCAGAGGAGAGAGATGACTCCCTCACTGGGTTCACTCTTGGGTCTTGGATTAGCCCCCTCCAATCACTGGAGCCACCCCTGTGTTTCCTTTGTTAGATGTTCTGGGCCACAGGGCTCCCTTGGGGAAAGGCATGGCTGACAGACTACCCGCTTCCTGGGCTGGCCCTGCCGAGGAAGGCATGCCCTGCTCCCGCACCAGCCCACCAACCCAAGCATCTAACCTCTGTCAGTGTTCTGAGATTGGGGACTCTTTCCCGACTTGGGTACCACCAAGCCAGTGGGTCTTCCCTGGCTAGGAGTAGTGGGGGATAGGATTCACAGTCTGCCATCCAGGCAGTTCCCTGGGGAACACAGAGCTGTCCCCATCCGTAGGATTCAAGTTGGGGTGGAACTCCCTGAACCCACACTGGAAGCCCAAGCCAGCAAGACTTGCCTGGCTAGGCACAGTGGGGACACGGGGAGTCACAAGATCTGCCACCAGTGTGTTTCCCAAGGGAACACAGAGCTGTGCCCACTCACAGAATTCAAGCAGGGAGCACAGTTGCTGTTCTGGAAGCTGAGTGGAGCCTTCTCTGGCAAGAAGGAGTGGGGCAGTCGGACTGCCTCCCAGCACCATGACTGTAGCCTCTATTGGCATTATGGCATCTTGTACTGGGCTGCTCAGGGATTCAGGGACTGTGGGGCTCCCTGTGGTCTTGAAGGGTGCCTCTGCAAAAACTCCAGGTGGCTGGCTGTGTCAGTCTAGAGACTGAGAGGAGGATGTCAAAGGGCTTCTCCCCTTCCTAGGATTGCAAAGGTTCCAATGGGAGTGTGGATCCCCCAGGAACTCTTATCATATCACTCTTTCCATGTGTTAGGGAGCTTCTCCTGGCTCCCCACTAGTCCCAGGTGGGTGGCTGCTCAGAATATTTAGTTCATTTACATGTAACATAATTACTAGTTTTAAGTATACTGTCTCATTATTTTTTTGTTTAGTTGTAGCATCTGTTTTCTGTTCCTGTTTCTCCTTTTCTGACTTCTTTTAAGTTGATGGAATACTTTTTAGTATTCCATTTCAATTCCACTAATTTTTTTTAAAGCTATACGTGTGTATGTGTGTGTGTGTGTGTGTGTGTGTGTGTGTCTGTGTTGTTGTTGTTGTTGTTTGGTTTAGTGATTGCTCTGGAAATTACAATATGAATTCCTAATTTTCACAGTCTCTTTGGAGTAATATTGTACAACTTCATATAAAATGTGAGCATCTTGTCACAGTTAAGTTCCACTTTTCATGCCCTTATCCTTTGTGCTATTCTTGTCATGTATTTTATATCTACCTAGGATATAAACTCTGTGATAAAGTTATATAATTTTTGCTTTGAACAGTCTATGGCCTTTCAAAGAAGTTAAGGGAAAGTGTTAAAACATGATGTTTTTTATTTACCCACATATTTGTGGCTACTAGTGCTCTTGATTCCTTCCTGCAGATTTGAATTTCCATTTGGTGTCATTTCTCTTTAGCCTGAAAAGCTTTCTTTAGCCTTTTTTATTAGCACATATTTACTGGTGTCCATTTCTTTCCATTTTTATTTATAAAATTTATTTCAGTCTTATTTATGGGGAATATTTTTGCTTGGTATAAAATTCTGAGTTGATAGTGTTTCTTTTATTCAGTACTCTAAAGATGGCTTTCAATTGTCTGCTGGCCTCTAATAATTTTTATGAGAAGTTGGTAATCATATGTGTAATTTACCCCCATTTGTAATTGTCTTAGCCAGTTTAGGCTGCTATAACAAATTACCATAGACTGGATAGCTTAAACAACAGACATTTATTTCACCTAGTTCTGGAGGCTAGGAAGTCTAAGGTCAAGGCTCCAGCAGATCTGCTATCTGGTGAGGGCCCACTTCTTGGTTGCAGGTGCTGACTTCTCATTGTATCCTCACATGGCAGAAAGAGAGCAAGCTAGCTCTCTGGCTTCTTATAAAGACACTAATCCCCTCCATCAAGGTTCCACCCTCATGTCTAATGATCTCCCAAAAAACCCATGTCCAAATACCGTCAAGTTGGAGATTAGATTTTAACCTATGAATTTGGGAGGAGACACAAACCTCCCATCTCTAATAGTAATGTATCTCTTTGTTTCATGGCTGCTTTTAATATTGTCTCTTTATCTTTGGATTTTAGAGTTTGACTATAATGTTCCCAGATGTAGTTCTCTTTGTATTCATCCTTCTTGGAGTTTACTGAGTTTCTTGGATCTGTAGTTTGGTGCTTTTTCATCAGATTTGGAGAAATTTTGACTATTATTTCTTCAAATGTTTTTCCTGCTCCATTATTTCTATTATTTTTCCATAAAACTCCTGTAGTATGTATATTAGATGTGATTGTCCCATAGACCACTGAAGTCTGTTCAATTTTTAAGCCTATCCTTTATCTTCAGATTGGATGGTTTCTATTTATCTCTCTTCAAGTGTATTTATCATTTAATCTGAAGTCTCCAATCTGCTGCTAAACTTATCTGGCAAAATTTTCCTTTCACATATATACTTTCAGTTTTTGAATTTCCATTTACTTATATTCTGTGTTTCCTGTTTCACTGCTCAGATTCCACATCTGTATACTCATTTTGACTATCTTTTACTTTAAGTCTTTGATCCTATTTGTAGTAGCTGCTTTAAGGTCATAGTCTAATAATTCCAACATCTGGATAGTCTTGGATTCTTTTCTTATTTTTTTCTTTATTTCTTTAGTTTGGGTACAGTTTTCTGTTTGTGTGTCTAGTAAAATTTTACTGTAGCCTGAACATTATAGATGATACATTATAGGAATGCTAGTCTATGTGTTGAGTATTGAATTTTATTGTAGCTTGTTAAATCACTGGTAGATCCTTTTTGGTTCTGTCAGGCTCACTTTTGTTCTATGTTAGGGAAGGTCTATTTTGGTTTTGATTTAGTCTTAGGTATGCTCTTTCTCTGTGCTATAGTCCTTACTCCTAAGGTTCCTATTTCTAAGTAGAGACTTTGTTCCTAAGGCGTCGTTTTTCTGCAATGTTGACTGAATTCTAGATTGGGAAACTCCAGTATCTCCCAGCACCACACAATCTCTGGTATTACCATTCACCTTTCAACCTTGCGGCAATCGATCTCTGCTAGACCTCAGGAAGATTTGACCTGTGCAAGGATCCATGGTGCATTCTCACTCAGACTTTTGAGACTTCCCCTCTGCACAGTTGCTTCTCTAGCACCCAGGATCACAAATTCCAACTGTTTTAGCAGCCTGGAATCTCTGCCTCACCTGTTCACTCTGCTTTCATTTCATTTCCCTTTGTTGTGGCAAGAATATGTCCCAGGCAGAGAGTGGGGGAAATTGTGGGGCTCACCTCATGTTTCCCTTCTGTCAGGAATATCAGTCCTATGATGCTGATATGGTTTAGATCTGTGTCCTCACCAAATCTCATGTGAAATGTAATCCCCAGTGTTGGAGGTCGGGCCTGGTGGCAGGTATTTGGATCATGGGGGCAGATCCCTCATGAATGACTTAGCTTCATTCCTTTAGTGATGAATGAATTCACATGAGATCTGGTTGTGTGAAAGTGTGTGGCATCTCCCACTCTCTCTTTCTCTTACTCCCACTGAAACCGTGTGAGCCGCCTGCTCTCTCTTCACCTTCTATCATGATTGTAAGTTCCCTGTGGCCTCCCAAGAAGCAAATGCTGGTGCTGTGCTTCCTGTACAGCCTACAAAACTGTGAGTCAGTTAAACCTCTTTTTTTAAAATAAATTATCCAGTCTCAGGTATTTCTTTATAGCAACACCCAAGAGTGGTCTACACAGAAAATTGGTACTAAGGAATGGAGTGTTGCTATGAAGATACCTAAAATTGTGGAAGCAGTTTTGGAACTGGGTAATGAGCAGAGATTGGAAGAGTTTGGAGGGCTCAGCAGAAGAAAGGAAGATAAGGGAAAGTTTGCAACTTCTTAGAGCCTGGTTAAATGATTGTGACCAAAATGCTGATAGTGACATGGACAATGAAGGCCAGACTGATGAGGTCCCAGATGGAAATGAGGAACTTATTTGTGAACTAGAGCAAAGGTCATGTGTGTTAGGCCTCAGCAAAGTGCTTGGCTGCATTCTGTTCTTGCTCCAGGGATCTGTGGGAGTTTGAACTTAAGAGTGATGATTTAGGGTATCTGGCAGTGGAAATTTCTAAGCAGCCTGCACAACTGTGAGCCAATTAAACCTCTTTTCTTATAAATTATTCAGTCTCTGTATTTCTTTATAGCAATGCAAGAACAGCCTAATACAGATGCCTGTTTTTCTTTTTCCAAAAACAATGGCCTCATATATTTTGCTCATTGTTACAGTTTATTTCAGTGGGAAGGAAAGTCAGGTATCAGTTATTCTGTCATTGTGGGACACTAAAGTCTATGAACACGTTATCTTAAAACCATTTTTGAAATATGGTTACACACACACACAGACATACACACACACACTTGCTTGTATGTGATGCTTGCCACTGAGAAGACCAAACTTCTATAAAGAAAAATAAGGTTATCTGTGATCTTCTTTAATAAATATTTTCAAAATATTGCAATTGAAAATGTAACACCATTAATTCACTCATCAAATAGCTAAGTAGTGTCTACATTTTGTATTTGTCAAAGAAAGATAAAATCAATTCCAGAAATATTCTTGATAATACTTTTATAAGGCTCTGAAAGTGGCATAAAGAAAATAAGGCAGGGCCTGAGATCGGGAGACTTTTGTTGTATCAGGAAAGACAGGTCACATGTACAAAACGAGTTAAATATGAAGGCAAGGCAGAATATGATTATATGCTAAGCCTGGTTGGAACAAATACATGAGGCAAGCCTGGCTTAAATTCCCCTTATAGCTGGAGGGGCACCTCTGCATCAAACACGATTGCCCCCACACACCCAAGTCTTAGGAACTGGACTAAAATTGGACACCTAACCCAAAGGGTACCAACCTATAGATAGGCCTTAACCAGTGAGATTTCCCACTAAGGATTTGAATGGAATGGGCACTAGTTCAAGCCAAAGTCATGGCCAAGTTGTAGCTATGAAGAAGTAAGAACCATAGGTGAGCAGTCTTCAGAGAGACTAGGGTAGATACACCAAGAGAAATAGCAATATTCCAGAGGTAGAGGGAAAACTATAGCATTCTACCTGATAATTTTCCAGTTCGGTCTTCTTTGTGCTTCTAATATTAAATTCCTATAATAGTCTACAGTATCCTTTCAATAACTCTCTTTTTACTTGAGATGGTTTTAGTGTTTGGTTTTCTTCCCATATAGTGAAATACACTCTAACTAGAATCATGGTTTAGATGAAAAGTGCTGTAGGAATTCAGCCAAGATAGAAATTACTCCAGGCTACAGAAGTCAAAGAAGGCTTCATGGAGGAGATCAAACTGAAGATTCATCTCAAAGAAAAAGCTAGTTTGAATAGAATAGTGTGTGGGTGACCTTTGCATGCCTCAAAAATGCCCTTTGTAGTCCATATTATACAAGCTTTAAAAATAAACCACTAACTTAAATTTTGTATTATGTTCCCATCAGTCATTGACGGTTTCTCCTTTATTTGCTTCCCATGTGAGAGGAACCATCTAGTTCTTTGAGTGGTGTCAGGGTTTCAATATGTTCTGTTTTACTGTCTTTTGGTTTTGTATGTTACACTTCGGCCAAAGAGCTGCAGTCAAAAGTTACAGAAACGCTATTAAAATGCCATGGAATTATTTTTATTTTCACTCTATCTTGGCTGACCCTCATATATTTATTACCTGCTTATAAAATGTAGAATCATTTTGGGTAGTACTAGCACTAAATGAGCATTGGAACACTAGGTTTTAATTCCAGTTTGAATAATTGCTTTGCTGCTTCCCAGAATTTTGACTCACTTTCCCCATCTGTAAAGAGAATGAGTATTGAAGTTCTTAGACCTTGCATCATGTCAGAATAATGTGTCATTATGGGAACTAATGAGATCATGTTCATAAGAGGATTTGATTTCTTCATTGTGGTAAAACATCAGAGATGGCAAATCCACCCAGCAATTGTTGTCATAATAATTATAGTAAGCAATTAAAAAACGTACAACAGTGGTGGTGGTCTACTTTTTCTGTAATTATAAAGAAGATTAGGAAGGGAGAAGGAAGAGGTTGAGAAATGAAAACCAGACTTGCTTTGAATGAGATAGCATCTGACTTTCCCCTGGAGGTAGAGGCAGATAAGCAGTCTCCGAAGGAATAATTTCCTAATCCTTTACTCTGCATCACTACAACCTTCCCACTGTCTCCTTTGAGAGGGCACCAATGAAAACAGCTCTGTCCTTAACTAATGCTTTCCTATTTGTTGGGATAAATGGTGACATTTGGTGTAATGGTATTGCAGGTCAGTTTGAACAATTGCTTGCTGTGAAGAGATCCTGAAGTAGAAGGCAGAAACTGTAAGCAACACCAGATAGGAACAGTATGAAATTTGCAATGCCCAAAGAAATAAGGGCTTCATTTTGCAGGTTTTGGATGGTCTGTGTTTATGTACAGAGAGCATTCTGACATGTGTTGGCAGAAATATCAGGCAAGGCTGCGTGAGTGATAATGTTCCCGGAAGAGAAAAACCAGGAACTAGAAGGCAACCAACTATCATAAAAGTAATTAATTGTTTTACTTTTTAATGGTCTGGCAAGATTGCCTTTTTAAAAAAATGAATCATACAAATGGGACCGTGATGTCAGACAGACTGTCCATTGAGACTTAAGAGACTAGTTCCTGTTATAAATTATTATAATGAGTTCATTTCTAAAATGTTTTATGAGGTTGAGAAGTGTGGTGTCAAATTATTTTTCTTAAATCTCTCATTGCTTTAAATGGCTTTCAGAGTACATTTCAGGGTAACATTTCCTTTCAGAAATTCCTTCCAAGTTTAGTGGCTGTTGTTTTACCAATCAGGTCTTTCTCCAAGGATGGTTTTAGTGCACGATTTTTCATGACTCAGCTTAAAATGAACAAGACCTCATTGTTGGCTTTCTTGTTTTCGCACCAGCATTATTGACAAGATCTGCATAACTCTTGGAAAAAGGTCTGTTGTCTAACCAAGCTACTATGGAAACCTGATCCAGGCCATTTAGAAGCCTGATGCCTTTTCCTCTTGAATTTGTGAAGAAGTTTGAGACTGGTCAAAGTTCCCTTAGAAAATATTCATCAAGGCAGAGGGGCACAGCTTGTTCACTGCATTTCACTTTTCATCTTAAATAAGCTTTGCAAATAGACTCACTGGCCCAGGGTGAAGGGGGCACTGCCTGAGAGGGCATTATAAAGCATGAAGATTTCACTTATTTTGTTCTTTATGTTCTGACTGGGCAGGAGCAGGGAGGAGCAACAGCTTGGCTTCTTTTTTTCTCTCTTTTTTTTTTTTTTAAGCACACTTACCAAAGTGATGGTTGGAAAATATTGTAGATGCCTGCTCTACATCAGTAAATAATTCTATATTCATTAGAAGCATTGAAGCTTTACTTCAAACCTACAGGTTCTAAAGAGAAGCCCAGAAATGCAGCCTACACTCTGCTGTCCCTTAAGAATCTTCCTTCCCCCACCCCTTTCCTTAAATACCAAATTGAAAAAGAACAGAACACTTGGGGAAGATGAAGAAAGAGTCCATGCATCACCTTGGGAGCCTACTCTGCCTTATAGATAGAGAAGCACTAGGAATGCCCTAAGCTGTGTCTAGTCAAGGGCTTTGCTCAATAAATTCTTCAGGCCACTTCCTTTTTTTGTTTATTGCCAAGTATTCTGAGGTCTTAAAAGAGTAGAGGGAGACTTCACTGCCAGTATCTTTAGGTATAAATCTCATCCCAGTAAACAAGGCTTGCACAATTTATAATGTGGCTATTCATCACTATTTATGATTCATATGTACTTAACACTTTATGATGACTCTGACCACAGCCGTCTCTCATGGAACATATGCCAGAGGAGTAGAACCTTGGGGATGTCTCCTGTTAACATTGACAGGATTCCTTACTGCATGGCAACTGGGAACTGAGGGTCTGTGAGTGAGCGATGGCCTCCTTCTTGAGACTGATGTGCATAATGTGCCTGTGGTATGCTTGGTGGGGTACAAAACCTGAGGAGATCACAGTTTTCTTCCATCCTTCCTAGAGGTGATGATATGACCCCACTATTATCTGGGGTAAATGGGATAACTAACCGACTCTACCTATAATTCTTGCCAATATTTCAAACTCTTTTTCCTGCCAGATCTTTTATGCAAGATGGAAAATCACTGCTATTGAGGTTTGTCTTTCTCCACTCCTTTGCTCAAGTTATGCAGATCTTGTCAATAATACTGGTGCAAAAACAAAGCAAGTGAAAGAGTTTGAATAGTCTGATGCTGGATTATCCTGCTTCGGTGAGCAGGAACCGCAGTCATTTCTGTACCACAGGTACAGCTGTCACTGGGGTGCAGTTTGGCCTTTCTCAGATTTCTCTGAGGAGGAGGAAGTTTTCCCCACAGTTTCCTTTGTAGACTCTAAACTGTTGGTTCAAAGGCTTTGAGAAGGTGGTCAGATTCCTGGCAGACTCAATGACAGGCAGATTCTGAGTCTGGGGGAAAAACTATTGTATTATAAAATATTAGATCATTAACTGACTATCAATCACCAAATTTTGTTGGGTACCTACCAGGCACTGTTTTAGATGCTTGGGATGCATCACTGAACATAAGAGACAAAAATTCCTGCCCTCATGGTGCTTACATTTAAATGGGAACAACAACAATAAAAAAAATAAGTAAATAATAAGGCAAGGGATATTGGAATGTTGGAAGGGTATATTTCTGATTGTGAGCAGCACTGATTAACCAGGGTGGCCAAGATAGATCTCATCAAAGAGTGAAATTTGAGGAAAGAGTTGAAGGAGGTGAGGGAGTTAGCCTCAGAGATATCTGGAGGGAGAGTGTCCAGATGGAAGGGACAGACCAGACAAAGGCCTTAGACAAGAGACTGCTGGTGCATTTGAGGACAGCAAAGAGGCCATGTAGCTGGAGCACAGTGAGTAACGGGGAGAGTAACAGGAGAGGAGATCAAAGGCAGTGGGGTGGGACACAACAGGTAGAGAGAGAGCTGTGAGCCATCGTAAGGACCTCAGCTTTTACTCTGCGTGAGATGATCAGCCACTGGACAGTTTGAGCAGAGGACTGACATGACCTGTCCTTTTTAAAGGTTCATTCTAGCTTCTGTACTAAGAATAGGCTCTGGGAGAATGAGGGTGGAAGCAGAGACCAGTTAGAAGGATGAGGCAATAATCAAGGTGAGAGATGATAGGGTGCCTCAGAGCAGAGTGATAGGAATGGCAGAGGAGACAGAAAGGGAGGACTCTGGATATACTTTTAAAGGTAAATCCGAAAGAATTTCCTGATGGGCGAATGAGTAAGTGAGTGAGTGAGTAAATGTCCTCTAGTTTCAGACAGTACTATGATAAGCCTGAGCGGGAGAAAAAAATTCAGTGTCCAGTAATAGCCACCCCCATGCTTCAGTTGGCCCTGGGGAGCAAGAGTAGAAACAGCAACAGATCCATGACTGGTCTGGCTCTGCTTGGTCCTGACCCGTCCTGAACCTCTGGCTTGTCTTGCTGACTGCTTGGCCCCGGACACCTTCGGAATGATACATCAAAATAATATTAAATTTATACTTTACAGTTTATTTATCTCACAGATATATATATATATGTAGCACCTGTTTTGTGCCAGCTGCCGATCTGGAAGCTGAGGATAAGAGACTTGGAATCACACATTGGTTTATTCAACCGTGCTGGGATCTCTGCTTAGTGCTTCATGATGATCTCATTCAATTTCCCATTCAATTTCTCCCGACAACTCTTTGAGATATAGACTGTTTTCATCCATTTTACAGATGAGGAAACTGGGGCTTAGAAAAGTTAAATAGCTTTCCAAGGTCACACAGGTAGGACAGGGTGTATGATTTGAATCTAGGTGTGGGTGACCCAGGCTCCATGCTCAAAAACAGAAGTTGGCAACCTCTTTCTGTAAAGTGACAGAAAATGTGTTTAGGCTTTGTGGACCATGTAGTTTCTGTTCCAGCTACTCTGTTGTTGTGCTAATGCAGTCATAGGCAATATATAACCACCAATGAGAATGGCTGTATTCCAGTAAAACACTTTATTTACAGAAACTGAAATTAAAATTTCATATAATTTTCATGTCATGAAATATTATTATTCTTTTTATTCATTCCAACTTTGTAAAAGTGTAAACCCTTCTTAGATTGTAGCTCATTAAAAACAGGCAGTGAGCTGGACTTGGCCCTGGGTCATAGTTGTCAATCCCTGCTCTAAAAGATAAAGTCCCTTACCTGATAAGCTTAAAACCTAGAATTTTCCACACACCATGTGTCACCTAGATTTTGATCCTGATAACACTGAGATTTAGAGATAAGGAAGCTGAGGCCCAAAGGGGCTATCACTTGTGAGAGCCACAGAATGGGAGTGACTGGCTGGTCTGCTGAATGCACCTGTGAGCTTCCAGAGGTCATTGCCCCATTTCTCGTTGTTGCTTGCTTTCCGCAGAGCACTGAGGGCAACAGCCAGGAACATCATCAGGGTCCATGCTGGCCTTCAATATGATTAGCTCAGCATCCCCCACTAGACACTCTTGAGACCAGAAAGGAAAACAAACCCTGGGCTTGAGAGGAAACTTAAATAGGATATGTAAGGGATTCATCACACACCTTTCAAGAGACTTAGCTGCCGGCTTCTGAGCTGAGCAAAATAGTTGTCTGCTGCCTGGCTCTTTGCTTTAAGTATAGCTGTCTCAGTGTATTCCTTCTCCCAAGTTCAGACAGTCCTCCTAACTGGGAAGACAAGCATACCTCCTAGATATGGCATTTCTTGCCAATTGTGTCTGTGACAGCTTCTCAGCCCAGGAGTGGTGCAGGACCTGCCACATCAGCTGTACTTGTCAGATTCCTTTGAGAATCTGCCCATGAAGCTCCAGACAAAAAGAGCGCTCATTTGATATTTGGTTCCACGTTAACTATAAGTCTTTAAACTAACACATAATTTTTATTTTTTATTTTTTTTTTTTTATTTTATTTTATTTTTTTTAAATGACAGACTTTATTTGGATTTTACAAGTTTTTCCTTCTGTAAAGGACAGGCCCTAAAATTATTTTTACTGATAGAATATAGAAAGAATAATTTTATTTAAAAATTCAATAAAATTATACCTTTAAGAGATTTGGCAGTCTAATGTACATAAATTTTGAGGAGCTTCTCAGAGCATGTTAATGATGCATTTAAATAATTTTATAAGATGAAATATTTAAAAACATTGACATCTTAATTTTGATGTACAGACCTGATTATTCTGACAAACCAGTGTAATGAGTACAGTATCATTTATATGAATATTTTTTCGAATGAATGCAGTTTTGCTTTTCTTAAAAATTTGGCAGTGAGGATACAAGGAAATTTCTATAGCAGTTTCTCCTTTCATTCTGCAGTCTTTAAATTCAGTGACTCTCACAAGCTTTTTCTTGTAAACTTAATAAATTTTGCACATTGTGGAAAATACTGCCAGTTTTGAGAAAAGCTGAAATAATTTTTATTTTTATTTTTATTTTATTTTATTTTTTTTATTATACTTTAAGTTCTAGGGTACATGTGCATGACGTTTATATCATGTATAACTCCCCAATGCAATCCCTCCCTCCTCCCCCCTCCCCATGATAGGCCCCAGTGTGTGATGTTCCCCTTCCCGAGTCCAAGTGACGTAGAAAGCTGAAACTGGATCCTTTCCTTACCCCTTATACGAAAATTAATTCAAGATGGATCAGAGACTTAAATGTTAGACCTAATACCATAAAAACCCTAGAAGAAAATCTAGGTAGTACCATTCAGGACATAGGCATGGGCAAGGACTTCATGTCTAAAACACCAAAAGCAACGGCAGCAAAAGCAAAAATTGACACATGGGATCTAATTAAACTAAAGAGCTTTTGCACAGCTAAAGAAACTACCATCAGAGTGAACAGGCAACCTACAGAATGGGAGAAAATTTTTGCAACCTACTCATCTGACAAAGGGCTAATATCCAGAATCTACAAAGAACTCAAACAAATATACAAGAAAAAAACAAACAACCCCATCAAAAAGTGGGGAAAGGATATGAACAGACATTTCTCAAAAGAAGACATCCATACAGCCAACAGACACATGAAAAAATGCTCATCATCACTCGCCATCAGAGAAATGCAAATCAAAACCACAATGAGATACCATCTCACACCAGTTAGAATGGCAATCATTAAGAAGTCAGGAAACAACAGGTGTTGGAGAGGATGTGGAGAAATAGGAACACTTTTACACTGTTGGTGGGATTGTAAACTAGTTCAACCATTTTGGAAAACAGTATGGCGATTCCTCAAGGATCTAGAACTAGATGGACCATATGACCCAGCCATCCCACTACTGGGTATATACCCAAAGGATTATAAATTACTCTACTACAAAGACACATGCACACGTATGTTTATTGCGGCACTATTCACAATAGCAAAGACTTGGAATCAACCCAAATGTCCATCTGTGACAGACTGGATTAAGAAAATGTGGCACATATACACCATGGAATACTATGCAGCCATCAAAAAGGATGAGTTTGCGTCCTTTGTAGGGACATGGATGCAGCTGGAATCCATCATTCTTAGCAAACTATCACAAGAAGAGAAAACCAAACACCGCATGTTCTCACTCATAGGTGGGAACTGAACTAACACATAATTTTTAAATCACTTTTGAGCAAAACTGGTTTAAAACATCAGTCAAACAAATGTAAAAAGTGCAGCGAGCCTCCTACAGCCTTTAAAGGGGAATGTAGGAATTTAAAGAGCATCCAGGAGAAGGAGAGGATGGTGCGAAGGAGGTCAATGGCCTGCTCCTTTTAGAAGTTGTCCTTCGAGTGACCTCTGAATGAGGAGCAGACCACATGCTGCCTGTGCTACAGCACAGGTGAGTGGACCCAGGCAGGGCAGCTGCCCATCAGGTGAGAAGTTAGAGACTAGGAACCGCCAGCCAGGCCTGCAGAGATGATCTGAGACCATTGGTTCCTTTTTTGGTAAACTGAGACTGAAAGAGCCAATAGAGAGGTGATGAGGCAAACTCAGAGCTGGGGCTGTCACGTGGCATCATACAAGTTGAACAAAGTTCAAGGAAACAAGGAACCAACGAGAGGAGAAGATGTGCAATGTGGTAATGGCACAGTGCTGGAAGCAAGATCCTCCCCGCCCTTCCATTGAAGTCCTGGAGGTTCTTTCTCGTTCCTGCCTCCAGGATGCCCGGTCCTACCAAGGAGGCTGTCAACATTCCTTTTGTTTTGCTTTGTTTTTGTTTTTCTTTCTTTGTGTGTGTATGTTTGTTTGTTTGTTTGTTTTGAGGTGAAGTCTTACTCTGTGGCCCAGGCAGGAGTGCAGTGGCACCCTCTCAGCTCACTGCAACCTCTGCCTCCTGGGTTCAGGCGATTCTGCCTCAGCCTCTGGAGCAGCTGGGATTACAGGTGTGCATCACCATGCCCGGCTAATTTTTGAATTTTTAGTAGAGACGGAGTTTCACCATGTTGGCCAGGGTGGTCTCGAACTTCTAACCTCAAGTGATCCACCCGCCTCGGCCTCCCAAAGTGCTGGGATTACAGATGTGAGCAGCTGCACCCATCCTCTTTGTGGTATTTTTTAGACAGAGTCTCACTCTGTCGCCCAGTCTGGAGTGCAGTGGCACAATCTCAGCTCCCTGCAACCTCTGCTTCCCGGGTTCAAATGATTCTCCTGCCTCAGCCTCCTGAGTAGCTGGGATTACAGGTGCCTGCCACCATGCCCGGCTAATTTTTTATGTTAAAGACCATGTTGGCCAAGCTGGTCTTGAATTCCTTACCTCAAGTGATCCACCCACCTGGGTCTCCCAAAGTGCTAGGATTACAGGCATGAGCCAGCACGCCCAGCTGATATTCCTATTCTTGAATTTCTGTAAGATTCTTCCTACTAAGTTGAATCCCCTTTACCTGAGCTTGCCTGAGTGAGTGTTGCTGTCGACCAGAGGAATCATGACTAAAACATCTGTTCAATCATTTGTTCATTCACTCAGTCAATATTTGCGTCTAAGCTCTGGGGATCCAGCAATGAACAAGACCAAGTCGCTGCTCCTATGGAGCTCACATTCTAGTGGGAGGATGAAGACATGAAATAAACAGGTGGATATATACTATATCAGTCTCTGGTAAGTATGATGAAAGAATGTGGAGAATCAAGGAGGAGTGAAGGAAATGACAAGTTCTCACTGATGAGGTGAGATTTCAACAGACTTTAGGAAGTAGAGGAGCCAATCCCACAAATACATGGGGGAAACATTCCAGGCCCAAAGCACAGAGAATGCAAAAGGAGACAAATGCTTTCATGTGACTGAGGATCAGCCAGGGCACCCATGTGGCTGGGATGGGCTGACTGAGGGAGGGTAAAAGCAGTGTAAGATACATCAGAGAGGCTGTAGGAGGTTTTGGATTATTATTATTCATTCAACAACCCTTACTGAACCCTACTATCCTGGTTCAGTGCCAGGTATCCTGACAGTTCCTGGAGTTGGGAATTAGGCTACAAGTATCTTCTGTCTTCAAAGGCTCTAAATAAATTTCACTCCAGCCATGTGACACTAAAATAATCTGCGGCTTGTGCTTTGGTGCTTGGAAAAGGAAACAAGTGCATTAGGAGAGATAAAGCAATTGAGTGATTCACTTACTTCCAGGGGCCAGTATGTCACATGGAAAAAAAATTACAGAATTGCAGAATTGAAATGGGATGTTAAAGTCTTCTTTGTCTCCTTCAGCCCCTGCCTCTGTGAGGGAGTGTCCTCAAGTTGCCCCAGAAGTGCAGCCCTCTCCCCTTTGCTTTGAAGAGATCCAAATGAGGAATTTCCTTAGCTTTCTCTGGAAGCGCCTTGCATAAACCCAACACACTGAACCTGTGCAATTCTGCGTGAAAACATAAAGGCTTTCTCCCACAATGTTCTGCTACTACCAGAAATGTCACCAGGTGACCCAGTTCCTTCATTCAGATGTTATTTTTAGTGAATGTCAGATGCAGGAAGAGTATCATTATGAGGCTGAGAACAGATCCCCTGCATGTGCCTCCTCTTTTCATTGGCACCACCCGTGGTGGAAAAGACTGACACTTGGCCAGTCTCGCACGAGAAGATGATATCCGACTAGAACCCAAAATACTTGTGCTTCAGCCAAAGGATGACTCTGTCTTTTCTCTTCCAAAGAAAATCAAAACTGTCCCCAAATTAAGTTCCTAAATGCATAACAACTCTGCTAAGTAATGGACTTGAATGTAATTTATCTTTCCCCAGAGACAGAAATACCACTAATAACTATAATTTGGATACAACTGCTTCTCAGATTTACAATCCATCTAACAGATCGTATTTGTTTCTGTGTCTTCTATGAAAAGTCTAAACTTTGACCTGTGATCTCGTAAAGAAAATGCATGAAAATGGAATATTACCAATCTCCCACTGTGTTCTTGTGATAGACAAATCGCTGGTCACTCTTGTCTGCTGTTCTGCTATTGGGGTGTGTGTGTGTGTGTGTGTGTGTGTGTGTGCATATCAGGGCATGTGAGTGTACTTGTGTGGGGCATGTGCCTGTGTGTTTGTGTGTGACAGGGAGAGTCTGTGTATATGTAGGATTTGAAGCATCTACATTAGAAATCTGCTCATCCTAGTGAATTTCCATTTTCTATTCCTTTGCTCTTGCAAGCTAAGAAAGGCAAAAAGAAAGTTTGCTCAATTGTCAGAAACAGATTTTTGCCATCTGTTTGCCAGGGTAGAAAAAAATGAAATTGCTCAAGTTAACACTTAGGATTTGATGAAGGCAACTGGTTTCTTTGAATAAAGTACATGGTTAATTTGATCAGAGTACAGGTTCAATCCTTTATGTGCCACCTAAAGTCAGAGATGAAACCAGCTTAACAGTCAGTATTTTTACCACCTGAACTTCAACTGGCTGTCCTCGAAGTGTTTGTTGTTGGCCACATGTAGGAAGTCACATTGAGTTTGGGTCCATGAAAATTACGAGGAAATCGACCTAAGGTCTGGCCTTGCCAATGGCAAATACTGTCTACATGACATATCAATTAAGTGACATAAGAATGCCAACACCAGTGTTTATGTAAATATAAGGAACTCCACATCTGTACACAAATTGTCTAATTTTCAGTAGGATTATTTTTATACCCAGCAGAGCCTAGTGGTTAAGATCTTGAGCTTCGGATTCAGATAATTTTTAATTCAGAATCCTTCTTCACTTCTTACTTGCTATGGTCACCTTGGACAAATTAATGAGCCTCTCTAAGCCTCAAATTTCTGTCTGTTAAATAGAGGTTTCATAAGACTCAGTGCATTATTATAAGGATTATATGGAATGATGCATTTAAAGCTCTTGGCATAATGCTCCCTCACGATAAGCATTCAATAAATATTGGCTGTTGTCCTCCAGTATTATTGGCTTCTGTGGATAGTAATATGCCCACTGCATCAGGTTGATGTGAGCTTTAAATGAGATATTCCTAGCAAAGAGCTAAGCACAGTGCCTAACTCATAGAAAGAGCTCATAAATGCTGGCCATGAGGGTAGTGATGATGATGACAGTGACCAGAGAGACGAAGTAACTATCCCAAATTCACACAGCTGGCTAGCGGATGAGCAGGAAATAGAATCTGAGTACAATGTCACTTCTCCTATAGTATCCCTCTGTGTTAAAGTTTCAGCTAAGGACTGGTAGTGAAAATTATTCTACCTGAATCTTAATTTTTTTTAACTCAGAACCAGCAGACAACTTCTTTTTTGTTATTTTTATTTTTTAATTTTTACGGATACATAATAGTTGTACGTATTTATGGAATATATGTGATATTTTGAGAAAAGCATATGATGTATAATGATTAAATCAGGGTAATTGGGATATCAATCATCTCAAGCATTTATCATTTCTTTGTGTTAGGAACATTCCAATTCTAATGGGAATGTTAGAAATTTTCCATTTATTCTAGGTATTTTGAAATATACAATAAATTACTGTTATCTATAGTCACCCTATTGTGCTATGAGTTATTATTCCCTCTACCTAACTGTATTTTTGTACCCATTAACCAGCTTATCTTTATCCACCCTCTTCTCCACTTCCCTTCCCATCCTCTGATAGCCACCATTCTATTCACCATCTACATCTCCACCATCTCTATTCACCATTCTATTCTCCATCTCCATCTATTCACCAAATTTTTTTTAGCTTTCACATATGAGGAAGAACATGCAACATTGTCTTTTTGTGCCTGGCTTCTTTTATTTAATTCATATCCTCCAGTCCCATCTATGTTGTTGCAAATGACAAGACTTCATTCTTTTTGTGGTGGAATAATATTCCATTGTGTATATATACCACATTTTCTTCATTCATCCATTGATAGACGTTTAGGTTCTTGGCTATTGTGAATGGTGCTGCAATAAACATGGGAGTGCAGATATCTCTTCAATAGATTGATTTTCTTTCTTTGGGATGTGTACCTAGCAGTGGGATTGCTGGATCTTATAGTAGTTCTATTTTTAGTTTTTTGAGGGACCTTCATACTGTTTTACGTAGTGGCTGTACTAATTTACATTCCCACCAACATTAAACCGAAAATGTTTTCCTTCGCATCCTCGACAGCATTTGTTATTTTCGGTCTTTTTGATAATACTCATTTTAACTGGAGTGAGATGATATCACGTTGTGGTTTTGATTTGCATTTCCCAGATGATTCATGATGTTGAGCATTTTTTCATATACCTCTTGGCCATTTGTATGTCTTCTTTTGAGAAATGCAGACACCTTCTTCATATTTGAAGTGATTGTTTCTCTTTACTTTGGGAAATTCAGGTTTTTCTAGAACCACATTTCCAATGATAGTCTGTTTCTTGTACCTACCTTCACACCATGAATTAACCACCTTTTCAATTTTCAAGAAAGCTTATCACTTCTAGAAAGTTATTGAGTAGCAGAGCAGTAGAGAACAACAGAACTACATTAAGATGAGGTTCAAAATGACAAATTTGTCTCTATCATAGAATTCACAAGTAGCAGAAATTGTGGACTATAAGTATGCCACTGTTAAATCCTCAAATGCCAGAGGTCTCCTCTCCCCATTTATTTTCCATAATATTGTCCTAGGAAAAATCTTTGGAGAGTTTGGAGAAAAGGCTGAAATAATTTTTAAGAACATTAACTTTAAACTGTCTCTTGGTATTCAAGTTTCCCATAAGTTCAAATTTAATCAAATTCATTTTTAAAGGTTTAAATAAAGAGATATGATAAAGGACACCTATTATCATAGTCAAAATGGTGGAGAGAGTTACTGTTTTAACCACAGTAATCCATCATAGTGGTTGAGGTAGTTGGAGATGGAAAAGCACGTTTCCTCAGTCATCTGAAAGATTTTTCTTTATTAAACAAAACTGATCTGAAGTTTTAGATATTGTCATAACTTCTATCATATTTATTTACACCAATTAATTATTACTTTGGATTCAAGATAAGCCCTTTTCAAAAGCCATTCTAACCTGTATTAAACTGGGTCTTACAAAAGACAATAATAGATTTCATAAGTGACAATCCTGGGCCTAGATGTCTCAGAGATTATGGGAATAACTACACAGATTTCTCACCTTGTTGTTTTTCTCTTCCTAGTGCAACCTTTCATTTTTCATAATAGTTAAAATTACTGAAGACATTATAAACAATGGGAAAGGGGGATAATGAGAAGGGTTGAAAGAAAAAAACAAGTCTCTCTCTCTCTCTCTTTTTTTTTTTGAATTTTAAGTTCCAGTATACATGTGCAGGATGTGCAGGTTTGTTGCGTAGGTAAATGTGTGCCATGGTGGTTTGCTGCACAGATCAACCTGTCACCTAGTATTAAGCCCAGCATGCATTAGCTTAGCTATTTTTCCTGATGCTCTGCCTCCCTCTGACCACCCCCCCAAAGAAAAAGCAAGTCTTGAGCAATATCAGACACCAATGAAGTAGGTCATTCCTTACCATGTTTAGATGCCAGTGGGATCAAATGAAACCCATCCCTCACGTGCAGGATGTAATCCTTGCTAAACAAACGTTCCTGGAATTGGGGGAGAAGGGAAAGGAGGAGGTGGTATCTCTGGCTCTTGGTTCCTGCTTCAAGCAAAATAGTTTATGGATCATCTAACCACCATGTGTACAGCCCTTTCTCATTGGGTGTTTCCCACACATGAAAACTCAGCACCTTTCACTGCTTGCCACTAAGCAAATAAAGCAATGGAAAGCCCTTGCTTGAGACCTTTGCGTGTATTGGCAGACTTTATGTAAATATAGGGAAATGGAGGTATTTTATGCCCCCTGAAACATAAACAACTTAAAACTGATTTCAGTACATACCTGAGTTTAAATATCCATTCCTGCCTCCTTAAGTGTTGTTTAGCCTTCTCACTCTTCCTTTTATCTTCTCTCGTAAGGACCGGTTCCTTCCATTTTCTGTTTTCTTTGCTTTTTTTGAGACAGAGTCTCACTCTGTCGCCCAGACTGCAGTGCAGTGGCACGACCTCAACTCACTGCAACCTCCTCCTCCCGAGTTCAAGCGATTCTCCTGCCTCAGCCTCCCAAGTACCTGGGACTACAGGCACCCAATATCATGCCCAGCTAATTTTTGTGTTTTTATTAGAGACGGGGTTTCACCATGTTGGCCAGGCTGGTCTTGGACTCCTGACCTCAAGTGATCCACCCGCCTCGGCCTCCCAAAGTGCTGGGATTACAGGCGTGAGCCACTGCGTCCAGCCCCTTTCAGTTTCTTGTGCATAACCATTTAGCTTTTCCTTTATTCTGCTGTCTCCTTCCAGATGCTGTATTTGGTCTATCCAAACGGCTCATTGATATGTTTTTTATGCATTCATTTCTTTCAACAAGTATTTATTGAGCACCTACTATGCGCCCAGTGCTGAGCTAGGCACTGGGTATTCAAAGAGTTCCCTACCTTTATGGAACTTAACAGTTAGTTCTCTTCACCAAAGGAGTTCTAGTAGCAAGATTTATTATAGTAATTCTTCTTAAACCTCACTACATTATAAATTGGCATCTGAACTTCCTAATTCATCATGGCATCTAATATTCTGTTATCATCACAATTTTTAAATGTGTTAAGCCCTCATGGGAATATAGCAGTGAGCTACTCATATCCGAAGTAAGTTTCTTTACTTTAAAACCAACAATGGGAGAACCAGATCCAGAATAGATGCTTAAGGCGCTAAACCCAGAGATTATTGCAAACCCTCCTTGAAGACCTGGTCACAGGCATAGCTGACCTCAAGCCCATATGAAGAAGGAGAAGGTAAAAGAGCCCAGTCATCACTGCTTAGCCTCCTTCTTTGGAAAAAAAAAAAATACAAAGGAAGTACCCACCATGTTCCTAGGAGTATGGGTCAGAATAAACAGTGCATTGTGGAGGCATGAAAACAGCATTCTTTAAACATGTTTAGGCTTTAAATTAGAGATTCCCAAGACACACAAGAGTGGAAAAAGTGTGAGGGCCAGAAGTTTGAATTAGCTCAATGGGAGCCCTTTCTCTTCTCTTACAAGTACCATGCAGGTGCAACTGAAAGGGATTCAATTGGGGACAGCTAGCGACATGCAAAATTAGAGTCTAGGCCAGGAGACTGTGGTACTTGGGACTGGAAAAGAAGGTCATCAGTCAATAGGCAGATTGTGCTGACTTCTTATCAGGGCTCACAAGCTAAATAGTACAGGTCTTGTCCAATATGCAGATGGGGTAAGAGCAGATTCTTGTTTTCTACTAATGGCCTCATAACTACTGTCAAGTGAGAAGCAATAGCAACAGACAGACAGTGGTGATCTATTTAGAGCAGGAAGAGTGGAATGGCTCATTTTGGCCCAATGTCATGCGACTAGTTCTTCAGCTGCATGCATGGGTCAGGCCTGTCCACCAGAAGCCCAGCTGCTGAGCAGCCTCAGAACACTTACATGGCAGGTAGTTTTTGTTACATGGAGCAAGATGTGCTTCTCAGGTGTTTCTGCCCAAGTACCCTACCTTCAGGAGCAAGGAAATGCTACTCCCTGGAAGCCTGGCACTTAGCAGAAGAGTTACTTCAGTGGGAAAATCTGGGTGCACTCTCCCCCTTGCCTTTTTTTTTTTTGAGACAGAGTCTTGCCCTGTCACCCAGGCTGGAGTACAGTGGCACGATCTCCATTCACTGCAACCTCTGCCTCCCAGGTTCAAGTGATTCTCCTGTCTCAGCTTCCTGAGTAGCTGGGACTACAGGTGTGCAGCACCATGCCCAACTAATTTTTGTATTTTTAGTAGAGATGGGGTTTCACCATATTGGTCAGGTTGGTCTCAAACTCCTGACCTCAGGTGATCCACCTGCCTCGGCCTCCCAAAGTGCTGGGATTACAGGTATGAGCCACCATGCCTGGCCCACTGTCCCCTTTTGTGTTAAAAATACATTAGCGTGCTATACTTCATAATATATTGTTTTTAAATATAAAATTATTTAAAGCAGCAATTAAGTCACTTTATATGTCTCAACCCCCAAATCTTTGAGGAAAAGGTTGTATTGCAGGAAAATGGGCTTGTTTATCCCTTGGTTACCAGTACCTGACACATGACTACATATTGTCAAGGGGGGCAGTGTTGTGCTGTGGTTTGAGAAACAGAGCATAATGGAAATGAGTAGTGATTCCAACAGGAATGTGGTCTTGTGTCTGTGGGGAGAAGGATGTAGTTGTCTAATGAGTCATCACTTTATTGCTGACACCACCACTGCTCCTCCTTTCCATCCTGTGCGCTCATATTGGTGTCATTTGAATGGCAGTACCTGCCAATCCTCAGTCTTTTAGGTATGATAAACAACCACGTGGCTACTTCCTTAACAGATTGAAAAGCTTCGCATTATTGAAACCCACTTGTCTCAGTTTTTCACAGACAGAATCGACACGGCCTCTGTCCTCTCTGGATAGAACTATGCAGAATGTTCTGAGACAGAGAAGAACAAAAGCATTTGGTTACCAACTTCTTCCTTTTTCATTTTGGAGTGGAAATAATGAGCATAAAAGAAGACGGGGAGTTTCCATCTTTCCTTAAATAGGATAAAAACTGAGAAAAAAGTAAAGTAAATCAAGCAAGAAGCTAATCTCTTCTCAGCTTCATAAATGACCACCTTGGTTCAGGTAATCCATGTGAGATAGACCTGGGAGACTCCACGTGTTTCTAAAAAGCCATGTCTTCAAAGTAAAACAGAATCTAGAGACATATATCAGGTGAAATTCTAGCCTGTTTCCTAAATTAACCTAGCTGACTCAGACACAGATGAGATTTTACCCAAATGGCCCAAATTACCCAATTTCCCATGTCAACTGAGATGACCAAAGACAGCTTGTCCCAAATGAAGAGTGTGAATGCAACTGTTTGAAATATACCATGGCCAGAAGAATAATTGGCCAATTCCTTGAAAAACTTAATTACAGAAGAAAAGAATTATGAATGTGCTTCCCATTCCATTACTTTTCTCCTCTCTAGTTGGAAATGTCACTTGAACCACCTGGCAAATTCTAGGAGAAATTCCACCACAAGGCTGAGGATACATTTTCCTATGGGGCTGTCCCATGAAAGGGAGGACACTTGAGAGGAAATCGTAACACCCACCAAAGCTGAAGACAAATGGCTATGATTTAACCTAGAGGTTTGCCTACAGGCTGATTCCTAGAAGACTTGCTCTTTTAAATGAAGCAAGAGACTTCATGGCTCAGAAGGGGATTGCTTCAATCTGAAATGCTCACCAGCAGGGGTAAGGGCTAGCAGGTGAAAACACTGTTAGGAACGCTGGCTTGCCAAAATCCATAGAAAATGAAAACTCAGCAATCAAACTTGAAATCACTTCTGAAATTCCAGCCTTAAAATCAGAAGAGAGTTCACATGCCATGTTTTGGAAATTGTCAATTGGATACTATATTATCAGGAATTTGAGGCATAAAGGAGGCTTCCAGCCCATGCAGCCTGTTCAGGACTAAGTAGGCAGGGCTAACACTTCATTGGGTAAGTAGAGCCTATTCACCCAAAAGGTAGCTGGGCAGGTGTCAAATTTCCTTTTTTTTTTTTTTCTTTAATCTTTTTCCTTTTGCAAAGCTAAGCCTCAAAGGGTGAATGTCAGAGAGAACTGCCAAGGTACCAAAGCTGAGATTCTATCAACCTAACTTGACATCGTACCCAGGGAAAGCCCATACTGAAAACCTAGGGCCGCAGATCAAGATTGTGAGGGGTGCATTCTGAGGGCAGACCTGTTCTGAGTGTGTGTATAAATGGTGTGCCAGTGTAACAGGTGGGTGAGGAGAAACTAGTCATGGAGTCTTAGGAACCACTGACTGGCTGGACCGAGGAGAGAGACCTGGATGCCTGCTCCCACTCCTTCCATAGCTCCAGTTTATATCCTCTTACTTGGGGCTTGGGCAACATTGCTGATGGAAAAGCCCATCTTTATACCCTCCCACCTTTCTTGCCCCATGTCCAGCAGCTTGGGCACCTGGGAGCACCTCCTCCCTCCACCCACCCCCTTCCAGAGGGAGTGATCTAATCAGCAAGTTCCCACTGGCTTGTTAATGGTTCACTGTGTGGTTTGTTCCAGAAGATGGAAAGCAAAGAATCTCTAATGACGGCATTTCACAGGTGCTATTGAGCCTGGGAAGCAATGTTGGTTGGGGATAGGGCCTTTTCATCTCCCTGCAGTCTCTACAACCTTCTGTGACTAGGAGACAGTCTGCTCACACTCCCACACTCAGCTGCACACTTTCTGTTCTGACGTGGGTTTGGGCATCTGCTTCCCTGACCCAGAGGAAGCCAGTCTTGCCTGGTGGGTTTCTGCCTAGTATGAGGGAAGAGGAATGCAGTGCCTTTTCTGTAGGCACCTGCACATCCTGGGAGCTTAGAGAGTCTGTGCAAAGGTCAACAGTTACATACGGAAAGGAAGACTTACTTTAGTCCTGGCTCTTGTGTGGGGCCTGCAGTAGCACGTGGAATATTAAAAAATAATGTGGGGATTACTGCCATCTCTTCCCTGTTTGTTCTTCTGAGTCATGTTCTAGTTTAAGCAGCAAGAAGGACGATGACCTTTCTCTTCAGTTTACCTTAAAGAACAGCTGGTGCTTAATGGAAAATTTTAAGAAAGTTGTCATTATGAACCAAGTCAATGGCTGGAGCATTTCCTAAAGGCTCTTTTCTGGAGAAAGAGGATTTCACGGTGAGAAAGCTGGCATGATGGGAGGATGAGTCGGGAGGTAGAGGAAAGAGTTAGAATGGCCAAGAGAGCAGGAACAAGCTGCCTGTTGTGGCTGTGGCTCTCAGATTTTCCTTGAGATTTTTTCTGGACTTTTAACTTGAAGACATGCCCATTTTGAAAGAGAATTTTTCTTTCTTAAGGATATTTTGGGCTGTAGGCAGGGCAAGAAAGTTCAAGCCCAGACACTGGGGGTTTCTCCTGGCTGTGCTGATAACCTGCTAGGGAAAGAAACAGTTCTATTTTCTTCCCTCATGTGGAGGTGACAATTCCTGCCTGGATCAGTCTTATAAAAATGTTTGGAAGATTATGTGGTTAATGTTTGGGTGATAATCTATACCAAATGCTTAAGAAATACGCAGTTAATTCTTAATCTGAAAATTTTTTTGTTGTGATTCTCTTCCCCATGGCAGGTCTGTGATGCTGAGTATTAGGATGTATTAGAAAAAGGCAGCAGGAACAGGTCTCATTATCTATTTAGTTATTTTTCAAAGCCTTCCTTGGGGGAGAAGGCTAATGAATGAGTAAAGACTGTGAAGGAATATGCTGTACAGAAGATAGACACTAATTAATCTCCTCCTCTGATGAGGCTGGAGAGGAAAAAAAGAAACTTGTATTAAAGCAAGAGACATATAGGTTAGACATAATGAAGAACTTGTCGATTACGAGCATTTTAAGTTGCTGAGCAGGGCAGACAAAAACACAATCTTGGTGGTAGCCAGTATACAAAGCAATGATAGCAACCAAATTTCACAGAAGGAAAGAGTCTATATTATCTGAATAAGTTAGTTGCATAAGCAACTTTATTTCCCCACAACCAGCGCTCTAACCTGTGGGTGTGGCAATTATTTTAGAGTCTCTCTCTAGAAAAGTCCCTTTTGGAAACTACAGCCTTTCTCATCACTGTGTAAGTGAACTCCATGACAGTTCTAGGAAGACTATAGATTTTGTAAGCTGAGACAGTTTTTTCTCTCCCTCTCTCTCTCTCTTTCATTTTTTTTTTTTTTTTTTTTTTTGAGACGGAGTCTCGCTCTGTCGCCCGGACTGGAGTGCAGTGGCCAGATCTCAGCTCACTGCAAGCTCTGCCTCCTGGGTTTACGCCATTCTCCTGCCTCAGCCTCCCGAGTAGCTGGGACTACAGGCGCCAGCCACCTCGCCCGGCTAGTTTTTGTATTTTTTTTTTAGTAGAGACGGGGTTTCAGCGTATTAGCCAGGATGGTCTCGATCTCCTGACCTCGTGATCCGCCCGTCTCGGCCTCCCAAAGTGCTGGGATTACAGGCTTGAGCCACCGCGCCCGGCCTCTCTCTCTTTCATTTAACCTTTTTATTTAGTCTGTTAAACCACCAGAGACATAGATTCCTCCCAAGGGCTATTTCTGCTTTTCATTTATTGAGACTACCAGGTCATATCACTTGTGTTTTATTAAGTCAGAGCTATTTAAAGCTGCTCTTAGGCCTTTAACTGCTTTACTAGACGCCTGCTCTCCCAAGTCACCCTCCTCTTTTCAGCCTGGCCACCCCACTACCCTCCTTTCGTCTCATATTTTCCCGTCCCTCCTGACTGTCTGCAACCCCTTTTATTTTTCCCTGTCCCTTATCTTCTCCTAATAGCTCGCTTTTCTTTCTCTCTCTCTCTCTCTTTTTTTTTTTTTTTTTTTGAGACAGGATCTTGCTTTGTCACCCAGGCTGGAGTGCATGGGTGGCATGATCATGGCTCATTGCAGCCTCCAACTCCTGGGCTCAAGTAATCCTCCTACCTCAGTCTCCTGAGTAGCTAGGACTACAAGCACACAGCACCATACCAGCTAATATTTTATTTTTATTTTTATAGAGACAGGGTTTCACTATATTGCCCAGGCTGGTCTTGAGCTTGTGACCTCAAGCAGTCCTCCTACCTCAGCCTCCCAAAGTGCTGGGATTACAAGCATGAGCCAATATGCCCAGTCTCTCTTTCTTTCTTTCTTTTATTTGCTTTGCTTCCTTCTTTCCTTCCTTCCTTCCTTCCTTCCTCTTTCTTTCTCTCTCTCTTCCTTCCTCTCTTTTTTCCTTCCTCCCTTTCCCTTCCTTCCTTCTTCTCTTCCCTTCCCTTCCATTTCATCCCCTTTCCTTCCTCCCTACCTCCTTCCCTCTCTCCCTCCATCCCTTTCTCCCTCCATTCATTTTTTCCGTTCTTCCTTTCTGTCTTTGTCTCTTTCTCTTTCCCTTTCTTTTTTCTTTCTTTCTTTTTCCCTTATAAACCTTGTTCTCTGCACCTTCCAGAGCTATGGTTGGAAAAATTAGATTGCTTCTTGGAATCTACAGTAGAATGTCTGGTTGAAAATCACTTCTGGGAAAGCCAGGACAGCCAGAACAGGCCTTCAGATTTGTTTATTCATTCAACAAATATTTATTGAGCAGCTGTTTATGTGCAGACCCCTGAGATTAAAGTTATTGGCAACCTGTAAGCCAGAAGAGAGATAGTTTTACCCATTTGACATATAGGCTTAATTGAAGATTAAGGGTAGTCCTAAACAACCTTGTTTTATTCCCTGGCCCTATGTTCATAATCACTGATTATTGCTACAAAACAAAGTGCCCCCAGAGAACTTTTACAAGTATTACAAACATCCTAATGGTTATACTGGTTTGCCTTGGATGTCACTAGATTGTGAATGGTAATTAGTTTTCTTTTTCCAGCTGAGGGCCCCTTAGGCATTGCAGTGTCTGACCCTTTCAAATTCTTTCTGAGCAATTGGTTTCTAGATAATTGTAATCAATCGTTTCCTATGGGCAAACCCTTCTCAGTAATGAGCTCATCGTCCCATCAGGTGAAAATGCAGCAGCACAATTAATATTTTGGGGATGAAAACAAATTACTGATTGCTGAATAATGAGCCCTGAGTCCTGTTTTAAGCTGAATATGCAGTGCAAGACCAAAATTTAATTCTTTTCATGAGAACTGACAGACTTTACTTCAAACCAACTACACTTCATTAAAACCGTGATAACAGTCTGCAAAGCAGCATAGAAATATTGCAGCTGTGGGCTCTCAGAGAGAAGGAAAGAATCCTTATATTGTTCAAGTATGACACAATGCGTTTGTAATGGAGTCACTCCATCCCAGATATATTCGGATTCAATGCATTGATTCTCCTCCCCTGCCACTTGGGTTCACTCAATGGTGAAAGGGAGGCAGCAGCCAAAGCAGCCAATTCTCTTGCTTGCTTTATACAGAAATCGAGCCACTCGAGTTGGGGGTGCACGGATGCAGAAAGATAAGAAGGGTAAATCCCTCTGAAGAAGAGTCTGGTACCAGGACCAACAGTGATTTGGGCAGGTCATGTCCAGCCAAGATGTGGAGGAGGAAAATGTGGGTGGAGACTCAATGGGCTTCGTGGAGGTAGAGGTGATGACCACCCTTTGTGACTGCATGAGTCCCTCTGCCCTTGGACTAGGGATTTGGGGCCTGAGGCCACTCAGAGAACATCTCCTCCAGGAAGCCTTTTCTAACTCCCCAGACTGTGAGATGGCCTCTCTGTGCTCCCCAGGTGCCTTGTACATACTCCTCTACGGTTCTTACCACCTGCTGAAATTGTCTGCTTTTTCACAGTGGTTGGCACCACGGTCTTTGGAGAAAGGTAGTATGGCTTTGTCACTAATTAGCTGTGTGTCCTTAGGCAAGTCACATAACCTCTCTGAGCCTCAGCTTCCTTACAAATAATAATATTTAACAGGGTGGATGTGGGAATTAAAAGGAATTAGTAAAGGGCCTGGCATCTACTAATCATTATTACCATCATCATTAATGATATCATCTTTTCTACTTCATCATAAGTTTCTCAAATGCAGAGTTCACATTATTTATCTTCATCTACTAAGAGTTCAGCACACAGATGCTCTCAATAAAGGTCTATTCAACAGATTTCACATCAGCAGCTGCTAGATCATAGAAAGAGGATAGATGTACCTTTCTTGGGAAGATGATTGCCCTGGAGGAAGCTAACAGTGAACAGTGACTCAGAGGTAGTCACCACCTCTCCTGTATATTCACAGTGGTCAGTGAGAAGTGATAGCAATGGACTTTCCTGTGAGAGGTTAGAATAGGAAAGATTTCTTGATAAGAAAATGGTATGACAAATTCGAAGAATCTTTCGCCAGAAACAAGCTCTGAACCACACCTGGGGTGTGTCCATTTAGAAAGGTGTGACTGTTCAGTCATGTCTCCCAGGAAAAACTTCCTGACAGAGCCTGGCATTGTGTGTGTAGAAAATGTGGCTGTGGGTTAACTTTTTACCCCTCTCCATCTGCACTGCCTTCAGTGGGCTTCCAGTGGTGGTGGTTGGGGGACTGCTCTGGTTGCCTTGGCTGGCCACGCTGTGCCTGTGTGTGCTGTGCACTCACGCGGGCCTCACTCCTAGTGAGAGTTATTAGAAGCCGAAGGCACTTCTGAGGGAGGATTTCTCTGTACAAACAGCCAAATTTGCTCGTATCTGAGAGGTACAGGTATGGTCAGGTCTAAGGGGAACAACATGGATAATTTTCCAGGCTCCTTTTTAGATCTTTGAAGGCAGGAAATAGTTGAGGTGTGTGTGTTTGTATGTGTGTGATGAGAGAGAGAGAGAAGAAAATAAGAAGGTAAAAAGAAGAGAAGGGAAACTCATGGCGTTTCTAACCAAATTGTTTCCACAATAATGTTGCCCCTCTTAAAATTAGCATAGTTTGTGAAATGAAGAGCTGTGTTGTGACTCAGAAATATTTCAGACAGCAGTGTTTCCACCAATTCATCAGAGATGTTATTAAGCCAGAGAATGACTAAAATCTGGTGATGTAAGGTGAAATAAAAACTGCTTTCAGCAGCCTTTCTCAAGGAGTGAGACTGGCTCGCCTCTGGCACAGTGGACTTCAAAATTAAAGGGGGAGACATTCATGTGACATGGTAGCAAAAATACAGCTAAGGAAAAAGCCTCATTATGAGCAAGCAATAGAAGGGAAAATGCCAGTAGGCATTTAGACATCTGAATTGTGGTCCAGAATCTGCTACTAACTAATGTGTGACCTTGAGCAAGTCACTTCATTTCTTTGGACCTCAGTTTTCGTATCCGGCAAATCTCCTCCAGCTCTAATATTGTAAGTTATTAAAGCATAGAAGTACATCCAAATGAAATGATAAATAAGACATAGCTATATTCTTTCCCTATCTTTGTACATTGGAATTGTGACTGTGTGTTAGTCCATGTTTATCAATGTCTAGACAATATTCAAATGGGCTCTATACCAATTCTCTTTCTAAAGTTTCCTACAATGAAAATTTATCATTAAGAAAATGAAAAGATCCCCAGATCGTGGCATCTAATTTAAGAGATGATTGCTACCACTACTTCTTTCATTCAGTTCTTTAATAAGCATGTTTAATACCAACTGTGTGCCCATTGCTGTTGAAAGGAAGATGGCAATAAGACCACTGCATTTAAGAAACCACCACAGAATGATGGCCTAATAAAACAATATTAGCAGCATCTTGGCATCTGTCCCAGGATCTGACCTGCACATACATTTTGAAGTGAGCATTTACATGAGTATTTTAGCTGAAGGCAGCTAAAATTCCAGGGCACACCTACCTGCAGCATCACATAAAACGCTTTCTTCAATAGTGTGTCAGCCAGGTTTGTATTGACTAACCTGAATCATGGCTGACATAAAATTCCATTTCCTCTTTCCAGGGGACAACTGAAATGCAAAGGGGAAGTTCCCACCCAAAGTCTAAAAAGACAGGGCCTGAGATCCATGATAACTTTGCAGGGGACAAAAAGCATCTCCTTTGTGTTGGGACCATCCGTTGGGTTCCATCTCCTACGAGGTGGTGATGGTGGATGATGACTGGCACCTGGACGTGGAGGATGTCCATTGCACATTTTCCCGTAGACCTTTCTCCGCTTCCCTGGTCTCTGTGTATCACAAAGACCCAAATATTTTAACTTGAGTGGTACCAAAAACCAATGAGGGAGTGATTATCAAAATGGGAACAGTGGGAAAGGATGCTGTGCAAATACAAAAGTTTTGTAAACATTTCATAGGAGTTCTTAAAGCATGACTTCCAATTTAAACCTTTAAGTCACTAACCTGCTAGCGAGAGCCTGTGTGTGTATAAGAACATCTGTTCTCCTTTCCTAAGAATTAGGGCCAGAGCTGAGGGTCAGGTATGATTGGTGGGAGGAATTAAGGCAGTAGTGTGTCCATAAAAGCATCATTGACTGGTGTACATGGTAAGTCAATAAGCAGAGACACCCGGTTGCAGCAGAGAAAGAGGTTTAATTGTAGGGTCACTGAATGAAGAGATGGTAGAAAGCCTCAAAATCCGTCTCCCCAATGAATTTGGGGTTCGGCTTTTTAGGAGTTTGGGAGTGGCTGAAATGTGGAGATCGTTGACTGGTCGAAGAGTGCAGGGTGGCGTCATGGAACAGGGAGATGAAGAAACCGTGTTCCCATGCTAATCCCGTTCTTGGCGATTCCTGAGGACTCATAAACCAGGACTACTAAGGGCCGGGGTGCTACTGAAACTGCCCCCACAGAGTTGACAAGAATTGCATGCTGGGTTCTGGACAGAAATATAATAAGAACCTGTGGGGGTCTTCAAACTGGTTGCTGGAATTCAGGTCTGAAAAAAATCTTAAGTGATCCTTCAACAGAAGCCTTATGAGTCTGATATTAGAGATCCTGTCTGTGGGAACAATGGGGATGCAAATCAATTTTTAAACAGTCTTATGACCCTAATGTCAGAAATCCTATCTATAGAAACAATGGGAATGCAAATGATCAGTATCTACTGACGTTTACTGGAAATGGGCCACAGTACAGCCTGATTGATGCTTAATTATAACTATATTTCTGTCCAGAACCTAGCATGCAATTCTTGTCAACCCTGTGGGGGCAATTTCAGTAGCACCCCATCCCTCAGTAGTTCTGGTTTCTAAGAGTCCTCAGGAACTTTCTGGGTAAAGAATTTGTACGGCCGGGCGCGGTGGCTCAAGCCTGTAATCCCAGCACTTTGGGAGGCCGAGGTGGGCAGATTACCTGAGGTCAGGAGTTCGAGACCAGCCTGGCCAACATGGTGAAACCTCATCTCACTAAAAATACAAAAATTAGTCGGGCATGATGGCACACACCTATGATCCCAGCTACTCAGGAGGCTGAGGCAGGAGAATTGTTTGAGCCCAGGAGACGGAGGTTGCAGTGAGCACCGAGATTGTGCCACTGCACTCCAGCCTGGCTGACAGAACAAGGGAAAAAAAAATTGTACAAAGTCCTCTAGCAAACTGGAGGAGATCAGAGGGAGAAAGATGCATCAGATACCACATTGCAAGAGCTGTGCAATTCCTAGGAGAAAATTTATCCTGGGGGAAGAAAAATTCTGGCACAGCAAGCTGGGCTTAGCAACAGGACTTAAGGATCAAAAGGAGTAATGACCCTTGGTTCAGCACAAAGGCTGTTATTTGAATCTACCCTGGCCCAATTATCTTTGTGTTGTATGCTAGCCCTGGAGAGAAGAACAAAAATAAAATAAAACTGGCAATGCTGTGTCACCAAAGTCTGTAACACCGTGGAGCCCGAACAACTCCACTGCAGGAGTAGGCCTCTCCCCTGACATAGCATGATGCAAGAGAGAACACCATTTTCTTTCTTTGTAGGTGTAAGCTTCGTGGCCAAGGCACTTAGCAAGGCTGGCCTCTAGAGCAGAGCACCAGCAGTAGCAGGAGATCAGGCTGGAGGGGCCAAGGCTGGCAGTGTAGGAAACAGGATGCATACAGAGGCATTGTCACCGAAAGTACAGTCCCAGAAGGAATCTCAAACACTTTCGAGACATCCTTGGAGGCTCCCAAGATTGCCTACAGAGTGAGGGGCTGTGAAGAGGGAGTCATGCAGATGGAATTCTATGAGCCAGCAAAACTCCATATTAAGAATGAAATTGCTTCATTGATTTCTATATCCTGGAGACAGTTGGGTCACACTTCTCTGGAAGTGTGCTTCTGAGAGGTATATCCAACACTTATGTTTCACTTCAGATATTCTCAGCCTCACTTGTCTTGTTCTAGCTGCTACAGCAATGACCAGCTCTGCATGGTCTAACACTGTCTAGCCTCATAACTGCACTGTAAACCCTTTACCTTCTTCCTGCAGCTTCCCAGTTGACACAAAGACATAGGATCCCACTTGGTGACCATGTATGACCAACAACCTAGAAATGCAAGAGAGTTAACAATCTTGTGGGTTAAACTTTTGACCAGTGGGAAACAAGAGCTGGTGGAGCAATTTTCCCCTCTTTTTCCCCCCATTCCAAGACACCAGACAGTCCTTGAGATGTAATTTATACTGTTTCTTAGATGATGGTCCCCCAGATGGAGCAAGAAGATATAGAGAAGAGACATACTCCTCAGCCTATGGGACTGGAGGCAAATTGTGCAGATCTTCGTGGGTAATATTAATGATTACTAAAGAGTATCCACCACAGAGGAGGATTTCAACAACCAGGGGCACAGATGACTGATCCGGTGAAGATAAGCAAGGGTCTCTCCTCACCTACCCCAGCATTTGTGCAGTGACCTCATAAACAGAGTGACCGAGGTAGCAGGGTTGGAGCCTATCCATGAGCCCAAAAGTATAGGCTGCTTCTTATCAAGGCTGCTGATACTGTCCCCATTGTCACTGCCAGAAGTAGAGACTGACATTGATTCCTTGATATGATGCCATTCTTCAGTGAGACCAGCCAGCCATTTCATGGCCAGATGGTTATATTTTGCTCCTTCTACCCCTAATGGGGCAGCAATTCATCTTTACTGGAATTGCTGCCTATTTTACATATTGGTTGTTTGTTTTTCCTTCCCGTAGTGTCTCCACCAGCATAATCATCTAAGGCCTTTCACAATGCCTAATAAATATAGGTATGGTAACCTTCAACAGCATTACCTATGAACAGGGGACCCATGTTACAGAAACAGCAGAAGAGTTGTGACAGTAGGCACATAACTACAACATCTACCATGGACCTCACCATCCAGAAGCAGCCAGTCTAGTAGCATGGTGGAATGGGCTATTGAAAGCTCAGCTAAGATGCCAGCTCAAGGAAAATAGACCACGAAGTTGGAGCACTCTCCTTTGGGCATCCAATATGTGTGTGGAATTAACAGCTAATATATGGGCCCCAGTAGTTAGAATACATGGGTCTGGGGAAAAGGCATGGCTTTGGTCATCATTACTCCCGTTGACCTTCTTATGGAATTTGTGTTTTCCATTCGTACAAACTTTGAATTTGCCAGGTTTAGAAGTGCTTGTTCCCAGAGATCAGTAAGGTTTATGCTGCACTTAAAACTGCAACTGCCACGGGGTTACTTTGAACTCATAGTGGTGGATCAGCAAACAAAGAGAGTTCCTGAACACCACGAGGAGCCATGGTTGCTCTGCACAATGTGAGCAGGGGAGACTATGTCTGGAATCCACCTGATTCACAAGGACGTGTTTTGGTGTATCCATAGAAAATAGGTAATTGTCACAATTACAGACCAAGGACAAAGCAATACAGACCTCAGGCCTCTTGGTGATGTAGGTCTTGATCATATTACCGGGCAGGCAGTGCAGATCAATGACAAAGTGCTGACCAAGGGTGATAGAAATCTAAAATGGGAGGCAGAAGTGGAGGATGGCAGATGTCAATTATGGCCTTAGGATCAGCTATAATGGAGGGACTGCATCTTGCTTCACTAGTCCTCTTGCCTTGGACCTTTTTGGAAATTCAACTACCGCCATCTTGAAGGAGACCCTGTGACAGATTATACTCCTACTTTCTCCTTCAGGGAAAACAGGCCATCTTGTTCTCAGAAAAATAGAGGCTCCAGAGTGTACCAAGTGAACCAGATAATGGAGGGCACCAACAGGCTGCATGGTGTGAGGGTCGGGCTCATTAGACTGTTCTCACTCACCACTTTAGACCTCTCAGCTTCACTCGTCTCTTGTTCCAGCTGTCACCTCAGCAAGCAGCTTCCTGAAGGCACAACCAGATGGCACTTTGCCTCATCCCACCCCATGCACTCTCACCTGTTACTCTGAGATTTCTCTGTTTGATAACAAGGCGTAGAAATTCACAGCAACCCTCACACCTGTACGATCTGGGCGTGCAGGAGAATGGACCCATTAGAATGAGCCTTTGACCAATGAGATATGGGAGCAGGGCATAAATTCTTCCCCTTTTCTCACCCAAAGAGACATTCTTGAGACATCTTTTACATGGCTTCATTGAAGATAATTCTATGATATCAAACAATCAGTTGTCCTTAGTGGTAGCCAGTTCAGTACACTTCCTTGTACCTGTATTGATTTTATCCTCTTTTCTGTCTCACATTATTTATCCTTCCCTCCTGGTCCTCAATGTATGCTCCCTAAGAAAATCGTGGCACATAAACCCTTGCCTCAGACTCTACTTTCTGAAGAAACCAGCTAAGGAAAAGGTATCTCTAAAGAAAGAAAAATAGAGTAATATACAAAAATGAAAATATGGGCCAGGCACAGTGGCTCACACCTCTAATCCCAGTACTTTGGGAGGCTAAGACAGGAGGATTGCTGGAGCCTAGGAGATCGAGACCAGCCTGGGCAATATGGTGAGACCCCACCTCTACAGTAAATTAAAAAATTAACCAGGTGTGGTGGCACATGCCTGTAGTCCCAGGTACTCAGGAGGCTGAAGCTGCAGGATTGCTTAAGCCAGGGAAATCAAGGCTGCAGGGAACTGTGGTCACAGCATTGCTCTCTAGCCTGGGCAACAGGGCAAGACTCTGTCTCAAAAAAAAAAAAAAAAAAAGAAAAGAGAGAGAAAAAGAAAAGAAAATATTCCCTTCCATAGAGGGAAAATAAGTCAAAGTGTAAACCTAACCATAGATGAACAGCCCATGGTCCACAGCATCCCCTGTGGAGTAAGATTTGGGCTTGAGTCCTTAGTATCAAGTAGCAAGAACTACAGAAAGGCAGTTTAACAGCCTTCTTAAAGTGCCATAGGACACCTTCACTGGAGCTTCAGAAATTCTAAATATAGAATTCAAAAGCAGCAAACACTAATATCAGGATTTAGTTTGGCCCAGAGTAACCTTGTAGAGAAGGTGAAGTTGATCTTTAATGCCTCTACAGATCGTCTTTCAGCATCTCCCATTCCTCCCCTAAGACATTTGGTGCTTATGTTCTCTTTTTCCTCTCCTTTATTCCAAACCTTTTAGCTCTATATTACTTGGAAGTGATCACTTAAATTGATTTGCAGTTGAGTATTAATGACTAATTGAGTTTAATCTGGTAATTCTCCAAGAATTCCAAGAGGTTTTTACAGAATAAGCCCTTAGCTCAAAAGACTGTGTTTCTAATAGCAGAATACTTAGCATCAACAGTTGGCTAGTAGAGATAGATTTGAGGGTTCTTTAAACAAATAACACACACAATTATTACTTTTCATTTATGTCTAGGACTTATTCCAAGCTGTTTTATTTATGTGTCCTTTCCAATAATGATTTTTAACTATTAGAAGAAAGGGCAACACAAAGAAAACCCTGACTTGTTTTTTTCTCACCAGAGTATTATGACATTTTTTGTAGTAAAGTTGGAAATTAAAATAATTTTACATGCAAAGCCTTATATGTATCATTAATATATTACTATACTTGCTTTGTCACATATCTACGTATCTATCCATTCCTTTACCCAATCATCCATCTTTTTTTATCGATTTCAAAGCAAATTGCAGGCATCAGCATTCTTCTCTGAATACTTCCCTGACTTGATTTTCCTCTTAGATTGTCTGCATGTCAGGACAAAGCAAAGAATTCAGCAACTGCTGCTTAAAAACTCATTCACTACTTTAGAAATCAAGACAAACGGAAAGACATGGATGGAATGAATTCAGCCCCTCCTCCTATTATTTCTCTAGCAAGCAGGTGACCAAAGCCATGAATGTTTGTTTCCTGAAAACTAAAGTCCTGACTTGTCATCTTCATAGTGAAAAGAGCCTCAAACATATTAGTTCTTATGAACCCACATGCTATAGTTAAACCAGCTCTCAACTGTTTATTTTAAATACTCAAATTGTTTTGTTGGTGTCTTTGTGTGTGTAGGTAAGTGTTTGAAGCTATAATTCATATCTTGAGCTAAGTACAAAGTTTGAGTGAAACCAACACAAGTTGTCTGATTGCATTCCTGACCCACATGGATATCCTTTGTGTATAAAACAAGTTGCCCCATCTTGATCCTTTCTAATTTGTGATCTCCCCGACAGGACACCAGCCATGGGGGTTGTGGCTTCTCCACAAAGTATCTTTTGACAAGTTCAGTCCCAGTGGTCTCTCATGGCCACTTGACATAACTCTACTTACAGCCACACAGTCAAACATTTAATTATTTAATTATTTTGCATAGAATGATCCTGTCTCTCTCCCAGAATCTAAGCTCTAGGAGGGAGTGAGGAGGGTAGGAAGCATGTCTTCTGAGTCTTCTTCTACATTCAGTGCTCAAGGGCTGGGCACAGTACGAGGCACACACCTAAGACTTTACAGGTCTTAAAGCCTTTTTACAGACATGTTCTCATTTAAACTTGACGTATAGTAGACTGCTTGGCCTACTTGCTTCCAGAAAGCTGGCTCTGGGTTCTTTGAAAGTGTTTCTCCCGGGATACGTGATCGTGGCGGTTAATATCAGCCAGAATACTTTTCTGACATGTCCCCAGGCAATCATCATGAGCAGGGACTTAGAGACAGGGCTTTTCTGTGTCAGAGCCAGAATTCAGAAATGCTCTGCTTTTCTTGGTTAAAAGAGAGCCAGGATTTTTTTCTTTTCAGCACCCGTTTGCGCTGACCTCTTTTTCTGGCTTCTCATTAAAAGGAATAAGGACTCAGGAAGCACTGGGGGGGAAACGAGTTGTTTAGCTGCAGAGAGGGCTTAGGCAAGGCTAACGCTGTGGGCTGGAAAAGCCACCAACGAGCTTCCATTTTTCTTTCTGATTGTTCAAAAAACCCAGGTTACTGACCAGCCCTGAGTCATCTCATAGTACATGGAGATATATCTATTAAGTACATTGAGTTAAACTGTTCTCTCAAGGAAGCCCTGCCAGGGAGTTAGCAGAGACATAGGATGCCCAAACATTGGGACAATTCATTAACCAGCACCCTAACAACCTAAATTATTCATGTCAGCTTGGACCCCAGAAGGGTCCATTCTCTTCTGAGAATGGGGCCCATGGCAATGTGCTGATCCTTACATGTGACATCATGTGGGTGCTTAGCTAAATAATAAATACACTGATATGCTTAAAAAATAAAAACAGATTCATTCAATAGATGAATGTACCTTTCTTTCTTCTAAATTTCTCTAGATAAACTTCCTTGTCATTCTGAATTTTATGTGATAGAAAACCATCTACAGGTCTACACCAGAAATACTGAAAATAATTTGATTTAAGTCTGATAATGGGTAAAAACTACTGGACCTCATGGCTCATTCCTGACCTGAACTGGATTTAATTCCAGAACCCAGGTAGGCTATGAAGTGATCCTCTTTTCGTTATCCTTATTTTTTACTGTAATTTTGTAGCGATTTCAGTGAGGAACAGAATGACAGAAATCCTTAGGGGCTTATCATCTAAGTTGGATATAGAAACAGAAAAGTAAGGCACCCAGCAAGAAGCCAATTTTCTTTTCTTTTCTTTTTTTTTTTTTTTTGAGACGGAGTCTCGCTCTGTCACCCAAGCTGGAGTGCTGTGGCGGGATTTCAGCTCACTGCAAGCTCCGCCTCCCGGGTTCACGCCATTCTCCTGCCTCAGCCTGCCAAGTAGCTGGGACTACAGGCGCCCACCACCTCGCCCGGCTAGTTTTTTGTAGTTTTTAGTAGAGACGGGGTTTCACCGTGTTAGCCAGGATGGTCTTGATCTCCTGACCTCGTGATCCGCCCGTCTCGGCCTCCCAAAGTGCTGGGATTACAGGCTTGAGCCACCGCGCCCGGCCAAGAAGCCAATTTTCTAAAGAAAAGGGAGTCCCAGAGTTTCTACTTTTATAATTTTTACTTCCTCTGTCATTCTACAAGATCATTGTCTTCAACATTTTTCAGAACAGTCTGCCCGGGTGTGATCTGGAAAACAAAGAAGCGTAGAGAACAAACTTTGCTGGAAGAAACATGAGTGCACTGGGGGGCACGGGTGGAGCAGCTTTGCTGTGATCTTGGCAAGAAAGCACTTGGGATCTTTAGGGGCCACTCAATCCTCCCCTCCATACCCACACATGGTGGCCTTGGATTCCCAGCAGAGCCTCTGTGCTATGGCACCTGGAGGTTGAAGATGTTATAGTCTCTCCAGTGCACAACAATGTAGCAGTCTCTCATTGTAAGGTATCACCTGGAGTTCTTTGTCTCACAGCCAAGAGAATTAAGGAGCGTGGACACAAAGGGTGAGGTTGGAGTGAAAGTTTCCTAAGTGAAAGAAGAAAGCTCTCCGCCACAGAGATAGAGCCCAGAAGAGGGTTGCTGCTTTTACAGTTGAATGTAAAGGCTTTTACAAGAAACTGATGAGGGCTGCGTGTCTCATTTGCATAAGGCACAAATTTCTGATAGCTTCACCCTGTCCTTCTAGTGCGCATGTGGGCCCTTAGCTTGAGTTACTCCATACTGCTTTGTTCCCTTTACTGAGCATGTGCTAGGGGACAGGATTTTCCATTGTGGGCATGTCTGGGCAAGTCACCTGTGTAGCGTTTCTTATCTGTGCAGCTGTGGGCATGTCTTAGGTAAGCCCCCAACCCTGTGCAAGTTCCCTTATCTGTGCCTGCAGCTTGAGTTTTCAGGCTGTTCTTTTGTTTGAAAGAATTCAACTGAGGACTCACCCTAACTCCCTTCTTGACCAGTTTCTTTCTTTCTCCTCTCTCAAAGAGATCCCAGTAGCAGCCAGATTGGGACCCCTGCCTCCCATAAGATGTTTATATACTGCAGCCAGACCTATGGGAGCCAGGAAGGCCTGCAGAGCTAGATCCTGCTCAGTTGAAGTAGGACAAGGGCTTAATTACACACCCTCCCCCCAGTAAGCCCTGATTTCCACGCATGAGGCTGCTATCAGGCCCACAGTCTATTTAAGAATGCTCCGAGGGCAGATTAAAGAAAATCAGTCTAAGCCTCTTAGGAGGGAACATCTCATCTCTACTAGAGGAGGAAGCAGTACATGGTGAACAAAGCCAACAGAGCAGCTAGAACCAGAGAAGGCAGGGCTTAAACCCTGGCTTAATAATGACAAGATGGCTGAGGCAGTGGCTCACGCCTATTACCCCAGCACTTTAGGAGGCTGAGGTGGAAGGATCACATGAGTCCAGGAGTTTGAGACCAGCCTGGGCAACATAGTGAGACATCATCTCTACAAAAAATAAAAATTAGCTGGGCATGGTGGCTGACACTGTAGTCCCAGTTACTTGGGAGGCTGAGCCCCAGAGGTGGAGGCTGCAGTGAGCTGTGAGCATGCCACCATACCCTATCTTGGGTGACAGAGTGAGACGTTGTCTCAAAAAAAAAAAAAAAAAAAAAAAAAATATATATATATATATATATATATATATATATGAAAGAAGGCATGTGATGAGCATTCTGCTTCCTGCTTCTATATAATATATATGTGTGTGTGTGTATATATATTAGATGGGATTGTTCAGCAGCTAGTAACAGAAAATCCACTATAGCTATAGTTTGTTTACTTAAGAAAATCTTGAGCTAGGCATCCCAGGGCTGGGCCAGCATCTCTGCCAATGCAAGGACACTGAGTCAGAGTCGTTGCGATTCTCTTGCTCTTCCCCTTTTGGTCACAAAATGGTTGCCATAACTCCAGGCATCCTAACCTCACAAAGCCATTTCCAAAAGCAGGAAGCAGAATGCTCATCACATGCCTTCTTTTTTTAATTAATTATAATAGTAACTAACATTTTCTCAGCATTTACTGTGTGTCAGGTGTTATCCTGAGCACTTTGTAAGTTTTAATTCTACAGCCGATTAAAAAAACAAAGCACAAAAAGCAGAATTAACTTTCTCAGTATGACACAGGCAAGAAGTGATAGAACTGGGACTTAAGCTCTGGCAGTTCAGCTCCAGAGCCCTTACGGTGCCAAACCACCTGTCCATTAGGGAAGAAGAGGTTTCCCAGAAGCAACTCAACACACCTTACCTTATATGTCATTGTTTAGACCTGGGTCACATGACTGCCTGGCAGCAAGGGAGGCTGAGAGAATACAAGTAATTGCCTATTTCAACCTTAAGGAAGATGGGGGCTGTGAAGGTCAGTTGAATAGCCAACCAATAGTGTGCACCACAGTTACAAAAGAAGGAATGGGCTTTGTTACAGGGGAAAGGTCCTGGTGCACTAAGGACCCTTAGGTGAAAGGCCAAGGTCACTGGGCTATTTGGCTCACTGCCATTGAGGGAAAAGCCAAGATTCCACTGACAACCAGCTAGAAGTGGTGAAAATGCCAGCAGCCTCACAGTCTTACCTTCCATGCAGTCACTGGAGTATCTGTGCATAAGCAGTTTTTACTAAATTATTCATCCTGATTTAATGGGGAGGAAATCAGATGCAACAGGTATGGTTCGTTGTGCTTGTTGAATGGCTTTAAAACAAGCTTTCAGATACTGGTTGCTGCAGGGAAGGCAGCAGGAGGACAAATCAGCTGTATTTTAAGCTAATTACCAAAATGTTGCAATGCCTGTCAAATAGGGACATTTTGTTCCAGTGTCAGTGGTCGTGGAATAAAACACTGGGAAGGAAGGAGGAGTATTACATAGCCAATTTTTTCTACATCCCCTCAAAAAAAACCTCTCAGATACCTGACACAGTTACATTCCAAGTGTTATTGTACCTGCTTACAAACTTGGGTAGAATCTCATTTTATAAGCTTGAAGAGACTTCCAGATTGCTACATTTAGACCCAAAGCTCATTAAACTTGAAACCTATTGCTATAATATAATAAAACATACTGTATTGTTTCCTGGGTTTAAAATTCCTTGCACAAAGCAAATGTTAGGTGTACAATTCATTCGCAAATGACATGTTGGGGGATGGAGGAAGAGGTGGGCACCAAGGGATGTGCTTGGCTTGTTCCGACACATTAAAGCCAGAGAAAGTAAATCATGCTGCATTCTTTTGCAATGACTGTATTTCACTGCAACACAATATTTTAATAAAATATGACACATTTTTCAAATGTTAAGTGGTTTTGTCAGAGGCGTGTGAACCAGAGCAACTCCATCTTAAAAAACAGGAGCTAGGTAAAATGAGGCTGAAACCTACTGGGCTGCATTCCCAGGTGGTTGAGGCATTCTAAGTCACAGGATGAGATAGGAGGTCAGCACAAAATACAGGTCATAAAGAACTTGTTGATAAAACAGGTTGCAATAAAGGAGCCAGCCAAAACCCACCAAAACACAAATGGCAACGAGAGTGACCTCTGGTCATCCTTACTGCTACACGCCCACCAGTGCCACGACAGTTTACAAATGCCATGGCGATGTCAGGAAGTTACCCTATACGGTCCAAAGAGGGGAGGCATGAATAACCCACCCCTTGCTTAGCAGATCATCAAGAAATAGCCATAAAAATGGGCAACCAGCAGCCCTCAGAGCTGCTCTGTCTATGGAGTAGCCATTCTTTCATTCCTTTACTTTCTTAATAAACTTGCCTTCACTTTGCACTATGGACTCACCCTGAATTCCTTCTCATGAGAGATCCAAGAACCCTCTCTGGGGGTCTGGATTGGGACCCCTTTCCTGTAACAGTTATGTTTTTCAGTTTTATAAATTGCAAGGTTGTTCATTTTTGCCCCAATTTTTCTTTCTCTTTTTTGGTCATTGTAATAGTACTAACAGCTAAGGAATGCTATAAAATGAGCAGGGTTTTGAACTGCCATTGTCTATTCAGAAAATAATTAAAGGTGCGCTGAAGACAGTTTGTAATGAGAAGACACTGAGAACTCACAAAGCAAACCTATCCAGCTCTGTTTTCTCTCGTGGGCCCTAGTAAGCTATCACCTCCACTGTCACTAATTTCCCTAAGCCTCAGTTTTCTCATCTACAAAATAGGAATCCATGATCCTATGGACTCTATGATCTCTGAAGCTTGTCATCTCCAGGACCTTTGAAGTTCTGAAGTTCTAATGTTCAATGATGCTACACACTCTGAGTCAGGATTTAACAAAATTTCCAAATTTTACTGACATGCTTTTCTGTATGCTGCTAAGAATGTTTAACAAAGAGATAAAACACTATATAATAAGAAAAATATCTTCATTCAAAAAATAGACTATGAAAAGGATAAACGCTTTGTGTGACTAGGACCTTTTTTCTTCATACTGTTTCCTGTATCCTCACTGACAAATAATGCTACTATGTGAAACCCTCTCAAGGCATGGAAATAGCCATGTTCAGTTGGATGTTAAAATGACATTTTCTGTACATTATGCGTTATGAATGGAAGGTTAATTAAATTGTGCATGTCTCAGTTTTCACTCTGCAGGTTATTTTGTAATAGGAACGAGACTGTCCTACCTTTAATTTCGTATTTTATTAAATTAAATGCATTTCAAAGAAAGGGCCATTTTATTCCACTATTTTGTCTTTTTACACTAGCAAGAAGGCATGCTAAATGCTTTTTCCTGTTGATTCTTTTAAAAGTCTCTGATTTCCAGTGAACTTGATATAAGCACACATTTTTGACATAGAAGAAAAAATTATGAATTTATTTGAGTCAGAAGTTCTTAAACTGAGACAGGAGCTTCTTTTGGACTTTAAACATCTCCCTTAACTCAATGGTTCTCACCTAGAGGGCTATTCGCACTGGGTGGGACAACATTTGGTCTGTATGATGGTCCCATGCATTGTACAGTATGAGCATCCTGGCTCCCACCCACTAAATAATTGCAACAACCATCATTGTGACAACCATCCCAGCTCCGCACACATTTCCAAATGCCAGCTTCTCTGAAAGAGTTCAAATTGGGAGAGTCCCTCTGGAGAAAAGAAGCCTAAAAATAAGAGGTTGGTTTTCAAAAGCCTGAAGAGACTCTGTGTGTATGTGGAGAAATGTAGCTTCAAACATTCCAGCCCACGTCTCCAATTAATGCATCTTGACAATGTCATTGCTCCCTGGATGATACTTAACTGAAGAGAAAAATCGTAGGAGAGGACATTTGAGAATCACCTGGTTTATAGCAAATCAAACACTTCTCCTAGACCTAGGAATGGGATCTCTTGTCATGTTACTTTATGGAAAATGCAGACTAGTTTCTCTTTTGTACTCTGTAGAATAGATTAAGTGTGGTTGACTATAAAATGATTCTTCGGAAGTAAAGATCCTGTATAGGAAACACACATGAGAGAACGAGTGGATTTTGTTTTCATATTCCAGATCCCTCTGTGGCAGCAGGGTTTTGAATTCTAGTAAAATGTAACATCCAGGTATTGGGGGCTAAAGAAGAAAGATGTGCTCTTGGACCCTGGCAGTGTAAAAGATGAATAAGTCATGTTCTCTGCCTTTGAGGCTCACAATTGTGCCTGAGAGATGGACACTTGGATAACCAGGATATAAAATAATCAACACCACCAATGGGGTCTGTTTATGGCATATGGGAATCTGGTGAAGGGACATGTGATTTCACCCAGCCACAGTGGTGTGTTGGGGGAGAGGCAGGCGGAGACTGGCAAATTCAGGGAAAGCTTCTGAGAGAAGGTATCCATTGAGTTGGGTGTTAAAGAATAGATGGGCATTTACCAAGGGGTGATGGGGTAGGGAATAGCATTCCAACCAAACAACAGCATATGTATGATCACAAAAGTGTGAGAGAGAATGGAGAAAATTCAGTGTGGTGGGACATTGGTAGAAGGGTTGTGCAGAGAAGGGTAGAAAATGAGTAAGGGCAGCAGGCTCAGAAGTCAGGGCTTTGTATATACCTAGAAGGGAACCAGTTCAGGATTTTAAGCAAGAAAGTAAAATAACCAGATTTACACGGGGATAAGAACTCTGGTAGAAGTGTGGAAGTTGGGTAGATGCAGGCAATTTTTTTTTTTTGGAGGGGGGGACAGAGTCTTGCTCTGTAGCCCAGGCTGGAGTGCAGTGGTGCAATCTCAGCTCACTGCAACCTCCACCTCCCAGGTTCAAGTGATTCTCCTGCCTCGGCCTCCAAAGTAGCTGGGATTACAGGCACACGCCATCATGCCTGGCTAATTTTTTGTATTTTTAGTAGAGATGGAGTTTCACCATATTGGTCAGGCTGGTCTCGAACTCCTGACCTCATGATCCGCCCGCACTGGACTCCCAAAGTGCTGGGATTACAAGCATGAGCCACCATGCCCAGCCTGATGCAGACAAACTTTAGCCAGGGATACCAGTTAAGTGACAGTGAATTGCATACTTCTCTTTTTTTTTCATTTTTTCAGATAGGGTAAGAAGGTGTATACTTCACTTTTAAGCACTCATCCTAAGAAGATTTAGGAAACCAAGCAAATCCATGGCAAATTGAAGGCAGATAATAAATTTGAAGATTTTCACCAGTGAAGTGTTTAATGACTTACCCTGTTACTCATATTGTGAGTGCCGGCTCTAAGCACTGTTCCTTTCTCAACAAGGAGGCACTGAAGCATTTTCTTACACCACGTCACATGTTTGTATGCTCTATCCCCACTATAGTAGTCACAGCTGGTTGAGTCAGATTTACACCGGGAAGAAAAGTAGCCATGGATATCCTGGGTGAACTGGCTCTGGGTTCTGACCACCGACAGGTGCCCTTTATTGTATAAGGTCTGTCTAACAGATCCTCTCACAGTGTCTGAGCATAAGACATCAACAGAGACTTGCAGAAAACACAATGGCAAAGAAGCCAAGATGCACAAAGAGTAAAGCTCATAGAAGCTGTGAGTAAGAAGAAACCTGGAGATGCTGAGGAAAGCAGAGAGGCCAGTCAGAAGCAGCAGGAAAGATGCTGAGCCAGAGAAGAGCTGAGTTCTGTGGGTGGGGCAGCCAATGTCCTCTGGACAGGTGCTCCTGAGTTTCCAGGACTATTGTCTCACAAGTAGAGCCCTTCATGTCACCTATGCAGTGTTCTGATATCAAGAAGCTGGCTGTTTGGCTGCTTAGATTTTTTTTTCCTGCTCTTATTTTCTGTATCTCTAAAAAGACCAAATTTGAATTAATTGAGATAACTTGTGTAGTCTCTTGCAAACTGAAGAAAACTGACACATCTCACTGAGTGAGATAGCAGCATTGTTTCATAGTTAATAATGAAAACAGACCAAGCACAGTGTCTCATGCCTATAATCCTAGCACTTTGGGAGGCCAAGGCGAGAGGATCACTTGAGGCCAGGAGTTCAAGACCAGCCTGGGCAATATAGCAAGACCCCCATCTCTACAAAAAAAAAAAAAAGCCAGATGTGGTGGTGTGTGTCTATAGTCCCAGCTTCTTAGGAGACTGAGGCAGGAGGATCACTTGAGCCCAGGAGTTCATGGGTACAGTGAGCTATGATTACACTATTGCACTCCAGCCTGGGTGACAGTGAGACCTCATCTCTAATAATAATAATAAACAGCCACCATTTAAACCCCATGGCAACACTGTGAGACAGATTCTTCCATTATCATCATTTTACAGATGAGAAGAGGGGGTGAGAGAAGTGAAATAATGTGCCTACATTCACAGGGCTAGTCAGTGACACACGGGTCTGAATCAAGGTCCACCGGGCTCTAGAACTGGCATTCTTGACAAATGTACCTGGCAGAGATGGCTAGATGCTCCCCTGCAATGATGCTTCACCTTCCACAGAACACAGTTGTTGCTGGGAAGTCTCTACCTAACTGGTCACTACATTTCCCAACCCTCCTTACTTCCGGGGGAGCCATGTGACTAGTTTTTGCCAGTGGGATATGCGTTTGGTTTTGAGTGTCACCTGTGGGCTGAAAATGCTTGCTCCACAACTTCCTCTTTTGCCAGCTCAATGCTGAGACCACAAGGCTCCAGGGGACAACAGAAGCGCATTGTGGAAAAGCCCAGGTCTCTGAGTCACAACAGAAGAAAACTGCTGAACAAGAGCACCTGGAATGTATTATCACATGAGCTAGAAATAAACTGAAATTTGGGGGTCTATTTGTTTCCATAGTTTAACTAATACAGCTACACTGCCTCCCTTTCTTGCCTTGGGGGCTGAGAGCAGTAAAACAGGCTTACAGCTCAAAGCTCTGGTGCTCTGGTAGGTTACTCAAAGAGTTGCTGAAACATTGTGGAAACTACCTCAGCTTGCACCGTTTTCTCAAACCAAGAGTAGCTCCCTGTTTTTATTCAGCATGACAAAAAAACCAGGCATCATAAACACAGAGTATGTTTGTAAACACATTATATTCATGCCTTCCCCAAATCCTTGAAAACTCAGGAGAAAAATCAACAGAGCACTGAGTCTCGTAGCACCTCTCATCTGTTAGAAGCCTCTTCCATTCTAGTCCAATTTATATTTAGATGTTATTTCCTATTTTACACCCCCGCCTGCCGAATCGCAGCCACCTTTGGTGTGAAACATGGCACCTGTTTAATGGGCTCACAAGAGATGACACAGCTGTTTTCAATAGAAAGCAAAAGAGTAACACACCTGGGAAAAGGCAGCATGACTGGAAAGGAGATAAGCTGGGAATTTGGAAAGTTTGCCTATACTGCCATGTTGCTCAGTTGTGGCCTAAGTCAATGATGTGGGCAACTGGGATTGATCCTACCAGGACTCTCAAAGGACACAGAATGCATCTCAGAGTTATCTGCCTGCAGAAGAGGAGAAAGCATTTACCCATTAACTTTCATCCTCTTTTGGCCAAGGGTTGCCCTGTAGGGTGTTAAGACCCTTCTACTTCCAGGTTGCACATTCCTGAAGGCCGGCCAGTAGGTATATTATGCTCAGGTGTCAAAGAGGTCCCCATTAAGGAAAAACAGGATATGAGGTGGGTCAGCAGTAGTGTCTGATACAGGCCTCAATGCTAGAAAATGCAGGTGAGATTTAAATTCAATACCTTCTTTTTTTTTTTAATTTTTTTTTATTATACTTTAAGTTCTAGGGTACATGTGCATAATGTGCAGGTTTGTTACATATGTATACTTGTGCCATGTTGGTGTGCTGCACCCACACCAACTTGTCAGCACCCATCAATTCATCATTTATATCAGGTATAACTCCCAATGCAATCCCTCCCCCCTCCCCCCTCCCCATGATAGGCCCCAGTGTGTGATGTTCCCCTTCCCGAGTCCAAGTGATCTCATTGTTCAGTTCCCACCTATGAGTGAGAACATGCGGTGTTTGGTTTTCTGTTCTTGTGATAGTTTGCTAAGAATGATGGTTTCCAGCTGCATCCATGGCCCTACAAAGGACGCAAACTCATCCTTTTTTATGGCTGCATAGTATTCCATGGTGTATATGTGCCACATTTTCTTAATCCAGTCTGTCACAGATGGACATTTGGGTTGATTCCAAGTCTTTGCTATTGTGAATAGTGCCGCAATAAACATACGTGTGCATGTGTCTTTGTAGTAGAGTAATTTATAATCCTTTGGGTATATACCCAGTAGTGGGATGGCTGGGTCATATGGTACATCTAGTTCTAGATCCTTGAGGAATCGCCATACTGTTTTCCATAATGGTTGAACTAGTTTACAATCCCACCAACAGTGTAAAAGTGTTCCTATTTCTCCACATCCTCTCCAACACCTGTTGTTTCCTGACTTTTTAATGATTGCCATTCTAACTGGTGTGAGATGGTATCTCATTGAGGTTTTGATTTGCATTTCTCTGATGGCCAGTGATGATGAGCATTTGCTGGAGGCATCACGCTACCTGACTTCAAACTATACTACAAGGCTACAGTAACCAAAACAGCATGGTACTGGTACCAAAACAGAGATATAGACCAATGGAACAGAACAGAGTCCTCAGAAATAATACCATACATCTGCAGCCATCTGATCTTTGACAAACCTGAGAGAAACAAGAAATGGGGAAAGGATTCCCTATTTAATAATGGTGCTGGGAAAATTGGCTAGCCATAAGTAGAAAGCTGAAACTGGATCCTTTCCTTACTCCTTATACGAAAATTAATTCAAGATGGATTAGAGACTTAAATGTTAGACCTAATACCATAAAAACCCTAGAAGAAAACCTAGGTAATACCATTCAGGACATGGGCATGGGCAAGGACTTCATGTCTAAAACAACAAAAGCAACGGCAGCAAAAGCAAAAATTGACAAATGGGATCTAATTAAACTAAGGAGCTTTTGCACAGCAAAAGAAACTATCATCAGAGTGAACAGGCAACCTACAGAATGGGAGAAAATTTTTGCAATCTACTCATCTGACAAAGGGCTAATATCCAGAATCTACAAAGAACTCAAACAAATATACAAGAAAAAAACAACCCCATCAAAAAGTGGGCAAAGGATATGAACAGACATTTCTCAAAAGAAGACATTCATACAGCCAACAGACACATGAAAAAATTCAATACCTTCTAATGCCGACATACAATGTCACTGCCCACACACCACTCCTCACCTGGCCTGGGTAAAGACACAGGCTCGGGAAATGGGAGATTTGCCTCTAGTTTTGGAATTTCTGCTGCTGGTTACTTGACTTAAGCAAACCATTTAATATCTGGGCCTCTCATCTCTAAAATAGGGACATTAGGCTAATTCATTATTTCCCAAAGTATGTTCAATGGTACACTCATGTTACAGGATGTTAATTAACAGGTATACCTGGGAAGAAGGGGTTTTTGTGGCCGAATAACATGGGTATATGGAGCTAAAAATAAGTTATATCAATTTATTCCCTGAAAGATATCTCAGTCTTCTTAATATATGACTGCACAAAATCCTTTTTTTGAGAAACATCTCACAGAAGTAGGTTGAGTAGGTTGTTTTTTATGTTAATATTTACTGAGCACATACTATTTGCCAGGCATCATGCCAAGAACATTTCATATGTTAGTTCATTCATTTATGTATTTTAAAAATATTTGTTAAACTCGGCTATGTATAGCACATTGTTCCTGGCACTGGGGAATACCTCCATGAAAAAGATAAAGTTCCTGATTTTTACCTTGAGGGCGAGGTAGAGGGAAGACAGACAATGAACAAGTAAACGCATAAACAAAAAAAACTGGCTACATTATCTTATTCTCACAACAACTAGCAAGACACGGGACTGTTTTATCATGCTTTGTTGTTGTTGTTGTTATTTTGAGACGGAGTCTCACTCTGTCGCCCAGGCTGGAGTGCAGTGGCGCGATCTCAGCTCACTGCAAGCTCCACTTCCCGGGTTCACACCGTTCTCCTGCCTCAGCTTCCCCAGTAGCTGGGACTACAGGCACCTGCCACCACGCCTGGCTTATTTTTTGTATTTTTAGTAGAGATGGGGTTTCACCGTGTTAGCCAGGATGGTCTTGATCTCCTGACCTCATGATCCGCACGCCTCGGCCTCCCAAAGTGCTGGGATTACAGGTGTGAGCCACTCGCCTGGCCTATCATGCTTATTTTATAAATAATGAGACTAAGGATTAGAGGGGGTACCTTATTTAAAAATCAGGGAGGTGGAAATGCCAGAGATAGGACAATATCTGTATTAAAGTTTACAAATGTTTTTGACATCATGTTCATGGAACGAGATTAATCAGTATCCTAGGTCCATTGCAAACCTTGTCATTGATCCATCTAAAGCTCACGCCCATAACCAATATGGTCTCAATCACTCTGATCTATGTCTCTTGCAGCATCCTGAAGACTAGTACTCTGCATAACACCAGTTTGAGAAACAGTGCCGCAGAGAGTCTGGAGAAAGAACCTCTGGCCCTAATAAGACAAGCAGTTGCAAAAGATTTCAATCATACACAGGGTGGACAATCAGAACTCAAATGATTGAGAGGTGATGGAGTTGCAAAGTACTGCATAATGTCTTGTAAATTATGCCTGTCAACAATTCTGAATAGTCTTACATTATTATTCTCTTCTTACCATAACAATTAATTTTTTTCTATAAACAGTAAATGATGTTTATGGAAGTTCTTGCAACTTTAATAGTCTAAAGAGTGACTTGTCAGTGATAAGCTGATTTTAAAAGCGTGTACTTTATCTTGACGTCTCCCTTTGAAGAATATAAAAAATCCAGGGCCCGATTTTGATGATTGTTTGGTCTATGTTATCACTATCAGAAATAATAAAGTAGTGAAAGGAGGATTATACTTTCTGCATATGGCCTATTGAAATGGTCAGGATTGTTGAATGTTAGAAAGAACAAAATATCCTTTGAAGGTATAAATCATTTGTATGTAGATATGCTTTAATAAATGCTTTGTTATATTTAGCATTGAAAGACTCCTCTTAAAACTCAATCTAGATCTAATTTGACTTTAAAACTTCCCAACCATAAGGAACTTGGGAGTGTTAAATTTATGTAATATTCCCACAGAAGAGAGAAACATTACACACACACACATACACACACACATCATTATTTTTCTTCCACTTCCACTGACTGACTTTCAGCTGGGTTATATTCTTTAGGCATGCATTAGGGAAATGAATGGGAAATGGAAAAAAAAAGAGCAAGAGAGTCAATGTATTGATCATTTACCATAGACCATGTGTTTTTAAATATATCATCTTGTTTAATAGAGCTGAAGCAGGATCACATATCTTTGATTTCTGACTGAGACACAGTGAAGCTGACTTAGAATGTGTTAGAGACCTTGCTGAGAGAATGTCAAAAGCCAACATTTTTATGACTTGCTACTAGCCCCTAATGCAAGCCTCAAAAACTAGTTCCCTGCTTCCCTACAAGAAAAAATTGAAATCTGTGTCCACCTATTTTTTAAAAACATAGGTTCTATCAAACACAGAGTAAGTATACAATATTCAAGTAGACGATCAATGGAAGTGCATCCCCTGTTCTAAACAGAGCATAACAGAAAGCTAATTGCCGATTATTGCAAAAAGAAAATAGCAAGATATATGGATAGTGAAATAGAAAAACACATTATAAAGAAAAGGCCATCTCATTTAGTCTTTGAAATTATTGATTCGGGATTTCCAGGCCCTGGTTAAGAGGGAGTAAGCATCAAAATCTTAGTTCTCATCTGGAACAAGGAGAAGACCGTTTGCTACCTCTACAAAAATTCTTTGGATACTCACCCAAGCCAGAAAGAAGGGGACAAACCCTTGCAAAGGAAACATTTATCCTAGTAGAATAAAATCAGAATTAGTCCCAGCACATTGAGAGATCAAGACAGGAGGATCATTTGAGACCAAGAGTTTAATACTAGCCTGGGAAACAGAGCAAGACCCCATCTCTACAAAAAAAAAAATAATAATAATAAAAATTAGTCAGGTATGGTGGCACATGCCCAGAGTCCTAGATACTTGGAAGGCTGAGGCGGAAGGATCACTTGAGCCCAGGTTTGAGGCTACAGTGAACTATGATCATGTCACTGCACGCTAGCCTGGGTGACATAGCAAGACCCTGTCTCTAAAACAACAACAACAAAAAACAAATAAATAAATAATAAATCAGAACGAGAACCATTTTCCAGCCATAACTGGGATAATAGAGATCTGATATTCTCTGCTTTAAAGGAGATTTAATCCAACTAGGCCTCCTATGCTTTGATCCTTTCTACCTCGTTGCCACTAAGGTTAGACCTCCCCAAGGTAAGACACCTACTTGTAGTCTGAAACAACCTACATTTTCATTGGGATAACACAAACACAACACTTCCCACTCTAAAAGTCTCCCTTGTTCATTAAAAGGAACTAATGGAACTACCTGTGATAGTTACAGGTGGCTAATTTTTCCCTTCATTAATTCATCAGACATACAGTGAGTAGCTGCCATGTCTCTGCTAGGCCTTCCTTGAGAATAGCAAAGTGAATTAATCCTTACCCTCATAGAGTTTCAGTTTAGTGTGAGTGATACATAAAATCATAGGAAACCAGAGCCTGGTAGTTAATCGGGGGAAGTCTGGGAACCCAGTGGGGGAGATGCCAAGCAACAATGAGTTGTGGAAAGATGATTCGGAATGGAGTAAAATTCTCCCCTTTATGCATGTTGTTCTCTTGGTGTCCAAGAGCACAGAAACCCCTTTTAGAAGCCTACCAGATTTTTTTTCCCTGACTGCCACCACCCTATCCTGTGGTGAGCTAGATGACTGTAGCCCGAGGACCTGCTGGTGGCCCCTTGCTTACCTTCATTTAGTCTTACAGGTCACATTGGTGGCAGGCTGCTCTGCCTCCTTTTCCAGGCTTGTTACAAAGCAGTGCTGGGCACAGGTCCAGTTGAAAAGCATGGCCTTCATTGTTGTCTTTTAACCAAAACACATCAGCTTTGTCTCTTTTATGATGCCAAGAGCCTGCACTAATCAAATATAACATTTTTGTCCTTCCTTTTATTTTCCAGTGCTATCATTCTTTTGCTATTTGGTTACCTACTTATTTAGAAGAAACAGTTTTTATCCATGATGACAGAAGTGGTAGTATAAAATAAGCTGATTGCAAAAGATTTATCTAAATGAGTCATATAAAAGCATTTAATATTAATGCAACAAAAATTGAGTCTATTATGTGCCAAGTATAGGCAATTTAAATTTGGGATACATAATTTAACATATATGCAAATAAATGAATGGATGGATGGATGAAAGAACAGTCAGATAAGGTAAGTGCCCCAGCCCTCTAGAATCTCACCAAAAGGAAAATAATTCCCACCCCTCATGGGATATATGCCATAACTACAGTTGCCATGTTGTCTAAATCAAGACTGCCAAGTACTGGCATGCTTATGTGGATGAGCTGACAGGATATTTGAAACTGAAGTTGCCAGAGAGCTAGGTCTGAAGTTCATTCTATCTATAACACAAGACAAAACAAAATCTTAAAAGAACAAAGTAATTCTGACTAGGAAAAGAGTGATGTCTTTACAAGGGAGTTGCTGCTATATGGGTTGTCTCTGAAGGGTTAGCAGGATTATTCCATTGAACCAAGAAGGGCAGAGCATTGAACCAAACACTTAGCAAGGACATGGAGCTCAAAACACCCGTTACCCAGTGGACTGGAGGTTGCGGGGGTGTGCCCTAAGACACTGGGAGCCAAAGCTCGAGAGAGGGATTAGGGCTGTTCTGAAGGAGTTTTTGCTCTGTAGAAAATGAGGAGCCATAGGTGAAGTGGTGCTTTAAACCTAAATGGGAAGGACGGTGAGGAAGCTTAACAATGCACGTTGAGCTCCAGAAGACCAAAAACCAGGTCTTTTAGTTCAATTGCGGAAGCAAACATTAGAGCTGCAAAGAAGCCTAGGTGTGATCTAGTGTCGAGTCCAATGCTCCTCATCTCCAAATGAGAAAACTTAATGATTTAAATGACTCACCTAACTACTTAAATGACCTACATATTACTCAGTGATAAAACCAAATTCCTGCCTTTGCCACTCACTGTCTCTGTGGCTTTAGGCAAATCACTTAACCTCTCCAAGTCTTACTTTTCTCATCCACGAGATAAAAGGCTATTTTGAAAATTCTGTGATAATGTATGTAAAGTGCTTAGTCTGACAAATGTCTGACAGATATCTGCAAATGTCTGACAGAAAGAAAACTAATATTAACAAATACTATTAACAGCAAAAATAACTACATTGTTATTGAAGTTCCCTGATTCTGTCCAATGCTCTTTAATGTATACTGGTAGTGCCCAAACCTAGCTGAACATCTGAGTCATGTGGAACGTTGTAAATGTCCTGGCCTACCCCAGACCAACTGAATCTGAATCTTGACATGGTTGGGGAATCCAAACTTTTGGAAAGCTCCCTAGATGGTCCTAACCACAAGAACAATAATTAGAAACAACTGTCCATATTTACTGCTGTTCAAACTTTATTTTCTTAGTCTTTGAATGAAAACATGAAATTGATCCAGTGGTTAGTCCTTTAGATGTAGGTACAGAAGCTAGGGGTGGAGGGAGAGGTATTTTACATAATGCTGCCATCCCAGAAGGTCAGAAACACACATGTCTACGCTCAAAAGAAAGGGAGGATTGGATGCCAGTATTGGGAAATGGGATATTTATCATTGGTAGAAATGATTAATTATGCCCAATTATATGTAGTTTTGCACATACATTTGCATGCTTCTTAATATAACATATGCAAATATATCTCTAATAGCATGACTTGTTTGCCAATGTTGAGTGCTAACTGTAAATAATTTCTATTTTCTGTAGTGTTTAGGAAACTTCAATATGGCACTTGCTGGCAGACAGTTCCTGTCTTCTGGATTTAGCAACATATTAAATAATCATTACAAAAATATTTTTCACTTACCACTAACAAAATCAGTGTACACAACAATTTGTGGTTGTCTATAGAAACAGAGGATAGGTAAGACAGAAGAAAATTTAAGTCTATGGAAATTTTTTAAAACATCGCCTTCAGTTTCCATTTTATTTTCCTCTACTAATTTTTGGCTAATGCAGAGTATAACAGATCATTAGAAGTTTCACCCCTCACTTTTTTTTTTTTTTTTGAGACAGAGCCTTGCTCTGTTGCCCAGCCTGGAGTGCAGTGGTACCATCTCAGCTCACTGAATCTCTGCCTCCCAGGTTCAAGTAATTCTCCTGACTCAGCCTCTTGAGTAGCTGGGATTACAGGCAGGCACCACCATGCTCAGCTAATTTTTGTATTTTTAGTAGAGATGGGGTTTCACCGTGTTGGCCAGGCTGGTCTCGAACTCCTGACCTCAAGTTATCCACCTACCTCAGCCTCCCACAAGTGATTCACCCACCTCAACTTTCCAACGTGGTGAGATTACAGGCGTGAGCCACCGCGCCTGGCCTCACCCCTTCTTTTAAAATTCTCTTTACCTTTTCTGGAGATGTCATCAACAGCCAAAAAAAAAAAAAAAAAAAAAGACAGTAGAAAGACTAAGACAGAGAAAATAACTAGGGACCCAAGTAGTCAGTGCCTGGAAATACTGATCTCTGAATATCCACCTGTTGATGTCCTGGCTCCCCGCCCACCTTGTTCTCTCTCAATCTGTAGAAGAATGTAAGAAACTCTTGTTTGACATGCATATTCCTAGGCTCTACTTCCAGAGTTTCTGATACAGTATATCTAGGGGTGGACCAAGGAATCTGCACTAATAACAATCCCCTTCACTCCTCCAAACAACCCTATGATTTTTTTATAAATGGTCCTCAGGATATACTTTGAGAAACACTTCCCTGGTTAATGTAGAGCCTTGAAATTCAGTGTGGTTCCTGGGTCAGCAGCATCAATATCAACATCACCTGAGAGTTTTGTTAGGCCTGTAGAATTTCAGCACCCACCCCAGGCCTGTCAATCAGAATCTGCATTCATAGGCACCTTCAAGTTTAAAACGCACTAGTCTAGAGGAGGCATCTTCTTCCCTCTTTGCATCCTTGAACATAACAGTTTTCCCCACAGCATTCTCCTCTTAAATAGCCTAGGATTGCTTAGGTTCTCAAGGTGGTCCTCAGATCTACTGGGTCAGAAACTCTTAGAGGAGGACCCAGCAATGTGTGTTCTAGTAAGCCCTCCAGTCCAGGTGATTCTGATGAATGCTCAAGTGTGAGAACCACAGGCACAATAAATACTATTGGCCTGCATTTAAAAATGAAGTTCACCAGGATACTCAGTATATGCTGGTGTGAATAACAAATAGGCCAATGTCCCCAGATGTAGAACAAATCACATGAACTCTTGCTTCATATTGTCAATCCCCCAGAATCAGTTGATCCTACAAATATCTGTACCTACTGCTTCACAGGTGAAGAGGATGCCTTGTCAAATGAAAGTGTAAGAGGCAATCATCTCTTGTAGTGATCAATGAAATGCCAGGATCTGAGAGCAACCGGGCATATGTGCTACATAATCGTGTCAAGGATGAGTAGCTCAGGCTGTTGAGTTTTCAAATGAAAAATAACTTCCTGATCCAAATATCTGTGAGGTTATACGTTAGTATTCTTCACTCACTAGAGACTGACCTGACTGGAACATCATGAGTGAAAACTCCAAGGTTGGATGCTGCTGCTCAGAAGAGAGACCCTGAGCATGAATGGAGGGCACAATGTGGTGAAATGTCTGGGAAAATTGACTGGACTTCTGAGCAAATCGGTTTCAGCTGAGTACATCCATCTTCTTTTCACCGTTTCTTGGATTTCCCAATAGATTATTACACTCAACTCCCAACCTAACACTAACTAGCTCTACATTAGAAGTTTTAATTATCTCTCTGCACCTCTTTCCACATCTTCTGTCTTGGGCTCTCTCTGCTTGTCTATCTCTCCCCCTTGTCTCTGTGTCTATTTCTCTCTCTGTATCTCTTCATCACAGTCTACATCCTCTGAATCGATTTCTTCCTCCCTCCCTATTCCAATCTCTTTAATGAAAAGATCCAACATACCTCCCAGGGGATGGGGGTGGTCAGGAGGATTTCAAAAGGGACAAAAGCAAAGAGGCTGCCAGTAAGTTTTTGTTGGTACTGTTGATTACTGTTTCTGATGCTGGAGAGTTCTGTGTTATCCAGCTATTTGCCTCTGTTTTAAAATTTGCACATTTGCCGTAGATTGTTATCATGCTATTTCTCGTTGGAACTGGAGTCCTAGTTTGTCAAAATGTCAGCATAAAGACCAAAAGTCAAGCAAATTTGCTGCAATAAGGAAAGACTGTAAATTTGCTGTCAGTTAAGAAATCCCCTCTAATTCAAAGTGCAAGCCCAACTGAAAGCATTTTTTAGTAATTGTGACTGAATGAGTGTGAAGTTAGCCCAGTGTGTGTGCACTTTGATCTTGTGCCTTGTTAAATTTCTCAGTTTTAATAATTGGGGCCATTATTTATGCCATTATTCCAGAAGCTATCAGGGAATACTTAAAATATTAAATCAGGTTCATATTGCTAATTTCATTTGTTGAAACTCACATCTATCCCCCTTTTATTCTTTTGGAATGTAAATAATGACGTACCTAGAATAATTTTCTTCTTTAAGTCTTAATTCTAGTTTGGTTGAAAAACTGAACTATTTAACATTGAAAATATTTGGCAAATAAGCTTAAGAAAAATTTTATGAAAATTCTCATCATAATGTCTTGGATATAAGCACAAAGAGATGACGCACATGGAGAAAGACCTCTACCTCCTTAGAATGTTAAGTCTTTTTGTAATACATGCAACAATGGAATCACAGAAGGAAAAAAGATTTCCTCAAATCTAATTATCAAAAAGCAATTCATCTTGCTTGAGTATCTCAATCAACATATCCCTGAAGCTACTTTCTTACTTCACCCTCCTGTCTGGTGTATGGATTTTGTGTGTGTGTGTGTGTGTGTGTGTGTGTGTGTGTGTATGATCATTTGGTGAAACCTCTTAGCATATGGTGGGGGAAAAATGCTGTTTTGCTAATTTTATGTTTTATTTTTTAGTGACCTACTTATCTGCAGCAGCTTTAGTGGAGTGCTTTAAGCTTGGTCTGATTTTTTTTTTTTTTTTTTTTTTTTTTTTTTTTTTTTTGTGAGTCCTTTACTCTGTGGCAGTGACTCAGCTGGGATACAGCCAAGATGTTTACATGATGGGGTGGGCGGCGGGGGGTGGGGGAGCGGGGAATGCAGCAGCCTCTGCTTTTGCTGCTTTTGCAGAGAGCTTACAAATTGTAGACACTCAGAATAAGTGGTATCATTAGTGGGTGTAAAATGCACTAAGGGTATGGGAGTGATTTAAAACTCTGGGATTCGGCAAAGAGAGAAGCCAGGGGCTCAGGTGTCAGAGGGAACTGGATCCAGAAGTAGCACTGAAATGTGAACTTGGATAAATCACTTGACCTTGATTCTTCACCTCTAAAATAAGGCAAATATATTTTATTGAAATGCTGCAAGTTATCAGGGCAGTATTTGCCAACCACATGGAAATCTTTTCACTTTAAGAAAATTATTTTAGATTGGGTTTTGCAAAAGATTATTTAACATGCATAGCTTCACATCTAAAATTCTGTATGAATTGTGTGTGTCGTAGAGGACTTCAGCTCCTAACTGAAGGGGTCATTGACAGAATAATTATTGCGTTATATTAAAAAGGAAAGATGGGCTTGGCTTTTTGGAAATTTGGTCCTTCAAGACCAAAGTTAAAATTGGGTCAATGATTTAATCAATCAGTAACTTGTAGCCTAGGTCAAAAAATCATGCCACATTAGGTTTTCCATCAAATGTGAAACCCCTTGGTGAATCAATAAAACAAAACACAAGTACTCAACAAAGTTCTTCCTATGTAATCACTGGGTTGTGCACTGCTGGGTTTCCAGAGCTTTAGCTATAGTTCTTGCCCTTGTTTACATTTTAGACAAGTACTCAATAGAACTTTCTATAGCGAAGGAAATGCTCAATAGTGATGCTATCCAGTATAGCTGACACTAGCCGTGGGAGCACTTGAACTGTGGCTAGCATAACTGAGAAAGTGGTTTGTTTGTTTGTTTGTTTGTTTTGAGACGGAGTCTTGCTCTGTAGCCTAGGCTGGAGTGTAGTGGTGCCATCTCGGCTCACTGCAACCTCTGCCTCCCAAATTCAAGCAATTCCCCTGCCTCAGCCTCCTGAGTAGCTAGGATTACAGGTGCCCACTCCATGCCTGGCTAATTTTTGTATTTTTAGTAGAGCCGGGGTTTCACTGTGTTGGCCAGGCTGACCTTAGGTGATCTGCCCGCCTCGGCCTTCCAAAGTACTGGAATGAGCCACCGCACCCAGCAAGAAAGCACATTTTTAATTTCATTTCATTTTAATCCATTTAAGTTTAAATAACTACATGAGGCTACTAACTGCTTTATTGGATGACCATTTTAATCAAAGACAAAATTAATGCCGATGAAACTATTTGTGACCACTTAGGAAGAAGTATATGAAGCAATGTTGTTTTGGATGGAGGAGAACTTGAACTGAGCCTTGCAGGCTAGGGTAAGACAGAAGGTGAAAAAGAGAAGGGAGGATGTTCTGGCCTGAGGGGATAATACACCAGTGATCCTGAGGCAAGAAGAGCCTGGTGCTGTTACTGAACAGTTAAGAAGTCACCTTGATGGAAGCTGAAGGTTCTTGCTACACCAGAAGAAAAAAGAGTACTTGGGGCTGGGGTGTGGGATTAATGACAATATTTATTTTGTACTAGGCACTTCACATGTATAATATAATTTAATCCTTCTAACCAACTAATGAAGTAGTTACTACTATTATCCTTATTTTACTCTCAGGAAACAGACTCAGAGAAGTGAAGTAATTTCCGCAAGACCCCACCACTAAAGGGAGCCAAGCTTTAGAATCCAGGCAGCTTTCCTCCAGATGCTGTGGTCCTTCACCACCTCGCTTCACGACAGTGGTTGAGAATTTAGACTCTGAAATTATCCAGCTTCTGTCTCTATTAGCTTGTGACCATGGGCATCTATACATTGAGGACAGAAAAAGTACAACATTTAAAGCTGCTGTGTTAGAGATGCATAAGATATTGCATGGAGAACACCTAGCAGTGCCTAGCACATATAAGGGCTCAATAAATCTTTGCCTAATCTTATTACTATGTCAGAAATAGACTCAAATGGCAGCAAAGAAATTGGGAGTTGCATGAAAAGGCATTTGGCAACAATTACAGCTTCTTGAACTGACGGATTGATATGTTAAAACCATTATAAAGGATATAGGACAGGAGGGAAAAAGGGGAGGGAAACTGGTATCCAAGAGTCTCCAAGAGGCAGCTGGCATCTTCACTAGGTCTGGAGGCTCACATTCAATATATGAAAGGAATGCAACTTTATTTTCCCCGTAGAAACAGAAATAATACCTATTGATTGGGAATCATTTTAACATTCCAGAAAAGGACAAGGAAGAAGATTAAAATCATGAATAATACCATCTCTAAGAGATAATCACCATCAGTTTTTTTGGCATATATCCTTTTATGTTTGTATCTGCGTGTGCTAATTCACTTTTGAAGTTTACTGTATTTATTTACAGTAAAATTCACACTTTTGGGGTACCATTCTATGAGTTTAGATAAACACATATATGCTGTCATATAAGCATCAGCACAATCAAGATACAGAACAGTTCTATCACCCTTAAAATATTCCTTTTGCTTCCCTTGTAGTCAAGCCCTGCTCTTATTCCTACTTTCAGCCCCCTGGTGACCAATCTATTTTCCGTTCCTGTAACATCCCAGAAGTGGAATTATACAGGATGTAGCCCTTTGAGTCTGGCTTATTTCACTTAGCATAAAGCATTTGAGATCCATCCATGTTATTGCACATATGAGTAGTCCACTTCTTTTTATTGCTGAGTAATATTTCATTGTATACATTTTCCACAGCTTGTTTCCATTTGCCAGTTGAAGAACGTTTGCATTGTCTCCAGTTTTTGGCAATTATGAATAAGGCCACAACAACAATCAAGTAAAGGTTTTGTGTGGAAATAAGTTTTCATTTCTCTTGAGTAATAGGAATGTGATTGCTGGATCATATGTTAAGTACATGTTTAATTTTATAAGAAAATGTCGAACTGTTTTTCAGAGTCGCTGTACCATTTATATCCCACCAGCAAGTATAGAGTTTCAGTTGTTCCACACCCTGATCAGCACTCAGTATGATCATTTTTTAAAAAACAATTATAATAGATATGAAGGAATATAATATGGTAGTTTTAATTGCATTTCCCCCAATAACTAATATCATTGAACATCTTTAGATGTCTTCATTTATCTTCAGAGAAAATTATATTATTTCAAATCTATATGCATTTATTTTTTTTTCTTACCTTATTGAATTGGCTAGGACCTTCCGTATAATGTTGAATAGAAGTGGTGAGAGTCTTTATCTGGTTTCTGTTCTTGGGGGGAAAGCATTTAGTCTTTCACCATTCAATATGATGTTAGCTATATGGTTTTCTGTAAACACCCTTTATTAATCAATAAAGGTTAAGTAATTTCTGCTTGTTTTCTAGTTTGCTGAGAGTATCATGAATGAATGTAGAATTTTCTCAAATGCTTTTGTATGAATATTGAGATGATCATGTGATTTTTCTTCTTTAGTCTGTTGACGTGGCAAATTATATTAATTAACTTTTCAGTATTAAACCAGGCTTGCATTTCCAGGATAAATCCCACTTAGCCATGATATATTATCCTTCTATATGTTGCTGTATTTGACTTGTATATATGTGTATTTTTTCAAACCAAAAACAGAATGGTACTATATATACTGATTTGTCATCTCTTTTTGAAAAATAATATTTTTTAATCTAAAAGAAATTCATAGTTGTAAGAAAAGCTCTTTCTGGTTATGCCAGTAGATTTATTTCTTCCCTGTGTTTTCTTATAATGGGGAGTAGATAGTTACTATGCATATTTTGGTTCAGGTTCATTACATTCAAAAACTGGGATGAGAAATTTTCAACCCCCACACACCAACTCTTCTAATTAGCTGATAAACTCTGAAATAAATTATTTGTATCTTTGACAAAATGTGAAGAGGAAACTGCTGTGAGTTTTGAAGGTCATTATAAATGCTAAGAGCAAAGGGGTGAGCACCAATCTTTGAAATCCAGGCACTCATGCATCAGATGTCTGGTGAGTCCAAAATCTCTGTCTTATGATGATAACCTTAAGTAATAACCTTAAATATGCATCAGATAGCTCTGATATTTGTAAAGAAAGTTTTCTTTCTTCCATCAAAAAATACTGTATAGATAGATATAGATGTGTGTGTATACACACATACTCACACACACACACACACACACACACACACATATGGAGACACAGCATTAACAATCTTTTGAAAACTTTTATTTTGAAACATTTTTTGTTGTGAGGTGTTTCTTCCCTGGACAAGTAAATCTTTTCTTTTCTTTTCTTTTCTTTTTATATAGATATATGAGTTTTCCCTACCCCAGAAACACGCATTCAAGATTGATTCTTTCTAGGTAGTACCCACTTAAGGCTTATTTTTAGAATTCCAGCAATCTAATTTTTTTTACCCCCAACTTTTACTTTAGAAAAGGCAATCTACTTACTCTTCACATCCTCATAAGGAAATGGATCTTGCTTTATTTTATATCTGAGCCAGAGCTTGAGATAATGATAAATCTTGCCAGAGGCCTCAAGGATACTAAGCATGAACTCTGGGAAAAAATTTTTTGTTTGTTTTGTTTTTGGAGGGTGTCCCTCATTCCCAGCCTTGGGTTAAGATGATTCTGTGTTTCTCAAAATGTTTGTACGAGAGGATGAACTTCAATGTTTGCATCATTTCCCCTGTTTTATACTCTCCTCGCATAGACCACAGCTGAGAGTTTTAGAGAAAAGGCGCTTTCGGCAAGTGCAAAGTGGTATTGTCATGTTGCTACTGGAGCTGTCTGTGAGAGCCAAGAAAATAGGACAGAATCAAAAGGAAGTAAAATAAGTCATAGTGAAACCTTCTCCCTTAGAGGAAGGAAAGCAAACATTGAAATATTGCTTTTTTCCTGGCTACTTATTAAAGGGGAAATTTGCCTACTGTGCTGGAAGAGTCTTTTATTCATCGTTTTGTTGATGGGAGGTATCCAACTTGAGGTTTGTTTTTGTCTGCGTAATCCATTCTGTTTTTTAAGGTGAACTCTACTGAGATAGGTATTGAACACTTTCAGCATTTCTCTGATTAGAAAATATGTTGATTTGCCATAATCATTCAATAATTTAAACTAGACCCAATTTTCTGAAGCAGTTCAATTTAAGTGTTTGCTGCAAATCAATTCACATTTATGAAATATCTGAAGTCATTATTTATATGAGAGCCTTATTTTACTTCTAATATGGCTCAGTTTGTTTGCAACAGTATGCTATTTGGATCTTTTGTGGAACTTACGTTGTTTGGTCACTTTCAGAAATGTTTAGGTTCAGGGTATTGTAAATTAATTAGCAAATATAAAAACCTAGAGTTTATAGGTATAGAGTTGTAGTGGAACATTATGCAATTGAATATCCCACACCCTATTTTCATAAGTCCAAGGTCATTGGTCTAAATTACAATTATATGATTTCTGTTATGATTGTTAGTGATTGCTATAATTTGACTAATTATTGCCTAAACAATGAAAGTTGGCTGGGACCCAAATTGCAACAAATGCTTTTTTATGTGAGGAGAACAAGGAAACTGAATGCTTTTTTCTTTCGTCATTCATTCATAGGGACTGCAATTAATCATAAATATTGCACGGGACCGGGGCACGGAGAGTAGAAAGCTTCCTTTATTTTCCAGGATCATCTTTCTTGAACGGGATGGAAGGCAACCCTCCAGAGAAAAATAAATGATCATGTTTAGAGAAACATCATTTTGACTAATTGGAAGGATAGTGGAAAAATCCCACAGGAAATGGTCCAGAGCCTGTGACTTTTATAGTCAATACTCTTCTTAGGCAGAGCAAACATTGTATTTAAATTGAAGGTACCATCTGTCCAACCTTCTAATCTGACCACAGGTTCAAGAAAACCATTGCCAGATAAGGAAATAATAAAAATGTTTCATGAAATATGGCTGAACTTGTGTCTAGACAATAAGAATGTGATTACAAACAAGGGTGCTATCTTTTGAAAAGGCACATGCACTTTTAGGCAATTTAATATATTACATAATTTCTGAAACCTTCTTAAGCTTTCTAGACTTTCTCAGTAATTTCTTTGTCTGTTTTGACCACAAGCTTTAAATGAATGGATCATAAGAGAAATTGGTCATTGTCACTTTTCGAAGCTTGAGATTTGCATGATTGCAGATAACACAGAACCCCAAAATTCAGAATAGAAAGGTTGGGGAAGAAAATAGTGTGCACTGTTTAACTGTGCCCCTAAGATGTTAGGAATTGCACAGGGTTCCTGGGATTCCTTAGCATCTCTTCTCAGGCTGAGAAACACAGGTCCTTAAAGGTGAGGGGTGAACTGCAAGGGTCCCGCTACTGAAGAAGTGCTGCTGGGATATCCCAAGCTCCCTAGTCAGAGTTGGCAAGTTTATTCTAAGCACCTTGAGGCAGTGAGATTTTCCCAGTCAGAGTCATATGAATGAGAATTATATTTGTCTTATGGCCAATTCCCCCAAATTTTAGGTAGAGAGTTGCCCTGTCTTCCCTATCCCTTTGCAAGGAGCTTTACAATTTGAAATGTGTTCACAGAGGCTGTAATTCCATGCCCCAGAATTCTGGAACCTTGGTGCTAGAGAAATATCTATCAAGAAGAGTAACAGATTGAATAGGGCAAGTAAGCCTTCAATGCTAATTTCACATTCCAAACTTAATAGAATGGCTTCTGAAGTATTGAATGAAATAAATTGCCTTTAGTAAAGCACAATGTAGCATAAACTAAAAATATAAGTTCCTTATTTAAATCTCATTTGAACATTTTATGATGCTTACCTTGGAGATTGTCTCATTACCTTGGCAACTAATGATGCATAGACAGAGATAAGCTAACGGTTATAGAGCTGGACTTACGGAAACAGAAGAGGAATTTCCTTTCTATTCTTCACTTCTCGAAGGTAGTAAGTATATCATACTTTTTAAACATGTCAAATCTGGAACCCAGATGCCTGAGTTAAATTCTGATTCTGGGCTGGGTGTGGTGGCTCGTGCCTATAATCCCAGCACTTTGGGAGGCTAAGAAGGGAGGATCGCTTGAGCTCAGGAGTTCGAGACCAGCCTGGGTAACACAGGGAGATCCTGTCTCTACAAAATAAAAATAAAAATTAGCTGGGTGTGGTGGCAAGCGCCTGTAGTCCCAGCTACTTGGGCAACTGAGGCAGGAGGTTCACTTGAACCCACAGAGTTGAGGCTGCAGTGAGCCAAGATCATGCCTCTGCATTTCAGCCTGGGTAGCAGAGCAGGACCTTGTCTAAAAAAAAAAAAAAAAAAAAATGCTGATTCTGCTATTACCAGATGTGAATCCTTAGACAAGCTGCTTAACTTCTTTTAGCCTCAGTTTACTTCTCTGTAAAACAGAATATATACTTATCCTTAGCTCAAAGGATTGCCATTAGGATTTACCAAGATCATTCATGTCAAACATTTGATAAATTTTAGCTGCCATTATAATTAATACATTTTATCTACTTTGATAGTCCTTCTTCTTTCTTCTGGCCTTTCAGACATCAGAATTATTCAGAATTATTCTTCAGAATTGCTTCGTCTACCAATTTACAAGATAGACACATTACCAACAGAGGCCTGTCTCTGTGTTTCCCTCAACATTATAGAATATCCTTAGACCATAATTATATCCAAAATTGTTTAAGTGGGCCAGAGTCTCTAAGAAATTAGGTAATTAAATGCAAATTTTGCAGGCCAAGTTGCATTCCAGTGATTTCTGAAAGTCATAATTATAGAAGTCCTTGGTCCACTGGGGGCATACTCATCTAATTTGTCTTGGTAAAGAGAGCTCTGCATTTCCACCAGCCCCTTTCAGGCTCACAGAATTGTTTTCTCACTTTAGAAGATGCAGAAAAATGTGAAGGAGGAAGGTGCTTAAGCATCTACAGAGCCCGGTGCCTCACTGGCCTTTGATGGCTTGTCAGTGGTTGGATTGTGATGTTTCATATTTTAGGTTGTGTGTGAATTAGAGGTTATTGGCTGAAATTTTTTTTAAGTCAGAAAAACACCCAGTTCCTTTGGTTTTTTAAGGCATAGAATTCATGGATGTTATTAAAGATTAGTATACTTATTTTAAAAATTGTTTTTCTTGGAATTTTTGACCTAAAACAGTAATGTTTTCATTTTAACTTCTGAGCTTACTTTACAAGTAAATAGACTGTAGCAATATTATCCTCCTTAGCTGCAGCCGAAAACATTTTATCTTTCTTGGATGCTGCAAAATCATAAACTGAAGAAGTCAAAGTCAATTTATGAACTCTCCAAGATCTTGCTAAAGAAATAGCTAGAAAATACATAGAAAAAGTATATTTATCCCTGTGATACATGCAAAATAATCTCAGTACACTTCCCTAAATGACTCTAGTATGCTGTACAGGCTATGTAAGATTATGAATGCACTGAGTTTACTTAATAGAATGCTTTTGGGAATGTGGTATAATTGAAAGCTTTGGAGATAAAACTGGCATTGATTGAGTTGAAAAGTTCCTTTTTAAATAAGAGCTGTTAAATTATACTGCAAAATGTTGGAGGAAATATTACACACTATCTAAATGTGAAATTAATGTATTTCTCAACATTGCTGTAAGTAGTGCATCTTAGCTTAGTTCATAATTGAGTGAATTGTTTCTGTTGTTTCTAGTGATTCAGATTTCCTGTGTAATATTACATCTTTTTATTGTCTCTTTCTGCAACCAAATTCTGCTGCCAAATTAGTGTGTTTGAAGAAGCAAATTAGTGGCTCCTGGGAATGTGTTAATAAGTCACAGAGCAAAGAAGAATATTTCAAAGGAGGTAAATATATACACAATTTTCTGAAGGTGCAACAAGTTCACTTTGTGGTTTTCGTCATTGATTTAGAAATATATATTTTTTGCATCAATGGCCTTCCTTCTCCTTTATAACTTGTGACTTCATTTGTGGGACTCATTTCATTAAGTTTGTGTCCATGAACACTAACTACCCAATATGCCATACTGTGAGTATTTTTGTCTAAGATATAAATAAAAAATTCTTAGCCTGTGCTTTTAACATCTAGTGATGTATTAATATAAATGAAGGGGTACTTCAGTTTTTTAAAAACAAGCTCAAAATAGCTTTACACTTCAAGATACTGTTGAAAATTAGAATGAATGATTATGCAAAAACTTGATATTTTTTGCCTTTTTAAATTTTTTTATTCCATGTAGGATTTTGTTTTTTGTTTCTTAAGATGAATAAAGACTTGATTTTTAAGATTTGAAATACCATATACTTGAAACTTTCTTAGTTACAGGTGCAAGTACCCGATTGCTAAGCAAACAACAGAATTGCCTTAATGATATAATTTAAGTTATATCTGCTTCCATCTTTGGATTCCCATTTCCTTCTCCCAAACCCATGATATTTGGAAGCACTTTGTTGATACTACAAATTCATAAATAAAGTAGACTTTGCTTCCTATATGTCACCATTGAGATGTTTAGGCTCTATAGATTGTTATTTAAAAATTTGGCTTACTTCAGCCAAATAAAATCATAGGTGTGTGAAACGCTTCATTTTACATGTGAGGAAACAAACGCCCACCAAATTCAAAGAAATTATTTGAGTTTTCCCAACTTGTTAGCAACAGAGTTTTACCTATAACCCTAGTCTTCTTTCCGCCAGTGTTTTTTTTTTTTTTTTTCTCAGCTACACTAGACTATCTCATTGACAAAGCTTCATATACATTAGAATCAACTGGTTGAGGCAAAGGAATAGTACACTGAGAATTCACAATTTGGGGTAAGGTCAAAGTATGATCTGAGGATCGCCTCTGTTAATCACATGGATGCCTTTTGAAAATGTAGATTCCTAGACTTCCTGGAGTCCCAGACAGATTGAATCTCAATCTCCATGAGTGGGACCAAGGAATATGCCATTTAAACAAGTCTCTAGATAACTTTTATGTACACTAAGGTTTACATTCCATAGGCCAATGATATCCTATATATTCCTCTAGAATGTTATTTAATATGTTTTAAACTGATGTGTTAACATTTTCCCATTTGGGGAATTTGTACTGTTTTGCACTAGATTCTAAGGACTGGTACAGAGGAGACCTATGGTGAAAGTGAAGGGCATTGAATCTGGGTTCCAATCCAGGCTAACTTTGCTATGTGGGCCTTGGCAACTTACTTACTGAACACTCTAAGTCTTCAATTTTTCTTCTTTGAAATAACTATAATGCCACCCTTGCAGAACTGCTGAGAGATCATAGAAATAAAATTTTGTGCAGGCACTGGGCCTGGCCTATTAAAAGCATGCAACTACTAATTACTGTCATTACCTAAGCTAATATAACTATTATTTTCCTCTTCCCTTACCTTGTGAAGTGGAAATACACTGAATTCTTAATTGTTTCAGACCTGGCAACTATTTGGAATTATTCCTATCTTTGGCTCCTCCTCCTCACCTCTGTGGCTTCCTGCCTACCTCTTGGCCATTTCATTGTTCATTAGTCACCTCCACCAGAAGGAGGAAAGAGAAAATAAGAAATGCAACTCAAAACATCCATGTTCTTCATATGTTATTACTCTTAGTAAAACACTTGATTTGAAGTGACGAGGCTGAATCACTGGCCAAAATAACATTTTTGTATTTTCTAAGAGTTTAATTTACCTGTTTTTTAGACAGTTTCCATTCTGGCTCTTATAATGAAATATCCTTGCTCAAAAACAGTGATTTTAATCAACATTGCATGAGAAAATGATATACTAAATGGATCATTTTGAATCTTGTTTCCTTCCTCAAGTTTTAGGGGAACTGAGAAGATTTGGTTGAACAAAGCTCATTAAGATCCTACAGAGATGGAATCTGAGTAGGAAGTAGGTCAAATTCAGTCTCCCTGGTAGTGCCCTCCAGGCATTGCTGACGTGGGCTTCTCGCTCAGCAGAGGTGGGTTGTGTGTGGATGGATTCCTAGACTACAGCATGGGCTATAACCTAATGAGAAGGTGCCAGCACAGGGCCTGCAGCCAGAAGTCCTGATTTTCATGTAAAATGCCCTCAGTTCCTTCAAATCTTCAGATTATTCCTCAGGTAAAGCTTTGTATCCTAGGTATTTGGTATTAGGCATCTGCTGGTTGGAAAGCAAGAGCCACACCTGCAACTGCAAGAGTTGGGAGACTCCAGCGGCAGTAACAACCCAGGGGATCACACAAAGGTGAACATGACAAGAAGGGAAATTTTTTTTCCCCTCTGGCATCCTGGTGTGGCACGAGGGTGCAGGTAGGGACTGGCGGCTGTCTAGAGACCTGGTCTTTTCTCCTCCCCACTCTTCACCTGTTGCCAATCCTGGGTCCTGGAAGAATGTCTGACAAGTGCCCTCAGGTTGACTGACAATCTGATGTGTGGCATGACCAATGCAATAGATAGCATCTTCCTGAGGGCAGGTCTTTTTGTCTGCTTTATTCACTGCATTTGGAACTGGGTCTGGCCTGGAGTAGGTACCCAGTAAATATTTATTGAATAAATAGATGAAGTAAACATCAGGGTTAAAAGATGCTCATTGAAAGAAAGGAAGAAGAGGGGAAAAATTGAAAGAGGGAAATCAAATAATGGAATGATAATTGGCTTGATTGAGCCAATATGATTATCTGAAGAAAATGCCCTTTTCAGATAAAAGAAGTTACTTCTTTGGGAAAAGGCATATGAGATTCCTGCTATGGTTACACCCTCCAAACAAGGTGTTAAGGTCTACCCCTGGTAGTATTAATGTCAGTCTATTTGAAAAATAATGATAACAGTAGTGATGGTGAGTAACAAAAATAGCAACAGGAGCAACTAACAGTTACATGGCACTTACACCATGTGGATTATGTTCCCCAATCCATTTGTGAAACTTAATGAATGATAATAGAAGTGTAATGGCACTTTGTCACAGCAATGTGGCACTTTGTCACACAAAACTTAATATACTGTGGTATCAAGGACATTCAGTCACAGGAATATGTTCTTGCAAACAGGTCTTAAGGGCAGCGGGCTAGTATGGTTTCCCTAAACAGACACTGTGTGTATGTGCACGTGCAAATGCTTTTGTCTGTGTGTACATACATATGCAGATAAATGCACAAAACCTATTCAAAATCATTTTGGTAATAACTTTGATTCTGGGAGTCGGGTGTTATGTAAAGCTAAGTGTAATTTTTGCCCTAATACCACATCCTTTTATTCAAATCATAGTTTTCTGGGAAGTTTCCAAAACTACTAATGCAAATGACATATTCATCTGTAGAAATTCCCCTTTTAGGAGGATGGCAATATGCCAACAAAGGTGAAATATAAAGCATATTTTTAAAAAGAGCTTTAACTAGTCCTGCATTTTATAGATCTGCTTGTGACCCTTATTTTATCATGTCCGTTTGCTGCTTTAAGACTTTGGCTCTTGAAGGCAATTTATTTAAATTCAGTGAAGGCAAACTGGAATGAATGGAACCATTAAATTGTAGTGTCCTTGAACATGTTCTCTGTGGAAAGGCCATGGACTTCGGAGGAAGACAGACTTGGGTGGTTTAGATTTCAGCTCAGCTAGTGATCACGTATATGACCATAGATCACCTTCTTAACAATCAGATTTCTCCTCTGCAAAATAGAGAAAGAAATAAATTCTTGGGGTTGTTGTGAGGTTCAACTGAAATAATACATGTATAAATGCTTAACACAATAACATGGCATGATAAGGTGTGAACATAAACAAAACTTCCCTTATTACCTAGTTTTATTTGCCCTCTCAGCATCTAGTTCTAGTCCCCAGAACTAGAATCTCAGGTAGCATATGGGTAAACTTTGTATGCTAGCCAGCATTCTACATTGCTGTAACCATTATTTACACATGTGCACACACTCTCACACACACACACAATTATATATACACACACACACACTTTTAAAAAATTTAATTTAATTTTAAATTCCAGAATACATGTATGTGCAGGACATGCAGGTTTGTTACATAGGTAAACATGTGCCATGGTGGTTTGCTGCACCTATCAAGCCATCACCTATGTATTAAGCCCTGCATACATTAGCTGTTTGTTCTGACGCTGTACCTCCCCCACCACACCGACAGGCCCCATTGTGTGTTGTTCCTTTCCCTATGTTCATGTGTCTTCATTGTTCAGCTCCCACTTACAAGCGCGTGTGCACGTGCGTGCGCGCACACTCACACACACACACACACTTTGTATTCTACTTGCTTAGTTTTTTGCAGCTTAGAAGATAATGGCCAAGCTCCTTGTTGAAGCATGCAAATCTTCCACATCCAGCTTTTGATCTATTGATTTCTTACAGATCCTGAACTGTTTCTTCAACCTTGCCATGCCCTTTTATACCTCTGTGCCTTAGCATATCTTTTTTTAACAGCCTGGAATGCTCTTCCACTCTTCTCCACCCAGTGAATATCCTCTATTTCTTCTTTCAAGGTAGAGGTCAAATATGGTCTCCTCTGTAAAGCATCTCTGGACTGCCTGGAAGCCAAGTCCCCTTTAGCCCTTTCTGGCTCCTACAGCTGTTTGTTTATATTGGTATTACAGTAGCATCCTGTAGTAATTAAAATACAAACACACTTAGCAATGCCACTCTCTGGATGTGTGATCTTGGGCAAGTACCTAACCTCTGTTGGCTTTACTGTCCTCATTCGCAAGATGGAGATGATATTAGTATCTACCTGAACAGAGTTGTTTTATGTATTAAATAAAATAACCCACGTAAAGCACATAGTACAGTGTCTAGAACATGGTAACTGTCGTTACTGCTCAACAGTACCTCTACTATCATACAATAATCTCTTTGTAGGCCTATCTTTGTTAGACTCTGAGCTACTTCATTTTTGTACACACAGTATCTAGCACAAAGCCCAGAACACAATAGGTGTTTAATATATGTTTGTTGTAAGGAAAGAAGGAAGCAGACAAAGTACCTTTCATCTATATTTAAAATGAAGAGAAAATGTTAAACTATATTATAGTTAGGAGGAAGGTTCATTAACTGTCCTTTCTTTCACCTTTGAGTTAATACTCTTAGCTCTTCACTTTTACCAGCTATAAAATGCCAGCCCCAGCTCCCAAAAAAGCTTATAAGATATAATATGCAGGCCGGGCGCGGTGGCTCAAGCCTGTAATCCCAGCACTTTGGGAGGCCGAGACGGGCGGATCATGAGGTCAGGAGATCGAGACCATCCTGGCTAACACGGTGAAACCCCGTCTCTACTAAAAAATACAAAAAAATTAGCCGGGCGTGGTGGCGGGCGCCTGTAGTCCCAGCTACTCGGGAGGCTGAGGCAGGAGAACGGCGTGAACCCGGGAGGCGGAGCTTGCAGTGAGCTGAGATCCGGCCACTGCACTCCAGCCTGGGCGGCAGAGCCAGACTCCGTCTCAAAAAAAAAAAAAAAAAAAAAAAAAAAAAAAAGATATGATATGCAAAAACTTATAGGGCCTTAAGGCATCTGGATACTTCTTGGCTATAGAAACTATACCAATACTGCTCCCCAAAAAGAAGAAAAAGTATCTCCCATTATAAGGATGCATATAAACTGTGAAATTTTAAAATGTTGGTAAAATGGAGATCAGATAAGCCATTTGTGTTAGTCTGTTTTGCATTGCTATAAAGGAATACCTGAGACTGCATAATTTATAAAGAAAGGTTTCTTTGGCTCATGGTTCTGCAGCCTGTACAGGAAGCATGACACTAGCACCTGCTCAGCTTCTGGCGAGGCTTCAGGAAGCTTTTACTCATGATGGAAGGCAAGGAAAGCTAGCATGTCATACAGTGAAAAACGGAGCAAGAGAGGGGGAAGAGGGAGGTCTCAGAATCTTTAACAATCAGATCTTACATTAACTAATAGACCAAGAACTCACTTATTACAGCAGTGAGAGCACTATGCCATTCAGGAGGGATCCTCCCCCATGACCCAGACACCTCCCACTCGGCCCCACCTCCAACATTGGGGATCACATTACAACATGAGATTTGGAGAGGACAAATACCCAAACTATATCATCATTCAATAGCATTTGTAGTGTCCTCTATTTTCCATATAGAGTATCAGTGCTTTTGTTTTCAGGAAAATTTAGTTACCCAATTATCAATACATTTCTCTTCGTAATTAATTGTTAATAAAATGATACTATTGTCTTCTTATACTTGAAGTACAAAATTAAACGATTAAAACAAATACTGTATTTCCTTGTAATGAACTATAGCAGCCTCTTTCTGTCTGTCCAAAAGTGAGTTTTGACAATGTGTTCTAGTTCAGGAGCAAGTGTTGACAAGCCAATTAATCCAGCCAAGTTTATAGTTTACCTTCGCAATAGTGCTGCTCATTATTTCTTAGATGCTTTGAAATTTGTTAACACAATTTAATATTTTTGCAATTCAAGTTCCTCTTGTGCAAAAAGAAGGTAAAAATACTTATGTGAAGGTATGAAAGTTAAGTGTGAAGGTTAAGTGAATAATGTACATAAAACATCTTAGGTTCAGAGTGAATGGTGCTATTAATAATAAAAAAATCTAACATGGTGTGTAGCATGCCAGATTAATATTATTCTCTTTCTCATCAAGATTTTGTTTATGACACTGTGTTTTGTTCAGATTCACCTGTTTACATATGTGGCTACCCCACTGCAATGTAAACTCATCCAAGGCAGGGATTATGTCATATTTATCTTTGGATTCCCAGTAGCCAGCATACTACTTGATGCATAATAGGTGTTTAATACATATTTCTGGAAAGCAGGAAGGCAGGAAGAAAGGATAGGATGTGATATGGTTTGGCTGTGTCCCCACCCAAATCTCATCTTGAATTGTAACTCCCACAATTCCCATGTGTTGTGGGAGGAACCCGGTGGGAGGTGATTGAATGATGGGGGCGGGTCTTTCCTGTGCTGTTCTCATGATAGCAAATGAGCCTCATGAGATCTGATGGTTTTACAGGAGTCTCTTTGGACATTTTCTCCCTCTGCCTGCTGCCATCTATGTAAGATGTGACTCACTCCTCCTTGCCTTCCATCATCATTGTGAGGCCTCTCCAGCCATGTGAAACTGCAAATTCTCCATTAAACCTCTTTCTTTTTCTTCCCAGTCTTAGGTACGTCTTTACCAGCAGAGTTAAAACAAAGTAATACAGGAGGGAAAAAAAAAGAAAAAAGTGAGGAAATGAGGGAATTAAGTACTAGGTACAACTGAGTACCATGGAACAAAAATCCCTACATAATATGTTATTATAGTTTAGTTATTTATGTATTATCATAATATATCCAATAATTCTAAGAAACGACCAGCATTATACAATATATAGTTGAATACTCCTTTAGAATTATGAATGAAAAAAACTGTTATATGTCTCCTTTTGTTTTATGCAAGTATACATGAACAAGCATTACTGAATGAAAATTGCTTGTCAAAAATATGACAAATGTGAGATGGGGCCGTGATTTTGATGGTATGTGTCATTTATGTCAGCAAAATGAGAGAAGTGTCACTAAATTTCAGGGCTCTTACATGGCACTTAGAAAACTCTGTAGTATGCAATTTACTTCTTCTGTGACCTAGTCAAGGTGATTTATCATAGGTAAAATGCATGTCTTTTATGACTTTTCAGTGACATACTTGACACATAGTACAAAATGATACAATCTATATAGTATAAAGTTGCAGGGCATACCAAAGCAGAGATGTTATGCCTTTGGGTTACCTAATTCAGTGTTTGAAAATACCTTATCTGATAGCAAGAAAAGAACAAGAAGCTGCTACCAAGATAGTTTTCAACCTTTTCCAATAGACTTCTAGTACCCCTGTCCTAATGTATGCTATGGACCCTAACTTTCTTTATTTTAGGCTTTTTGTTACTGTTGTTCTGTTTTGTTTTGTTATTATGATTATTATGTTTAATAGAGAGAATGTCGTACGATGTTGTCCAGGCTGGTGTTGAACTCTTGGCCTCAAGTCATCCTCCCACCTTGGCCTCCCAAAGTGCTGGGGCCAGTTTGGGTTTTTTTGAACAGATTTTAGGGCAGAGCTCTGGCCTATACCCTGATGTGTTATTGAGTCTAAACTAGACTCTATTCATTCATTTCCGTTTATCAGTTGGCTATTGACTTTTTTTTTTTTTGAGATGGAGTCTCGCTCTGTCACCCAGACTGGAGTGCAGTGGCATGACCTCAGCCCACTGCAAACTGTGCCTCCCAAGTTCAAGTGATTCTCCTGCTTTAGCCGCCCAAGTAGCTGGGACTATAGGCGAAAGATGCCTGCCATCACGCCCGGCTAATTTTTGTATTTTTATTAGAGACGGGATTTCACCATGTTGGCCGGGGTGGTCTTGAACTCTTGGCCTCCCAAAGTGCTGGGATTACAGGCATGAGCCACTGCACCTGGCCTGCATTTTTTTTTTTTTTTTTTTTTTTTTGAGACAGGATCTCACTCTGTCACCCAAGCTGGAGTTCAGTGGCACAGTCACACCTCACTGCAGCCTCTACCTCGTAGGCTCGAGTGATCCTCCTATCTCAGTCTCCAGAGTAGCTGGGACTACAGGCACAAGCCACCACATCCACTAATGTTGTTGTTCTTTTCTCTTGATTAATAATTGATGCATACTGGTTTGGTATGTTTTCTTTCTCTCTTTCTTCTCTCTCTCTCTCTCTCTCTCCCTCCCTCTCTCTCTCATTCTCTCTCTCTCCCTCCCTCCCTCCCTCTCTTTCTTTTCTTTTCTTTCTCTCTCTTTCTCTCTTTCTCCTTTTCTTTCTTTTCTTTCTTTCTTTCCCTTCCTTCTCTTCCTTCCCTTCCTTCCCTCCCTTCCCTCTCTTCCCTCCCTTCCTTCCCTTCCTTCGCTTTCTTGCTTTCTTTTTTTCTTTCGAGATAGGGTCTTGCTCTATTGCTGAAGCTGGAGTGCAGTGGTGCAATCATGACTCCCAGCCTTGGTTGTTTTTATGTTTTTTAATTTTAAACAAGCTTTAATCATAAAAACTTAAAAGTGTAAAAGCCTAAGTTACAAATTCCTCTTTGCCATCTCCTTACCCCTTTTCCTTGCACTGTACCCACTTTCCTCTGCAAGTGGGCATCCATACAAACCTTTTCCCATATATTAAATTTATAGATATATGTTCATATACATATACTTACATAAATGGTTAAAGGACATACCAATTTTTTGAGTGCCACTTTGAACTGTCTATTGCAACACTTAGTAATAATAGCTCTTTGTTTTGTTATTCTTCCCTGTTTAATAGGAGGTTGGAATTCTACCCTGATTTAACTGATCCCTCAAATACATTCAAATGTCGTCATAAAGAAGCTTTAGCTTCATAAAGAAGGAAGACAAAGGAATTGCTACTTCTGTTAATTTAATCAGAAAGTTTTGGCCGGGCGCGGTGGCTCAAGCCTGTAATCCCAGCACTTTGGGAGGCCGAGACGGGTGGATCATGAGGTCAGGAGATCGAGACCATCCTGGCTAACACGGTGAAACCCCGTCTCTACTAAAAAATACAAAAAACTAGCCGGGCGAGGTGGCGGGCGCCTGTAGTCCCAACTACTCGGGAGGCTGAGGCAGGAGAATGGCGTGAACCTGGGAGGCGGAGCTTGCAGTGAGCTGAGATCCGGCCACTGCACTCCAGCCTGGGACTTCAAATGAAGTAGTCCCTTAAAAAAATTATCCTGTGGAATGGATTTGAAGGGGCAGGCAAAATGGAATAAAGTACTTTTCAGTAGATTAGACAATTGCAATTCAGTTTTATTGAAGCCCCATGACATGATTGCTGCTAAATTTAATGTATATTTTCTGTTTTTTGTTTGTTTGTTTGGTTTTTGTTTTTGAGACGGAGTCTTGCTCTGTTGCAGGCTCAAGTGCAATCGCACAATCTCAGTTCACTACAACCTCCACCTCCCAGGTTCAAGTGATCCTCCTGCCTCAGCCTCCTGAGTAACTGGGATTACCCAGCTAATTTTTTGTATTTTATTAGAGATGGGGTTTCACCATGTTGGCAAGGCTGGTCTCAAACTCCTGAGCTTAAGCAATCTGCCTGCCTTGGCCTCCCAAAGTGCTGGAATTTCTGGTGTGAGCCACTGTGCCCAGCTTGGGGTTTTAAAAAAATGCTTCCGTTATTTCATTTCTAATGGATAAAGAGAGACATCTAAGAATGTCTCTGGAGTTTAAAATGTTGAAAAAATGAGACATTCAGGCTACAACTATAGGGGTCATGTTTTGAATTGTGTTTTTAAATGGCATGGAGTTTTCTAAGAATGGGGATGTATTGCAACCTCTCACATGGAAAGTTATAACTAATGTTTGAAGGGGATTGGGGAACCAGGGCCATAGAGTTTTGGAAAAATATTGGAAGATGACTTAACTGTGGTCCATTTGACCATGCTTCCTGGACTTTCTCCTGTATTATCTCTGCACCCTCTCCTACCTAACCTGTTTGCTATAGTCACAAATGCAAGTTAATCTTCTTTATCACTTTTATTGTTAGGCCTGTGCTACAGCTTCAGAAATTAGAATATTTTTAAGTGGAAAAGGTGTCTTTGGAGACTACTGACTCCTTTCCCTGGTCTGAAGCAGTAAAACCATGAGCTGAAGTTCAGTGCAATCACAGTTCATCTTTCTAAATGCTTCCTACTAAGTTTCTTTCTTTTACCTTTTTTTCATTAAAAAAGGATGGATAATGAGAACAGAATGAAATTAAATCAAAACTAAAAACTGCCCGCTTCCTATACCCTCTGGATAAGTGCCTGTCCCTTGGCCCTTCCCTACTCTGTTCACTGTGATGGCTCTTTCTCCTCCTTCAGACTCTGGCTAGTCTTGATCTCCTCAGGGAGGCCTTCCTCAGTGCAGCTTCACGCCCAGTGAAAAGTGTTCTAGCATGATTAACACTACAGTTTGATGTTCTCCTGTTTGCCTCTCACATTAAACAATGAGGATAGGGGATTTGTCTCTATCTTAAAATCTTCAGCACCAAGCACAATATCCAACACTCAGTAAATATTGGTTACATGGATGGATGAATGAACAATTGACTGAGTAAATTAATTGGACAAACAGTTCTTTCTTAGATGTCATATGTGTATTTCAACCTAGAGGAAGAAGGATGGTTTAGAAGTCCCTGTCTGAATCCATATTAAAGTTATAGTGATTTTATTTATACCTTTTTAAGACTTTCTGTAGAGGGGAATAACCGTTACTTTGGAAAATGACTTCTGCATGATCTAGTGATTGCTGATGGGCCAAAAGGCATCATGACAGCAATTGTCCATCCACCATTTGGTAATTTGCTGGATTCCCCCTCAGCCCATAGAAGTGATTCCAGAGGCTTATTGCAGGGTCCTCTGATCAACTGGACTGGGCCAAACTGAAGTATAAAAATTTTCTGGGGCACCTGTACCAAGAAGCATTTCAAAATTTGTGTGCAATTGCGTTTAGGTTTGATTGCCCTTTTTATTTGTTAGGATGATTATAAGAATGATAAGATCTGTATCAGAACTAAATATGTTGTGAAAACTGCTAAACAATGACATTTGGAAAACATGATTAAGTGTGTGTGCTTTTTGTAAAAGTGATGAAAGTAAAACAGGATTAGCAAAAATTGGGGATTCAAGATTAGCATAGAAATTAATTTCTGAACAAACAAGTTGTCTTGTTTCATTTAATTACTTCCTGTGTGATTATATAAAACTGAAGTTAATTTCTGAACTTTCTTTCTTTTAGTCTTTAAAACTATAGTAGTGTTTCTCAACTAAAGAGTTGAGAAGTTTTATTTGTGTCTATGTCTAGAATCCTGTTTGGCATCCTCTTCATCGTGCAGTAGCCAATCAATGCCTGTTTTTACCCTTGTGAGCTTCTATGAGTTGCTTCTGACCCTAATTATCTCATGCAGCACTTTCCAGTTTGTATCTCAACCATTCCCTACTCAGTATATTTTTGAAGAAAATCCTCCTCTGCTGATTCCGCTAAGCAATCCCGGGAAAGCTTCTTGAAGAGACTGCTCAGCAGCCTTAAATCTGCAAGTGCTTAATCAGTATGCAAAACTTGCTCCTCTGGTTTGAAGAGTCAGTTTCCATAAAAGCATCTATCTCCACACAGCAGGGTGACTGTGAAGGGGGCTGACCCCTTATAGGGCCTACAATGTGGTCCAGTCTTTCTACTTCTTTCAGAAATGAGACAAGGTAAAAAGAAGGGCAGGCTGAGGTGACAGATGTCTCAATGCCATACTCCCTGGTTGCAGAATTGTTCTAGGTTTAAGTTCCTCATTTCTGAGGCTCTATTTTTCTCCTTGCCATGGCCAGCTAAACCCCTGGACCTTTATCATGCTTATCTTAGCTTGACATGACTTCTGAGCTTCGTAATGCAATGTTTTATACCTGGGTGAAATATAAACACACTAAGCCCTTGTTAAACTGGTACTGGTTTATTCTGGACAGTAGTTCCATTGCTCCAAATTGAAAGCTACTCTTCTTCCTGGTACAGTGAGTGCTCAGGTGCTTTTAAAACACTGTCTACCCCAAATTTCTGAGTAGAAAACTCTTCGTTTCTAGACTCCCAGTATTTTAAGACAAACATGTTTTCCTGTAATTAGGTTTTACAATGATATAGTAAATGTATTCCTATGGCTGTCTGAATATCCACTGAGAAGTATAAAATGATCAAGAAAAAGGAGAAATTTGTGCATGCCATTTAGATATTAAATATGTGTGTTTGTGTATAAAGTCATGTTGGTTTTGTATATAAATACACTTTAGGAAAAACATGGTCAAAAGGATAAAATAAATGCTAATGATAACTCTGGAATCGTATTATTGAAGGAAAGTAAACATATCAAATAGTTTTATAAACATTAGCATTAAATACGACTTGATATTTTTAAATTAAAAAGTATAATAATTTATTGAAATTTACTGAGAAAGCACTTATTAGAATTTTATGAACTCATTTACTCTCAAAATTTTCTTGCAGATACTATTTACATAAGTAATAATAATATTAAATCAATATTTTAAGGTATAGTTCAACTTTGATGTTTAAAAAACAGACAAACTTTGATACAGCAGTTATAATATTTTAATCAATTATAATCAGATAGCATAAACTAGAAAAATTCTGTGTTAATAGTAATCAGTAATTATGAAAGTGTTAATTTTACAGAAGAAAATCACCAATTATTATTTCAATAATTTATTACTATGAAGAGAGCATAAACAGATTATTTTAGCATTCTTTGCAGAAATTACTTCCTAATGAGAGCACCGTTCTTGTTTCTGTCACTGACTTCCTGTGTGATCTTTTGGATAGACTTCAATGTTTCCATATAAAATATAATGATAAAAATGTTGAAACCTAATTTTAAGATGTACTGACTGTTATGGTCTGATGTTTGTGTCCCCTCAAAATTCATATGTAGAATTAAGCAGTGGGTCCTTTTGGAGGTGACTAGTTCATGAGGGTGGAATCCTCATGAATGGGATTAATCCCTTTATAAAAGAGGCCCAAGGGAGTTTGTTTGCCCCTTCTGCCATGTAAGGACATAGTGAGAAGGTGCTATCTATGAGGAATGAGCCCTTATCAGACACCAAATCTGCTGGCATCCTGATCTTGGATTCCCCAGTCTCTAGAATTATAAAGAATAATCTGTTAGTAATTATCCAGTTAGTAGTATTTTTGTTATATTAGCCCAAATAGACTAAGACATTGCCTAAATGAAATATAAAAGATAAAGCATCAAGAGTAGTCATGCTTGGCCATGCGAGGTGGCTCATGCCTGTAATCCCAGCACTTTCAGAGGCCAAAGCAGGCAGATCACTTGAGGTCAGGAGTTCAAGACAAGCCTGGCCAACATGGCGAAACCCCATCTCTTCTAAAAATGCAAAAATTAGTAAGGCATGGTGGTGCATGCCTGTCATCCCACCTATTTGGGGGACTGAGGCAGGAGAATCTCCTGAACACTGGAGGCAGAGGTTGCAGTGACCTGAGATCGTGTCACTGGACTCCAGCCTGGGAGACAGAGCAGACTCTATCTCAAAAACACAAAACAAAACAAAGCAACAAAAAAAAGAATAGTCATGCTTAATATTTATAATGGGTTCACTAAACATAAATGTATAGGAATATTGATAGCAATTTCCCTAGCATGAAAAACATTAATATCGCCACATATTGACATTTACATCCACATATGACATTTAAATTCACTACGTGTGGTTGCTAAATAAAGGGCTTGATATAATCAAAGAAATTTTAGAACTCAAAGGATTCTGAAAGAGCAGCCAGTCCATTCAACCTCCTTATTTTGTGGATGAGAAAATTAAGATTCAGAGAGAAGATACGTTCATATGTGTTCAGGAAGTTCCTGCAGATCCAGGTCTCCTCAGCTCCGGGTGTTATTTTGAACCTGTTGATCCAGATCCCTGAGACTTTTGCTGGGAATCCTTATATATGCCTGCCGAGCATTGTCTGGAGACTTCACGTACAGTGTCCCACAGGCACTATTTTTCAAATATACCTAAATGTCACTAGAATAAACAAAATCTGCTCATTTTAAAATGATAAGAAATTTGCGGGGTTTTTTGGTCATTTTGTATTTGTCCCATATTTTGTCAAAACACAAAATAGCACATGGAAACTACTGAAATTTCTTGAAGTGAATATGAAAAGTTTGGTAGCCATGGCACAGCATCCCTTCTTCTGCCTATTTATTAAACTTTGGATGATTCAAAAAGTTACAAATATGTTGTTACCTGAGCAGGTGTAGGTTTTAAAAAAACTTACAAATACGGAATGGGATGATGACTTAATCCCTCATTTATTATTATTTTATCATTATTATTATTAACTATGGGGACAGAGGACCTGTAGTACTGTTGCAAAGATTAATCTGAGACCAAGGACTCAGACAAAGAACCCAATGAAATGTTATAATATGACAAGTACTTTGATATCGGTATGTACAATGTGCCACTAGAGCACTATTTACGATGAGCTTATACCAAGTGAAAGGTAATTTCTCCTTGTTTTATAGGTATGTTAAGATACATTGAACATTTGGTTTTAATGGCATTTTTCACTTAAGTATCTATCATAGGAACCTATACTGTCTTTTATCCTGACTTACTAGCAGCACACCTGACTTTCTCTGATTTTTTTAAACACGTCTAGAGAAGCCTACAAAACCCTGTGGAGTCTAATCTTCATACTTAGCACTGTCAGGACATTCTTTTTTTCTTTTTAACTTTATGGGAGTCTAAGCTCATTTTCTTTTGTTCATCACAGCATCCTTCATATTCTTAAAAAGAGTCTTCTTTTCTCAAGCAAAAGAATTCAAGTTACTCCAGTTCTTACAGAGCATATTTCCCATAATTTAGTGTACTCAGAAGTATTTGTATTAAATTGTGTTTAAGTCTGGGTGTGATGGCTCACACCTGTAATCTCAGCACTTGGGAGACCGAGGGTCAAGGATCACTCGAATTCAGGAGTTCAAGGCCAGCCTCGACAACATAGTGAGACCCTCATCTCTATAAAAAAATTAAAAATTAGGTGTGGTGGTATGCACCTGTGGTCCCAGCTATTTGGGAGGCTGAGATGGGAGAATCACTTGAGCCCAGGAGGTCCAGACTGCAGTGAGCTGTAATTGTGCCACTGCACTTCAGCTTGGGCAACAGAGCAAGACTCTGTCTCAAAAATAATAAAAATAAATTGTGTTCAGTGAAGTGACAGTGAGCAGCAGCATATCACTACAACAAAACATCCTGCCATGAGCCTGCACAAAGACAGAATTGGAAAAAGCATGCCAAGGCTTCTTCCCAGATGAAACGAGGACCAGAATAAAACACTTATTACCATTCAGCAAACCAACTAGACAGTCACAATCAGAATGTTCTCAGTGTCTCCTCTGCTATTATATTCTGTGGGTTCCATGCTCGCCTTGATGTATGTGCTTCATAACCATTAATTTTCATGAGTTTAGCTATCACATCAGAAGGGACTGACTCCCGTATGGGGAGCTGCCATTAGCGGAATTTCTCAGGAAACGAGTTGCGGCGGGAGTAATGTTATATTGAAATATAGCCAGGGTTTTCTTTTTTCTTAATTAAAAAAAATTTTTTTAAGTAACAAGGTCTCACTCTATTGCCCAGGCTGAAGCTCAGTGGTATAATCATAGCTCACTGCAGCCTTGAAACATGTGGGCTTAAGAGATCCTCCTATCAGCCTCCTGAGTAGCTGGGACTACAGGCATACACCACAGCACCTAGGTAATTTTATTTATTTTTTAAATAGAGATGAAGGGGTCTCACTTTGTTGCCCAGGTTGGTCTCAAACTCCTGGCCTCAAGGGATCCTCCCACTTTGGTCTCCCAAAGTGCCAGAATTATGGGTATGACCCACCACACCAAGCCAAGGTCTTCTTTAAGGCTTTCTCTCCATAGTAGAATCTGTCCCTCAATTTCTCTTTGCATTGATTGAGACAGAGTCTCACTCAGTCACCCAGGTGGGAATGCAGTGGCACTATCATGGCTCACTGCAGCCTTGACCTCCCTGGGCTCAAGTGATTCTCCTGCTTCAGCCTCCCAGGTAGCTAGGACTACAGGTGTGCACCACCAAACCCGACTAATTTTTGAATTTTTTGTACAGACAGGGTTTCACCATGTTGCCCAGGCTGGTCTTGAATTCCTGGGGTCAAGAGATTCTCCCACCTCGGCCTCCCAAAGTGCTGGAATTACAGGTGTGAGCCACTGTACCTGGCCTCTCCTTGCATTTAAAATGTTTAGAGTGCAGATAAATTTTTGCACTTAAAAGAAAACCAGGCCGGGTGCAGTGGCTCATACCTGTAATCCCGGCAATCTGGGAGGCTGAGATGGGCAGATCACCTGAGGTCAGGAGTTCGAGACCAGCCTGACCAACATGGTGAAACTCCGTCTCTATTAAAAATACAAAAATTAGCTGGGTGTGGTGGTGTGTGCCTGTAATCCCAGCTACTTGAAAGACTGAGGCAGGAGAATGGCTTGAATCTGGGAGGTGGAGGTTGCAGTGAGCGGAGATCACATCGCTGCATTCCAGCCTGGGCGACAGAGTGAGACTCTGTCACACACAAACACACGCACACACACAAAGAAAATGAAATAAAAACAGATTTTTAGGCTAAAAATTGGGGAACACAGAAAAAGTTTTTGTTTAAACTGAGAAATAGTACATATTATTAAAGAATTATGAATATTACTTGTATTAAATCAACCAACACATGTACAAGTGTTGATATTTTTAATTCTGGAATTTCCTAAAGTCATTTAAAAAGGTTGATGTTTTAAGTGTTTGACTATATTATGATTTTTATTTTCTATACTACTATTACCACTGATTCTGCTGCTACTACTGTACTGTTAATACCACTAGGAGGACTTGTGGATGAATTCTGTGTTTTGCTTGTCTTAAAACACCTCCCTTCATAATTTTTCTTGGAATGTCCTGCTAAAAATTTTAGTTACATTGAAAGAAATGGAAACAGTATATGAAGGAGGGATGGCTGTTAGGAAATGGAATTTGTGGAATGCTCTTATTTTGGATGAGTTGCAGACGTTCAAATTCCACAGAAACCCAAATAAAAATAGTTACATGCCAGTTAAAACAATATTTCACTCAGTCTCAGAATGGCCTGTATGTCATTTGGTGGCATGGCGTTAACCTTAACGACTACAAAAAACAAAGCCATGAGTCTACAAATCTGACAGTAGGAAAGAAAAACAACAGAGTTGATTCAAAGCTTCTAACATTCAGAATGTGAGTTTTGAAAACACACTAATCACATAAGTAATTTGAGCAAGTTAGTTGGTCAATTTGATAAAGTATTATTTTCTATTCAAATTTGTCACTCTCCAAGACTCTATTATCTATCTATCTGTCATCTATCATCTCTTTTTTATCATACTTGTCATGTTTAAAATGATAAATTGTAAATGATGAAGCTATTATACTGTAACAGAAATGTAATCTATGGGCCAATTTCTCAGTTAAGATCCAATCCTAGAACATCAATATGAGCTTGTTGCAGTCAGGCATCATGCCTTTCATCTTTATGCATCTGGCTTGAGCATACTGTTTGTCTCATAGTGGGTGCAAATTGATAGTTGTTGAATGAGAGAATGTCTCCAAGTAGTACTCTAAAGAGAAAGTCTACCTAGGATTCCAAAGTCATGTTGATTGTATTCTATCAATCATTGTAATTTTAAGGAATGTTTTAAATGAGAAGACATGATTAACATGTGCAGCATTAAAAAACACCCTCTTTTTTAAATTCTAGAAAAGTATAAAGACGTATAAGAAAATATATATGAAGGTAAAATGAATAGATGAGAAAATATATAAGCTGAATATATTTTAAAGAAAATTACCCAGAGATAGTCACTGTTAATATTTTGATATATTTCTTTCCAGGCTATTTAATCTTTTTTTTCCTTTCCTTTTTTCTTTTTTTTTTTTTTGAGACAAGGTCTCACTCCCATAACCTAGGCAGGAATGCAGCTGCATGATCTGAGTTCACTGTAGCCTCAACCTCCTGGCTCAAGCTATCCTCTTACCTCAGCCTCCTGAGTAGCTGGGAGTACAGGCACGCACCACCACTCCCGACTAATTTTTATATATTTTTGTAGAGATGGGGTTTCGCCATGTTGCCCAGGCCATATTTGTTTTTAATATTTGTATAAATTTGGGACTGTATGGAATTTCCAGAATATATAAAACCACAAGTAGATCTCATATATAAAATAATGCAGAATAAACTAAAACGAATCACCCTGTTACCAGTTTATACTTAACACATACCACTTTAAAACAAGAGCTCTCAACAAAGTTAAAGTAAAAACTAAAACTAAGTAAGATCTGGATCAACGTAATAGGACTAGGAGGACTGAGGAGTATTCCTAGAGCTCTAGATTGTCAGTATTCCTAAAGTGTTTCTACTTTGTAGAAAGACTCCACTTTCAAATGAGGACATTTCCTTTTAGTAATTTACAGAGTATTTATTCTCTGAGTTTTAGAAGAGTTTGACAGAGTTTTCGCTAAGTTGCAGGTGTACATAATGGCAGCTGATCAAAAAGTACCTTTGCAGGTATCTATTGTGATGATTTAGCTAAAAATGCTTATCTGAATGGTGGATTGGGACAGTTGATTACACTCAGTTAACTGATGAGGCGACTAGTGGAGAAGTAGGGTAGGGTGAAGAGTTTTACCTTCAGGTAAATTCAAAGAATTGTCAGCACCCTGTTCCAATACAAAGCAAACATACAGAATACTGTCAAAACCAGAGCTCTTTTATTAGAATTAGGATGACACTTGGGATGCTAGCCACAATAATATGAACCTGCAGGCCACACTGCAGATGTACACACAGTAAATGAGAAGTGAGTATCCAAACTGCAGTAACCTCTTTTCTTTCTAATTCCTAAATCACTGTGGCACATGATTTCTTTGGGGCCAAGAAGTTGCCTCGCACCACAAAATATTAAAAGGCATGGCATTATTTTGAGGTATCAAATGAAAAGATAACTTTAAGCTACTACTAAATTTGTATTCTCTTGGCTTAAAAGAGTTAACTCACTTTCAGAGACATTTACTAACTGAAAATGAATTAGGCATCAAGGAGAAGGTTAAGGGTAGTCACTCAGTTTTGATTGGTATACCTCAAAAGTCCTGCTCAAGGCTCATGTTATTGAGATGGAGAATCCAATTGTAACTGGATCAGGTAGCATATTGCTCACTGTTTAATAGTTCTTCACCTGGATTTTCTGATAGAATGAATGCACTGCTTCTACAACAAAATCAAATAGGATAACTGGCATGAAGCTATCCTGTTTGAGGAAGGAAGAATAAGGGAAGGTCTAAACAACCACATATTACCAGTGAAGTAGAATGACTGTAATAATGCCCTCAGAGAGAGTATTCTACTCAATGCAATTGTATCTTTAATAACTTTTTGCAATTTGGGAAAAAGAAGTACTGCTAATGCAAGAAAATGATTCTTGGGAAGTGGTACAGGGAACATATTAAAATAAAGTCATCTGCCGGGCAGGGTGGCTCACGCCTGTAATCCCAGCACTTTTGGAGGCTGAGCAGGGCAGATCACCTGAGGTCAAGAGTTTCAGACCAGTCTGGCCAACATGGTGAAACCCCATCTCTACTAAAAATACAAAAATTAGTCAGGCGTGGTGGTGTGCACCTATAGTCCCAGCTACTCCGGAGGCTGAGTCAGGAAAATCACTTGAACCTGGGAGATAGAGGTTGCAGTGAGCCGAGATCGAGCCACTGGACTCCAGCCTGGGCAACAGAGGGAGACTCCATCTCAAAAAATAAAATAAATAAAAAATTTTAAAAAGTCATTACTGCATTAAGAAAAAATAATATTTTAAGGATTTGTTTTAAAAATTCAATCAAAGAATTTGCAATTCAAGGAAGCTCAGCTCAATTATAAGACTGACTTCCCAATTTTAAAATGGGCAAAAGATTTGAATAGATAACTTATCAAAAAAGAAGTACCAATGGCTAATAGTCACATAAAAAGATGCTAAACATCATTTGTCATATAGGGAGATATGAATTAAAACTACAATGAGAGGCTGGACGCTGTGACTCACACCTGTAGTCCTGGTACTTTGAAAGGCTGAGGTGGGAAGATCACTTGAGGCCAAGAGGTCGAGATCAGTTTGGGCAACATAAGCGAGACCCTGTCTCTGCAAAACAACTATTTTTAAATTGGCCAGTTGTGGCAGCACATGCCGGTAGTCCTAGCTAATCAGGAGGCCAAGGTGGGAAGATCACTTGAACCCAGGAGTTTGAGGCTGCAGTGAGCTATGATCATGCCACTGCACTCCAGCCTGGGCAACAGGGGGAGACCCTGTTTCTATAGATAGATAGATAGACAGACAGATAGATAGATAGATAGATAGATCTACAATAAGATACCACTTCATATCCACTAGAATGGCTATCATGAAAAAGATAGACAACAACAAGTGTTGGCCATATTATATTATAGATTATAGAGAAACTAGACCCCTTATACATTGCTGGTGGTAGTATAAAATGATACAGCCATTTTGAAAAAATGTTTGGCATTTTCTAATAAGGTTAAACATAAATTGACATAGGATCCATCAATTCTACCTGTAAGTATCTACTCAAGAGAAATTAAAACACATGAACACAAATATTTGGTTGCTCAGAGCAACATTATCCATAATTGCCAAAAAGTGGAAACAAGCTAAACATCAGTTAGGTGGTGAATGGATAAACAAATTCTGTATATCCATGCAATGGAATACTATTCAGCAATGAAAATGAAGGAACCACTGAAGCATCCTAAAACATTTATGAACCTCAAACATATTATGCTAAGTAAAATAAGCCAGATCCATAAGATCACATATTGTATGATTCAGTCTATACAAAATGTCCAGAATAGGCAAATTTCTCAAGACAGAAAGTAGAGTAGTGGTTGCCTGAGGCTGAGGATGAAAATGGGACTAGCTATAAACGAGCCCAAGGGACAAAAGATACGGCCTGAATAGATTAGTAAACAGAGTTATATAGGGGGCCCAGGATGGTCTGTTGGATGCTCTGGATTGTACTGCTGGGGCAGGGTGAGGGGGCAAAGTGATGAATAAATTTAGAAAATTTAAAGAACCATGGGCTTAGAAAGTACAAGGCAACGTTTTGGCAAGGAAGGTCCAGAATCACTGGCTTTATAACATGAATGGGACAGGTTTGTTGTGGGAAATCCGGAGATCCAAATCTAATGAAATAGACTTTAGGTGTGGGATTTGGATGAATATCAGTTTACTTGGCTTCATGCGTATAGCGATAAAAAATTATCTTTGTGGAGGGGGATGGGGTAAGGGTCATAGACAAAACTAAAGGTGGAGCAAAAGGTAACAGCTTTGTTCTAGGTGTGGTAGTGAATATAGGTGGATGTTAAATTTAGGGTAAACCAGGAAGAAGGGAAGCCTGGTCTTTGGGCAAAATCACTTCAAACTAAATAATGTTAGAGCTGCAAAGGGACCATTTTGTGGATGAGGAATCCAGCTCAGGGAGATTCAGTGACTTCTGAAGATCACACAGTATTTGCATTTGAAGAAAATGCAGAAATGTGAATTGGCAAAACAAGTATTTACCATCTATTGTAGCTTAAAATAATAGGAAAAACTAACAGAGACTTAAATGTGAAGTGATTAGCCACCTAGCCACCACTATCTCAGGTTTCAGAACCTGAGATAAAATTCAGGTTTCTTGATTCCCCCGTTCAGTGGTCTTTCCACTACAGACTACTGTGTATGTAATAATTCCTTTGCACTGTAGTCAGACGGTTTTACCTTTTCTTTAAGCTGGTAATTGATTGTGCTCTACTAAGGAGAATGTAGTAGGTAGAGGAGGAGCTCCACTAAAGAAATGCCCCAACTTGGAAAAGCAACCATTAGTTACTGATGTGGTGGAATTCAAAAGTAACTCAAGTATCAACAAATCCAGATGGGACACATTTTACTATAAACCTTGTGGTCCAAAAAGGAAAGACTAAAGCAGGTGGAAAGATCAGCTCAGCTTTATCAGCACTGGAGAAAACTACCTATTGTCTATATCTGAAAACTTTTCAACACAGTTACAGTGAGACCACCTACAATATAGGCAATGCCACTAATTGGCACATTTACATAATTAAAAACAAAAGGATAATAAAATGTGTGTTCTTTGCTTAGTATGTTTTGCTTTGAAAGAACTTTTTAGCCGGGCGCGCTGGCTCAAGCCTGTAATCCCAGCACTTTGGGAGGCCGAGACGGGCGGATCACGAGGTCAGGAGATCGAGGCCATCCTGGCTAACATGGTGAAACCCCGTCTCTACTAAAAAATACAAAAAACTAGCTGGGCGTGGTGGCGGGCGCCTGTAGTCCCAGTTACACGGGAGGCTGAGGCAGGAGAATGGCGTAAACCTGGGAGGCGGAGCTTGCAGTGAGCTGAGATCCGGCCACCGCACTCCAGCCCAGGCGACAGAGCAAGACTCCGTCTCAAAAAAAAAAAGAAAGAAAAGAAAGAACTTTTTAAAAGGTCATTAAAGTGGCAGCAAGAAGATGTTTGCATAGACCATTTCATACCAGGCAATATTACAGATATTGTGCTGCAAACAGAACCAGGCAATACCTAATGTGGCCTGTAAGAGGCCCAAGAGATAATTAAGAGAGAAGGAAAAGAAGACAGAGAATTAAAAAGTAAAAGGAAAGGAAGAAGGAAAAAAAAACCTAAAGTAGGAGTCAGAGGGGGTAAAAAAAGAGAGGAAAAGAGAAGGGTAAAAGAGAAAATAGAGACATACATGGTAGGCAGCCAGTTGCTTCAAGACAATTTACCTCATCCTGCCTTACACAGTGTCTCTTTGTCTTTCTCAACTTTCAACCCCACTGTAATTCAAATTTTTATTGTACAAGAAATACTATGTTCATTGTAGAAAATTAGAAAACACAGACAGGGAAAAAAATAAACATTAGCTATAATCTCACCATCTAGTTAAAATCTCTGTTAACATGTTGGTCAATAATACTGTCATCTTGTTTTCAGACATTTTCTTTTTATAAGAATCAGACACCTTTTAAGGCTGGGCACGGTGGCTCACGCCTGTAATCCCAGCACTTTGGGAGGCCGAGGCAGGCAGATTACGAAGTCAAGAGATCAAGACCATCCTGGCTAACATGGTGAAAACCCATCTCTACTAAAAATACAAAATTAGCCAGGCATGGTGGTGGGCACCTGTAGTTCCAGCTATTTGAGAGGCTGAGGCAGGAGAATGGCGTGAACCCAGGGGGCAGAGCTTGCAGTGAGCTGAGATCGAGATTTTGCTGTTGCACTCCAGCCTGGGTGACAGAGCGAGACTCCATCTCAAACAACAAAAACAACAACAACAACAACAGCAACAAAAATATACAGCTTTTATTGCTTTGTACTATTTTTTTCCACATAAAGTATTATGGCTGTTTTTCTACCTCAATAAATATATGCTTCTAAAATATCATTTTAAATAATTGCTTCCTTTTAAATTTAATTCTATAAGAATTTAATTTATAGGATACATATAGCTGTTTACATAGCTTTTGCTACATCACTTTTACATTATTGTCATGTTTGTAAAATATCAGAATAACTAATATAAATATTTTGTGGCACAGCATTAAAAACAGCTATTTAATGTCTATTCCTATAAGAATTAGAATCAGAAACAAATGATGTATGTGATATAGGCCTGTCCTGAGCTGTGCTGAAGAGGAGTAAGAAGCCTAGTTGGAGAAAGAAGGTCACTATTCCTATTCCTCACTGTATAACAGATGTATATGAAAGAAGCTATATGTTCATCAAAAGAATCACATTGTAATTTGAGACATACAGAAGTACAGATGCACCTCAACTTATGATGGGGTTATTTCCCAATAAACACATCATAAATTGTAATACTGTAAAGTCAAAAATGCATTCAATACACCTAACCTACCAAAATCATAGCTTAGCCTAGCCTAACTTAAACATCGTCAGAACACTTACATTAGCCTACAGTTGGGCAAAATCATCTAACACAAAGCCTATTTTATAATAAAATGTTGAATATTTCATGTAATGTATTGAATACTGTTCTGAAAGTGAAAAAAAAAATGGTTGTATGGGTGCTTAAAGTATAGTTCGTACCAAATGCTGTCACTATTGCTTTCGTACCTTCATAAAGACAAAAAATCTTAAGTTGGACCATCGTAAGTCAGGGACCTTCTGTATTTAGAAGTATGTACGTATTCATTGAACTAGAAAAATAGTTGTATTTTTGCCTTTTTGAAGAAAATGCAAAGTGTGAATTGGCAAAATATTTACCATCTATTGTAGTTTAAAATAATAGGGAAAACTGATAGAGACTTAATTGTGAAGTGATTAGCCACCTTATTGTTGGCTTCAGAAACTACACTGCACCAGTTCTTCAGAATGCTTCCAGATGTTTCAGACCCATAGTTATTTGTTGTTAGTAACACACATTTACCTACTAGAGAGATGTTATGTGGAGATATGTCTATTGTACTTGAAGAAGGACATCTAACTCAACGTTCACAGGTGAATTCAGCGATTTCTTTAAATGATTTGTATTTTCCAAAGTGATTATCTCAGCTGGCACTTCAAAATATAAGCCTTCTGTTAGCAACAAATCCACAGAAATCCATAAAACCTAGAGTGTTTCATTTTATATTATCAAACATTGTATATTATCAAACAGTCTACTAATGATCTTCTAGTTATTATATAGAGCCAAACATTCATTTTGTTATTCCTACGTAGAGAGACTCACAATCTAAATTTGGTCTAAAGAGAGTGGGAAATTCACAAAAATTATGTTCATGAGGTTAAACAGTCAAGCAATACAAGTTCCTGTTTCCCATTGTAATGATTTACAAATGACAGGGTAACAATCTCAAAGAGAGAATTCAAATCCTTCAGTTAGCAACCCTTGCAATTATTTTTTTAGCTTTATGGGGTTAACTTTATTGGGGTTGATTAAATTCAAGCTGTGATCTTTCATAAAAACTCAATAGAGGGTCCAGATGGCCCAACAATACCTCCTTTTGTGAGAGGAAATAACTTGAAGATTTTTGTCTAATTAAAGTATTTGTGCTGGTGGGATCTGAATGAATTGTTTTTCCTTTAAAAGGAGTCTGCATTACAAATAATCTTTACAAAATACTAATTATTTAACTTTCACTATTAAATAGCTTTCACTATTTCAGTTATGTCCTAGGACTAGAGTTGCATGAGAATGACATTTTGAAGCTAGACTCTGATACCATCTTTGGGATTTCAGTCTGAAAATACAGTTCTGGAATATCAACAGAACAAGGCTCTATGGAACAAAATGCCAAGAAGGTCAATGCACTACTTTCCTCCTGTTCCAGTCCCATGCTCACAATTACCTTAACTCTTGTCAAAATGTTTTCTACAGTAATAGCCAAGGCATAATTAGCACCTTTTCTTCATGTTGAAAATATCATTGGTAGCCATAAAACAAATTTGGGGAAAGCCCTTAAGCACCTTAACGCAGCAAATGGCTATTGGGGATTGATACACCATTATTAGACTACCTGAAGGATTAACATCCCATCTTATCCTACCTTTTTTCCTCCCCCCAAGTAGGCCTAAGTGTATGAGATAGAAAAAGAGAAGTCTAGGCAGGAGATGGGGATAAGGTAAAGAGTGGAAATACAGTTGGAAATTAAGCAAATATCTTAAAAGTGTTTTGACTATTTAGTTATTTACATCATTAGTCTCCATCCTCTTTGTGTATTTTGTCTGTAATCAAGGTGATATTCTGAGATAGGTTGTTCTCCAATAGCCCGTCTTGTATGAGACAGGTCGATTCTGTCATGAGTGGTAAGGCCCTTTATTTGGCTTTTCATATGTTCTTGATTGAGACTACAGAAGCCAAAGTTGTTATGATCAAAGATTTCCAGCAGGGGGTGTAGACGCCTCTATAGGGTAAGTTCTTTTGAAGCCATATCATATGAAACATTTGAATACTGCAGTATTACCACTAATGGTAGAAGCTGGAATTATGATAACTTTTTTTATGACTGTCATGTCTTTTGATCTCAAAAAGACCATGCATATTAATACTTTATTAGGATGTGATGAAGAACTAGAGATTTATGAAGAAAACTTAAATTAGAAACCTAAAATGCCTGACTAATCTTATTCTAATTTTTTCAAAGTAAATGAGGAACAAAGAGTCCAGTTATTTTAATCATCTGGTACAGCAGAACAGCGGCTTAACTTTTTTGTTCTAGATAAGAAGAGTAGTTGATTTGAGAGGGCTTGTTAGTATTTATTCCATTTCTCTCCCGTATTTGTGTGTGCACGCGTGCGTGTGTGTAAATAAGTTAACCATTTTCTTAAAAATTCTCCTTTTGAGTAGGGAGGGTGGGTGTTTTAAAACTTTTTCTCTGAAGTCTTGGCTCCTGATCAATTTTTAAAGATGCCATCTTATATATTTTTCCTCCTGCTCTTTAATGCCTTTTATTTATAGATATGTAAGCATTATTAGCTACAGAATTCTGGCCCCCAATTCCCATTTCAGATTTTTATTGATATAGAAAACTCTATTTTTTGAGAAGAACAAATTACATACAATAACTTATTTGTACTGGTAAGCACCTTTAGACTATTAGTATTGATAAGAAACAAAATCCTAAATTTCCAGGCTCCCTAAATCAAGAAAAAGAACTGAAAATAATGTCGACTATGAAAATCATTGTTTGGAAATTGTGATCTTTTTTTTTTTTCTTTTTAACGTCTTCTGGTGTCTTCATTATAAGAAAATAAACGAGATTTCAAGTCTTCCCCACCTCCAGTATCATGACCTATAACTGAACATTACACCTTTTTAATGTTTTCTTTAGAAGCCCTGATTTATTTGGCTTTTGTTTATGTTGATACATGTCCATGGTTATTAAAATTTCTGATTATGTAGGACATAATTTTTAAAGTATCTTTAGGGTATACACTCTATAGTACTTAACATCTTATTCAGGTTATGACTTTGAACTGCATCATTATAACACTAAAAAAGCAACCTTGGCAAACTTCAGTACCTTACATAATGTAAGAAATAAAGAATAGCTTGAATTTAAAATACTTTCTATATGTTTACTTAAGGTATTCTTAAGGGCTTTTAGTGCAAAGATAAAAACATGCGTTGGAGTGCATTAACTTTCCAACTTATATAAGTGGTGTAGATACCTATGGCATTAATACCACATTTTGATGGTTGGATCACCCACCAAATTCCCTTCTCTCCTTTTTTACTTTTTTCTGCTTACTTTCATTGCAAGTTTCTTTCCTACCCTTCTTTCCCACCTACAATTTGTAACTGAAAGAAAGAAGTAGCTCCACACCTTACCTAACCTACTCTTAACCTACTTGGTAGGGAGGATTCAGATGCTCGAATAAGGGATTTTAGTCATGCCTTTTAGAAATTAGGGAGCAAGAGATATATAGAAAAATTAGGCCGGGCGCGGTGGCTCAAGCCTGTAATCCCAGCACTTTGGGAGGCCGAGACGGGCGGATCACGAGGTCAGGAGATCGAGACCATCCTGGCTAACACGGTGAAACCCCGTCTCTACTAAAAAATACAAAAAAAAAAACTAGCCGGGCAAGGTGGCGGGCGCCTGTAGTCCCAGCTACTCGGGAGGCTGAGGCAGGAGAATGGCGTAAACCCGGGAGGCGGAGCTTGCAGTGAGCTGAGATCCGGCCACTGCACTCCAGCCCGGGCGACAGAGCGAGACTCCGTCTCAAAAAAAAAAAAAAAAAAGAAAAATTAGAAATGTCTCTTCTACCTTTATTAAGTTTACCTTTGAAAAATATGAAGAGGGGCAGGAGGACGGAAAAACGAACAGAACTTCTGCTGGAATATTGTGACAGATTTACTGACAAATATTTTCTAACAGATTTTTACCAACAGGCAGTTTTTGTTTTCTTTACTGACAGACCGTAAATGTACTTCTGGTTGGCAGCAGCTGCATCATTATAACACTAAAAAGCAACCTTGGCTAACTTCATTACCTTATGTAACGTAAAAAATAAAGAATAACTGGAATTTAAAATACTTTTTATATGTTTACTAACAATAAACTATTTTCAATGCAGGAAATAAATCTTTCCCCAAAGAGGAATCCCCCCTCAATTATTTTCTTTTAGACTTAACAAATTGGAGTAGATGTGGTTTTGCTCATTCTTTTATCTGCTGGGAACTATTTTAAGTCTCCTGTGTAAGGCAGATTCCGATGACCTCGGGAAAGTCACAAGACCTCAGTTTCCTCAATGGTAAAAGCAAAGGCAGTGGTTTCTACCGTCCTTTCTCACTGCACCATTCAGCGCCAGTGCCCTCAGGAGAAACACACCCAAAGCCTAGTGTGCTCTATCTCTAGACTTGTGAAATTTCTAGAGTCTCAAAGTGAGTATGTTTAAGGCGGTATAATAAAAGCCAGGTGGCCGACAGTTCCTAAAGTTAGGCTGGCAGTGGCGTGAACAGGGTCTTTTGGGCCACCCTGAGACCCGCCCCAAGTCTTGGCTTCTCGCTCCTCGTCTTGGCTTCTCGCTCCACTTCCACAGAACGTATTGAATCAGGGGCCTGCATCCCCGCGCCGTGCCGACGGAGAAATGGACTCCTTTTCTCGCTCTCGTGGAGTTTCGTCTTCTGGGTGAGTGTGGCACCGGGTCCTGGGCGGGTGATGTCTGTAGTTGGCAAGCGATCCTCAGCCAGAAAACTGGCCGCGCACACAGGCGCAGACACGCGAGCATGTTCCTGCGAACCAGCTTGGGCGCATGTTTTCCTCCCTTGCATTCTTTAATGCTCAGAGACCGTAAGGGGATTTATCGAGAAGCATTGCGGTGCCCGTGCCCGGTTTGGAACCGCGAGCACAATATCTGGTTCCTTTGCAGTACGGTGGTTTGCTCTTGACTTACGACCAGAAACCGGAACAGAAGGAAAGGGAGAAAGCAGGGGAGGTTCGGGGACGACGGCGCTCCGGGCAGCAAGGCAGCAGCTTCCAAAGCGTGGAGGATGGGATTGAGGAGGAACGGAATACGGAGAAAGAGGGAAGCTGAGGAAAAATACTCACGCCAATGGGTAAAAGGGAAAAGGTGAGAAGGAATGGAGTAGGAGAGGGAACCAATGGTGGGAGAGGCGGAGGAAGAAGGGGGAGGGGCAGAAGCCAATGGGGGAGCGGAGGGGAGGGGGAAGCAGAGGGGAGGAGGGAGCGGGGACGCGAGCGAGGACGCGGTCCCGCGCGCTCGCCCCCTCCCTCCGACTGGATCGCTCGCGCCTTCCCAGGCTCCCGGGAGACGAGGGCAGGGGCGGGGCCGTGCCGGGCGCGCGGCGCGGGAGGCGTCGCGAGGTGAGGGGGCGGGGGCGGGGGATTGTGGGGCCGGCAGCGCGGGTGCGCGCGCGCGCGCGCGTCCCGTCCAGGCTGCGCCGCCGCTCCGCCCCCGGTCGGGTGTGTGGCTGCGCGCGCCGGGAGAGATGCTGAGGTAAAGTTCGGGGAGAGAGGGAGAGGAATCCGTCAGCGCGAGGGAGCCCGAGTGGCCGCCATTACTGAGCCCGGCGCGGCGGCGGGCGCTGGGGAAGGGGGGAGGGACGGGGCCAAGGCTGGTGGCGGGAGGGAGGGAGGGAGGGTGGCTGAGCTGGCTGCGGGAGCCGTGGGGCTCAGGGTTTCGGGGCGTGTGTGTCGGGGAGGGCGGGGGGAGGTGGCTGAAGGGACGCGCCGCTGGGTGAACGCGCCGGGGAAGAGAGGCGAGCAGAGAGTGGAGGAGGAGGCGGCGGCGGCGGGAGCGCTCCCCAGGAATGTCGCTGCCGCCGCCACCGCCGGGGCCGCTGCCGTTGAGGAGGAGACGGAGGAGACCGACGTTGTTAGGTAGGACCTTGCGGCCCCCGCTCCTCCGAGCCTGCCTGCCCCCTCCCGGACGGGGACCCTCCTGCGGCTAGCTGCCCCGCTCGGTCGCCGCTGCCGGTTGTAACCAGTTGAAGGGGTTGGGGCCCCGCGGCCGCCGAGGGGAGCCTGGCGTTGCATTCGGTTTTCGCAGGCCGGGCGGGCAGCAGCTGCAGCGTTAGGGATACGGTCGGCGTGAAGGGCAGAGAGGCCGGGGGAGGGAGTGCTTTCTCCACAGGTGACGGGGCCAGGGTCGGCGGAGGCCTGGTTGCTGGCCAGGGATCGCCGGCCCCGCCAGGCGTCCGCTCTCGCCCGTCGCCTCACTTGCTCGGGTCGCGGGTGGTCCATCGGGAGGGGAGGTGGCGGTGTCCGTTGGCCGGGTTGCTGCTGTTAACGAGTTCCACCTGGAAGGGGTACACGGGGCGGGTGAAGATTCGCGGAAACAGTCTCGGTTGCAAACTTACGCCGTGTAGGGGGATCGGCCCTTTCACTTTCCCTCATCTCCCCGACTCCTCCCTGGGTTCTCTTCACCAATTTTCCATCCGCTTTGAAGCTTGGAGTAAGATCTGAGAAGTTGCACTGCGCAACCAGAGCCCAGAGTCCTATGGGCTGACTGTGACTGGGTTGAGGCTTTGATACTGAGTTTTCGCTAGAATAACCTCCAGATTCTTCCTCTCTTTCCACTAAAGAAAAGTATCGGGGTGGGGGTGGGGAGCCGCGCGGGAGCGCGCGCGCACTTATCCACACAGAAATACTCCCTCTCACCCTCCCTCTACAGCGTTATTAGAAATGCAGGAGAGCTGAAGGCACGCGGGTAGCTGAGGTTGAAAGGTGCACGGAAGTAAGGGCAAACTGTTACTAGGACGTTTAGTAAAATCCCGAGAAAGTTGTAGGGGAGACGCTTATACTTCTACCATGTGATAGAAATGCGGATTTGGCCATAGCTTAATAAATGGGAATTCAGATATTTTGAGACAGAGCAAGATAGGCATATAGATGGGTTTGTGCTCACGTTTTAAGTTTAAATTCTCATCGATCATTTACTTTTTCCTTTGTGATAGGTAGGAAACTGATTTTTTTTTTTTAAATGTTCAGGTATAAAACAGCAAAATGCTTCGCTGTATTTACTAGTACTTGCTTATGTTGCCTTCTACAGGTGGCGGGTGGGGGGGTTGGTCGAGTTTGTCAGTTCCACTTAAGTCCAGAACCAATATTCAGTTAGAACAGTTAGGTGTTAGGTGGTGTTTATCCGCGTGAAGGATCTGGTTCACTTCATGGGAGATTGCTCTACATTTCCATTTAAAATGGTTCTCCTAACAAAAATTTCATCTAGATGCAACGATTAGACATTTGGAATAATGTTTGGTTTAAAAATATGTTAATGAAACCTGTTAATTCCAGTTTATTTGTACTTTAATACCATGAAACGGTATTCTTATTCAGTGTTTGTAGATAAGCATACTAACCGTATAGGTAACCTACTGGACAGTTTCCTGAGTAAGATTTTGCTTTCATTTTAAATTCCTTTCTCATTTTTTGCTTTCATCTATCCTTTGTATACTAATTGACCTCCATTACCTTTATCTATAGTACAAAGAGTGGTAAGTATGTGTCACCAAAAACTTGCAAAGATACTGGAGCAATTTATGACTAAAACACACTGGAGTGAAAGGCTGTGCTTGTAACTTTCAAGAAATAGCACTATTGATCTAATTGACTTAAAGCAGAATCAGACGGTACAGATGATTAAATAACTATTGATTTGCTTGTCTTGTGTAGGCTACGTTTTTAAACCCAGATCAACATGTCTTATTTTGCCATTCTCTGTGCATTAATTGTTAAGAGTACTGGGGAGTGAAGTGGGTTACCCTTTGATGTAAGAATTGTGGCAGAATTCTGTTATCTTTATGAGTTTTGTAGTGCCCCTCCCCATTTAAACGACCTTAGCAATTTTTAAAATGTATTCCAAAATTATTACCTTAATTATGTCACAAAATACTTATCTTAAGTGTTTTGAAAACCATCTTCCCTTCTTATTTGTGTTTGAAAAGCTTATTAGCACTTTTTTTGGAGAGTTATTTTGACCTTGAAAGGTAAGATTATTTAAGGAATGAATATTGTATTTGCATTCCATTTTTGGATTTGAAGTAGCGATACAGCTTATAATAAGTTTTCTAACTCACTTTTTTAATTGAAGAAAAAGTTAGGTCTTATAAAGACTTTAAACTTTTCCATCATTGGCAGGATGTAAGATGAGTGTTGGCCTTTAGTGGTCACTTCTTAAATATGAAATGGCATAATAGAGATTTTCTTGGTAGCTACAGAATAAGTTTTGTCACAACTCTAGTTTCCATAGATACTATTTTAATAACTATTTATTTGGGTTGTATGGTCCACAGTTTTTTCTTTGCATACCAAGAAGGTGTACAGTAATATAATTGGCTGAAGAAGCATTGTACAATGTTCTGTTTTAGTGATGTTTATGTCTCTAAAAGATACTTGTAATATACATTTAAAGTACACCAAGGGAATTTAATTTCTAAAAGAACTGTGAAGAAACATCAATAAAGTGATTCATCATTCAGTAATTTGAGTAATCAGGCTCTTAAGTGCAGGCTTTTGTCGATCATTTTATTGAAGTAGGAAAAACTATATTAGAAATTAAGAAAAATGCTTCAATGCTAAGAATTTTAAGTATGAACTTTAATTGGTTTTCAAACTCTGTTCCTTGGATTCCTGTGGGTTTTTTCCTAGATGCCTTGAGACTTCCTACGACAACCCGCCCTCCCAAACCAGGACAGCTTCTGTTTTTATGTATTAAATGTATTGTATTTAAATATAAGAAAAATATTTATTATTTAAATATAAGAAAAATAGCTAATGGGTACTAGGCTTAATACCTGGGTAACAACAGACCCCCTTGACATGAGTTTGCCTTTATAACAAACCTGCACATGTCCCCCTGAACTTAAAGTTAAAAAAGAATGCCCCTAAAAAAAAAAAACCATCTACATTAACTTTTTTTTAAGTCTCTGATTTGTTATTCATTAGTTCAGATTACTTTTATTTAGCACTTATTATGTGCCAACCCTGGAATTACCAAGATAAATTAGATACAGGTATAATAGCTCAAGCTATGTAAAGGAGTAAATAGTTAAAAATATTAAGATGTGAAGAAAAAAGAATGCCTGTTTTTCTCAGGACCTTTGGGAATCCTTCATAGAAGAAGAAACATTTTGAGTTTTAATTGCAAGTAGGAGTTTAGATGTAAGAGAAACCAAAAAGGATAATCTTTTTTTTTTTTTTCCACCACTGTGTTTTGGAAGCTGTCTACAATACTTTAGATTTGCAGTGAAATGAAACAGATTGTTAATGCTTGGTCATATATGTATGTTTTACTTCGTAAAATTATTACTTGGGAAAAAGAGCATAACCTTGTAATTTCATGGTTAAAATTTGACTAGTATGTCACTTGCCTAGAGTCTCAAGCTTTTCATCCTGAAGAGTTAATGGTAAAAATGGATATTCATTTTTCTGGTGTTAGATTAGACTTAGCCTGTTTTATTATCCCTGACCAATATTTTATTGAGCAGCGAGGCACTGAGTGGTACAAAAAGTATAAAATACTACTCCCTTAAAAGATCTTTTAACTTTTGTGGAGAGACAGCAAGCATGACACTTTAAGAATTTGAGGTATATACAGAGAAATGCATACTGATTTAAAAGTTAGTAGAAAGGAATTTAGCTAAAGGAAGTATTACTTCGATTACATACTGATTTAAAGGTTAGTAGAAAGGTATTTAGCTAAAGAAAATATTACTGGGAAGTAGCACACAATTGGGGTAATGAAGGGGGAAAAAGACATTTAGGTAAGTTAATGACAGTGTGGACTGAAAGCACAGATAAGTAGAGGACAGATTAGCAGATGGGAAGAAAATATAAGATAAAAATGTGTAGTCCCAACTACTCGGGAGGCTGAGGCAGTAGAATGTGGTGTGAACCCGGGAGGCAGAGCTTGCAGTGAGCAGAGATTGCGCCCCTGCACTCCAGCCTGGGCGACAGAGCGAGATTCCGTCTCAAAAAAAAAGATAAAAATGTAAGAGCATCAGTTTTGTATCTTATGAGCCAGAGTGAAAGATTTGGGGAAGGTATCAATGCAAGAGTGATAGAAAGGGTGATATGGAAATAAACACGTAACATTGGCATAACTATTTGTCTAATTACTGTATTTTGTATTTGGCTTGTCAAACAGCCTTGGAAAAACTCTTACCTTGGCTTCTGATATGGCATAATTTGTTTATTTTCTTTCTGTTGATCATGTTCTTTTACTGATTCAAAATTGTTTGTTTCTTTTTATACTTACCTTTTGAGAGCCACGGTAATACCTCTTTTAGAGAACTAATAAAAAATTAACATACTATAATCTAGAGCCGCGATCCTTTTTGGTACCAGGGACTGGTTTTGTGGAAGACAGTTTTTTCATGGAATTGGGGGCGTGGTTTTGGGATGAAACTGTTCCACTTCAGGTCATCAGGCATTAATTAGTTAGATTCACAAAGGGAGCAAGCAATCTACAGTTCTTGCTCCTCTGAGAATCTACTGCTGCTGTGGAGGTGGAGCTCAGGTGGTAATGCCCACTTTCCAGGCCACCCCTCACCTCCTGCTGTGCAGCCCAGTTCCTAATAAACCACAGATGGGTACCAGTCTGGAGTTGGGGACCCCTGATCTAGAGAATTTAAGATCTAGATTTCTACTCTTCTGTATTAAACAAGTATCTAATTCTTCGTATGTTTTCTTTAGAAAATAAGAGTATTACACCAAATGGTCTCATAGGTAATTTTCTGAAGTTTATGATGCTGAAATTTATGTTAGTAATCCTAAACTTGCCTTGTTTCATTACCGAAGTTTCGTCTGTCTTTGGAAATAACACCTGAAAGTCAAATGAACCACCATCTATTGCTGAAACTGATTAGTTTTTCATTAAGAAACACTGGTTTAAAGTGTTGTCTTTTATTTCTTATGTCTAGTAGCCAGTTTCCAAGCTCTCTTTCTCTTGCATTGCTCATTTATTTATTTATTTATTTATTTATTTGAGATGGGGTCTTGCTCTATCACCCAGGCTGGAGTGCAGTGGCGCTCAGCTCACTGTAACCCCCGCCTCCTGGATTCAAGCTATTCTCCTGCCTCAGCCTCCTGAGTAGCTAGGATTACAGGCACATGCCATCGCACCTGGCTAATTTTTGTATTTTTGGTAGAGATGGAGTTTCACCATGTTGGTCGGCCTGGTCTTGACCTCCTGACCTCAAGTGTTCTGCCCACCTCGGCCTCCCGAAGTGTGGAGATTACAGGCGTGAGCCACGGCACCAGCTGGATTCCTCTTTTAAATTCTATGATAGTTCGGGGGCTTTTAGCCTGTAGTATTTGTCTGTCTCTTGGGCTCTGTGCCCAGTGTTGTATTCCTCTTCTAGACTAATCTGTAGTGCTTCTCTATTGCTTATGAGAAGGTCTAACTCTTGTTTTCCCTTGAGACCTAGGGTCATAACTTATATGTTCAAAACAGTATTTCTTTCCAACGTGGGTACTGTACTCAGCCATTTTACCCTAATTGTACACCTGGAGAGACGACTTTACAATCCAAATCTCGTCTATTTTTTAAGGCTCACTCAAATCCTTCCTCATCATTGAAACCATTCATCTGTTTCAGGGGTCTGCAAACTATGACTTCTGAGCCAAATCTTACTTGCTCTCTATTTTTATAAAATGGCTTTCTGCATTTTGAAATGGTTGGGGGGCAAATTAAAAGAATAATATTTTGTGATATGTGAAAAATATATGAAATTCAGATTTTCCTAAGTAAAGTTTACTATAACGTAACCATGATCATTCATTTAAGTATAGTCTATGACTGCTTTTGCAGTATGACAGCAGAGTTGAGTAGTGTGACAGACACTGTGCAGCATGCAAAGCCTAAAATATTTACTGCCTGGCCCTTTACAGAAAAGGTTTTCCAAACCCTGAGTTGTTTCCACTTGCACTTTCATTTCTTTGAATTCCTGTTGCATGTATTAGTACCATGGTATATAACACATTGCCTTTATCTCCTCAGCTATGGTACTATTTATTATTATGCGTTTTAATAATATAGTGTGGAAAGTGCTTTTCTTTTTCTTTTTTTTTTTTTCTTTTTTTTTTTGAGACGGAGTTTCGCTCTGTCGCCCAGGCTGGAGTGCAGTGGCCGGATCTCAGCTCACTGCAAGCTCCGCCTCCCTTGTTTACGCCATTCTCCTGCCTCAGCCTCCCGAGTAGCTGGGACTACAGGCGCCCGCCACCTCCTTTTCAGTTTTGTTTTTTTTTTTCTTAATGCATACTTACTTTAAAGCTTACACCTCTTGTTGATATTCTTTTGCAATCAGGTGCTCTCATTTTAAAAATTGTTAAGCCTTACCTAAAGTTGTTTGTGTAATGAAAATGACGGTTCCTCTACTATATGGCATTGTAATATTTAATATCAAATTATGCCCTTCTCCCCACTTCTCGGTTCTCCGAGGTGGAGAGAAAAGGACTCAGACACTGGAAGGGAAGTGAACTACCAAGCCATAGTTACTGGCTTGGTAGACTTTCCTATATGTACCTTTATACATTGAAAATCCTTGACAAAGTTAAACCGATAGTAGCTAAGCACAGTAGATAAATACTACAGTTGTTTACCTAGGTTGATGAACATGGGATGACCTTTGGTCCTTCTGTTTTCCATACAGAAATGAAAGAATTTAGAATGACTTGCACACCAAGGCCCCAGGGAAATAACATGTTATCAGAGTAGGGTGTAGATTAAATAATAGGGTGGAAGTTAATGTGTTTGGGAATAGTTTTGGTCATTGGTTTTTTGCATATTTTCAGCAGTGAAGTTTTTTTTCCAACAAATTGAAATATCAGAAGATAAAAATAGGTAAAGCAGAATTACCTTTGCTGTGTGGATTTGCCGAGCTCCCTGGGTACTTTCCAGTTAGACCCTCGAAGTACTACAAACCTTTAGGCTTACTATTTATATACCCATAATGTGTGTTAATGATCACATTATAGTCTTGGGGGAAAAAAATTGGACTTTTTATGTTAGTATATTTTGCTGTACTAGGTGTAATGGGCCCAAAGCAGTACGTAATTGTTGTTAAGTGTGTTTACAAGTGTGACTTCAGGATTACCTAGTGGTTTGGAAGCTGAGTATTCTTAATCTGGAGATTAAGTCATTTATTCATCAAATATTTACTGAGCACTCACTGTGTTGTCAGGCACTGTTGCTGGAGATATGATTCCAAAACAAAAATCCCAGTGCTTCTAGGTTATTTAGTTACCACATAAATTGTTCAAAGTTTTGATAGGTTGGTTCTCTCTTCATTTGCCTGATTATATTCTTGTTTCAAGACTAATTCATGGGAATAATGACTTTTTAGGGCGCATTTCAGCATAAAAATTGTGTGCTTTGTGGTATAAACTGTGGTTCAAAGGTGAAGTATTATTTTGAGTTCAGGACTTTGAGACCACAACATAGTGAGACTCCCTACAAAAAAATTTAAAAATTACCTATGTGTGGTGGTGCACATCTGTATTCACAGCTGCTTAGAAGGCTGAGGAAGGAGGATCATTTGAGCCCAGGCGTTTGAGGCTGCAGTGAGCTGTGATCCTGCCCCTGCACTCCAGACTGGGTGACAGTGAGACCCTATTTAAAAAAAAAAAAAAAAGAAGAGAGATTATGGAATGTGAGTTCCTCTCCTACAGGTATTACATTGTTGAATTACTTAGCTATTTTATGTGTGTTAGAATGACTTTTTGATATCTTCTCACTTTTCACAGCATTGATAAATTTACCAGAAATAGCAACATTAAGAAAAGGCAGGCTGGAGGTGGCTCACGTCTGTAATCCCCATACCTTGGGAGGCTGATGGAACAGGATTGCTTGAGCCCAGGAGTTTGAGACCAGCCTGGGGAACATAAGGAGAACCCCTCTCTACAAAAATATTTTTAAATATTAGCTGGGTGTGATGGTGCATACTTATAGTCCCAACTAGACAGGAGGCTGAGATGAGAGGATCACCTGAGCGCAGTTCAGGGCTGCCGTGAGCTATGATCATGCCACTGCATTCCAGCCTAGATGACAGATTAAGAGGCCTATCTCAAAACAAACAAAAAACAGAAAAGTAATGCATCAGTATTACACTCTGTTCATCTTTTTTTGTTGTTGTTTTCTATTGCTGCTGAACGAATTACTCATCTTTTAGTGTGCAGTTTATTCTTCAACTGTTTCCCACAAGTTTGCCTAAGGTTATAGAATATATGATAATCTTTGGGCTTTGTTCGTGTTTCTTTTGAATATTTGTTTACATAAGGGATATTTATTTGGTTTAAAGAAGATAGAGCATGTAATTACAAAGTTCCTTCTGTGTAATTAAGTCTTGGAAATGTAATTTCTTATCATAAATTTTGTGATTCTACAAGTCTATAAACAGCCAAAAATTTTGAATTAACTATATTTGGGGTTGCACTCAACTTCACTTTTGAAAAAAATTTTTTTAAGATGTCATAAATTAAAATTAGATTGTTGTGCTGGCTAAATACATTATTATAGATTATAGTTAGCTTTCATTCTCATGGTTTCATTTTTGACTAAATATTTGAGTTTAAATTAGGATTTATGCATTGAATTAGTAGCTGTTATGTGGGAGGCACTGTTGTAGGCTTTTGATATACTGGTGAAATAAAGATTTGTGCCTTGTAACTCTTTTATTACGAGTGGGATGCAGAGAGGAATAGAGTTAATGACATAAATAAGGTGTATAGGAAGTTAGGAGGGTAAAGAGTTACCAGTGGGGTCTTTGGGGATATTTTGAAAAGTGTAGTGCAAAGGCAAGAACATGCCTTCTTAGCATGTTATCTTCCTCCAGTGTGATTGAAGCAGAATGAGAAGGGTAGAATAGTATTAGGGGAGGCCAGAGAGGTAAGAGAGGGTTGGAGAAGATCTTGTAGTAAGCCATTGAAAGGACTTGCTTTTTATTTTTAGCAGTACTCGAGAGTTTTAAACAAAAGAGTGGGAAGCTCTGATTTATGTTTTAAAAGGAGCATTCTGGCTGCTCTGATATGAATAGACTGGGAAAAGGGAGCAGGAGTGAAGCAGAGGAGTTAGTTTAGAAGACTTTGGAGTAATCTTGGGCCAGAGATATTGATGGGTGAGAGCAGTAAAAGTAGAAAAAACTGAAAAGGATATATTTTAAAGATAGGACCGTTAGGAATTTCCTGACATGGTATAATAATTTAAAAACGTAAAATATTTTTAAATACATACCTTTTATTAATGAATGCATCAGTTTTGTGAAAAGGTACGTGTCTTAGTTCTGACTTATTGAGATTTAAAAAAATTTTTTTTGGATTCCTCGTAGAACTTTTTTTTCTTGATTTGCAAAGGAGGATGCGGTGTTTCAATGGTCTAGTGAAATATCTTAGAAAACTTAGTTGGGAAGATAGTTTCATTTTGACACAATTTTAATTTCTATAAGGAATTCTATATAATTTCTATAAGATTATCCTAAAGGTAATCTTAAAGGCAGAATGAGAGACTGCACTGCAAGCTATTAAAAGCAGCACTATTGCTTAAAAAAGTAAAAGATTGGGAATGAAGAGATTTTCCTTCTAACCTTATAATTTCTAATAGGTTATTGCTACTTTTGTCTTGGTTTCTTCATCAGTAAAAATAAACATGATGCTAGATATCATAAGAGCAAGTTGCATGAAAGTAAGCTTATGTCAAAAATAGAAAAGATGTGCATGATTGACATAGATATTAAGACTGAAAGGAGTTTTTGAATTAACTCAAACAGCCTTCATATAATTGAAGACACTGGCCGTTAGTTTATTAGTGGGAGCATGAAAAAAACAATAATTTTTTTTTTGTTCTTAGCACTGAAAAAAAAATTGCTTGAAGAGGACAGTTTTGATCTGGATGTAAGGGACCAATGGATAATTTGTATATATATATGAACTATCTCAGTGTTTGAAATGAAATTCCCTTAAAACCTGTTACAGCCAACTTCATGAGATCCGTTGTCCATTGAGGTGGTAATACCATACTCATTCAAACAAATGGCCAAACGCTTTTGAGGGCAAGGGGACAACAATTTTTTTTTTTTCTATTTTGTGGTTTCTCAAACTTATCTCCCCCTTCCCCTGCCTTTTTTTTGTTTCGTTTTCAAACCAAAGCCTCTTGAATTAAGTAAACCTATAAATCAGATAAGGAAGGCACCCCTCTGGTGAGAGCTGGAAGGACTCTCCCAGCACCCTTCCCACATCTAGGTGGAAGAATTTTTCTGTCACAGTTTGAAAATCACTATATGGTGACTCACGACATAAGCTCTGGAGTTGATTTCAAAATACCAGCAGGTAGTCTGCTTTAACAGCCTTGTTAGAAGGATAAGGATGTTCCTCCCTGTATCTAATGGGCATTTTACTGTGAATTGTTGTGGAAACCATAGAAGTCATGTGAAATTACCTTATTTTTAATTTAAACATGAACATTTAAGATTCAAATTGCCACTGTCAAATGAATGAGGATGTGTTGAAGCCTTAGTATTAAATTTTGACCTCATTATAGTTTTATTTCTGTCAAATAAAAAGCTTTCCAGTTTTCAGTGACCAATGAAAGAGTGATAACTTATTGCCTCCACTCTTCATTTAAGACCCTTTTGTTTCTGAAACTTTAAAAATACATTTTATGAGAGAGTGTTTTCATTTCTGCTTTACCTTTCTATCTTAACATATAGAGTATATCTCAGTGTTTTGGGGTTTATGCTATTGGAGAGCAGAAGTGAGTCTTAATGAGTAATACTATTCAGAATTATATTATTTGGGTAAGCATATTTGACTTGAAGACAAGGGATGCTTTTACTTTTAAAAACGTCTTTGAATTACTGTTAGTTTTCAGAATAGATGTTTGTTTAATAAAGAGTTATATTTCATTATGTAACTGTAGTGTTTTTACTGTACTGTAAAAATTCCCCAAAATAATCACCAGATAAGTCTTCTTTTGATAAGTATATCATCTGGAGGTTTTGCTTTTCTAATGAAAAAGAATAGATCTTGTATTCTCTTGTGTTTTCAATATTTTGCAATTAATTAATTGTTAGGTATGGAATCATTGTGGTGTTTTCCATGCTAAGTTCCCTTTATGTCACTGTATATATAACTTTGTTGTCCAGAATACACTATGTTTTCTTCTCTGTAATATCCATAAATAAAGTGTTCACTTGTTCTTTTACACAGTTCAGGTAAAGAATGTTAAAGTTGATGCTGGATGCAAATTTTCAATTTGGCCAGATTAAGATTTGTAAAAATTTACTTAATAAAAAAAGTTAATAGGATTGGATGGGACTGCCCTAGTTTCCTTTACTACATGTATACACTGCTGCCACATAAATATTTGTAAGTCACAAGTCTCATCACATTATTTTTCGTAAATCTTAAGCAGCTTTCCATGGTTCCAAGAATGAAATAAAGAACTGGAACTAATATTTATTAAGCCTCTTCGCTAGGCACTTCACATTTTAAAAAATGATTTATAGATATAGCCCTGTTTTATAGATGAAGGAACTATGTCTTAAGAGTTTTAGGGCTTTACTGTTGTCATCAACTAGTAAATGATAGGAGTCCGATTTTGAAATTAGTTGTATTTACACGTGGTTTCCACTTCCTTGTATTGCCGCTTCAATATAGTAATATTTACTACAAAAGTGAACCTAATATATATTTTGTTTGACTGTCAGATGGCTATTAAATATTTAGTTGAGGTTGATGGAATAAGGTTCTAAAATATGAGAATAAATCTGAAATTTTATTTTTAAAAATTATGTATTATAATTTTACCAGAAATATTAGTCAAGATTTTAAATTATGAGCACAGTTTATCTTCACCATTAGTTAGTATAACATATGTTCGGTGTAATTGAAATAGATGTTTACTTACAACAGAGGTCAGTGGACTAGCAGGTATTTGTCAGAGAGGGTAGGAAGTGGTCTTTTCTTACTTTTCTTAGATTTTTTTGGTGTGTTCTTTATTTTGTCTGGATTGAGGATACTTTTCATATGTACATTGCTAGTGATTTTTTCCTATCTTGAGAAATTTGGAGGTGGAAATGATGTAGTTCTTTTAATTTGTTCTCAAAAGAATGTGAAGAATCTCTTAAAAACTTTTTAAAAAGACCAATTTATTACCTACATGAAAAGTAATCAAAATTAAATTGTATGGAATTCTTAAAAGTTATCTTGTGTTACTAGCATATCAAATAATTCTAAAAGATTGTCTCAGATATATCATTTTAAAATTATTTAGCTTGGTGCTACTCAAAATGCGGTCCTTGTGCCCTTTGTAACTATTTTGAGAGGAAATAGTTCCAGAAAATAAGAGCATTTAGGATCAGTTTGGCAGTTTTAGGTTTCTTGAATCTAACAAAAAATCAAGGCTTCGATGTAAAAATAAATTTCATTATATTTTGCAGTTGGTCTTGTAGGTTTGAAATAAAATTTGGTCCTTAGAGAGTTTAAGAAGCAGTGATCTATGTAAATGCCATCATTATTTGTATTGTGTTCACTTACTTCTGTTTTCTCTGTTTAAGTATTTAAATAGTCAATTTTTGGGGTGCATAACATTTGGTAGATTTTTTTTAAAAGACTTGAAATTTATTGAAAAAAATTTTATATTCTAAAATCTTATCAAATTCTTATGAAATTCTGTTTTAAGGAATAAGTTTTGAGGAACCCTGTAATAGAAAAAGCAGATTGTTTTGTATTTTTAAGTTGTGAGGGAGTTGCAAGGCAACTAGTATATTTTAGTTATTACCAGCATAGCCTCCAGTGACAGAAGGCAGGAAAATTAAGGGAGTGGAAAGGACTAGCTGTTTTTTCAAACTCACAGGAAGGGGTAATTAGAGGCAAAATGTACATTTGGTTTAATAGAGGTTTATTTTAAAGTTTGTGAGACATTACATTAGATTTTGTATTTTGTTAGGTTTGCCTTATGTTTTGAGGTCATCTTGTATTTATAACAGTAAGTCATAAACTGTTTATGTAGTTACCTCTTAAAATACATGTATCATTATTATTAACTTGTATGGTGCTTTGTTGTAAACATCTTTATTATTTGTAATTCACTGTATGTAATTTGTGATTAAGATTTGTTTTTTTCCCCCCCCTTTATAGGAAGATGATCCCTATGATCTTGAAGATGTTTCTGCACAGAAATGAGGGAAATACAAAGAACCAAATACAGTTCTGAAATTTGGGATCTGTATTCTGAGATGATTTTATTTTCAGAATGAGAAGCATATCTGGTTACCTTTATGAATGTAGAGACATGAGAAGAGAGTTATGATGGCAAAAAACAAAGAGCCTCGTCCCCCATCCTATACCATCAGTGTAGTTGGACTCTCTGGGACTGAAAAAGACAAAGGTAACTGTGGAGTTGGAAAGTCTTGTTTGTGCAATAGATTTGTACGCTCAAAAGCAGATGAGTATTATCCAGAGCATACTTCTGTGCTTAGCACCATTGACTTTGGAGGACGAGTAGTAAACAATGATCACTTTTTGTACTGGGGTGACATAATACAAAATGGTGAAGATGGAGTAGAATGCAAAATTCATGTCATTGAACAAACAGAGTTCATTGATGACCAGACTTTCTTGCCTCATCGGAGTACAAATTTGCAACCATATATAAAACGTGCAGCTGCATCTAAATTGCAGTCAGCAGAAAAGCTAATGTACATTTGCACTGATCAACTAGGCTTAGAACAAGACTTTGAACAGAAGCAAATGCCTGAAGGGAAGCTCAATGTAGATGGATTTTTATTATGCATTGATGTAAGTCAGGGATGCAATAGGAAGTTTGATGATCAACTTAAATTTGTGAATAACCTTTTTGTCCAGTTATCAAAATCAAAAAAACCTGTAATAATAGCAGCAACTAAATGTGATGAATGCGTGGATCATTATCTTAGAGAAGTTCAGGCATTTGCTTCAAACAAAAAGAACCTTCTTGTAGTGGAAACATCAGCACGATTTAATGTCAACATTGAAACATGTTTCACTGCACTGGTACAAATGTTGGATAAAACTCGTAGCAAGCCTAAAATTATTCCCTATTTGGATGCTTATAAAACACAGAGACAACTTGTTGTCACAGCAACAGATAAGTTTGAAAAACTTGTGCAGACTGTGAGAGATTATCATGCAACTTGGAAAACTGTTAGTAATAAATTAAAAAATCATCCTGATTATGAAGAATACATCAACTTAGAGGGAACAAGAAAGGCCAGAAATGCATTCTCAAAACATATAGAACAACTTAAACAGGAACACATAAGAAAAAGGAGAGAAGAGTATATAAACACTTTACCAAGAGCTTTTAACACTCTTTTGCCAAATCTAGAAGAGATTGAACATTTGAATTGGTCAGAAGCTTTGAAGTTAATGGAAAAGAGAGCAGATTTCCAGTTATGTTTTGTGGTGCTAGAAAAAACACCTTGGGATGAAACTGACCATATAGACAAAATTAATGATAGGCGGATTCCATTTGACCTCCTGAGCACTTTAGAAGCTGAAAAAGTCTATCAGAACCATGTACAACATCTAATATCCGAGAAGAGGAGGGTAGAAATGAAGGAAAAATTCAAAAAGACTTTGGAAAAAATTCAATTCATTTCACCTGGGCAGCCGTGGGAGGAAGTTATGTGCTTTGTTATGGAGGATGAAGCCTTCAAATATATCACTGAGGCTGATAGCAAAGAGGTATATGGTAGGCATCAGCGAGAAATAGTTGAAAAAGCCAAAGAAGAGTTTCAAGAAATGCTTTTTGAGCATTCTGAACTTTTTTATGATTTAGATCTTAATGCAACACCCAGTTCAGATAAAATGAGTGAAATTCATACAGTTCTGAGTGAAGAACCTAGATATAAAGCTTTACAGAAACTTGCACCTGATAGGGAATCTCTTCTACTTAAGCATATAGGATTTGTTTATCATCCCACTAAAGAAACATGTCTTAGTGGCCAAAATTGTACAGACATTAAAGTGGAGCAGTTACTTGCTAGTAGTCTTTTACAGTTGGATCACGGCCGCTTAAGATTATATCACGATGGTACCAATATAGATAAAGTTAACCTTTTTATTTTAGGGAAGGATGGCCTTGCCCAAGAACTAGCAAATGAGATAAGGACACAATCCACTGATGATGAGTATGCCTTAGATGGAAAAATTTATGAACTTGATCTTCGGCCAGTTGATGCCAAATCGCCTTACTTTTTGAGTCAGTTATGGACTGCCGCCTTTAAACCACATGGGTGCTTCTGTGTATTTAATTCCATTGAGTCATTGAGTTTTATTGGGGAATTTATTGGGAAAATAAGAACTGAAGCTTCTCAGATCAGGAAAGATAAATACATGGCTAATCTTCCATTTACATTAATTCTGGCTAATCAGAGAGATTCCATTAGTAAGAATCTACCAATTCTCAGGCACCAAGGGCAGCAGTTGGCAAACAAGTTACAGTGTCCTTTTGTAGATGTACCCGCTGGTACGTATCCTCGTAAATTTAATGAAACCCAAATAAAGCAAGCTCTAAGAGGAGTATTGGAATCAGTTAAACACAGTTTGGATATAGTGAGCCCAGTTCCTGCCAATAAGGACATATCAGAAGCTGACTTGAGAATTGTCATGTGTGCCATGTGTGGAGATCCATTTAGTGTGGATCTTATTCTTTCACCCTTCCTTGATTCTCATTCTTGCAGTGCTGCTCAGGCTGGACAGAATAATTCCCTAATGCTTGATAAAATCATTGGTGAAAAAAGGAGGCGAATACAGATCACAATATTATCATACCACTCTTCAATTGGAGTAAGAAAAGATGAACTAGTTCATGGGTATATATTAGTTTACTCTGCAAAACGGAAAGCATCAATGGGAATGCTTCGAGCATTTCTATCAGAAGTTCAAGATACCATTCCTGTACAGCTGGTGGCAGTTACTGACAGCCAAGCAGATTTTTTTGAAAATGAGGCTATCAAAGAGTTAATGACTGAAGGAGAACACATTGCAACTGAGATCACTGCTAAATTTACAGCATTGTATTCTTTATCTCAGTATCATCGGCAAACTGAGGTCTTTACTCTGTTTTTTAGTGATGTTCTAGAGAAAAAAAATATGATAGAAAATTCTTATTTGTCTGATAATACAAGGGAATCCACCCATCAAAGTGAAGATGTTTTTCTACCATCTCCCAGAGACTGTTTTCCCTATAATAACTACCCTGATTCAGATGATGACACAGAAGCACCACCTCCTTATAGTCCAATTGGGGATGATGTACAGTTGCTTCCAACACCTAGTGACCGTTCCAGATATAGATTAGATTTGGAAGGAAATGAATATCCCATTCATAGTACCCCAAACTGTCATGACCATGAACGCAACCATAAAGTGCCTCCACCTATTAAACCTAAACCAGTTGTACCTAAGACAAATGTGAAAAAACTGGATCCAAACCTTTTAAAAACAATTGAAGCTGGTATTGGTAAAAATCCAAGAAAGCAGACATCCCGGGTGCCTTTGGCACATCCTGAAGATATGGATCCTTCAGATAACTATGCGGAACCCATTGATACAATTTTCAAACAGAAGGGCTATTCTGATGAGATTTATGTTGTCCCAGATGATAGTCAAAATCGCATTAAAATTCGAAACTCATTTGTAAATAATACCCAAGGAGATGAAGAAAACGGATTTTCTGATAGAACCTCAAAAAGTCATGGGGAACGGAGGCCTTCAAAATACAAATACAAATCTAAAACCTTGTTTAGTAAAGCCAAGTCATACTATAGAAGAACACATTCAGATGCCAGTGATGATGAGGCTTTCACCACTTCTAAAACAAAAAGAAAAGGGAGACATCGTGGAAGTGAAGAAGATCCACTTCTTTCTCCTGTTGAAACTTGGAAAGGTGGTATTGATAATCCTGCAATCACTTCTGACCAGGAGTTAGACGATAAGAAGATGAAGAAGAAAACCCACAAAGTGAAAGAAGATAAAAAGGTAAGGTTAACTTAAGGTCAGTGATGTTTATAAAAATGCTTGTTGTTGCTTTTTTAAAATACTGACATCAGTGTTAGAATTTAGTCTCATTCATTCCATACGTGTAATTAGTAGCCCTTTTTAATTTTCTGAGTATTTTGTGGGGATAAGTGATTTTTTGTTATTTTTGTGCTTTATTGGGATAGAGTTTGATTTCATATTCTTCAGCATAAAAATTCTGGATGAATGTGTTTTTTCTTTTTACGGAAACCCAGTTATGAAATGATTTTGTTCTTAATTTTTCCATTTGTAAATCATCCTATTTTTCTGCTTTTCCCTTTTGCCTTACCATTTTGCAGTATTAGTTGGGCATACCTGTCTCACTCAAGGATATTAATAATGCAATAAAATTGTAACAGTTTATAGTCTTGGATATTTATTAACTTTTTCAGGCAGCTTCTTTGCAGATGGTGGTATACTGCCTGAAGGTAGACAGAAAGGTTTCTGAAATTTGAATTGCAGAATTCTAACCAAATTAAAAGAAAGAAAGCAAGCATTCTTTCATCTTTTACATTTTCAGTAGGTGTTAATCCATCTGATGGTATTAAGCATTTGAAACCTAAATATGAATGCTGTTAAAGTTGTATTTAATAATTTTGGCTTTTATTAGATATTTTTCACAGTGATATTTTAGCAACTTCACTTCTAATACTGTTTGACACTTAATTGCACACAAACTTTTATTTAAGGATTTTATGGTCTTAAGATAGCATTCATAGGCTTTTATGCTAATGTATTGGTAATTTCTTCATAGGTTAAGTCCATAATCTTGTAAATTGTCAATACTTTATTTCTATACCTGACTGCTGTTTATCAGACCCAATTAAAGATGTGGATATTTTGAGTAAGCTTATTCTAGGTAATTTTCCTAAATATAGTAACTCCCCATTATAGTTGGACAGACTCTGCTTTATTTTCTAAGTGTAAGTTAAAGTATTACATTTTTTTGTCATTAGCAAATTTTCTGGAGGAGGCATGTAACCTTTTTTTAAATTTTTGTTTTTGAGATGGAGTTTCGCTCTTGTTTCCCAGGCTGGAGTGCAGTGGCACAATCTTGGCTCACCGCAACCTCCACCTCCCAAGTTCAAGTGATTCTCCTGCCTCACCCTTCCTGAGTAGCTGGGATTACAGGCATGTGCCAGCATGCCCGGCTAATTTTGTATTTTTAGTAGAGACAGGGGTTTCTCCATGTTGGTCAGACTGGTCTTGAACTCCCGACCTCAGATGATCCAAGGCCCGCCTCAGCCTCACAAAGTCCTGGGATTACAGGCGTGAGCCACCACGCCCAGCTGTAAACTTTTAAAAATATACTGATCTAGACTTACAGCACATACTCAACTCATAATATGCTACTCTTTGGCATCTCTTCACACTTACCCTATTATCACTAGTTCCATTTTATCACTAACAAAAAACTGTAATGTTTTTCTGTTAATTGGTTTATATTATTAAAACTTCTTACTGTTTATTAACAAAAATAAAACACAGCCTTTCCATTTTTAAATTGCTTTTATTTTTGTGGGGTTTTTTTTCCATTTTTGTTCACAAGCCTAATTGCTTTGGTAACCTTTTATTTTGATGTAATTTCAGTGAAAGTTGGAGGAATAGTAAAGGGGAATCCATATATCCTTTACCCATATTTGCCAGTTATCTACATTTTGCCCCACTTGATGGAGCTGTGTGTGTGCACGTGCATGTGTGTGTGTGTGTGTTTGTGTCTATTGGTTTATTTTTTTAAGCCCTTTGAGATTAAGTTGGGGATAATGGACTCTTTTTGCTATTAAATATTTCATCGTGTATTTCCTAAGAACAGAAATGTTCTCTTTAATAGCAGTAGTACAGTCATATTTTTCCATACTGCCGCATATTCTTTCTAATTACAGTATTAGTATAATTTTGTATACTTTTAGTCAGGAGGCAGATGCAGGCATTCATTTGTAAAGTGGTAGAGTTACAGAGACCATGTGAAAAATAAAGGCTAAAAGCTGATTATTTGAAAAGACTAAAAAATAGAAGAGACAAACCTCTGGTAATAGTGATGTGAGAAAAAATAAGGCATAAATAAACACTGAATAAAAAGGAGAACATAATTACAGATAGATCAGATTAAAAGATAATAGAGAATACTATCAACAATTCCGTGCCACAAGTTTGAAAGTTTAAACAAAATGAACAAAGTCCTGGAAAAATGTCATTTACCTAAACAAAAATGCTTCAAATAATCCTGTAAGTATTAAATATTTTAATTGTGAAGTAGTAGTAAAAGCCAAAAAGGATTAGTATTACTAAAGTAGTATTTACTGATAAATTATTAGAGTTAACAAAATAGCTTGATATAAGATCAGTAATCAAAAATAGGTTGCATTTCTATACATTAGCAGCAGAAAACTAGAGAAAGTCATTACAGAAGACACCATTTACAAAAACAGGGCAGATTATCAAGTCCCCAGGAATAATGAATGTGTAACCTCTGTTGGAAAAGTATAACATGTTATTGAAAGACATTAAAAAGACCGAAATAAATGACAGAGCTATTATCTTCCTGTCCATGAATATGGCATATCATAGAGAAGTCACTGTTCTTCAGGCTGAGCTCTAGATTCAGTGTTGTTTCATTGGAAGTTTCAAAAGTTTTTAAGAAATTTCACATGCTGATTTGATAGCATGGACACTTCTGAAGAAGAAAGGCAGGGTGGAATGGTGGTAGTGTGTATGCTCATTCTATCATATAATATAAAACTTCAAGACGGTGTGTTACTGGCACAGAGGTAGGCATATCGACCAATAGAATAGAGTCTGGAAACAGACCTCTGGTTTACTGCTGTCTTTCAAACATGTTAGCCACATGGGGCTATTGGACACTTGAAATGTGGCTAGTTGAATTAGGATGTGCTAGTCTAAATGGTGAGGAAAGGCCTTCTTGAAAAGTCATTTTTAGTCAGATCTGATAGCTACATAGTTAACTGGGGGTTGGTGATATGTAATGGAGAGTATTTAATGCTGAATAAATAGGATGTACATATGGTGGGAGAGGAACATAGTATGTTCTTAAAGGAGGTCAATGTGTTTAGTCATTGATCTGGGGCAGACATTGATAAACTTTCTGTAAAGGGCCTGATAGTAAATGTTTTAGGCTTTGAGGGTCATATAGTCTGTTGCACCTGGTCATATCTGTTGTATTGTGAAAGCAGCCATAGACCATATGTAAACGGATGAACATAGCTGTGTTCTAATAAACAAAAATAGATTTGTAGTCTCTTACAGTGAAAAAAGAAGTACTTTTTTACTTAAAATCTGAATTAATTTAGTAACCTACTAGTGTTCAAAAAGCAGCCCTTTAAGAGAACTGCTTGAAATTTCCTGAGAAAATTTGAGTTGTATTAATAATAAAATTGCCAGTTTTTAAGTTGGTTTGATTTTTCTTCAGTATCTATTTTGTCTATTTTATTTTTAGCTTGATTCAGATAAGTAGTAAAATACTTGGTGAATTTTATGGTGTATTAGTATAAGCTGGTATTCAGATGATTTTTTATTTTTAACTTCTTTTTAAATTGTTTTCATGTCTTATTCCAGGCCCTGAATATTTTCCTCCTTTTTTTGTATTAGCAATTACCAACTTGTATTCCTCCTAGTCAGTGTTTTTTTCTTTGTATTTTACTGCTCCCTTCTTATCTAAATCCACCATCAATTATTGTCTTAAAAGATTTTGCTGCTTTAGCCACTGTAATGGGGTTTGGAGACTGGCAGAAGAATAAAACCAAAATAAGTATGTTTTAGATAGATACTAATATGTATATATTGAGTCACAAGGTATTAATTTGATATTAGCAAATCATGACTTCATACCATGCCATTATATTAATGTAGTAAATCTTAGGTTTAGCATTATTTGACTTCTGATTTCTAGAACCTCACTCTGTCTGTAAATTGTTCATTCCAGATATAAAAGTAATGAAATATATGGAAATGTTTCTGTTGTCATTTGTCTATATCAGAATGCATAAATTATGAGAAAGTTATATTTTTTAGTGTGTATCATTTAACCTCTTGACAGTCATTAGGTTGACTGTTAGTGTTCACATCTGAGAGAAATCAGGTTCTTGAAAGAATTTTGTGAAAGCTAAAAAAAAAAAAAAACTGGATATAAAAAGCTTACTATATAGAAAGAGCAGGCAGGGTGCGGTGGCTCACACCTGTAATCCTAGCACTTTGGGAGGGCAAGGCAGGCAGATCACTTGAGGTCAGGACACAAGACCAGCCTGGCCATCATGGTGAAAACCCATCTCTACTGAAAATATAAAAATTATCCAGGTGTGGTGGTGTGTACCTGTAATCCCAGCTACTCGGGAGGCTGAGGCAGAAGAGTCGCCTGAACCGAGAAGGTGGAGGTTGCAGTGAGCCAAGATCGTGCCACTGCACTCCAGCCTGGGTGACAGAGCAAGACTCTGTCTCCAAAAAAAAAAGCTTACTATAGGAAGGCAGTACTTACAGATCTGATGGGATAGGCTTACACTTCGTTGAATGAGCGAAGATTCTTTATTCAACAAAGTCTTGAACTGCTTGAAAATTTCAGATTTTCTTTTTTGTACTTATTTTCTTGCTTAATTTCTTCAGAGTTGATACGGAATATTCATTATATCCATAGGTTCCTTTGTAGACCCTTCAACCAGCATCTTTTCTAGTCTGCCTTGATTTAGGTCCTGCATCTTTTCCTAACCAATACAGTCTGTCCGGGGGAGTAGAATTATCCAACTAAATTTAGGTCCGACCCACCTGGGCAACATAGTGAGACACCATCCCTACAAAAATATAAAAATTCAGCTGGGTATAGTGATGAGCCCCGAAGGATCACTTGAACCCAAGAGTTTGAGATTGCAGTGAACTGTGACTGCACCACTGCATTCCAGCCTGTGCAACAGAGCGAGACCCTGTCTCGGAAAAAAAAAGAAAAATGAGTTTAGGTTTTACTCTTTATCCTGAGAGCTCTGGGTGAAATTGGCTTTCTGTGAAATCGAGGTAATTTCTAAGGTAGGAAAACGACAATGTCTACTGCAGGCAAGATTTGTATCTTGTTTATAGTTGATCTCTGTGGCTCTGTGTTGTACTGTGATCAGTTGAAGTCAGCATAAATGTATGGCCTTTGTTTTTGTAAAAGAACTGTTCATGTGTTTATAATTTATTTTGACTCAAGCAAATTTATTTTATTCAACAAGCATTTTGGTAAATGCCTACTATGCCTGAACACTGTTAGAAACTAATATGGGGATGACTTGGTCATTCATTGGCTGTGCTCTCAAGAAGTTCAGTCTAATAAAATTGATTTTGCTGAAAATTAAATATGTTTTATATTTTCAACAAGTTTAGCCAGATTTCTGGTTCTTTCTCATATCTCATCTCATGTGGAAAGAATTTACTTAGGCTTTCTTCAGTACCATTTCTATTGCTTTCTTCCTGGCTAACCAGCTAAATTGGTCTACCTGATTAACTAGATCTGTGGTGCTTCTGTAATTTCTCATACAGTTAAAATTTGTTTCTTCAGCAGCATTTTTGGTGCTGGCTACACCAATTTATGGTAACAAGTGTGGATATATAGTGCAAGTATTTCTGGCAGGATTTTACTATTTGCCATTTCTTTGAATTCTGTGTTGTTCATTTGACCTTGATTTATTGCTTTTCAAATTCAGATTGAAATGTAATTGGATGGTTAATTTTTAAAGTATATTTCTGATTTATACATTTTGTTGAGATTTAATTTGAAAAATTATGTTGGTGGCATACATTTTTGCTATTTTAAATTTGGCTTTCTATACAAACTTTTTCTTAGTGTTTATAATAGCAGCATACTGAATATTTAGTAAAAGCATAGTACAGATTATTGAAGTTACTCATTTCTGCAGCAGATTAATAGTAAATGTTAAGTATGTTTCATGGAGGCACTTCTATAACATAGATAATTGTGTTCTTATATTAATGGACAGTTGTTACTATTGTAACACTAATAGGTAAATTTATAGGTTTGCTAATTTATGTACACCAAAATTTTGTGTACTACAAATTGTGTCACTCCTAGAAGAGGTATTTTACAGCAGATGCAGTGTTATGATTTCTTGCTCTGTAATGTTTTCCTGTCGTCTCAGCTAATGTGTGGATGGAGTACTCGAGTCAGTAGGGCTTAATCTGTGACTTTTAAAGAAGAGAAACCCCAGAGCATAGGAGACTTGCTTTTTAAAGATAGTAGTAATTTTTGATGTTTAGAATCCTTACAATAAAATATAAGGATACAACAAAAGAGATCTTATGATTGTATCTTAGTCAAAATAAAGGGTACAGCTTGCATACATTGTATAACATGATTGTTTTGAACTTTTTGGAAATTGTTCTTAGCCTTGGAAGATCTGAGTAAAGGTTTGGGTATTTTCCCTAGAAAAATGCACATGCACAAAATGTTACTGGAGTTTTAATGCTTTCAAATACTTCCTAAAAGCCTGTGGACCCCAGTTTAAGAAACTCCTTTTATAAGATGAGAGGGAGGAGGAAGACACTGAAATTTGGGGAAGCTGGGTAGAAATCCACCCATTCACTTGAATAGTTAGTTGCTTTGCTAGAACTTTCTGTGACTCCAGGTTTAGTTTTTGTTAAGTTGTTAATGGCATTAATAAAATATCTGCCACATATATATGTTGAAATGCTTTTTAGGAAGGTGTTATCTTAGAGAATAAAGGTTCCTAAGTCAAGGTTAAAGTTAGTTTGCCTGATAAGTATGTGCAAGAACCTAGATCGCATTTATTTACACTCTGTTGTTTTTTATTTCCTCTTTTCACCTAGTGTTAGCATAAAGGGTGTGAGAAAGTCTTCACAATGTAAGTTTTCTAAAGTGTGTTTGGACTTTCAGCCAGCACTTACAGCTTTTATAGTCTTAAAAAGGGGATTAAGGCCGGGCGCGGTGGCTCAAGCCTGTAATCCCAGCACTTTGGGAGGCCGAGACGGGCGGATCACGAGGTCAGGAGATCGAGACCATCCTGGCTAATACGGTGAAACCCCGTCTCTACTAAAAATACAAAAACTAGCCGGGCGAGGTGGCGGGCGCCTGTAGTCCCAGCTACTTGGGAGGCTGAGGCAGGAGAATGGCGGAAACCCAGGAGGCGGAGCTTGCAGTGAGCTGAGATCTGGCCACTGCACTCCAGTCCGGGCGACAGAGCGAGACTCCGCCTCAAAAAAAAAAAAAAAAAAAAAAAAAGGGGGATTAAATAAACCTTTACAGTGCTGGGTCCCCTGAAGGCTTCTTTCTTACACCAGTGTGTTAAACTATAATGTAATGCTGCTTCTCACTGCCTGATCACTTTATATTATTGCTTAATTTTGTTTTTCTCCCTATGTTACAACCTTTTTGAGGGCAGTTGTGGTTATCATTCAGCTTTGTATAACCTGCAGTATTGTTTCTCAGTCTTGAGTCATGTGTGGACCTTTTTTAAAGTTAAAATTCTCAGGTTTTTCAGAAATACATCTCTAGCTATTTCCCAAACTTGAGTTACTCATCTTTGTTTTTACTAGTCTAGCACAGTGGCTATCAACCAGGGTCACTTTGGCCCTCCAGGAAGCATATGGCAGTGTCTAGAGACGTTTTCGGGTGTCACAGCTGGAAGTAGGAGGTTGCTACTGGCATCTAGTGGGTAGAAGCCAGGGTTACTGCTAAACATTGCAGAATTCACAGGCCATCTTCCACAACAAAGGATTATACAGCCCAGAGTGCCAATAATCTTGAAATTGAGAAACCCTCGTGTAGGAGACTATGTCTTGAAGAAAATGTCTATGAAGTTCTAGAAGTCAGTAATACAAGGCATGTTTGTATCTGTTCAGTAAGAAAGGTAGGGTTTTCCATATAGGTCATAGCGTTTTCTTCCCCAGCCTCACCATGATTGAGTAAGAATATATTTTCAGCATTATGGTAACTGTGGGCCAGAGCTACATGCTGTTGTCATTTATCATACTCGACTGTTTTTTTTTTTTTTTGAGATGGAGTCTCGCTCTGTCACCCCGGCTGGAGTGCAGTGGCCGGATCTCAGCTCACTGCAAGCTCCGCCTCCCGGGTTTACGCCATTCTCCGGCCTCAGCCTCCCGAGGAGTAGCTGGGACTACAGGCGCCCGCCACCTCGCCTGGCTAGTTTTTTGTATTTTTTAGTAGAGACGGGGTTTCACCATATTAGCCAGGATGGTCCCGATCTGCTGACCTCGTGATCCACCCGTCTCAGCCTCCCAAAGTGCTGGGATTACAGGCTTGAGCCACCGCGCCCGGCCTCGACTGTTTATCATTCATTATTCTGCTATAAAATGTGTTGCTTCCATTCCATTTTCATAATACTAGTTGAGATTGTCATTACTTCTTACCTGCATTATCACAAAGACCTTTTTCTTAAAGAAATAAAGATTTTATTTTGAGCTAATTGTTGATTCACATGCTATTGTTTAAAAACAAACAAAAACGGCAGAGACCCCATGTGCTCTTTGCCCATTTTCCCACAATGGTAGCATCCTGCAAAACTAGTACAATATCACAACCAGCGTATTGACATTAATATGATCTACAGATCTTATTCAGATTTCCCGTTGTGCTAATTTGTACATACGTATATTTCGTTCTTTGCAGTTTTTCATGTGTATGGGTTTGTGCGTCCCTCCCATAGTCAAGATGTAAAACAGTTCCATCACTAGCAAATTACTTGTTTTGTCTTTTTATAACTACATGCTTTTCCTTCTCCTCACCCATCACTAACCACTGACAGCCACTAATCTGTTTTTCATTTCTATAATTTTGTCATTTCAAGAATGTTGTATAAATGGAATCACAGGGCATATAACTTTCTGGGATTGACTTTCATTTAGCATAATGCCCTTGAGATTCAGCCAAGTTGTTGCATGTATCAACAGTTGTTCTTTTTATTGCTGAATAATATTCCGTAATATGGATACATCAGTGTTTTAACCTGTTGAAGGACATCAGGTCATTCCAGTTTTTGTCCATCTTGAATAAAGTTGTCATGAACATTCAAATACGGGATAAGAAACTGCCAAACTGTTTTCCAGAGTGGGTATACTACTTATTTATTTTTTGAGATGGAGTCTCGCTCTTTTGCCCAGGCTGGAGTGCAGTGGCGCCATCTCAGCTCACTGCAACCTCCGCCTCTCAAGTTCAAGCAGTTCTCTGCCTCAGCCTCCTGAGTATCTGGGATTACAGGGGCCCACCACCATGCCCAGCTAATTTTTGTATTTTTAGTAGAGACGGGGTTTCACCATCTTGGCTAGGCTGGTCTTGAACTCCTCACCTCATGATCCACCCGCCTCAGCCTCCCAAAGTGCTGGGATTACAGGCGTGAGCTGCTGCATCCTCACCAATATTTGTGATACAGTAGCTTTTTAATTAAGTTTCTGTGTTCCATTCACCAATTTTTTCAAACTGGTATTTATGTTGCTTTCTGGGTGGCAGTGCTACAATAGAAGTGCCTGATCCCTCTCCTTACAAAGTATATTTGTAACCTCTGTATAAAGTTCCAAATACCTGAGTTAGGCATCAAAAGCCATTTGCAGTATGGCCCTTGCTGACGTTTTTAACCTTATTCGTTCCCACGCATACTCTTAAGCTCCAGGTATGTCAAAATAGATGGAAAAGAGTAGCTGGCTCAGAGCCATTGTGAAGATTAAGATTATGCACATAGTATTAACAAGTGCTTAATAGATAGTAAGCGGTAAATGGCAGTTTCTGGTGATTTCGTAGTCTTCATCCCAACGTAAAATAGGCACCCAAATGTTTAAATGAGGAAATTACTTACACGCTATACTCTAACTTCCGAAAATGTCCCTGACATTATCCATTGCTATATAAATTCTACCCTTTGAATCTAGATTTAAGTCTTACATTTAGTTATTTTGGCATTTAATCACATATTATTTTGTATGTGCTATTAATGACTGGTAGCGAGGTGTTTTTTCATTATAATAGATTATATGTTTCTCAAGGGCATTAAATTCCACTGATTTTGAATATCCTTTACAGTAAACTAACATGCTCTGCACATCGTATAGTAATTTCTTCAGTTCTTAGAGACTGTTGAAAGTACATCACCTTTTTTCCAAGTGAATTCACATAGAGTTGGCTATTCTTCCTATAACTTTATGATGTGAGTAATCATTATTTCATATGAATCCTGATTAGGTTAGGATCCTTAAGCTTAGACATACCTGTCTAGTAACCCCTACAGGAATGAAGAATTAGGTAAATGAAACTGTAACCGTAAATCGTATGTAAACCAATAGTTCTTTGTATATTAACAGAAATCTTACGTGGTGAAGGCTTTCCTCTGGTGTCTGTTTTTAGTTGTTTACGTCTGTCAATGTTTACTGAATATCTACCATGTGCTATATATATTGTGCCAGTTACAGGAACCAAAAGGAATTGTGACCAGATTTTAAATAGTATTTTGGAAGTTGTACCAATAGGGCTTGTGATATGTTTGCTGTGGAGAGTGAAGGAAAAGAGAAAACCAAGGTTGACTCCTAGATTTATGGTTTGAGCAGTTGGGTAGATTTACTAAGATAGCAAAGACTAAGGGTGAAAGGATTCAGACGAGAGAGAATAAAGACATCTGTGCTTTTTATATTTAAAATACCTATGTTGACATATGAGTGGAAGTGGCAAAGTCTAAAAATTAGGTGTATGAGTCTGGTACTCAGGAAGAGTTATCAGGATGTATAAAGTATTTAAAGTTTTGGGATTAGATAAATTCACATAAGGGGAGAGTTACAGTTAGTGAAGAAGGGAGAACTCAGAACTGAGTTTGGGTAGAAGAGTTGTTGGTAGATGAGACTGAAAGGAAATCCTTAGTGCGAAAAGAGAAAAGCTAGTCAAGAGTAGGATGTGGGAGCCAACAGAGCAAGTGTTCAAGGAGGAGGTTCAAGAAAGAATGTTGCCGAGAAATCAAGGATAAAGAAAAAATGTTCTTATTCATTTGATAGTATCTGGTCTTGACAAGTGGTTTAAGGGAATGGTAGGGAAAGCCAGATGGAAGTGGGTTGAAGAGTTACTGGGATGGGAAAAGTAGAGACAGTGGATGTCTGACATATTCAAGAAGTTATGCTGTGAAAGGGAGCAAGAATTGGGGCAGTAACTAGAAGGCAATGTGGGATCAAAGGAGAGTTTTTGTGTTTGTTTTTAAAGATGAGAGAAATTGGAGAGTATTTGTATGTTCATAAGGATGACCCAGGAGAGGGATAAATTGATGCCGTAGGAGAAAAGTGATGGGGAATAGGAGTGATTCTGAAGGAGAAGAAAGAGAGGAAGGAGAATCAGGATTTAGGTGATATGTAATCCTGTGATCAGGATTTGGGTACTGCAGTTATTATAGAGCGAAAAGATGAAATATTTCGAGTAGGGTTATAGTTAGATTGGTCCTGGCAATAATATGAGGGAGTTCCTATTTTTTCTGTTTCTCAATTAAATGTGATTTCAGGCCATTAGGAAGGGAGAGGAAGGTAGGTAGTGCATGTATTACTTGGGGTTTTTTAATTGCAGAATACGCTGGGATATGTGGAGAATCTCAAGTATGAGACAGTATATAGAGACCAGAGGAAACTCAAATTGGAAGTCATTGGAGTAAAATACGATTTCAGATCTTTTTCCTTTTTGAAAAGAGAAGGATTAAAATTTACAATTTTTGCTATACTTACATGAACATAAATGATGTTATAGAAATGGGATTATACTGTTTATAAGACTTAAAATTTATCTAGTGTGTGTGTGAATCTATTAAAATCAGCATTCAGTGCTTATTCTTAATTTGGGCATACTTGAGCTGACAAAGTAAAGGAGATCCTTTAAAATTTCTGACTCTTTGTTTCCATAGATGTTTACTTATTTCTGCTATAATTTGTTGTTGCTGCCTGATAGATTGAATTCTAGATCATTGTCAAGTGAGTCTGTTTGTATGGTTAAAGGCTTTTTGCCTTAACAACTCCAGTGTTAATACTACTCTTTTAAAATATACATATATATTACTTAACACTTTGGAGTCCTTTGTTTAAATGGCACGTGGTTGGTTGAGTTTACTTTTTCACTAAGCCCGAGAATCTTTTTGTTATAGTTGATCCTGTTACATTTATATTTATTTTATAAGTTTTGGCTTGCTATTTTCTTGTTTTCTAGTTTTTATTCTTCATTAGCAAAGAAAAAAAAAGGAGCTATTAATTTATGTACTTCATATTTTTATCTTTAAATATATTGAACTCCTATTTCAATTTATCATCTTTATTCCACCTCCCAAATAGTATATTATCATACCTGTTGTGCACTGGTGTAATTATATTATATCTCATCCCTCCTCCCCCTGTATATAGGGTAGGTTGAGGCTTTTAGTTCTGGCCTGTTATCAAATTATTTTTATATTTTATAGCTTTACCTGAAAAATTATAAATTAATAGCCATAACACTGTTAATTAGAATTAGTTTTACAATATTCAGTGTTCACTCTCACATTTTTCATAGCATAAATTCTCCAGTTAAGTTTTTTTAATTGATTTTTATTCATGTGGTTAAGATTTTTCAGGAGTTTGAGACCTGTAATTTAAATATAATTATTATCTATTTGCAGACTTTTTAAAAAAATGCATAAGTTACGAGTTATACACACCTGAATAACATACTGGTTAAGAATTCTCGACACTTGTTTCCCATGAACATTCCTGTAGATGAATCTTCTGGCCTACAGTTTTCCAGAGAACTCTGAGGCTGTCCTGCCTTTTTTTTCCCCCCTACTGTTGGTCATTTGTTTCTTCTGCCTGGATGCTTTTAAGATTCTTTGTAGCTTACCAAGTTCAGCATGATATGCCCCTAACTTGTTGATTCACTCTTATTTGTTGTTTATTTTTCCTAGTACATAGTAAGGTAGTTTGATCTATAAATTAAGCTCATTATTTTAGAAGAGACCCCAAGTATCTCTTTCTGGACCATTTGTACTAATTTATGTCATGGTATTCCAGATGTTTGAGGTATGTTTATGAGCAAAGCAGATAAAAATTCCTGCCCTTGTGTAGAGCTTAAATTGTAGCAGGGGAGCCCAAAAAAATAAAAAATAAAAAGATGATACATGAGTAGTTACATAGTGTTGTGGGGAGAAAAGGCAGGGTAAGAGGAGCAGAGTGCTGGGGAGGGGCTGGGAAATACAGCAGTAGGATTGCTTTTTTTTCTTTTCTTTTTTTTTTTTTTTTTTTAAGAGATGGGATCTTGCCATGTTGCCTAGGCTGGAATTTAAACTCCTAAGCTCAAGCTGTTCTTCCATCTCAGCCTCTCAAGTAGCTGGGATTGGATTACAATTTTTAATAGGGTGGTCAGTGTAGGCTTCATTGAGAAGGTAAAAGGAATGGCCACTATAAAAGTGCTAAGACAGGAGCATTCCTGGCATATTAAAATAGCAAGAAAAACTTGTGACTTGAGGGAGGAGTAAGTGATGAGGGAAATTAGGTCAAAATGTAAAGGAGCAGAATCCAAGGCATGCAGATTGTATATGTCTATTCAAGGAGCCAACATTGTAGCTCTCTGTAGAGAATGGCCTCTACGGAATGATGGTAGAAGCAGGGGATATTAAGCAGGTGTTGCAGTAATCCATATATGTGAAATGATGATAGCCTTATGGGCCAGGGAGTTAACAATGAAGATGGTAAAAAGTAAGTAGATTGTATATCTATCCATTTGCTTAACAGTTGGAAGTAGGGTATGAGAGAAAAAGGAGATCGAGGATGACTCCAAGACTTTTATTCCAAGCAACTGAAAGGATAGAATTCCCAAAAACTGAGATGGAGAAGGCTGCAGATTGATTACATTTTAAGGAAAGCATGAGAGGTTTTTCTTAGACTTTAAACTGATGTTGTTAGGATGTTTTACATTAGTTTAGGCTTCAGGAGAAAGAGCTGCATTGGAAATAATAATTTAGCTTATCAGCATATAGATGATGTTACCAAGAGGGTGAGTATACATGGAGAAAAGAAGACAATCAGGACCTAGGGCTGTGGCTCAACCTGTAATCCCAGCACTTTGGGGGACCAAGGCAAAAGAATTACTTAAGGCCAAGGTGTTCGAGGCTACAGTGAGCTATAATCATGCCACTGCACTACAGCCTGAGTACAGAGCAAGATGCTATCTCAAATAACAGCAGCAAAAGACAGAGACTGATCAGAATATTCACAACATTACAGTGTTGATGAGGAGGGACCAGAAAAGAAGACTAAAAAGGGAAGAGTGAGTGAGATAACAGGGGTGGGTCTCTTTAGAAGTCCAGTGAAGAGAGTGACTGCTGCAAAGTCAAGATGGTAACTGAGAGCTAGTTATGGAAAACAGTCTTTGGTGACCTTAATAAGAGCAGATTGATTTAGTGGAATTTTGAGGGTGATAACTAATTTGAGTGCATTTAGGAATGAATGGAAGGAGAGGAATTGGGACATCTTGTATAGATTACTTGTATATAGTTTGTCTGCAAAAGGGAGTAGAAGATTGAGACTTTTTTAAATGAGAGCAAAACCCAGTATTTTGTGATGTGTATAATAGGAATAATATAGCAGGAAAAGGAACTCTCTGATGTTGTTTTCCATTTTATTTTGATCTTTTCAAATATATTGAATCTTTTGTTTGCTACTTCTAAGTAGGTTTTTGTTTCTGTGATTTTTTTTTGTTTCAGTTTCTTTATATTTCGTCTCCTGTTGTCATGCTGCTGCTTTGATTTTTTTATGTTATTTTATTTATTTTTTTGACAGAGTCTCGCTCTATCACTAGGCTGGAGTGCAGTGGCGCAATCTCAGCTCACTGTAACTTCCGCCTCCTGGGTTCAAGTGATTCTCCTGCCTCAGCCTCCCAAGCGGCTGGGACTACAGGCTCACGCCACCATGCCCAGCTAATTTTTGTATTTTTAATAGAGATGGGGTTTCACCATGTTGGCCAGGATGGTCTCGATCTCCTGACCTTGTGATCCACCCATTTTGGCCTCCCGAAGTTCTGGGATTACAGGCGTGAGCCACCACGCCTGGCCTCTTTGATTTTTTTAATTTCAAGAATCACATGTAAGAAAATAGACATCTGGTTTTCTTGTTTCTGGAATTGGTTCTTTGAGAGCCTAGTCAACTGCATTTCACTGCTTAAGTTTTGTTCAATTTTTGGTTACTGGTGAAGCATTTGAGGTGTTTGGTTTTTTAAAAATGTTACTGTAGTATTTGAAGATGTTGCTTAGGTCACCCCTTGTGTTGCTGATATTACTAAAGTAGGAAGAGCAGTTCTGGAAAGGGCTGTTTCCTTCTTCCTAGTCCTGTTTACGTATACAAATGAGAGTTTTTAATATGTTGGACACAATGAGATGTAATTGCTGAATGGAATGTTTGTTTTACTGTGATGTGCTTTTGCAGATAAGAAATTTGCTTAAGTGGCTAGAGAAAAGGCTGGGCATTTGCATTTAAGTAGAAGTTCAGATACGAATTAATGTAGGAATGAATCAAAAATTGGATTTTCGATCGGGTGCGGTGGCTCACACCTATAATCCCTGCACTTTGGGAGGCCGAGGTAGGCGGATCACGAGGTCAGGAGATCCAGACCATCCTGGCTAACATGGTGAAACCCTGTCTCTACTAAAAATACAAAAAATTAGCCAGGCATGGTGGTGGGTGCTTGTAGTCCCAGCTACTCAGGAGGCTGAGGCAGGAGAATGGTGTGAACCTGGGAGGCAGAGCTTGCAGTGAGCTGAGATCACACCACTACACTCCAGCCTGGGCGACAGAGCAAGACTCCCTCAAAAAAAAAAAAAAAATCTAAGTGTAATCTCTTTCACCACTGCATTTATCTCCAAACAGGAAAACATCTTTGCTTCAGTTTTCATTTTTCTATGATGATATAGCTAATAGTTGGCAGGCTACAAAGCACCTTTGTGTTTCTGAGGAAGAAAAGAACTCAGCCACTGTACGCCTGCCTCAACTTTGAGGTTATAGTCTCTTCATTTCCACTTTGCACATTGTTCTGTTTTGGTGGTGGTAGAAGTGGAGTGATCATTTAAGGAATAAGGATCCACACCACTTGACTTGCACTTGGCTTGCTGAGTTAGGTCTTGAGCCAGAAACAAACACTCCAGTGCCCCCTTGATAACATTACAGACACCTAGTTGTGTTTGGTCTAATCTGCACTTAACAGGGTTGCATATAATCTGCATCACCAGAGAATGATGGTGGGGGATTTAGAAGTCAGATTTCATGAGCTCTGAGAGTTTGCTGGATGGAGTGACCTGAAATTGAAAGGATTTAATTAAGTATTTAAGATATTTAAGATATTCAGAGACTCAGAAGAATACGTTGAAGTATGCATTCAAAAGAAAGACTTCCAGAAATAATGAGAAACTAAGATGAAGACCATTGTTTTCAGGCATTGAAAGCCCTGCCTGTGCTCCCTTCCTCTGCCCACACATATACATTTTTTCTGATTAAAAATGATACATATTTGTCCAATTTGAAAATGAGTATGACAAGTATTAATAGATTTGTGATTTATGCCAGAGAAAATAAAAATTTGTAGATAAAACTAACCTGAAAAACAAGGGCTGTCAATAAAAGTACCCTAATATCCTCTGAATTTCTTAAAACTTGTCCATCTTCCTATACTTCAGAAACTCTCAATGGTATGTGCACAGTGGAGTCATCTGTAGGAATCCTTGCTGTACCCTACTCTAGAGAGTGAGTCAGAATCTCCTCAGTAGTTTGATTCCCAAAAATACTTCCTTAAGTTTTTGAGGTGTTCATTCTTTGGTTAAGATTCATTTTCCCTCTAATGCTACATTGAAGTTAAACTGTGAAAATTCATATTTAATTTTGTTTTTTTAACTATCGTTAAAACGTTTTGTACATTACTTCTGAATGTTATCCTAACACTTAAGAAAGCATCTGGCCGGGAGCGGTGGCTCGCGCCTGTATTACCAGCACTTTGGGAGGCCAAGGCGGGTGGATCACGAGGTCAGGAGATCGAGACCATCCTGACTAACACGGTGAAACCGCATCTCTACTAAAAAAAATACAAAAAAATTAGCCGGGCATGGTGGTGGGCACCTGTAGTCCCAGCTACTCAGTAGGCTGAGGCAGGAGAATGGTGTGAACCCGGGAGGTGTTCCACAGTGAGCCGAGATCGCACCACTGCACTCCAGCCTGGGTGGCAGCCAGACTTCCTCGCAAAAAAAGAAAAAAAAAAAAAAAGCCATTGACTGGGCGCTGTGGCTCATGCATGTAGTCCCAGCATTTGGGGAGGCTGAGGCAGGCGAATCATGAGACCAGCCTGGCCAACATGGTGAAACCCCATCTCTACTAAAAATACAAAAAAAAATTAGCCAGGCATGGTGGTGCATGCCTGTAATCCCAGGTACTTGGAAGGCTGAGGCAGGAGAATTGCTTGAACCCGGGAGGCAGAGGTTGCAGTGAGCCGAGATTGCGCCACTCTTCTCCAACCTGGGTAATAGAGCAAGATTCAGTCTAAAAATAAAAAAAATAAAAAACTGATGGGCGCAGTAGCTTACGCCTATAATCCCAGCACTTTGGGAGGCCAAGGTGGGTGGATCACGAGGTCAGGAGATCAAGACCATCCTAACATGGTGAAACCCCCTCTCTACTAAAAATACAAAAATTAGCCGGGCGTGGTGGCGGGCGCCTGTAGTCCCAGCTACTCGGGAGGCTGAGGAGGAGAAGGGCGGAGCTTGCAGTGAGCTGAGATCGCGCCACTGCACTCCAGCCTGGGCGACAGAGCAAGACTCCATCTCTAAAAAATAAAAAGCATCAGTAGGTAGGAAAAAAATGGAAAAATAAGGGACAAATGATGGACGGTTCATGGAGTTATATAGCATCATTATACAATCAATAATTAGAACTCTTATGTTCTTACAAATATAAATAGACACAAAAAACTGACTTGGACCTGCCTCCAGAGACCAAATGAAATTACTATATCACACCTAAACTGAATCAGGTATTGCTTACCCCTAGTGTGTCCCTTGTGTTGGCATTGAAAAGTGATATTTTCTAATGTCTCCCGACCTATCAAGTCTTCTGTTATTTTTCAAAGAGAACATTTTCTTCCAATAAGCCATTTTTTTCTGTTCACTTACGTCTCCAATCAAGTTGCTACTTCTGGCAAAATTTATTTAGTGAGTCATATTGGTGGACATTTAGGTTGGATGTGGCTTTATAATTTTTCTTTTGATCCGAACTGTGTATTTACATTGCTTATTACTATTATTCTGAAATCAATTTTAATAGTGTTAACTTAAATATGTTTTCTTATAGCAGAAAAAGAAAACTAAGAACTTCAATCCACCAACACGTAGAAATTGGGAAAGTAATTACTTTGGGATGCCCCTCCAGGATCTGGTTACAGCTGAGAAGCCCATACCACTATTTGTTGAGAAATGTGTGGAATTTATTGAAGATACAGGTAGGATAGAAGAATCATTGCAAGAGATTTGATTTTAAATTTCACTTTTGATACACCAATAGTTTGTCAAACGTTTGTGATTTGTTAAAAGTAAAATTTGAAAGCGGTATATAGTTTTCATTATTAGGATTGTTTTATGTTAACTCCATCTGATCAGGTAACCATCTGATATTTGAAAGAAGTTTTTGTTGTTGACCAATAATGCTTTTATTGGACTTCTCTTGAAGTAATAAATGGCTAAATTGAATACTAAAATGTTAAGCTTACCTTATTCTGGGATTTAGAATAACTTTATTAAGTTACGCTATTTAATGAAGAGATACAGTTATGGTTTGAATAATTTGGAAGTGTTCCACATTTTTAAGTCCAATACTGTTTACTTGCATTACCCATTTTACACATGGATTTTTTTTTTAAAACTTACAGCAATAGTTGTAAATGTGTAAAAGGCAGCTTGTTCTATTTGTGATGCTACTGTTTATTCAACAGTTCTAGCTTGACATTTATATAATTTGTGTTGTATTTTTAAGGAATGCGTAGATATCCTCGTTATTTTAAAAGCAAACCTGCTGTTATGTTTACTTTGCCTCATGTAATCTCAAAACTAAAAAAAGAGGCAAGTTACAGGTGGAAAATAGAGACAGAAGATTGTTTTTGAGTGCATTTAAAATGAACACGAGTTAACCATGAAACCTTAGTGACTGAATGTACTACACATTTTAATGGCTTGAAAACATGAGCTAAGTCAGTTTTGGCTTTATTTGTTACTAATGATCCCTTGATAGATAAGCATTGTTTAAAAAACAAAGTAGGATACTCTTGTCGTCGCTAAAAAATCATGCTCATATTTATTCACATGTACACCTTGCCCTTTGGTTTATCAACTAAGTTGTATATATATTCAGTTATCTATTTGGTAAGGAATGTTGACTTTCAGTCTTAATAAGAGGATAGAATGCACAGTGGCTCACGCCTGTAATCCCAGCACTTTGGGAGGCCGAGGCGGGTGGATCACAAGCTCAGGAGATCGAGACCATCCTGGCCAACATGGTGAAACCACATCTCTACTAAAATTACAAAAATTAGCTGGGTATGGTGGTGCGTGCTTGTAGTCCCAGCTACTTGGGAGGCTGAGGCAGGAGAATTGCTTGAACCCGGGAGGTGAAGGTTACAGTGAGCCGAGATTGCGCCACTGCACTCCAGCCTGGTGACAGAATGAGACTCCATCTCAAAAAATAAAGAAAAAGAAATTACATTATCCACTAGTTTTGTAGTTGAAATGGCATGTGTCTTCTGCCTTCAGTTAATAAGTGTTAATTTATAGAGGCTACATTTGGATATGCTCTTTATCATTTATTTTTCCCTTCAAGAAATACTTGAGAAGTGTTATTAGATAAATTTTTTGTCTATTTTTCTGTCCATCTTTAATGTAGCAGAAATGCAAAGGTTCTTAAAATACTAACTTCCTGCTTTGGATTTAAAGAATTCTCATTTTCTCTAGTATTATAATTAAGCGTAGGGATACAACTGAACAAATAGAAAATACTCTCCTTTAGTGATTGAAAAGCAATCATAAAATTATAGATTAGTGTTTTGTATATTTATTATTTAAAATTTCTGTTTCATGAAAATTTCATAGTAATTGAGTGATTCAGTTTGAGGAAAAGAAATGAATTCCAAATATAGGATAAAATGCAGGTCTAGTCCAATTCTTAACACAACTTGAATTAGTTTAGGTCAACTCTCAGGTAATTTATATATTTAAGTACTTTGGTAGAAAGATTACATAGACCATAGAATAGAATAAAAGATTAAACTAGTTCTTTTGTTGTCATTGTAATATATTGCTTGATTTTATTACTAATTTTAAAACTACTAAGTGGTTTTAGCAGAAATTCCTAATTGCCTACGAGGTTGTTGGTGTCTTTTGAGGAATTCGTTCATTTCATCTAAATTTCATCAATTTACAGCTCTCAAAATGGACTAGCATAACCATCTTATATTTAAAGTTCAACTTGTAAATATATTGCAGATACCCATTACTTAAAAATTGTGATATTTTGCTGTTTATAGATCCTTAGATGTAGTGATATAAATGATCAGTAATTGTGTTGTTATAATCAGTCCTCTTGTTTAAAAGACTAACCTTTCTTGAACAACCCTGGAGAAAATATTGACAGTTTAAAAAATCAGCTTTATTGATATAATTTACATACAATAAAATTCACTAATTTGAATTGTACAGTATGAATTTTTATAATCTATAGTCATATAATTGCCACCACAATCAAGATTTAAGTTATTTTCATCACCCCCAAAAGCATCTGGTCTTTTATTATTAAGTATAATGTTAGCTGTTGGATTTTTGTAGATGAACTTTATCTGGTTGAGAAAGTACTATAACCTTCCCAGTTTGCTGAGTTTTTATACAAAATAGGTGTTGATTTTGGCAGGTGGTTTTCTGTATCTGTTGAGGTTATCTTAATGATTGTTTTTTGCTGTGGATGGTGAATTACATTGATTTTCACATGTTAAACTAACCTTACATCCCTGGGATAAATACCACTTGGTCATGTTTTATCCTTTTTATATATATTGCTGAATTCATTTTCTAAAATGAAGGATTTTAGTCTGTAGTTTTCTTTTCTTGCGATGTCTTTGTCTGGTTGATATCAGACTAAAAAGCTGGCATCATAGATTAAGTTTATTTTCTGGAAGAGTTTGTGTAGAATTGGTAATATTTCTTTCTTTAATTTTAGTAGAATTCACCAGTGAAATGATTTTGACCTGGAATTTGTTCGTGAGGAGGTTTTTAATTTAAATTTCTTTAGTAGATATAGGGCTATTCAGATTTTTTATTTCTTCTTGAGTAAGCATTGGTTGTTTGTGTGTTTTGAGGAATGCGTTCATCTAAATTGCCAAGGTTTTTAATAAAATTCCTTTTTCTTTTAGTGCCTTGTAGCATCTGTAGTGATGTCTTTCTACCCTGATGTTACTAAATTGTGTCTTTTGGTATGGTTGAGGTTTATCAATTTTATTGATCACTTCAAAGAACCAGCTTTTGCTTTTATTGATTTTCCTTTTTTTCCCCATTTTTTAATTTATTGAATTCTACTTCTTGTTTCTTTCTTCTTTGGTTTCTCTGAAGTTTCTTAAAATAGAAATCTAGATTACTGTGTTAGACCAGTTTTCTTTTCCACTGTAAATATTTAATGGTCCAGATTTTCCTCTAAGCGTTGTTTTAGCTGTATTCCATATAGATATGTTGTGTTCCATTTTTGTTTAATTCAAAATACTTTGTAATTTCCCTTTTTCAAAAAAACAATTTAACCCATCGGTTACTAGATTTCTAAATATTTGGTGGTTTTCCACATCTTTTTTTGTTCATTTCTAGTTTAATTATTTTGCATTTGAAAAACAAAGAGTTTGATTCCAGGTTAAGTTTATTGAGACTTGTTTTATGGCCCAGAATATGGTCTCTTTTGAATAGTTTAATGAGACCTTGAACTGAATGTTTATTATAGTGTGAAGAGTTCTATAAATGTCAGATCAAATTCTTTGAGCCTGTTGGGCAAGTCTTGTATATCCTATTTTTCTTATTTACTTTTGTAAAATTAAGGAATGCTGTTGAAATCTGCAATCATGATTGTAGATTGTGTGTTTCTTCTTTCACTTCTATTAGATTTTACATCATGTATTTTGAAGATCTGTTAATTTCATACACATTTGGGATTATGTCTTTTTTTTTTTTTTTTTTTTTGAGACAAGGTTCTCTCTCTAACACCCAGGCTGAAGTGCAGAGGTGTAATCTCAGCTAGCTGCGACCTCCACCTCCCTGACTCAGGCAATCCTCCCACCTCAGCCTCCCAAATAGCTGGGACTGCCACCACACCCAGTCAACTTTTTTGGTTTTAGTAGAGACAGGGTTTTGCCATTTTCCCCAGCCTGGTCTCAAACTCCTGAGCTCAAGCAGTCTTACCATCTGAGTCCCCCAAAGTGCTGGGATTATAGGTGTGAGCCACCGTGCCTGGCCAGCATTGTCTTACGAACTGATGTATCATCATTATAAAGCATTTCTTTTTATGTTTTGCCATATTTTTTGTTCTGAAGTCTACTTTGCCTAGTATTAATACAGCCAATGTTTTTTCCTTTGAGTAGTGTTTGTGATATATCTTTTTCTTTACTTATGCTTTTATAGATCTTCATTTCTTATGTGGTATACATCTTTATAGTTTACCTTCAAGTGATATACCACTTTAATGTGTTTTATAAGAACCTTAGAACAATATACTTCCTTCATGCCTTGTTCTGTTGTTATACATTTTAAATCTATAATGTTTTAAAATCACAATACATGTTTATAATTTTTGCTTTAAACAGATTGTTGTCCTTGTTTTTGAAAGATACTTTCTTAGATTGGAATTCTTTTATGTAATAGCTTAATTGAAATATAATTCACGTTATACAATACACCCATTTAAAGTGTAGTTTATTCACAGAGTTGTACCAGCATCAGCACAATCAATTTTAGAACATTTTCATCATCCCAAGAAGAAATAGTATACTGATTAAGCAATCACTTTCTATTCCCCACTCTCACCCCCCATCAATTTCTGCCTTTACAGACTTGCCTATTCCTGGATATTTCATATAAATTGAATCATACATAATGTGGTCTTTTGTGATTGGCTTCTTTCATTTAACATAGTTTTCGAGTTATTCATATTGTATCATCTATCAGTACTTAATTTATTTTTATTGCTGAATAATTATCCATTGATGGCCACTTGGTTTGTTTCACTTTTTAACTCTTGTGAAGACTGCTGCTGTGAACATTACTGTCAGAGTTTGTGTGTAGACATATGTTTTCACCTCTTGGGTATATACTTAGAGTGAAATTGTTAGATCTATGTTTAACCTTTTAAGGAACTACCAGACTGTTTCAGAGAGGTGACACCACTTGACATTCCCATCAGCAGTGTGAGTTCCAATTTCTCCACATTTTGCCGATGTTTATTTTTCTTTTTGATTATAGTCAAGTAAGTGGTAATGTGAAATGTATCTCATATAATTTTGATTTGCATTTCCCTGATGACTAATGATGCAGAACATCTTTTTAAGTGCTTTATTGGCTTTTTGTATATATCTCTGAAGAAATATCTATTCAGATCCTTTGCCCACTTTTTAGTTGGATTGTTTGTCTTACTGTTGAGTTTAAGGGCTCTTTGTATATTTTGGATACAAATTGTTTACAAATATGATTTGCTAAAATATTCCCCATTCTGTGGGTAGTTTTGTACAATTTCTTGATGATATGCTCTGAAGCATAAAGTTTTCAATTTTGATGAAGTATGTTTTGTCTGTTTCTAAAATTTTGTTACCATATGCATGATGTCGTGTCTGAGAAGGTTTTTGCCTAATCCAGGGTCACAAAGATTTATCTATCTTCCAAGAGTTTTAATGGTTTTAGCACATACATTTAGGTCTGTGATCCATTTTGACTTAATTTTTGTGTGTGGTTTAAGGAAAGGTTCCAGCTTGATTCTTTTGCATGTGGATATCCATTTTATAAGCATTATTTATTAAAAAGACTATTTTACTGAATTACCTTGGCACAGTTGTTCAAAATCAGTTGACCATAAATGTGAAGGTTTATTTCTGGACTCACTTATATTCTGTTGATCTGTATGTCTATCAGTACTTAATTTCTTTTTATTGCTGAATAATTATCCATTGATGGCCACTTGGTTTGTTTCTACTTTTTAACTCTTGTGAAGAGTGCTGCTGTGAACATTACTGTCAGAGTTTGTGTGTAGACATATGTTTTCACCTCTTGGGTATATACTTAGAGTGGAATTGTTGGATTATTTAGTTTTAGATTATTTTTTATTTTAGATTATTATTTAGTCTTCTAAATGCTGTTATCTGTCTGTTTTCATTATTGTTTTGTATACGTTTTGAAATCAAGAAATGTGACTGTTTCAAACTTTGTTCTTCTGGGTATAGAGTTTTAGGCTGATGTTGTTTTTTTTTTTCCTTTTCATTCATCTCTTTAAAGACTACTTATTATGATATCTCATACCTAATGATATTTCTGCTGTCATTCTTATCTGTGTTCTTCTGACTGTGATGTATTCTCTTTTTTCCCTCAACTCCCAACTACTTCAAGATTATTCTCTCTAGTTTTCAGCAATTTTATTAAAAATAATAAAATTATCACATAATTTTAATCTTAGTATGTGTGTTTTAAAAAAACTACATCTGCTTGAGGTTTCTGGAGCATCTTAGCTCTCTTAGTTTATATTTTCGAATTTGGAAAATTTGGGCCATTATTTCCTGAAGTATTTTTTTCTCTTCTTCCATTTCCCACTCCTTATTCGTATATTAGACCTCTAGGAATTGTTTAAAACTTTTTTTTTCTGTATGGCCAAATGTAGAAATGCCATTTAAGTCTTTCTTTTTATGTATTCATTTCTATACCCATTATATTGATGTTTTCCTGTGTATATGTGTCTTTGGGCATATACGATTTATAATAGCTATTTTAAGATTTTTGGTTTACTAATTCTGTCGTATATCATTTCTGGGTCTCTTTCTGTTGTTTTTGTTGTTTTGTGGGTTATATTTTTCTGCTTCTTGTTTTGATAGTTTTGATGTCAGAATTCTGAATTTTATATTATTTAGTCTTCTGAATTTTTATTGGATGATGTTACTAGTGTTTCTTTAAAGAATGTTAGATTTGCTCGGTGCTTCTGCTTGGCTGGTGGAGAAAAAGAAAAAATGTTTGATTTGTTTTTTCATATGTTAAGTATCTTGTGAATCAGTTTGGTCCTTTCTAAGATGGATTGTAAGTTTGTATGGCAGATCTAAAGCAGCCTTTATTCTGATACTTGTTTATACCTACAATAAAATGAGGTTTGACCCTATGCCCCATATATTAAAAGGTTTTCTGAGAATAAAACTTGAATTATTCTCAGCTCTTGGCCTCAGGAAGTTTTATCTCATACATGTGCAGTATTCAACCAGAGAACCCAGAGACTCTTCTGCATATCTGATACTCTTTCTCTGTGTATTTCTTCATCTTTTTGGTATTCTATCCCACAAATTCTAGGCTTCTCAGTCTTTCCGAACTCCCGTATCTCCTCAGCTTTGGTAGACCATTGTGATTCCACCTCCCATCACTAACTACCATCTCAAAACTCTCCAGACATTACGTTGGGGCATTCAGACAGCTTGCCTCATTCGCTGCTTTTTCCCTCATGGATCGTGGTTCTGAACTGTGATTAGTGTTCATGTTCATTGATCAGTGTTCAGTGTCTGAAAACTGGTGTTTCATATAATTTTTTGAGTCTTTAGTTTTTTACTGTGGAAGGGCAATTTCCATAGCAATCAGGGCATCATGGTGGAAGCATATGTCCTTATTTTTATAATAGTACTATCTTAATAAGTTGTGCTAGGTTCCAGTTGGGAAATGACCCTTGAAATATTGGTAATAAGTTTACAGTAGACAAAAAGGGATAGTGCGGAAGAGAGCAACTGAAGAGAAAGGAATAATAGGTCTTATTGAAGAGTTAATAAGGATGATAAACCTGATAGATATTGGGTTGAAAGAGGGCTCAGAAGTGCCTCTCAGATTGCTGTATTAGGGTAACTGTAGATGGCATTCCGTTAATGAAAATAGAAGTTATAATAAGAAATGGCAGTTTCATAGTGGATTCATGTTTCGACGTGTTAAATCTTCCAAGGTGCCTGTGGTACATATAAAAGCCTGAGACTCAGTTGTATATATGACTATGGATCTCTAGAAAGTGGTTTTGTCTTTAGATATGATTTTAGTAATTGTCAGTGTCTAGATATTAATGAAAGCTATATGTTGACATAATTCAGGTTAGACATCTAGGGTGGGAAGAAATGTTCACAGTGCAAACAGGCTATACAAGAGTGGAGCCCTAAAACACTAGGGAGAAGAAAAATTGTAATAAGAAAGAAGCATGATTATCAACATTTGAGTGAGAATGATTTTTTTACATTGCTTTTTCTGAGGTGCACTTCATAAATAACATAAAACTAACCATTTTGAAGTGTACAGTTCAGTGGCAGGTAGTATATTCACAATGTTGGATAACCACCACCTCATCTAGTTCCAGAACATTTTCATTTACCCCGAAGAAAACCTTGTACACATTAAGCAGTTACTTCTTGTTTTCCCCCTACTCCAGTCCCTGGCAGTAACCAGTCTGCTTTATGTCTCTCTGAATTTACTGATTCTGGATATTTCATATCAGTAGAATCACATAATGTATGACTTTTTGTTCTGCTTCTTAGCATTATTGTTTTGAGGTTCATCTGTGTTGTAACATGTATCACTATGTGTATATACATACATACTTGCACACACACACATTTTGCTTATTCAATCGTTGTTTGGTGGACATTTGGGTTATTTCCACCTTTTGGCTATTGTGAACAGTCTGCTGTGAACATTCATGTGTACAACGATTCGTTCAAGTACCTGTTTTCAATTATTTGGGGTACCTAGGGGTAGAATACTGGATCATATGGTAATTCTGTGTTTAACTTTTTGAGGGACTGTCAAATTGTTTCCACAGTGGATACACCATTTTACTTCCCACTAGCAATGTGCAGGAGTTCAAATTTCTCCATGTTTTTGCCAACACTTGTATGTGTTCTGTGTATGTTTTAATTCTAGCTGTCTTACCCCTTTTGAAAAGGATTCCATTTAATCACCAAGTAGGTTTCTTTGGCAGTATTGTGATTTTTGCAATATTAAGTCTTTGAATCCATGAATGCTTGATGTCTTTTTTATTTAAGTCTTTAATTTCTTTCAGTACTGTTTTGTAGTTTTCAGTGTTCAAGTCTTGCCCTGGTTAAATTTATTCCTAGGTATTTTATTGGAATGTTATTGTAAATGGAATTTACTTAGTTTAATTTTCAGAATGTTTATGGCGGTATGTAGAACTGATTTTTGTGTGTTGATCTTGTATCCTGAAATTTTGCCAAATTATTAGCTCTATTTTTTGTGTTTATTTGGGGGTTTTATATATGTTTGTCTTCTGTGAATAGGGATACCTTTACTTTCCAATCTCAATGCTTTCTGTTTCTCTGTCTTGCCTAATTGCTGTGGCTTGAACTTCCAGTGCAATGTCGAATAGCAGTTGTGAAAGGAGCACACCCTTGTCTTGTTCCTTATCTCAGGGGAAGCTTTTATTCTTTCATCATGGAGTATGATATCAGCTGTGGGTTTTAATGTTCTTTGTCATGTTGAGGAAGTTCCTTTCTGTCTTATTTTCTTGTGGCTGCCATAGTGAAGTCCTGCAAGGTGGATAGCTTTAAAGAACAGATATTTATTGTCTCCCAGTTCTGAAAGCTAGAAGTCTGAAAGCGAGGTGTCAGCAGGGCCGTGCTCCCTCTGAGACTCTAGGTAAACCTTCCTTGCCTCTTTCTTGCTTCCGGTGGTGGCTGTCAATCCTTAGTGTTCCATGGTTTGCCGCTGTATTACTACAATCTCTGCCTTTGGCATTCTCCATGTGCGTGCACGTGCAGGTGTGTGTGTGTGTGTGTGTTTTCTCTTCTTTTCATAAGGACATCAGTTGTGTTGGGTTAAGGACCCCACCCTACTCCAGTATGACCACATCTTACCTTAACTAACTACATCTGCAATGATCCTATTCCAAATAAGATCACCTTCTAAGGTATTGGGGGTTAAGATTTCAACATACCTTTTTAGGAGGCAAAATTCAACTCATACTACCTTTCATTCCTAGTTTGTTGAGTGATGACAGTGATTATTATTATGAAAGGGCATTGGATTTTATTGAATTATTTTTCTGTGTCAGTTGAGATAATCATGTTACTTTTCTTTTCTTTCATTTATCGATGTATTACATGGATTGCTTTTTCTTATATTAAACCCCCTTGCATTCCTGGAATAAATGCTTTTGGGGTTATGGTATATAATCCCTTTAATATGCTGTTAGATTCTATTTGCTAGTATTTTGTTGAAGACTTTTGTATCTATATTCATAAAAGATACTGGTCTGTTTTGTTTTCTTGTGGTGTTTTTGTCTAGCTTTAATGTCAGGATGCTACTGACCTCATAGGAGTTAGGAAGTGTTTCTACTTTTAGAATGGTATATTTAATGACAGTGTTCCCTGGTTTTAAAAACGTGCTGTCTTCAGAATCTATTGAGGCATTCCTGTGTTAGAGACTTACGCTTTCTAAATTTTTTTCTGCATTTTTAGTTTTTCAGCCTCCTGCTTTATTGTCAGTATACCTCCTGCTACTGTGTATCTCATTTTTGCTTTTCCAGTTTGCAACTTCTCATCTGCTGTGAGTTAGGAAGACATATGGCAGAGTTAAATTGTGCTTTTGGTTAGGTTAAATAGAATCTGTGGAAAAACCTAAGGTGTTTCTCTTACAAGTGAAATAATAAATTTTAGTGGAAAGGCTTTGTGACATCTTATTGGCTATTCGTAGTCCTTTCTGTTCCCATTTTTTTTCAGTTGTGATAGAGTAGATGATCAGGTGACCAAATTCCAGATAGGTGAGGTATTACTCTATTTGCCAGAATTTTTATTTGCATGTGGTTACAGTTAATCTGGAACGCCCCACTGTTACAGATGAATTATAAAGAAACAGAGACTCTATCTTTAAAGCATAGCAGTTATATTTTTGGTAAAAGTGGATTAGAAGGATAAACATTAATAGCATTCTTTGTATATTGGTCTAAAACTTGTGTGTAGTTTCACCACATCAATATGGGATGAAAATGGATGAATGAATCTTTGTGTTATTGCTAATGTAAATACAACTTCCTTAAGTAAAACCTCTTTGTTTAAACTTCAGCTTTCCCACTTGATGCTTTCAAGAACTCCCCCTCTTTTTTTTTTTGTATCACTACAACACTTTTTCACTAAATATCAATCCCTTGTTTCTCCTGCCCTATCTTGTCTGGATGTTTTTCAATCAGTTTTTATGTTTACTCCCTTGCATACTTCCTCAAAACTTCCACCATTTTGTTCACTTGGCAAAACCTCAACTTTGGTTAAACCCTCTGGTTACTCTGTGTTTGAAACAGAACAGGGGATCATGGCTATAGAAAAACAAACCATGCAGTTCACTTGGACTGTATGACCACACTTCCAGGCACAGCAGCTCACACCTGTAATACCAGTACTTTTGGGAAGCCAAGGCGAAAGGATTGCCTGATCCCAGGAATTCGAGGTTGCAGTGAGCCATGATCACAGTACTGCATTCCAGCCTGGGTAACAAAGTGAGACGGAGACTCTGCCTCTGAAATAAATATATATATGTATCTCCACATATCTTAAGCAGCTTAGATAATCATCTTATATTTCCAGTTTACCTAGTAAATTTGTTTGTTGAATCCCTTGCGTTCATAAGGGTTTTTTTTTTTTTTGAGAAGGAGTCTCTCTCTGTACCCTAGGCTGGAGTGTAGTGGCGTGATCTCGGCTCACTGCAGCCTCTCTACCTCCCAGGTTCAAGTGATTCTTGTGCCTCAGCCTCCTGAATAGCTGGGATTACAGGTGCCCGCTATCACACCTGGCTAATTTTTGGATGTTTTTTTTAGTAGAGAAGGGGTTTCATCATGTTGCCAGGCTGGTCTCGAACTCGACCTCAAGTCTTCCTTCCACCTCGGCCTCCCAAAGTGCTGGAATTACAGGTGTGAGCCACCACGCCCAGCCCGGGATTTATTTTTTTTGAGATGGAGTCTTGCTTTGTCACCCAGTCTGGAGTGCAGTGGTGTAATCTCGGCTCACTGCAACTTCTGCCTCCTGGGTTGAAGCGATTCTCTTGCCTCAGCCTCCTGAGTGAGCTGAGACTACAGGCACGCACCGCCATACCCCACTAATTTTTGTATTTTTAGTAGAGTTGGGATTTCACCATATTGGCCAGGCTGGTCTCGAACTCCTGGCCTTGTGATCCGCCTGTCTCAGCCTCCCAAAGTGCTGGGATTACAGGCATGAGCCTCCACGCCCAACCTGTTTTTCTTTATTTTCTCACATTTTTCAAAATTTTGGGATCCTTAGAAATGTTACAAGAATAATATTATTGAGCATTTGTTTACCCTTACCTAGCTTCACCAAGTAAACTTTTTACCACAGTTCTTCTCTAACTTTTTGGGAGTTTGGTGGGAGGTGCCGAACAATGTGAAATTCAGTTAAAAATGGCATGACACTTCACCTCAAAGTCATTTAGCATAGATTTCCCCACTAACAAGGGCATTCTTTTCACATAACTGCAAAATAAATACCATGTTTAGGAAATTTAATATTGATACAATTCTATTGTCTAATATAATATCTGTATTCAAATTATCCCAATTGTCTCAACAGTGTCCTCTTAGAGCTTTTTTGTTGTATCAATCCAAGATCCAAGCAACGATTATGTATTACTTTTCTTGTCATACTTCTTTGGTCTTCTTTAATCTAGAATAGTTTTCTAATCTTGTGTGTATGTTTTCATGTCACTTATATTTTTTGAAAATTCAAAGCCTTTTTTTTTTTGCAGAATATTCTTAAATTTATTTGACTAGAAAGTAGTGACACTTTTCAGTTCAGTAAACTGAACTCGTAATAATATATATATCCCCCTCCCCACATGGAATTTTAAGAAACTCGTTTTTGATAAATTGAGAAAAGAAAATACTGCCTTTCATCTTATTCCTGTAATGGCATTGTGCCTGAAATGTCAAGTATCACCGCAAAAAACTCGTGCTCTATTGATGTTACTTCATCCCTATCAGCTTTTTAGCGTGTGAAAAATCTCACTTCACTTAGCTTAAGTGAAGCCCCATTAGTAATGCATCATTAAAAACAGCATGAGCACATTTACTTCAGCTGTTGTTGTAAAACTCAAAATAGCTGGCCTATTGAACTATACAATATCAGGGACAATATATTTTATGTAACAATATATTGTATCACACATATGTACTGTAAACACAGCACATAGTAGGCACTTAAGGAACATTAAATCTTGTTTGAAATCAAAATATCACAATGTCTCATCATAGTATGTCTTCATGTGTTTATCTTTTGTTTCTCCTGAGTACATCTTTAGTTTGAGTAATTTATAGCCGTTCCATTTACTGTTGATGTCATTTATGCGTATCTGATTTACTTTGCTATTGGGCCTGAGCCATCACATTTACAAGAATGACTCCCAGATCTTTATCTCTCACATTCCATAGTGTTCTTATATTTCATCTCATATTTAATTCTCCCAGTTGTCCAGGCCTCAGGTATCTCGCTAATCTTTTTTACCCATTGTGCCCACATACCATTAATTGCCCATCCTTGTCCATTCCTAGCAATATTTGTCTTAACATCTGTTTTACAGGGAAGACTCAGTATATTATAGCATTTATTTTGTTCCTTCCAATCCAGTTGTCTCATCACTCCCAAATATTTTTCCTACTAAAAAGTATTGAGTGCCTAGAAAGAAAAAAGACCAAACTTTCATTGCTCTGGATTTGAGGCTTTTTTGGTTTAAATTATTTTAGTTGCTAGTCAGCAAACACTAATGCGAAAATTACATTTAACTGGAATGAAGGTACCTTAGAGAAGCTGAAAGCAACTCATCTATTGGGCCAGAACCAGGCAGTGTTCTCTTTTCACTTCTCTGTCTTTTCTTTGTCTAGACTCACCTGGTCTGTTCACAGATCCTAGATTTTTAGGTCTAAGTTGTTTCTTTGTTTGAGGCGGAGTCTCTTTCTGTTGGCCAGGCTGGAGCGCAGTGGCGTGATCTCACCTCACTGCAACCTCTGCCTCCCAGGTTCAAGCAGTTCTCCTGCCTCAGCCTCCCGAGTAGCTGGGATTACAGGCGCATGCCACCACACCCAGCTAATTTTTGAAGTAGAGACAGGATTTCACCATGTTGGCCAGGCTGGTCTCAACCTCCTAACCTCAGATGATCCACCCACCTTGGCCTCCCAAAGTGCTGGGATTACATGTGCAAGCCACCACTCCCGGCCAAATTTTAGGTCTAAGTTTTAACCACATGCTAAGCCTAACCAGGTATCTTGGAATTCTAATTCCAAATTTCCAGAAGAGAGAATCTGATGAGTACAGTATAGTGAACATAGTGCCTAGTTAATTTTTAATTTTACATTACCAAATAATTATTTAATTTTTGATAACTGATGAATGTAGGATATGTTTTACTGTGTTAAAATGCATATTGCATTGTGCAGTTTTCTTGAAATATGATTTTTACCATTTACTCATGGACCTCCTTCTGTAGTCTTTATACTTATATCAAACATAAGAATGTACTTTTAATTCAGTGGGAACTAGATTCAGTAAGCTTATCTACTATTAGTTCTTGTTTTGTTTTTTTCTTCCCAGCATGGGCTTTTAGAATTATTTTGAGGTAAAATTTATATAACATAAGGTTAATCATTTTAAAGTATATAATTCAGAGGCATTTAGTATACTCACAGTGTTGTGCAGCCATCACCTCTGGTTGCAAAATATTTTAATTGCTCCAAAAGGAGATCCTGTATCCATTAAACAGTCATTCCTCAGTTCACTCCTCTCACAGCCCTTGCAACCAATCTGTTTTCTCTATAAATTGCTCATTCTGGGAATTTCATGTTCTGAAATCACAAAATGTGAGCTTTTGTGTATGGCTCTTTCATTTAGCATATTATTTAGACTTACCCTCATTATAGCTTGTATCAGTACGTTATTTCTTTTTATGATTTATAAATTCCATTATATAGCTGTACCACATTTATCCGTTTATTCATTGACAAATGTTTGGATTGTTTTCATTCTTTTGGCTATTGTGAATAGTGCTGCTGTGAACGTTTGTGTATAAGTATTTGTTTTAGTACTGTTTTGAGTTCTTGAGAGTATATGCCTAGGAGTGGAATTGCTGGATCATATTGTAATTCTATGTTTAACTTAGTAGAGAACCACCACCACATTGTTTTCTACAGTAGCTGTACTATTTTACATTCTTGTCAGCAATGTACAAGTGTTTCGTTTTCTCCACATCCTCACCAACACTTGCTGTTTTCCATTTTTAAATTATAGCCATCCTTAGTAAATATGAAGTAATACCTAATTGTGATTTTGATTTCCATTTGCTGTTGACTAATGATGTGGAGCATCTTTTCATGTGCTTCTTGGCCATTTGTATACCTTCTTTGAAGAACTCTTTTTTTAAGTCTTTTGCCGTTTTTAAATTGGGTTATCTTTTGTTAAGTTGTTTGTATTTCCTAGTACTGGACTTTTATCAGATAAGTGATTTGCAAATATTTTCTCCCATTCTGTAGGTTGTCTTTCTTGATAATATCTTTTAATGTATAAAAGTTTTAAATGTTAATGAAATCCAATTTATTTTTAAATGAATTGGATGTATATTGTTGCTCATGCTCTTGGCATCATAAATAAGAATTTATTGGCAAAATAAAAGTCATGAAGATTTATCACTTTTTCCTTTATCCCTAGGTTTTATAGGGTTTGCTCTTACATTTAGGTCTTTAATATATTTTTGTATATAGTATGAGGTAGAGATCTAAATTCGTTCTAAGGCATGTGGATATTCACCTGTCTCTGCACTATTTATTGCAGAGTATCCTTTTCTCATTAAATGGTCTTGACACCCTTGTTGAAAATCAGTTGGCCATAGATATATGGGTTTATTTCTAGACTCTCAATTCTATTCCATTGATCTGTATATTGTCCTTTGCTAGTACCACACTGTTTTGGTTACTGTAATTTTGTAGTAAGTTTTGAAATCAGAAAGCATAGAGTTCTTTGGTTCTTTCTCCTTTTTCAAGATTCCTTTAGCTACAGAGGTTCCTGCAATTGAATGTGAATTTGAGAATTTTCCTTTCCATTTCTGCAAAAACAGCCAATTGGATTTTGATAAAAATTACATTGAATCTGTAGAACAATTTGGGTAGAAGTTGCCATTTTAAAATATTTAGCCTTCCGGGCTGGGCGCGGTGGCTCATGCCTGTAATCCCAGCACTTTGGGAGGTCGAGGTGGGTGGATCACCTGAGGTCAGGAGTTCGAGACCAACCTGGCCAACATGGTGAAACCCCGTCTCTACTAAAAATACAAAAACTAGCCAGAAGTGGTGGCAGGCGCCTGTAATCCCAGCTACTCGGGAGGCTAAGATAGGAGAATCCCTTGAACCCAGGAGGTGGAGGTGAGCCAAGATCATGCCATTGCACTCCAGCTTAGGGACAAGAGCGAGACTTTATCTCAAAAAAAAAAAAAACAAACAAAAATTTCGCCGTCCAATCCACAAACACAGGATATCTTTTATTTAGATCTTTAGTTTCTGTCAACACTATTTTGTCATTTTCATTGTACCAGTGTTGTACCTTCTTGGTCAAATTTATTCCTAGGTATTTTATTCTTTTGGATGCTGTTGTAAATGGAATTGTTTTCTTGATTTCATCTTCAGATTGCTCATTGCTAGAGTATAAAAATACAGCTAACTTTTATGTGTTGATCTTGTAACCTACAACTTTGCTGAATTTTGTATTAACTCTACTAGTTTTTGTTTGTTTGTGGTTTTTTTGTTTTGTTTTTTGAGGCAGAGTCTCACTCTGTCACCCAGGCTGGAGTGCAGTAGTACAATATCTGCTGACTGCAACCTCCACCTCCTGGGTTCAAGCAATTCTCCTGCCTCAGCTTCCTGAGTAGCTGGGATTACAGGTGGATGCCACTGCGCCTGGCTACTTTTTATATTTTTAGTAGAGATGGGGTTTCACCATGTTGGCTAGACTGGTCTCGGACTCCTGAGCTCAAGTGATCTGCGTGCCTCAGCCTCCCAAAGTGCTGGGATTACAGGTGTGAGCCACTGCGGCTAGCCAACTCTACTAATATTTTTTGCTGACTCTTTAGGATTTTCTGCATGTAAGTCATGTAATCTGTAAATAGGGATAATTTTACTTCGTTTTTTTCCAACTTGGATATTATTTATTTACTTTTCTTTGCCTAAAACTCCAGTGTAATGTTAAATGGAAGTGGCAAAAACAGACATACTCGTTTTGTTCTTGATCTTAGGGGAAAACTGATTCTTTCACCATATTTCATCACAGCTAATAAGTATATTAGCTGTGGATTTTTCATAAATGTCCTTGATCATGTTGAAGAAGATACTTTCTATTCCTAGTTTAAGTGACTTTATCATGAAAGGGTGATGAATTTTGTCAAATGCTTTTTCTACATCAGTTGAGATGATCATATGGGTCCCCCCAACCCCTGCCAATTTATTCTATTAATGTGGCCCATCAGACTAATTGTTTTCCATATTTCAAACTACCCTTGCTTTCTTTGGATAAATCCTACTTGGTCATGATGTATAATCTTCTTAATACTCTGCTTGATTTGGTTTGGTAGTATTTTGTTGAAGATTTTAAAAATCTGTATATGTAGGGGATATTGGCCTGTAGTTTTCACTTTGTGTTTTTAATCTGGCTATGGGGCGTTAGGGTAGTCACAGCTTCATAGGAAGTGTTTCTTTTCTGTTTTTTAGAAGAGTTTGAGATCAGTTATTGTTAATACTTTTTTAAGGGTTTGGCATAATTCTTCAGTGAAAACATCTTGTATTGGGCTTTTTTGTTTTTGTGAGCTTTTGATTACTAGATCAATCTCATTATTTGTTATAGATCTGTTGAGATTTTCCATTTCTTGAATCAGTTTTGGTAGTTGGTGTATTTCTAAAAAGTTGTTTATTTCATTTAACTTACCTAATTTGATGGCATACAATTGTTCATAGTATTCTCTTGTAACCCTTTTTATCTGTATATTTCAGTAGTAATGTGTCTACTTTCATTCTGATTTTAGTAATTGGTGTCTCCTTTTTTTTTCCCTTGGTAAATCTAGCTAAGGGTTTGTCAATTTAATCAGTCTTCTCAGAGAACCAATTTTTGGTTTTGTTTGATTCTCCCTGTTTTTCTACTTTCTATTTTATCTGCATATTAATTTTTATTATTTCTTTCATTCTGGTAGCTTTAGGTTTAGCTTTAGGTCTTCTTTTTCTAGTTCCTTAAAGTTGAAATCTTTAGGTTTAGCTTTAGGTCTTCTTTTCCTAGTTCCTTAAAGATGAAATCTTTTTTAATGAAGGCTTTTACAGATGCAGGTTTCCCTCTAAAATCTTTTGGCTGCATCCCATAGGTTTTGGTATATTGTTCTTTTTGTTCACGTCAAAGTATTTTCTAATTGTATTTGTAATTTCTTCTTTGTTCCATTAGCTGTTAAAGAATGTGTTTGGCCGGGCACGGTAGCTCACGCCTGAAATTCCAGCACTTTGGGAGGCCAAGGCGGGCGGATCACGAAGTCAGGAGATCCAGACCATCCTGGCTAAGACAGTGAAACCCCGTCTCTACTAAAAATACAAAAAAAAAAAAAATTAGCCGGGCCTGGTGGCGGGCACCTGTAGTCCTAGCTACTGGGGAGGCTGAGGCAGGAGAATGGCGTGAACCCAGGAGGCGGAGCTTGCAGTGAGCCGAGATCACGCCACTGCACTCCAGCCTGGGCGACAGAGCAAGACTCCTTCTCAAAAAAAAAAAAAAGTTGTTTAATTTTCACATATTTATTAATTTTCCTTTTGTTACTTATTTCTGTTTTCATTCCTTTGTGATCAGAGAACATATTCTGTATTATTTCAGGCCTTTAAAATGTATTTAAACTTGTTTTGTGTCCTAACATACAGTGTTTCCTCCAGAATGTTACATGTGCATTTAAAGAGAATGTATATTGTGCTGTTGTTAGATTGAGTGTTCTGTATGTCTGTTTGGTCTAGTCAGTTTATAGTGTTCAAAGTCTCTATTTTCCTTGGTGATCTTCTGTCTAGTTCTGTTCATTATCGCAGTGGACTATTATCGTCTCCAACTTTTATAGTTGAAATGTTTATTCCTCCCTTCAATTCTGTCAGTTTTTGTCTCATATATTTTGGACTCTTGTTAGGTGCATATATGTTTATAATTATATCTTACTGATGGATTCTCCCTGTTACTGATGTATAATGTCCTTCTATGCTCTTGTAACAGTTTTTGTCTTAAAGTCTATTTTTTCTGATACTAGGAAAGCTACTCCGACTGTCTTATTAATTACTATTTATATGCAATATACTTTTCTATCCTTTTACGTTCAAAGTATTGTGTCTTTGGTACTGTAGCGATTGTCTTGTAGACTGTATAGTTGGATGCTGTTTTTCTCTTTTATCCATTTTACCAGTCTCTGTCTTAATAGGAGATTTCAAATTATTTTCTTAGTCATTACCCTGCAGATTACAGTTAACATATTTATAATAATCATGTTTTAATTGAAAGCACCTTTTTTCAAAAGTGTACAAAAACTGCTCATTTAGAGCTTCATTTCCCATCCTTGTGATTGTCAGAAATTACATCTTTATACATTTTATGCCCATTAACATAGACTTGTAATTATTGTTTTATGTACTTCTAAAATCATACGAGGACAAAAAGGAGTTATGAGTAAAAAATGAAATACTGCTGGCTTATTTGCTTGGCTATCTAGCTGCCATAACCTTGGTTATTTATTTTTTTGTATGGCTTCAAGTTGCTGTCTAGTGCCCTTTCATTTCAGCTTAGAGAACTTCCTTACTCTCTTTGCCATATCTTGTAGGACATGTATACTAGTGATAAACTCTCTCAACTTTCGTTTATCTAAGAGTATCTTAATTTCTCCTTCATTTTTGAAGCATAGTTTTACCAGACACAGAATTTTTGGTTTGCAGGGGTTTTTTTTTTTCTTTAAGCACTTTAAATAATATCATTCTACTGCCTTCCAACCTCCATGGTTTCTGAAGATCAAGTAGGCTGTTAATCTTATTGAATATACCTTGTACGTGACAGTTGCTTCTTTCTTGTTTTTTCATTCATTCCTCTTTTCTCCTCAGACTGGATAACCTCAACCCGTCTTTAAAAATTCACTGATTACTCCTTCTGACTGCTCATGTCTGCTGTTAACCTCTCTGGTGAAGTTTTCTTTTCGTTTATTGTACTTTTCAATTGCAAAATTTCTTTTTAGGGTCTTTTTATAATTTCTGTGTATGTATTGATATTCAGTTCGTCGAGTCATCATTCTCCTGGTTTCCTTTAGTTCTTTGTTTATGGTTTCCTTTAGCTCCTTGTGATTTTTTTAAAAAAATCTTTTGATTTAAAGTCTTTGTCTAGTAAATGCAATGACTGGGCTTCATTGTGGACAGTTTCTCTAAATTTCTTTTTTTCCTGTAATAAACTCTACTTTCTTGTTTCTTTGTATGCCTCTTTTTTGTTGAAAATAAAGACATTTAAAAGATTATAATATGGCAACCCTGGAAATGAAATTCTTTCCCCTCACCAGGGTTTGCTTTTGCTGTGTGTTGGTTATGTTGTTTGCTTATTTAGAGACTTCTGTAAGCTATTTTTGTGAAGTCTGTATTCTTTGTCATTTGCTGCCACTGAAGTCTTTTCTGTTCACTTGGTGGTGATTTGTTAGTTTCTTTAAATATCTGGAGCCAAAGGAAAAACAACACTTTCCAAGTCTTGTGGGTGAAACAAAGGCAAGCCCTTATACTTTTCCTTCAGAGAGCCAACAGACAGGTTGAAATCCATGACCACAGTTCTTTCAGAATAAGGTTCATATTGCTCTCTGGCACTCATGTAACCTGCACCCACAGTGCAGGCTACTGTCCTCATGATTGTCACTAATCTCGGGTATAGGGAATGGTAGGTAATTTAAAGCTTTCTTCACCAAGACTACTTCTGGTTGTTGTAATTTTTTAATAGATTACGGAGTTCTGCAAATGTTGATTCTGACCCTTCTGGCAGCTCATTAGTTGCTGGAATTCTCTTCTCCACCACTTTTGGTGACATCACTCCCCATGGACATATTTCTCAAATTTATGGATTATTTACACACCTTGCATCTCTGTTACCCTTTGTAATCTATTTTATGACTTAAATAATTATGTCCTCCTGAAGGTGTAGGGGAACAGGCAGTGAAACCCTAGTTTTGTATCTGTTAGCAACTCAAATAAAACTTAGGCCATTCTAAAACTTCAGATATCAGTAATACTCTGGGTTACTTAAGGAGTAGTGACCTTTTCTAATGAAAGGGAAAAAAGGTACTCAATTAAAAGGCAATACTATTTTATTTTTTGTTTTTTATTATTGTTATTATTTTTTGAGACGGAGACTTGCTCTGTCGCCCGGGCTGGAGTTCAGTGGCATGATCTTGGCACACTGCAACCCCTGCCTCCTGGGTTCAAGCAATTCTCCTGCCTCAGCCTCCCAAGTAGCTGGGACTACAGGCGCCCACCAGCACGCCCGGCTAATTTTTTTTGTATTTTTAGTAGAGACGGTGTTTCACTGTGTTATCGAGGATGGTCTCAATCCCCTGACCTCGTGATCCGCCCGCCTCGGCCTCCCAAAGTGCTGGGATTACAGGCCACCGCGCCTGGCCAAAAGGCAACATTATTTTAAATTACTAAAATTTTATATTTAGTTTGGGAATGTTGGGATTGGTTTCTAATCCCTTTATTGCTTGGAGGTCCAGGATAGATACTTTGGGTGATTTAAGGCCACATAAAACTTGGATAATTCGCAGCTGGATAATTTAGTCTGTGTTTTTGTTCTTTGAAATCACTGTTAATGGTGAGTAAAGGGCAAGATTTTAGTGTGGGTAGTTAAGGGCCTTATAATCTCCATTTAACAAATAATAATAAATGTTTATCACTGTGGAAGGGGTTTCCCAACCTCAACATTATTGACATTTGAGGCTATTTAATTCTTTGTTGTTAGAGGCTATCCTGTGCATTCTAGGATGTTTAACAGCATTCCTGGCTTCTGCCTGTTAGATAGCCCTCCTCCAATTTTGACAACCAAAAATATCTCTAGGCATTACCAAGTGTTCCCTGAGATGCATGCTGCCCTCAGCTGAGAACCACTGCGTTATGTGAAGAACCCTGGGGATGGAAAGGTACTTCTATGACTTTTACTGAGTGGTGATAGAGCTATAGATAAAGTGCTACAGAAGTTCAAAGGGAAAAAAAAATTGCATCTAATTGGAGATAGCAGGGAATGTGTCAATGAGGAAGAAATGTTTCAACTGGGACATATAGATAGACATGGAGTAATAAGAATTCTGTAAAAGAATACATTCACAAAGTCAGGATAAATGTTATCTAGAGAACAATGAGGTTTAGTTATTTGGAGGTAAGATTACAGGTGTGAGTTACCATGCCTGGCTTAAAATTGGGTAATTTTTGTTGATTTATCTTCAAGTTCAGTTATTATTATTATTGTTGTTGTTATTTTGGTCATCTTTATCTTGCTATTGAGCCCATTTGGTGAGTTGTTTCTGTCACTGTATTTCTTCGTTCTGAAATTTCTATTCATTTATTTATTTATATTTTTATTTATTTATTTTTGAGAAGGAGTCTCGCTCTGTCCCTAGGCTGGAGTGCAGTGGTGTGATCTCAGCTCACTGCAACCTCTGCCTCCTGGGTTCAAATGATTCTCCTGCCTTAGCCTCCCAAGTGGCTGAGATTACAGGTGCCCACCACCACGCCTAGCTAATTTTTGTATTTTTAGTAGAGGTGGGGTTTCAACATGTTGGCCAGGTTTGTCTCAAACTCCTGACCTCAAGTGATCCACCCACCTCAGCTTCCCAAAGTGCTGGGATTACAGGCGGGAGCCACCACTCCCGGCCTAAAATGTCCATTTAGTTATTCCTTATATATTCTGTTTCTTTGCTGAAACTTCCTATTTTTTCATGTTTCAAGTGTGTTTGTAATTGCACGTTGAAGTATTTTATAATAACTGCTTTAAAGTCCTGTTCAATAATTCCATAACTGCCACCATTGAGTTAGTGTCTGTTAAATGTCATTTATCATTCAAGTTGACATTTTTCTTGGTTTTTGATATGAGGGATTTTTGTTTTATTATTGTATCATAGACACTTTGGATATCATGTTCAGAGACTTTGGAATATTCCTAAAATCTATTTTAGCAGGCCTCCTCTGATGTTGCACCAGCAGGGGAGGAGGGCTGCAAGGTGGGAGTGGTAGTTAAGACTCCCTGTTGGCTTCCACTGGCCTTCACTGATAATAGCATGGTGGGGTAGGTAGGGCATCTCTTACCTAGGATTGGTGATGGAAGTTTAGGCTCTCTCTACTCAGCCTCTGCTGACACTCCAGAAAGGGTAAAGAACTCCTTGTTACTGATCGGCAGAGGTAGAAGTCTAGGCTTTCAAGTTGGCCTCCACTGACGAGAGTGAGGAGGGATTCCATGCTCCGTGGCTTGAGGAGGGCAATTATAGTCAAAAAGGTTTTGTTTTGCTAGGCTGTACCTCTTCTAATCCTTTCACTAGGGAAAGCAGACCTCTTGTTTCTGTTGTTGTTGGGTTTTATTTTTTGTTTTTGTTAGTTTTGGGTGTGGTGGTGGTGGTGGTGGTGTGGTGGTGGTGGTGGTGGTGGTAGTCTTGTTGTTTTTGCCTTTGCTCATTAGTATTTCTGGGTTGCAGGCCTCTCCGATGCCCAGTCACGATATGAGCCTCTCCCTGCCCTCTCGAAAATCAGGAAACTTACTGTCATGTCGTTCTTCAAGTTTCTAAGTCATTAGCCAGTTCACCTTCTTCTCTCCACCATTCACAGAATACTTATGTTTGGTTTTTTTACATGTTAGGTTCAGGGTTTTTAGCTTTATTTAGTGGGAGAGTAGGGAGAAATAAGTCTATTCATTTTGTCTGGAGCTGAATGTCCTAAATGGTTTAAAATAGAAAATAGTCCACTAAGAACTTACTTTTTTTAAATGCTCAAAAAATATTTTATTCTTAAAAATATTTTACCACTATAAATTTGTAACTAAGTTGTACATAAGATTAAGTACATTTATTGTTATACATATATATGGGTTTTTTGTTTGGTTGGTTGGGTTTTTTTTTTTTGGGAGACAGGGTCTTGCTCTCTTGCCTTGACCACTTGATCCCAGGCTCAGGTGATCCCCCTGCCTCAGCCTCCCGAGTAGCTGGGGCTACAGGTGCATGCCACCATGCCCAGCTAAGTTTTTATTATTTGTAGAGACAGAATCTCCCTATGTTGCCCAGGCTAGGCTCAAACTCCTGGACCAAGCAGTTCTCCCACCTTGGCCCCCCAAAGTGCTGAGATTACAAACATGAGCCACTGTGCCCAGCCATGTGGATATGTGTATGTTTAATAAAGTATGTGTATTTCTTTATTCTCTTAGGGTTATGTACCGAAGGACTCTACCGTGTTAGCGGGAACAAAACTGACCAAGACAATATTCAAAAGCAGTTTGATCAAGGTAAGAAGATAATTATGTGAAATAAAAATGTTGTTTTATGTTTTACTTATTAGAATTCATGGTGAGAAGATTGATTTTCATTTGAAAACTTCCTAAGGAAATGGATGTTGAGGAGAGAGGGTTTCAAAGTGGGATTAGAAGCACTAAGTAGAATAGATACCACAGTAAAGGTACGAAACAGCTTGGGAAAGTCTGTTTTCTTTACACTAGCAAGGAAGTCACTGATTACTTTTAGAGCCTTTGAATTAAGGGGCCTTGGTACTAGGGATTTGTAAGAGGAAGCAGACGATATGAACCTTTTAAAATACAATTGCAATAGAAGAAAAGATTGAAAAAAAGAGGCAGTTGAGTCAAGAAAATACAATATTGTATATATTTTTAATGTAAGTATGAAGACAGAAAAGGATTTAGTAAATAAGAAAGGCGGTACTGGAAAAGTATTGAAGCAAAGTCCATCAGGCCCAGAAGGGATGGAATGCAGTAGAATAAATTTTGTTTTTGAAATAACAAGAAACTATCTCTAACCCTAAGACTGAAGGGAATACTATAAAATATTTTGATGTAAGATTAGGTATTTTATGGCCCATATACTCTGAGGTTCTTCCCAAATTTCATATTCCTAGTACATTAAACAATCTCACAAGTAAAAGACTGTGACTGTACCTATATAAATCCATCACCAGAGTTAGAAAAGCAATAATTTGACTTCTGATTGATCGACATCTTAGCCATTAGGAGTAAAAAAAGCCAAATTTTCTACTCGTACTCAGTAAACTCTATATGCGATTAAAGATTTAAATGTAAAAAATGAAAAACATAAGTACCAGAGAGAAAAATGAGTGAATATTTTATAGTCTTAGAGTAAAGAAAAGCCTAAACTTGATATGAAACCTAGAAAGCATGAACACAAGTTGATAGACTGAACTGTATACATGCTAAAATTTTACAAAAATGTAAAAATTCTGTATGACATGTGACTAAAACAGAGTGTGACATACCTAGCTTAAGTAATTCCCATCAGAAGAGAGCAACCAATAAATAAATGAAAATATGCTTGGCTTCTATTAATGATAAAAATTAAAGGATTATATTTACTTGTTTTATTTGAATGAAAAGAATTGTTAGTAGAGCGTAGGTAAGCATGTATCTTGTACACTGTTGGTTGTAGGTGCCTTTTGAGAGGCAGTTTGTGAATATCAGGATTCAGATAGCTTTGCTAGAGAAATTCCACTTCTAGGAATTTGTTATAGAAGTCTTTGCATAAGCATGCCAAGATATACTTACAAGGCTCTTCCTTGCAGTATTGTAAGTTTTTTTTTAAAGAGGTGTTGTGGGGATACCACTCAGGTCTCATAAGTAGAATGAATACTAAGAAACCACATAAAATAAGGATTTATGCCTGTTGAAATATCAAAACGTCAGTTGTTGTTGTGTGTGTGTGACTGTGTGTTTACAAAAACACACCTTGTTGCCAAAGAGTATCGTATAGTCTAGTATCCCATTTTTTTAAAATATTGCCCAGTCACAGTGGCTCACGCCTGTAATCCTAGCACTTTGGGAGGCCAAGGTGGGCAAATTGTCTGAGCTCAGGCAATAACAGGAGTTTGAGACTAGCCTGGGCAACATAGTGAAATCCCATCTGTACTAAAATGCAAAAAATTAGCCGGACATGGTGGCGCACACCTGTAATCCCAGCTACTTGGGAGGCTGAGGCAGGAGAATCACTTGAACCCAGGAGGGGGAGGTTACAGGGAGCTGAGAGATCGTACCATTGCACTCCAGCCTGGGTGACAGAGCGAGACTGCATCAAAAAAAAAAAAATATATATATATATAATATATATATTATATATATTTTTATATATATATATATATTATATATATTATATATATTTTTATATATATATATATTATATATATATAGTGTTTAAAAAACTGTTTAGACTTAATGATATTAAATTGGTAGAAGTTAACTTCCAATAGTGAAGGCATGGTTGTAGTTAATACCAAGACTCTTGAGTTTGACTTTCTTGTTTTGTTTTCTGGTCCTGCCACTACTGCCACTATTTTTGTGTCTCTGGCAAGTTAATCTTTCTAAATCTCAATTTCTTCATGTCTGCTGTGGGAGTGATGAGAGTAACTATAAGGTTAATGGGATAATGTATATGAAGAGTTTTCTGTCCGAGCACCATATTAAATGTTCATTGGGTAGCTATTACTACAAAGAATGTAGCCTAAGGAAATAAGCTTATATGTATTAAAGCATAGCGTCATATCATTTTCATATTATTGTAATATATTTAAATGAAATAAATCTAAATGTTCAGTAATAGAATATAATGTAAATTGTATAATCTAAGGAAATATTTCACAGCCATTAAAATTGTTTATGTAGGGCAAAATGTTAACAATTGATTTGACAGTTTTTTAATGAACAGAGAAAGGCTGAAAGGAAACATGCTAAACTGTAAACAATGCTTGTCTAGGTGATGGGGAAATTTTTTTTCTTTTTGCTGGCCTATTTTTTATATTAAAGTGATTTACTGATAGCAAATTAACCTTATGATGTGATACACTTTTAGTATGTTCTATTCTTGATTTTTTTAGTTGGAACTTCACCAACGATTTAAATTTAAACCATTTTACATAAAATTTTAAACTGTAAGCTTGAAAAGTCCAAATTAGAATTTATACAAATTGAGTATCTCTTATCCAAAATTCTTGGGGCCCAGAAGTATTTTAGATTTCAGATTTTTTTCGATTTTTGGAATATGTGTATTTTACTTAGCAGTTATGCCAGATCTGAAATGTTCCAGTGAACAAGTTTCAGATCAACCTGTATGCATATTTCTTTTTTCTTTTATGGCCTCTTTTTTTTTTTTACCCCTCCTCCAAAGAAATAGGGTCTCACTATGTTGCCCAGGCTGGACTTAAACTCCTGGGCTCAAGTGATCTTCTCATCTTAGTTTCCTGAGTAGCTGGGACTACAGGTATGCACCAGCTCACCTGCCTCTTGTGGCCTCTTTTAAATAGCTGTATAAACCAAAAAAAGATAAGTATTATTAAAGTTCCTCAATATACTAATAAACCTAACAGCATTTTTTTTATTATAATAGAAAAGACTTATTGCTTGGTTGTCTTTTCCCAAATCCATGTAGTTTGTCAGCCTAAAAAGAAAAGTGGGGCCGGGCGCCATGGCTCACACCTGTAATTTCAGTACTTTGGGAGGCTGAGGCAGGTGGATCACCTGAGGTCAGAAGTTCGAGACCAGCCTAGCCAACATGGTGAAACCCCTTCTCTACTAAAAATATAAAAAATTAGCTGGGTGTGGTGACGGTCGCCTGTAATTCCAGCTATTCAGGAGGCTGAGGCAGGAGAATCACTTGAACCGGGGAGGTAGAGGTTGCAGTGAGGTGTACTCCAGCCAGGGCAACAAAAGCAAAACTCAGTCTCAAAAAAAAAAAAGAAAAAGAAAAGTGGCCCACGACTTAAAGTTATCTTTTGATCTAAAAGTAACCGTTTAGCTTACTTCTATAATAAAGTTTTATTATGTAATTTAAAATGTTAATTTTTGTCTTGTAGATCATAGTATCAATCTGGTGTCAATGGAAGTCACAGTAAATGCTGTAGCTGGAGCCCTTAAAGCTTTCTTTGCAGATCTGCCAGATCCTTTAATTCCATATTCTCTTCATCCGGAGCTATTGGAAGCAGCAAGTAAGTATAAACCTCCTTTTTATGAGAGGGATGATAGTGGCAGTTTTTGGATATCGATTGCTAAGTGTTAAAATCGTCATGTGCTAGAATATGTAGCTAATAAAAATTAACTTACTAGAACACTATTTCTTAAAGGTATTTTCCTCTAAATTAAAATCAGAATCCCTGAAGATGGCCTCCAGAAATATTCTGTTTTAGTTAGCCCCCTAGGTGACGTAAATGCTCCTAGAAATTAGATCATTGTACTAGAAGTTTGAGGTTTGTGTTTTTAATTCAAACTTAAGGGCACTGTAAGAAAATTAAATAAATTCTTCAAATTGTAAGTCAAAGAAATTTACTTTGGCCTTGTCTTACCTGTTTTATGTTGCTATAACAGAATATTACAGACTGCATAATTTGTAAAGTAATTTATTTCTTACAGTTCTAGAGGCTGGTAAGTTCAGGGTCAAGGAGGCCTCATCCGGTGAGGGCCTTTTTGCAAAGGCATTCCATGCCCAAAGGTGGAAGGGCAAGAGAGCACACTCAGAGAGTAAGAGACAGGAAGGGGGCTGAACTTACTCTTTTATCAGGAATTCATTCCCAAAATAGCTAACTCACTTAAGAGATAACAGTGTTAATCTCTTCACGAGGACAAAACCCTCATGATATAGTCACCTCTTAAAGCTCCCACCTCTCAACACTGTTGCCTTGGGGATTAAGTTTTCCACACAAGAACTTTGGGGGAAACATTCAAACCATAGCAGACCACGTGTTGTACGTCATTTTGGGAAAGCACATGATATTTATTTAGTATTTATTCCTACTTTGGCATCTTTCATTCAGATGTTTCCACTAAACAGATATTCATTTATCCAGAAAATAAGACCTAAAGTCTGTTTGGGCATCATTTTCATCCATGTGATTTCTCAGTGACAAAAAAATTAACATAATTGCTAAATACTTCTCTCTACTATTTCCTTTTGGTTGCAAGTCTTCAAGTTCTTTTAGGTGAGACTACTTTGTACAGTTCTGATTATAAGTTCTCAGTGATTTATTTTTTTTTAATTCAGTATATTGTCACAAGGTATAGTTGCCTTATACATACTCTCAGGTAAAGTGGAAAATGGTTTAATTGATAGCTTAGATGTTCTTATCTATTGACCATTAATAGGAACCTCAGAACTTTCCTACTTAGGAAATTTTTGAGGACTGATTTAGAAGTAATGTGTAACAAATGACATTTTGTTAGTAATTGATTTTGCTACCATAATGATGTGGTATGCACACTGGTCTTCAAAATAAAGAAGAGGAGGAAAGCACCCTCTATCTCATTTATTTCAGGGCCACATTTTAGTTACTCTGTTTCATAATTGCGTAGATTTGGAGAGTAAGTTAAATACTTAAACTATCTGTAAAGGAAAATCTTTGATAAGCAAAATGGATTACAAGTAATTGTAGTATAGACAGATCTATAGCCCAAGGGCCATATTTAGGCTATCGCCAGTTTTGGGCAGACTTTTGAGCTGAGAATCGTTTTTACACCAAGAGAAAAGAAAATTTCATGACACATTAAAATTACATGAAATTCAAATTTCAGAAGTTTTATTGGAGTATAGCCACTCCCATTTGTTACTGCTTTTGTGCTACAACACGGGGTTGAGTAAGTGTGCCCACAAAGCCTAAAATAGTTACTCTCTGTAGCATAAATGTTAAGAGCCTAACAGATTTGTAAGTAATGAATTATAAATCAGTATCTAGTTACGTAAATTGCTAATATACCATTTCCCATTTTGTCAATGCTGAGTCACTTTGGTCTTCAGTGATTAGCTTTCCTTATAAAAAGGCTATAGTAATAAATGATAACATTAATAGAAATAGATAATGTTAGTTGAAGTGATTTCTTAATTTACATAATTTAGCAGGTTCTTTTGAACAGGGATCTCCAACCCCTAGGCCACACAGCCTGGCTTGTTAGGAACCAGGCCTCACAGCAGAAGGTGAGCAGTTGGGTAAGGGAAGCTGAGCTCCACCTTCTGTCAGATCAGGAACGGCATTAGATTCTCATAGGAGTGGGAACCCTCTTGTGAACTGCACATGTGGGGGATCTAGGTTGTGCACTTCTTAAAATCGAATGATAAATGTAATGCACTTGAATCATCCTGAAACCATCCCCCCACCCATCTGTGGAAAAACTGTCTTCCACAAAACTGGTCCCTGGCGCCAAAAAGGCTGGGGACTGCTGCTTTACACCATTTTCTTTGATTTTGTTTACCTATCCTAATATGCTTTAAACATATTCTTGATTGTTACAGTAAATGTAGCAGGAAGCTTTATCAAATATTTTTAAATGTGTAAGTTTTACACAAACTCTTCACTTTTAATTTTACAGAAATCCCGGATAAAACAGAACGTCTTCATGCCTTGAAAGAAATTGTTAAGAAATTTCATCCTGTAAACTATGATGTATTCAGATACGTGATAACACATCTAAACAGGTATTTTTTTTTTAGGGATTTTTGGCAAATAAAATGCACTACACATTTCAAACATGTAAACTTTATAAATTAGGTAATTATCAGATAGAAAAGGGGACTCAGACTAAACATACAGTTGAATTTTGGTTTTCTAATTTATATCTAAAAAGATATGTGATTAGTTTTGTAATGAAATGATTATATAAATAGTAAGTGTGGTAAGTATATTTTCTTTTTTACCACATTCTCTGTAGGATCTTAGAATTTTAGATATGAAATGACACTTAGACAGTTAACCAGATTGACCTATCTGGAGTTGAAACAGGGTTTGGTTTGAAACATTACTAGTTCTGTGACCTTGGGTAAATGACTTATTCTTGCTAAGTCTTGATTGTCTCAACTACAAACATGAGAATAACAGCACTTCACAAAGTGTTCAGAACAAAGTTGTTCTGAGGACTGAATGGAACTATGAGCATGTGTGCTAATTTTTTCAAAAGTCTTCTCGTAATATTTTCTACTGACATTTTAGTGAACTGTGTTTTTTTTTAAACTAATAGTATCAACGCCCAAACCAAGTACATTTTAGCCTGTACCTCCTAAAAGAGGATTAACTGATGTTTAAAGCTTACTTTTTACTAGCAATGTGGTATAAAACCGTGTTAACATTTCTTATAACCTTTCCCTGAGAAAATACCATGGAAACATGGTGAAACCCCATCTCCACTAAAAATACAAAAATTAGCTGGGTGTGGTGATGAACGTCTGTAATCCTAGCTACTCAGGAGGCTTGGGGTGGGAGAATTGCTTGAGCCCGGGGGACAGAGGTTGCAGTGAGCCGAGATCATGCCATTGCACTCCAGCCTGGCCAACAGAGCAAGACTCTGTCTCAAAAAAAAAAAAAAGATTGTTTTATGGAATGCTAGCAACCAGGTTTTTGTTTGCTTTTTTTTTTTTTTTGAGATGGAGTCTCGCTCTGTCACTAGGCTGGAGTTCAGTGGCACGATCTCAACTCACTGCAACCTCCACCTCCCGGGTTCAAGCAGTTCTCTTGCCTCAGCTTCCTGAGTAGCTGGGATTACAGATGCATACCACCACGCCCAGCTAAATTTAATATTTTTAGTAGAGACAGGGTTTCACCATTTTGACCAGGATGGTCTTGATCTCTTGACCTTGTGATCCACCCTCCTCGGGCTCCCAAAGTGCTAGAGTTACAGGCGTGAGCCACCACGCCTGCTGCAACCGGGTTTTTTGAAAGTTAAAAATTCTCGCTGGATGTGGTGGCTCAACACTTTGGGAGGCTGGAGGATCTCTTGAGGCCAGGAGTTTGAGACCAGTCTGAGCAACATAGTGAGACTTGATTCTCAAAAAAAAAAAAGAAGGGAAGGAAGGAAAGAGAAAGAAAAAGAAAAGGGAGAGATAAAAAGGAGAGGAAGGAGGGGAGGAAGGAAGGGAAAATTCGCCTGACATTAGTGTCAAATGCCTGTGGTAGTAATTTTTCCAAAGCTGGTTGAGAGAGAGAGCATACTCTGGTTTATCTTTACATCTCTCACAGTAGTCAAAGAAGTTACATATACAATTAGAATTTGTTGTTTCTGTTGCCAAAAACTCAATACAGTTTGTCACATCAGGAAAGGTTTTTTGTTGTTGTTTTTGAGACGGAGTTTCACTTCATTCTTGTTGCCCAGGCTGGAGTGCAGTGGCGCGATCTCAGCTCACCACAACCCCCGCCTCCCAGGTTCAAACGATTCTCCTGCCTCAGCCTTCCAAGTAGCTGGAATTACAGGCTGTGTTACTATGCCTTGCTAATTTTGTATTTTTAGTAGTGATGGGGTTTCTCCATGTTAGTCCTGCTGTTCTCAAACTCCCGACCTCAGGTGATCCACCTGCCTCAGCCTCCCAAAGTGCTGGGATTACAGGTGTGAGCCACTGCACCTGGCCCAGGAAAAGTTTTTTACATACGAATTAAAGATGCTTCTTTATGCAAATTTTTTTTTTTTTTTTTTTTTTTTGAGACGGAGTCTTGCTCTGTTGCCCAGGCTGGAGTGCAGTGGCCGGATCTCAGCTCACTGCAAGCTCCGCCTCCTGGGTTCACGCCATTCTCCTGCCTCAGCCTCCCGAGTAGCTGGGACTACAGGCGCCCGCCACCTCGCCCGGCTAGTTTTTTGTATTTTTTTTAGTAGAGACGGGGTTTCACCGTGTTAGCCAGGATGGTCTCGATCTCCTGACCTCGTGATCCGCCTGTCTCGGCTTCCCAAAGTGCTGGGATTACAGGCTTGAGCCACCGCGCCCAGCCCTCTTTATGCAAATTTTTAAACCCCAGGTTTGAAGTAGGATAAAAGGTAACATTAAATCTGAGATCATTTCTAGCTCTGGAATTCTGTGATTATAATGAGTTTTGATCTCTAAATGTTTTTTCCTTTCATAATTTCAGGGTTAGTCAGCAAAATAAAATCAACCTAATGACAGCAGACAACTTATCCATCTGTTTTTGGCCAACCTTGATGAGACCTGATTTTGAAAATCGAGAGTTTCTGTCTACTACTAAGATTCATCAATCTGTTGTTGAAACATTCATTCAACAGTGTCAGTTTTTCTTTTACAATGGAGAAATTGTAGAAACAACAAACACTGTGGCTCCTCCACCACCTTCAAACCCAGGACAGTTGGTGGAACCAATGGTACCACTTCAGTTGCCACCACCATTGCAACCTCAGCTGATACAACCACAATTACAAACGGATCCTCTTGGTATTATATGAGTAGGAGGTGATTGCAGACAGGCTGGATTTGGACAAAAAGCAAATCTAGACATGCATGTTTCAGGGTTCAGTAGTATACTTCATGTTTCATACAGATAAGTCACATTCAAAATTACATTTTCTCTTTGAACTAGATGGTATTCCTTATTCACTTACATTACAAATCTAAGACCATGTGATAAGCATGACTGGAGAGGTTTAATTTTTATAAACAAAAATAGCTATAAAATACAAAGCTGCTGCTGCATGCAACCTTATCGCAATCAGTATATATCATTCCTGTGGCAATTTCTGTCACATTATATTGTGAATAAAATTTTTCTATAGAAATTAAATGATTTAAAAACTCACCTATATGAAACATTTAATGCTTTTCAGCCTGCTTTCTGGCTGATTTTGTTATTTGATATGCTAATTTGGGCAACATAATTTACATTCTGGCAGTCAGTGTAGATAACTAAAAGCCCAGTTAAGTATTTTATAATTTCAGGCTACTGAGGCCATGCTTGGGATGTTGTTTGAAAGAAAAAAAATACACTTGACATATTTCACATTTCTGTACCTTCATCTTTACTTCCAAGTAAACATGTGGATGATTTGATGAGGGATAAATGAACCTATTTCTTTTACACACATACCAAGGACATGCTTGTGGCTAAAGTGAGTTGATAATGTTGTGCAAAGGATAGTTGTCACCAACTCATTTCTTTATGGTCCATAATGAAATAAACATTTTGTATACTGTTAATTCTGTAAACAGATGCATGTTCAAAAGATCTATGATGGTCTTGTAATCTTAATCTAATATATTTTAGATATTTTAATTTTTTCCCTCTTGGGGAACACATTTAGTATAGTGTAGAAAATACTTCATTACATTTTCATATAAGGTTATATAACTTTTCATACATAAACATGAAATTTGTTGTAGAAAATTCTTTAAACCAAACATTTAAATCTAGGACTTCAATTTAATTTGTTCCTTGAATCTATTTTTATGTGGCCCTTAAAAACATATCCAAAAAACCCATTGCTAATATAGCAATAAAAATACTTTGGGTACTGACAGACTCTTTGGAGTGTTTATATTACAAATTTGTATTCATGTTCTTTTCTGTGATGCGTTGTACTAAAATCCAAAATGGCTTTTGCACCATTTTTAAGCCAGTTTTTTCCTTTGATGTTGGTACCAGAATCACTATAAATGACTGCTGCTTTTGGGGGTAAACATTTTGTTAGTGAAGAAAAAACCAGAACACTAACTTATGGATAAAATTTTCAGAATAGGTGGCACAGGTAAATTTCACTAGGTTATATTTTGTGTAGTAAAGAAAAAAATTCTTTGGTCAATGTTACCTTAATTCAGACTACAATTTTAAGATTATCTTATATGTATTATAGTAAATAGATTTTCAGGTTCAAGGCTCCTAAGAGTTTGATTTGCTCTTGTTTTTTCCTAAAATAAATATTGTCTTTCCCAACTGTTAAGTTCTAGGTATTGTACTTCCAATTTTAACTTCAGAACCAAGATGTTGGCATGAACCAGGCTGCTGTTGAAGTACATGTATATTATAAATTATCTTATTTGTGTTATACTCTTACATGTTATCTTTTCTAAGAAAACAAAGTCCCTATTATTCCTATTGCAAAGCACACAGGAATTAAGAAAGTACAGTAATTTTTAAAAAAAAATCCGGTAAATGTAGTATTCTTAACCTGTTCTAGATTACTTATACTTATTGTCTATATAGCTTTAATTTATAGTTGTCAGTTTAACTATTGGCATGTCTGGCAAAGAAAATTAAACTTTAAGAGTTTTATAAACTTTCTAGGTTGCTAAAGAATTTATTTTTCTACTATATATGGTATAGACAAAGCATCAAACTATGTACAGGAAAAAAGCCTGACTATTTCTATTGGAAGTGGGCTGAAAAGAGAGTTTTCAAAACTTCGTGTCTTCAGTTCATTCTGTCATAACTTTGCTATTGTAATATGTGAATACCAGTTTATTTAAGCTATTCTCTTTTATACTGTATTAATTTAATGTTCATCTGCATTTAGTACCATTTTTGTTACTAAAACTGGCATTTACCATTTTTCACATTAACCCACCTTGCACCTTCTCCCAAACTTATCTCCACTTTTCTATGCATTCTATCATTGATTTGACACACTTCATAGTGAGTCATTTAAATATTCTACGTTTGGTTCAATTAACCAGTAGGTTACAGTTACTGAAAATTAAAGTACAGTTTAAAGCTCAGTCTGTTACACTGAATTGATTGTGTTTGTTTTTGCCAAGGATTTAAATATGTTTTTAAATATTAGAAACATCTAAGAACAGAATAACATAATTAAGCTTTTTTCTGGTAAGTTACTGGAAGGTTTCACTGTTTAGGGACCTATCATCTGAGACTTCTTAAAGGATTAAAAGAATAGGAGGATAGTCTCATAATTGTGAGTAAACATCAAGGCATTATATTTTACAATAATAAAATTTCATCTACACACATGTTGCCATTGTTTCATTTAAGGTTCAGTGCTTATAGTTACTACAATATTGGACCTAACAGGATCTAGATTAGCAATATAAAGAAGCATAGTGGTACTCTGTTTCACACTTTCAGTAGATTTATTAGAAGTCAAATTCTATTCAACAGACACTTCTTAGGATATATGACTAATTTAAGAATAAAATTCCAGACACAATATATTTTTTTTAAATGGTATTTGTTAGTAGTGCTTCTTCCCCTTAACATTTACAGTGTAAATACCGCAGGTAACAGCAATCTAAGTTAGTCAAAAAGCAGCTTTTTTTCCCATACTGTATGTAAATAATGTAGACCTGGGTATTTTTTTTTTGTTTGGGTTTTTTTTTTTTGTACTGGAATCTAATTAATAATATCTCTTAGATATAAACAAAAGGGAACAATTGGAATAAGAATTTAGGCCTTAGCTTCCATGGTGATTTTTAGTTTTTTATACAGTAATAATTGTGATGCTATTTGTCAACTGGATATAAATATATATATATAATTTTAAAAAGTCAAAAGTGCTTTTGTTTCTTTGTTTAATGTAATTTTTGTGCTTCACCCACAGGATGCTGCAGTAAATTAAATTTCAGTGAAGCTTCTGATGTATAAAGAATGCTATGAATAAAACATTAAGAAGCTGTGTAATTTTAAGTTATAGTTGCCTCTATTTTTACCATTTCATTGGTAAAAATTAGCTAATTTTTTTCAAGTGAAATATGAAAAATAAAAATATAAATTTATCAATATGGAAATTTTATAAGGAGATGTATTGTTGAGTTTTCACTGTACTTGGAAAGGAGATTCAAAATTTTTTCTGGGGGTGTATATAAGTGAAAATCTGATTTTTTTAATTGTCAGGAAAACAAGATAATGCACAGTTTTCTAAGACATGCTTTGGAGCCACTGGAAATATTTTGAAAACTATTCTAGTTATAGCACAGCTGCTAATGTTAAAGAATATATTTATGTGTTCATGGTTCGTGACTATTAGGCCAAATTTTATGGCATATGTTGTCATTCTGGATCTGGTGAGGTCTGTTTGACATGAATCTTTGTGTTATATTGAATTTAGTAGTTTCAAGGTACTTAAATTCTTAGACTTAACAGTTTCTAATTTGTTTCAATGCATATGGGACATGCTTGATTTTTTTTTTTTTTTACTGTATTAGGACTCGAAGTTCTTAGCCTTTTCAGGTTATCAAGTACCTGAAAGTAAAATTTTCTAAGATTTGATAAGGGAAGGTACTATTCAAATCATTTTCTTAGGATAGCATCTTCACATATGATGAGAGGATTGTACAAGCATTAATCTCATATTCCAACATCCAGTTACTGGATGTGATCCAAGTACCCTGGTCTTTTTAAAGCAGTTAAAATCTAATTAATTAACTTTGGGAGTCTTCACTATTCAATTGATACTCATCATCGTCCTATTTGTATGACTCCATTTTTTCCTCCACTATATGAGTTTTCTTTGTCGGGGAGAGGAGTGGGGAGAGCCACAGAATCTCATATTCACATCTTAATTAAATTGTGTAATAGTCTTTTGTGGAAATTCTGCAGGCAGTGAGAATGATTTTGAAAAGCTAACCAGTGATAATTAGCATTTTAGTTACTACTAAATGCATAAAATTATAACCCTTGAAATTAATTTGGTGCTGGCAGTTCTGGTTTAGTCATTTTTACCAGTAGTTAGTAGTATTAAGACCTGCAGTATATGCACTTTTTGAGTAGCTGTCAAAGAATTGTACTTGAGAAACAACTTGTTTATTCTTACAATTCAGATTTTCTATTCAATTTTGTCTCAAATAGTAAAAGTTATTGTGAACAATTTAACAATGGCCCTCCTGTTCTAGTTTGCCTAACATTTCAGTTAAGATTTAGTGTTTTAACCTATTTTTTTCAAGTTTATTTTTTGTATTAGATTTTATTTGAATAAGTTATGTGGGTTTAGTAATTGACTTATTTATTCATTGCTTCACTAATTCATCCAGATTAGTTTTAAGTGTGTATATGTATTTGCTCACCAGATCATTTTCTTGGGACCTTCAACTGTGAATGTTTTGTCCTAACAATTTAATATTTTCTAGGTACTTGTTGCAAGTTCTTGAACTATTTTACCAGCTTTAACTTTGGGGCTCTTAGTTTCTTTTCTCCAGATTCTTGTTATTTTATTTTATCCAAATAAATATTTAGGTGTTCTAAGAAGTAGACTTCTGTTTAATTCCCTAAAATACATAAAATCAGAAGCTGTGCACACTATCATACTGTTATTTGTGTAGGACTTGGATTATTTATAAATGTAGGTGAAAGGATAAAAAATATCTGTCTGAGAGAACATAGTCTTTAGATATCCTCCTTGGAAATTTGACTTCGAGATTTTTCATTTGTTGGCAGTCACAGGCATAGCTGCTGAATGTCTTTTGGTTTGTAATATTTGAAATGAGAGAAACTATTACCAGCAATGTACTTTTAAAAATACAAACTAAAGCCAGGCATGGTTTCTCATGCCTGTAATCCCAGCACTTTGGGAGGCTGAGGCAGGCGCATCGCTTGAGGTCAGGAATTTGAGACCAGTCTGCCAATATGGCAAAACCCCGTCTCTACTAAAAATACAAAATTTAGCTGGGCATGGTGGTAGGCGCCTATAGTCCCAGCTACTCAGGAGGCTGAGGCATGAGAATTGCTTGAACCTCAGGGGGCAGAGGTTGCAGTGAACCAAAATCAAGCCACTGCGTTCCAGCCTGAGACAAAGGGAGACCCTGTCTCAAAAAAAAAAATACAAACTAAAATGTTATATCTAGTGTTTTAATTACAAAATGACTGTTGTGTACCTTAGAATCCATTTAGATTATTTTTATGGAGTTAGCAGACTTTTTGGGGAAAGGACAGATAGTGTCTTAGGCTTTGCAGGCCATATGATCTCTGTGACACTTCTCTGCTGTCATGCACAAAGAGCCATAATGCAGAAATGAAAAATATTACTGTATTCCAATAAAATTGTGTCTGTAAAAAACTAGCAGCAGACCAGATTTGGCCCACAGTCATTATTGGCTGGTCTTTGGCATAGATTGTTAATGAAATTAGCTCCTCCAACTTTTATATTTGTGGAACATTTTATGATAGATAATTCAAAGTAGTATCAGTTGGAGTGAAATTTTACGCAGGACAATTACCCTGTGTTCGTATTACCATTGTTTCCAAAGGAAATTCTCTGTTTTCATTTACTTAGTATTAAGTAAGGAGAGCAATGTGAAATGGTTATTTTAAAAGCTTTTAGTAACATTAAAAACTGCATCTGGAAGGTAGGACTGGTGATACAGTTGTACACATCAGAACTGATTTGTTTTCAACAACCTTATTAAGGATAACTTAAATATTTTTCTGGGCAGTAATTACATCTCCACATTCTGTACATTAATCATGACCACATAGTATTTCAATAAATTGTGGCATACATTAATGAAGTTATTAACACTTAACAAAATCATAATCGATCTAAAAGCATGTGATTATTATTCAATTGGTCGTCTCTCCAAGGTATAGGCATCACTAACCGGTCTACTCAGGTTCCTTCAGAGAATGCATATAAAAGGGAAACTTATATGTGTACCGACTGTTGGCAGGCCTTTATTCAGAAGATAAATTTGATGGAAGGTCAGAGAATTCATAATGGAGAGAAACATAAATGTAGTAATTGTGGGAAGTTCTTCCAAGTCACACCTCAGTCAATGTCGGCAAACATCCCAGAGAGAAATTTTATAATGGTCCTGACTTCGACTGGTTTGACTCAAGATTTTTCAACTTTACAGTGGTGCGAAAACCATACACATTCAGTGCACTCCTTGACTTACAATGGGTTTATCAGAACTTGGTCCCATTGTAAAGCGAGGAATATATATGTGTTAAATATTGCAGGGGAAGAGGTCAACAGATTACATATCTGTATGCCATAATGCTCAGGCTGGAGAGACCTACAAATGTATTGAAAGGGCCTTCACCTATAAATTGGTCTGATTGCATATCAGAGCATTCACTCTGGCCAGAAGTCACAATTCAGTGTACACCATAATGTCATACTGAAGGCAAAAAGCTGTCAACCACAAATTAAACTTGCTTATTGAATGGTAGCCAGCCTCCATGATGGCCCCCAATGATCCTAGCTCCTGGTTATCTTATTGCATAGTCCCCTAACTTCAGTGTACCAAAATTGGTCTTTGTGACCTCAAGCATTTTTTGTGAATACTCAAATGGAATTTCAAAGAAGCTAAATTGGTTTACACATTTTTTCTTAAACCACAGTTTCCAGATATTTACAGCTGTCTCAGACCACCTTTACTTGGAGAAAGCCAAATTCCTATGTAGTTAGAATACAAGTGACTTACAGCAACAAGAAGGGATTTCCACTTACAGTAATATAAGATGATTTGCACCAACCCTCCAACTGAGGGCATCGAGACAAAATGGAGAAAATTCTTTCAAAAAAAAAAAAAAAATCAACTTGAAGGCCATTAGCCAGTAAGCAGAAAATTACAACCAGAAGTTGGAAGAGAAAATAACACCCAAATAGGTGAGCCTGTTTTGGGGGCCACTTTCTCCTTGAGTTTTTTTGGCGAATTCTGGAGGAGGTATCCAAAAGGATGACAATACATCTGATGCATGTCCTACAGGCATAGGTGAATAGGAATTGGAGTTAAAGGCCTTTTAAAGCTTTAAAGTATTTCTATACTTTTGCAAACGATGTTTACCACAAAATAACAAGGCATGTGTGGAGACAAGACAACATGAATCAAATACAACACAGATTTTAAAATATGCGTATTCAGTCAAAGGAGATAAAAGTCAAGATGAAGAATTTAGCAGATATCTGGAAAATACAGAAAAGTTTCCAATGTTATAGAGCCAAACGTAATATTAGCTGAAATCAAGAACTCATTGTTCTTGTGGCAGGTTACTCACAGCTGAAGATAGAATTCATGAACTGAAAGACTGGTGAGAAGAAAATAGAATAAAACAGGAACAGAAAATACAGAAGATAAATGTTTATCAAATTTAATACCCCAGGAAAACAGCAGAGAGGCAAAAGCAATATATTAATAGATAATTACTGAGATCTTTCCACAGCTGTCAAGATAAGCAACTGATCTGGGGAGGCTTCTGAATCAATCCCAAGCAAGAAAGAAAAATTCATACCTAAGCATATTATAATAAAACTGAAAACCAGAGAGAAAAAAATCTTAAAAGCATCCAGTGAGAAAAAAATTACCTTCAAAATTGTACCACTTCACTAAAAACTACTTAATCAAAACAGAAACCAAATCATAATGAAGTGGTATCTTTACCTAGAATTTAATGTCTAACAAAAATAACATTTAAAAATGTAAAAGTTGTTTTCAAGAAAAGTAGAAAATTCTCCTACAATGAAATACTGAGTTATACTTTTATAAATCTGAGGGTTTATTAGGAATAATACTGAAAAGAGATTTTCAGGCAAGAGAACTATCCGCAGGTGGAATGTTGATATGTAAGAATGAATAAAAAGCAACAGAAATGGCCAATATGTGGTTAAATCTAAGTGCTAATATGAAAAAACAAAAATGTATTATGGATTTAAATACATAATGAACTAAAATAAGGCATCTAAATTGGAAGAGGTGTAACTGGAGTTCATGTTGGAAAGTCCTTGCTTCTCCCAGAGGAGGGTAATACCAATTAATGTTAGATTTTGTTATGTCAAGGATGCATGTAATTTCTATTGAAACCACTAAAATAATAGTAAAAAGAATGTAACATTCAAACCAGTAAGAATGAAAAAAATTGAATAATAGAAAATATTTAAAGGGGAGAAAAGGAAAGGAAACAACAGAGACAAATAGAGCAAAAATATATTGTACATTTAAACCCAAACATTGCATCAAATTAAAAAATAAATGTTTTAATGGGACATCAGATGAGTCAAAAAAAAAAAAAAACAGGAAAATTACAGGCTATTCACAAGGGCCATACCAAAATTACAAGGATACAGAGGTTTAGAGGAAAAAGATGGTATTATAAACAATGCTAATATATTTGAATTGTTACTACCCTCTTGGACAAGCAAGAACTTTTCAACGTGAACTCTGAGAGAAATAGGAAAATTCCCCCAAAAGCACAACCTAGCAAAACTTACATAAAAAGAGTAGAATACACAAATAGTCTGATACCTATTAAACTGAATTTGTGATTTCATAGTTTGCTCACACAGGCCCACATGACTTTGCAAGTGGATTTTATTAAATAAGGAATAACACAAATCCTTTATAAAGGTTTCAGTAGAACAACAACAAAAAAGAAAAAGCACTTTAATTCATTTTATGAGGCCAGCATAATCTTGATAATCAAATTTAAAGAGGAAGTAAATTATGAGGTACCTTCATGAATATAAATGCCCACATTTTGAATATTAGTGCTTAGCAAGGTATTAAAAGGAAAAAAATAGTTGGTTTAACTTCAAAAATCAATCGTAACTCATCACATTTACAGAATAAGGAGAAAGTATGTGCTGACAGATAAAAGTTTTATAAAAAGGTTATACAAATACTAGTAAACTGGTGTTGCTATACTATTATGACGCAGAGTCCAATGCCTCATAATGGTGAAGCAAAAAGCATCACTAGAGGTGGAGAACATTTGATAATGATAAAAGTATCAACTCAGGAGGAAGATACAGCAATTCTAAATTTGTAGCATCTGATAACAGCATTGAAGTGTTAATCTGTGACTGAGCAATAGGGACACAGAACCCAATTAAGCTGCATGAGCAAGTAGTCCAGACCCCCATCTCATCAATCACTATTGCACTAGTGCCTCTTCCTCAGCTCAAAACCACATCCATGGGCCACTCTGTAACAACATGGGATTTAATACCGTGGCACGCCCCAGGAGATAGGGCAAACTAGCGTGGCCATTAGAAGCCCAAAGAAAGCCGTAACCCACAGCAAAATTGAAATGCCTGAGTTGCCATGGCAGACAGTGGAGGAAATGATTAAAGGGTTCAGGAGCATAAGCATGCTGGAAAAGATGATTTATGTAAGGCAAGACCCACCAGAGTAATATGATTCATGGGAGGGTCCAGAGAACACCTTACTCACCTGGGCCTAATTCTCCATCAGACACAGTAGGCACAGTGCCTATGACCCATAACACTTTAAGGGCCCACAAAAATGTTTTATTTTAAAATCAGAAGAAAAAAACATTTAGGTCAAATAAAATGTTTTAATATATAATACTAGTATTTTTGTATTTATACCAGTAAAAATATAATTTTTAATAGGTAGAACAGAGCCTATGAAAATCATAATACAGTTATTCATTGTGGGCTGGGAATGATGATAGGAGAGGTGATCACAGAATTTGCTCGTTAGCAGCAATAGGAACAATAGTCCTGCAAAGCAGGTGGCACACTGAATTACCAAAGCCACAGGCCATAGTTACCATAATAACCTACAAAGTTAGAGGGACAGCCATAGAAGCTTCACCTGCAGGGAATTGTGGAGATGGTTTATAGGACATGACATCACTAGGGCAAAAGAGATGGACATTCACATTCAATGTTGGTACTGTTTAATGTCTCAAATTGTAGTAGTAGTAGTAGTAGTAGTAGTAGTAGTAGTAGTAGTAGTTGTTGTTGTTGTTGTTGTAGTTGTTGTTGTTTTGAGACAACAAGCTGGAGTGCAGTGGCGCCATCTCAGCTCACTGAAACCTCTGCCTCCCGGGTTCAAACTACGCTTGTGCCTCAGCCTCCTGCGTAGTTGGGATTACAGGTATGCACCACCATGCCTGGCTAATTTTTGTGTTTTTGGTGGAGATGGGGTTTCACCATATTGGCCAAGCTGGTCTCGACCTCCTGGCCTCAAGTGATCTGCCTGCCTCAGCCTCCCAAAGTGCTGGAATTACAGGTATGAGCCACCATGCCCAGCTGAATGTCTGAAATTTTAAAAAGAGGAAGTATGGAGAAGCAAGAGGCCAAGGGCAACCGCTGCAATAAAAGTTGAAATCTCTTGCTCAGTTCCCTAATCTGAGCCAGTGTTCAGACCCAGCCAGTTGAAAAGGCAAACAGGTCTCAAGGAAAGACCATACAACACCCCAGCAAGTACATACTGTAAGATTTTTCTCGGCCTTTTCCGCAGTGGTCTAGGCCTTTTACTCAGATGATTATACATTTGGGACAGAGAAGTATCTTACATTTTGAGGAATGTTGGACATAGGGACTGAGTTGATGTTCAATACCTGGAAACCCAAAGAATCATCACCACCCCTTTATTGAAATGGAGATATCTAGGGGCCAAGTAATACATGAATTCCTGGCCAAAGTCCAGCTTGGAGTGGGTGTGTTGTTTCCACAGACCCATCCAGTGGTTATTTGACCAGGTCTAAATGTTGAAGTAACCTCCACATGGTCATTGGCCTGTTGGGGTAAGAGCCATTATAGTGAGGTTGGCCAAGTGGAAGCTTATGACATTATCTTCAAGACCCAGCCAAGAACGTAAACCAGAAACATTACATCCCACAGAGAGGGGTGGCAGAGATTAGTGCCACCCATAAAATGCAAAGACTGCAGAGGGGGTGGTCTCTATCATATCTCTGTTTAATTCACTAGTCTGGCCCCTGAAGAAGCGGTATGGATCCTGGATAATGACTATAAACTTGTAAGCTCAGCCAAGTGGTAGCACTAATCACAGAAGTAATCACAGACATGATATCATTGATAGAGCAGATTAATGAGGCCTCAGGTACATGTTATATGGTCACTGATTTGGTAAGTAAGAGAATACATTTCAATTAGGAAAGAACCTGAAACAGTTTGACATCATGTGGAGCAGACAACAGTATTCACTTATATTTTTACCTCATGACTTATGTTAACTGTCCTATCTTAATACATTTTGAAGAGATAAGAGTGTCTGGACATTCCATGGAACATCACTTTGATCTATTAAATTAATGACATGCTCATCGGGCCGAATGATCAAGAGAGAGCTAGCATGCTGGAGTCCTTGATAAGACAATGCACTCCAGAGACAGGGGAGAGCCCTGTGAAGATCAGGGAGCTGCCACTTTGGTAGAGCTTTTAAGGGTTCAGTGGTCAGGCATGTGCCAGGAGAGCCCCTCTAAAGGATGAAAGATGTGTTGGATCTTGCATCCCTACAGCACCTGGCAGGCCTCTTGAGGCCTTAAAGGCAACACATTCTACATGAGGCTTTTTCAGCTTTGGTGCTATTGGCATTTTGGGCCAGATAGTTCCTTGTGTAGAGAGGCATCCTGTGCATTGTAGAATGGGATGTTGTGTTAGTCTTTGTACTGTTGCTATAACAAAATACCTGAGACTGGGTAATTTATAAAGAGAAGAGGTTTATTTAGCGTATGGTTCTTTAGACTTGGAAGTTTAAGGGGCATGGCCCCGGCATCAGCTCAGCTTTTGGTGAGGGACTTCATATTGTGTCATAACATGGTGGAAAGTCAAAGGGGAAGTGGACAGATGTGAAGAGGCAAACCCGAGGGGCTCTTGTGGGAACCAATCCGTGAGATGAGTGAGAACACATGTGAAGGAGCAAAAACTGGCTCTTGTGGGAACTAATCCATTCCCTCCAGAACTAATCCAGTTTCTCAACAGCAAGAACTTAGTCCCTCGAGAGTGGCATCAAGACATTCATGAGGATTCACACCTAAGACAAAACACCTCCCACTAGGCTCCACCTCCCAACTTTGTTACATTGGCAATTAAATTTCAACATGAGTTTTCACAGGGACAAATCACATCCAAACCATAGAAGATGTTTAGCAGCATCCTTAGCATCTACCCAAATTGATGTCAATAGCACTCCCTCTACCCCAGTCATAAAAATAAAAAATGGCTCCAGACTTTGCCAAGTGTCCCTTGGGGAACAAAATTATCTCTGGTTTAGAACCAGTATTCTACATCTAGGAATTCTGCTTTGACCCACATACCAAGTAAAAGGGAAGGCTGCCAGATTTCAGGGCTGTCCAGACAGGAAAAGAACTCTGCAGAAGGTCATGACTTATTACAAGCAACTCTGCTGCCTGGACCATATAATCCAACAGACCCTAAGGTATTACACTGTCAATAGTGGAAAGATGTAATGTAGAAATTATGGAAAGCCCCATGGGGACAATTACAACGGAAGCCCCTGGGGTTCAGGAGCAAGGCCACACCAGCTATAGTGGAGATTCTCAGGCCTTTGAAAAACAGCTCCTGGTATGTTCCTGGACCCTAGTAGAGACATGAACATTGGCCATGTGTCTGGAGTGGCCCATAATGAGTGGGTTTTGTTAGACCCATGAATTCATAAAGATAGGCAGGCCCAGCAGCAATCCATTGTAAGATGGAAATCATACATCTGGGATTGCACCTAAGCAGGACTACCCTGCACGAGTAAGCTATTTAGGTTGGTGCAAAAGTAATTGTAGTTTTTGCCATTACTTTTTTTTTTTTTTTTTTGAGACAGTCTTGCTCTGTTGCCCAGGTTGGACTGCAGTGGCATGATCTTGGCTCATTGCAACCTCCACCTCCCGAATTTAAGCAATTCTCTCCTGTCTCAGCCTCTGGAGTAACTGGGATTACAGGCGCACACCACCACGCCTGGCTAATTTATTTTTGTATTTTTAGTAGAGACAGGGTTTCACCATGTTGGCTAGGCTGGTCTTCAACTCCTGACCTCGTGATCCACCTGCTTTGGCCTCCCAAAGTACTGGGATTACAGGTGTGAGCTACCGCATCTGGCCTTCGCCATTACTTTTAATGGTGAAAACCACAATTACTTTTGCCTCAACCTAATACATAAGCAGGCAGATCACCCACCACCACTACTCATGTTTACCTCCCTCAGTTCACCCCTATGGTTGTATGAGGGGCCTCCTATGATGAGATAAAGGAGGAGAAAAAACTCAAGCTTGATTTACAAGATGGGAACATATCTTTGATACCCAAACTAACCAATCCAGAGCCATGCCTCCTCTATTCTGCCCATACTCCCCAGGAAACAATATTCCCCTGCCTTAATCATTCAAGGGCCGATGTTAACTAGTCGAGTCATTCTGTGTAATTGGTTGTTTAGTGCCTCTTCCATGGCATATGCGCTCTGATGGACATCAACACCCAAGACAAAGATCTTCACATTTTGTATCCACTTCAATAAGTCCATCCACATGTCTCTGCCCCAGGCATCTGTGTTCCTAATATTTTAATCCTTGATCATTTGTCATTGCCCATGGGTCTGTATATATGTACCAGACACCTAGGGACCACTCCAGTAGCTTAGAGTCCACCCAAATTATTGAAACTAGCCAGTGCACCCAAATTATTGAAACTAGCCAGTGCTCAACTGTGCACCCTGCCCTGCCTTGCCATTCGCACAGAAACCCCAATAAAGGTTCTGATGTAATGCTTTCCCCTCGCGTCTGTTTTCTGTCTTCTGGCTATACTGGCATCTTTCCCATGTGGCTCTGCATAGCATGCCATGCCTCCTGTCTCTACGACCTGTGAGTACAATGAACTCTGTTGTCCTGAGCCTCTCCTGTGTCTCCTCTTGCAGCCAGACCTGACTGACCATTACATAAAAGAAAAGGAAATAGACACTGTCAGGAGTGGCTTTGAAAGATGGTGGTGAAGGAAAATGTTCTCAATGGGCAGAGGTAGAAGTGGTACTCCTGGCCATCCATCTTGTGTAGAGGAGAAGTAGCCTAAGGTGAGAACATCTATGGATTTACAGGCAGTAGCAAATAGCTGACTGGCTGGCTCAGGGCCTGGAAGAGAAAGGGCTTGAAAATCCGTGACAAGGAGGTCTGGGGTATAGGAATATAGATGGCCATATGGGAATGAGCATGAAGTATAAATTTTGGAGGGTATATTTCATAGTAATGCTCACCAGAAAACATAAACCATAGTCAAGTCTCTGACTAACCAAACAGACAGCATGACTCAGCCAGTTGACATTAGCCAGTTTTTGTCATTTGTCACCCCTGTGGCACAATATGCTCATGAGCAGAGTGGCCACTGAGGCAGTGGCGGAGGCGATATACTGGCCTAATTGCATAGCTTTCACTGAACAAGCTTGATCTAGTTACTGAATCAGGCTGGTTCAGCTCCTCTGGATATCCAATCTACCAGCAAGAGAGACCAAAGATGAGTCTCCAATATGGAACTGTTCTTGAGGAGACCAACCAGCTACTTACTGACATTTTGATTATATTTGGCTTCTTCTGTCCTGGAAGGGTCAGGATTCATTTGCCCAAGAATAAATATTAATTTGTCTTTCCTATCCCCCGAACCTCAGCAGCGCCACTATCTGAGGACTTCACGGAATGCTAGGTCAATAAGCATGAAATCCCACATAACATGGCATCCAGTGAAAAAAGTGCAGGAATGCACCATGAGCATGGGGCCCTCTGGTTGTATCAGTTATCACATCATCCAGAAGCTACTGGCCTAACAGGCTTTCCCTGCCTACTCTTGCCCCCACTTCGCTTTATCTTTCACGGGAGTTACCCTCAATAAATACCTTGCATTTCCAACTCCGTCTTGGTGTCCACTTCCCAGAGACTTCACCCTAACATAGGCTGCTTAGGGAGGACCCAAATAACCAGATGACGGAAGAGGAAAAAAAAACCTAGGCTCATTTCATGAGTGGATTGTCTTTGTATGTAGGTACAAACCAAAAGTGAACTGAAACTTCCTTTCAGCTTCGCTTAGGAGTGGCATTAATAGGTAGCAGTGAGAGGAAATCCTCTTGGTGGGCAGAGATTCAGGTGGTTTACCTGGCTATTCATTTTCATAAAAAAAGAAGTGGCTCAGGTTCAGCATATATACAGACCCATGGGCAATGACAAATGATCAAGGATTAAAATATTAGGAACACAGATGCCTGGGGCAGAGACATGTGGATGGACTTACTGAAGTGGATACAAAATGTGAAGATCTTTGTACTGGGTGTTGATGTCCATCAGAGTGCATATGCCGTGGAAGAGGCACTAAACAACCAATTACACAGAATGACTCGACTAGTTAACATCGGCCAGGCTCTGCCATTGGCCACTCCAGTGCTGGCACAATGGATACACAAACCAAATGGCCATGATGGCAGGGCTGGAGGCTATTCATGGGCCTAACCACACACGATCCCAATTACTAAGTTTGATCTAACCACCGCTGCTTCCAAATCTCCAACCTGTCCAGTCTTCTAGCAACAGAGTCCACAGTCCCATTTTTCAAGGACATAATCTTTCAAAAAGACCGATCAACTACTTGGTAGCATATTGATTATCTTGTACCACTCTGAAAGGGGTAGTGACTCATTTTGATTGGAAAAGACACATTTTCTCAGTATGGATTCACTGAGTGATGCAGTGTTTGATCCACCAATAATAGGTAGAATGCGTGAGTTCAGAAACCTTGGGGTTGCTCCTAGTGATCACCTTGGGGAGTTTGTGTTTCCCGTACCTATAACTTTGGGCTCTGTGAATTTAGGGGTTGTGTTTTCCGAAAGGGTGAACGCTTACACTGTTGAAATGTAAGCTACAGCTACCACCAGTGACTTAAGGCTTCAATGCCAAGTGATCCAGCAGACAAGAAGAATAATCACCATCCTGACAGGGGTAATTAATCTTAATCATCAGGGGGAAGAAGAAGTGCTCTTATACAGTGGGGCCAGGAAGGAATATGTTTGGCACTCAAGTGATCTACCTGAGTGTCTCTTGGTACTCCTTTTTTAGTACCACCTGAGTACTAGTACCACCTGAGGTGCTAGCTCAGGATGAGGGCAATCTGCAATGGACTGTAGAGGAGAAAGACTAGGATGATCATTTGTGTCTTCAAGAATGACTGTAGTTTCTATAGACACTAGAGTCCCACTGTAATCTTCTTATAAGTTTTCCCCCAGAAAAAAAGCCCACTACAAAGGAAGAATAGATGCTCCTAGAACTTATAAGGAAATATGATCTGAGCTGTGAAAGGGTGGGCTGTGGTGGATGCCATGTCACACTGCCCGTATCCCCACTGTAGCAGTGAAAAAACTCAGTTCTCTAACTTCTGAGAGTGATGCCTAGTAACAAGACTTGACCTTCACCCCAACTTGGGATAATACTGAAGGGCCATGTTGGTTTCAGACCTCCTGGTGCAGTTGGCTGAGGCCTGTGTTGTGATTGCCTCATAGCCCACCTCCTCCCTCTGTTCAATCCTACTTTCTTTTTTTTCATCATTGGCAAGGGGATCCTGGAGCTGGTTTGTACTGCATTATGGGAGCCAACTGTTGAATTTGCAGGGATTTTGCAAGCTGACTGATGTCAAGTTGGCAGCTTAAAATCAGTCATGGTATTTATACCATGGACATCAGCAAACCCTGCAAATCAGCAAAACCAACATGCCACTGCCCACAGGTGTTGATCACAAGAGCACTCCATAATAAAATTCCTATATGCTAATCTGTGTCTGGGTCAGCTTCCCAGGGAATCTGATTTCTGACACACATATTCAGGCGGTAATAGATCTTTGTATCAACAACCTCCTACATAGCAATGAGGCACAAGGAGAGGTCCTCGAATGAAGGCACAAATTCAAATCAGAACTTAGTAAGAAGACAAACTGGCTTGCTGAATCAGCAGGACAAACTCATTCTGGTTTGCGCAAGACTTTCTTGGATTTAGCATGGAAAGTCCCACATTCCAGGAAAGTCCTACATCCTTGCAGTCCCAGGTAAACCAGGACTGTTGGTCACCCTAGTACGCAAGTAGGAACCTAGAGCAAGGAAAGCAAAGCCTCAGGTGTGGGACTGACTGCTGATCGGGGGAGGTGTTTTGAGACGGCATGGGAAAGATGCATTTGGAGAGACTAGGGATGGCTGTAAGTAACAGTCTGATCAAGCTGGCCTAGACCTCTAAGAAGAATGCATGCTGCCGTGGAACTGGGTTCAAGGTAAGGACTCTAGTACCCCAGAGTATTAGCAAGGGTAAGATAAGGCCCAAGTGACAGAATAGTAGAGCAGAAAATGAAAAAAAAATGACACAAGGCAGGCTTTTAGATACCGGAACTAGAATTCAGGCAATGGCTTAATCACAAGGAACTGCATGTGAGCCTAATGTCTAGAAGCTACGGATAGCTTGAGGTAGGACAATTTACTAAACTGGGTCGATTCAGAGCTGCTATCTGTTAGTTCAGGGATTCCTTAATTAATTCACCCATCCTTAAATGTGAGGCAAAGCTGAGCCTGTAGGAGAAAGCTAAATGACCCTGGCTTTAGATTTTAGATAGCTTTGGTGACTGCAAATAATGAGTATTAAAGTTCCTTTCTTTTTTTTTGAGACGGAGTTTTGCTCTTGTCACCCAGGCTGGAGTGCAGTGGCATGATCTCAGCTTACTGCAACCTCCGCCTCCCAGGTTCAAGCAAGTCTCCTGCCTCAGCCTCCCGAGTAGCTGGGATTACAGGTGCCCACCACCACGCCCGGATAAATTTTTTTGTACTTTTAGTAGAGACAGGGTTTCACCATGTTGGCCAGGCTGGTCTTGAACTTCTGACCTCAGATGATCCACCCGTCTTGGCCTCCCAAAGTGCTGGGATTACAGGTGTAAGCCACCGCGCCCGGCCTTAAAGTTTTTTTTCACAATGTCCAGAGATTTAAGTGTACCTATTTTATGAGAGTGGAAACTTGAGACCCTGTCTTAGGTAATAAATTCCAGAGTCTGGGGCTCAAGTTTGTACAGAATACAATTCATGTCAAAAATCCAAATGCATCATCTATCGCAGTGAAGCCATGGCCAAATCAGAATGAATTCTCAATCTTGTAACCAACCACAAGGTGTACTATCTCTTTACGACCATCTGCTCTCCAACAAGAAATACCAGCCAGGCTGGAGGCTTGGCAGACATTTCCTTCATCTTCTTTGTTCTTATTCTCCCTTTTTAAGCTTTCTCAATTCCTTGCTCACAGAACATTTCAAATTTTGATACCTGGCATTTTAATTTTCATTTTCCCAGTCTAGAATAACTCTAGTCAAATGCAAGTAACATTTCAAAGTATCAATATTCAAAAGCATTTTATAATAATATGACTAAATTGATGATTCTCTGTATTGGACAATAGTCTCTTGAGTCAGAAATGTATTTTATCTTTGTAGTAAGAAAACTCAGGATTGTTCTGGGATAGCAAAGAGTGAAGAGAACCAGCCAATGAGAGTAGATGTAGAAAGTGGCTCATAACTAATGCATTAAGTATGTGTTCTTCCCTCCACCCACACACCCGACTCCATTGTGGGGAGGAAGCCTGCACAGTAAGATGTTGGACTGTCATATTATATAGAGAGAAAAACACTAAAGATCTCCAACATTGCACCCCAAGACAGCTGAGTCCAGAGACATAACTGTTTTAAGCAGTTATCACCAGCTTAGTGAGTCTCTCACGTCCTAAATTGAAAATGATTGCATTGTGCCTATGGAACAGTGTTGCACACAGTTCTTGGGGTGTTTAGTACTATTGTGGCAGTACATTTTAGTTTAAAGAGGCTTTTGTGGGCTGTTTCGATGAGACTTTCTCTTTCATAATGTATTCTGAGCACCCCCAAACTCCCCTACAAACACATTCGAACACTGGGAACTGCCTACTGTATGTGTGGGTATGTGTGTGAGGTGTGTGTTGCCGGCTTTCAGCCACAGGAGAAAATCTTACCCCCTGGCCCATATACTGGGCAAGAAATCCAAATCTCTCTACCAATTCACACGAAGCTGCAGCTTTCATTCCAAATGATCAAGATCCAAAAGTTCCAAAAGTAATACCTTTGACATTATGACCCAGTATGCATATGTGCGCACACACCTATACACTCGCGTGTACAACACAGATGTGAACGTTTCCGAAACAACGCCTTCCCTTACTATATGTTTTGCTCTCTAATGTTTTTTCTGTATGTTTTTAGTATTGATATAACGAACTAATTGTCATTGCAATCCTCTTCAGCAGGTTGTGACTTCACAACCCAGTAACAGGTTAAGTTCCACATTTTAAAAAAACGCCGATGTTGAGAGTTACAGGCCTAGAAATTCTAGACTCTAAATATAACTTGATATCAATATGTACTCAAAGATTAACTTGTCAGATATGAACTATTTCTTAAAAGTCTGTTGTTTAGACTGGGAATACATTTCCCATAAGGGGGGAATATATTTTTAAAGATACAAAGCAGACCAGTCCCACAAAAGTGTCTTTCCATGTATTTATTGACATAAAAAGAATACCATAGGGGCAGCTTTGGCCGGGCGCAGTGGCTCACGCCTGTAATCCCAGCACTTTGGGAGGCCAAGGCGGGTGGATCATCTGAGGTCAGGAGTTCAAGACCAGCCTGGCCGACATGGTGAAACCCTGTCTCTACTAAAAATACGAAAAAATTAGCTGGCCGTGGTGGTGGGCACCTGTAATCCCAGCTACTTGGGAGGCTGAGGTAGGAGAATCGCTTGAACCCGGGAGGCGGAAGTTGCAGTGAGTCGAGATTGCGCCATTGCACTCCAGCCTGGGTGACAAGAGCAAAACTCTGTCTCAAACACACACACACACACACCCCCCATAGGGGCAGCTTCTTGGTCGTGAGCAGCCAGCCACTTCAATGATGCTCCTGTGTCTTCTTCCACAACCACTGAGAAAGCAGGGTATATTCTCTTTTATACTAACCAGACTAAAATGTTAACCAGCCTCCTGGGAAGTGTGATAAACCAAAAACGCAATATTTCTGGAAACTGAACCTTTTGTCCAAACAATAGGATTACTAAATATGTGATGTATAGAATTTCCTAGGCGAGATCCTACGGGAAGCATCCACTTAGAAACATGTTCATCTCCACCAACACTGAGAAAGGGCAGGGACAAGAACTTATAGAACATCTACAGACTAAACACTTTCTGTACTGGGTCTAGAAATCCTATCAGCGACGCTATATTGATACAACCATGCAAAATATTTGGTGAGTTTGAACCCTGGTTCTTCTGACTTCGAAACCCCTGTTTTGCACAGTGTCGTCCACTTTTCCAATCATTTGATTTGGTAATTGGGTAGAACTGTTTCTCCCGAAACAGTCATGTTTCTACCCAATTGTTTCTACCAATTGTTAATTGGGTAGAGCTGTTGCTACCGAAACAGTCATGTGATAACGTCCACAATGCTCTGAATTTTTACTGCATCAGGAAGTGACAGGTAAGACTGCCAAGCTGATATTGCTTCAGTTTTCATGAAATTGGAAAAAAATCCAACTCTAAAATTAAGGCTGAAACTTTTGAATTTCTGAGGTTGCACAAAATAATGAAAAGAAAATGAGCAGTGGGGTATTTTTTCACTAAGAACACTAATAGAATTCTTGTGGTGCTTTTCATGGTTGACGGGGTGTGTGCTAATGTTTAGTCCTTTCCCACCTCACTCCTACCCTCAGATAATACTTGTCTTTCCACACACTAAGAGAGGCTTAGCATGAAACTTCAGAATTCTGTCAGTCCTTCCGTTTCTGGTCAGGAAGTACTCAAACAATCTTGGAGGATCATCTAAATGATAACTGAAGGAGATCCCTTCTTTGGTGTGAGCCTGAATATTCTTAGTGAATTTCCAATTTACATCATTCTGTAATCATATCAATCTGATAGGATTAAGAATTTTTTTTCCTGAATTTATGTCCTTCATCTAAGTTTACAAATTTATTGGCACAAAGTTTTTTATAATTTGTATTATTGCTAAATCTATAATGTCCCCCCTTATATTCTAAACATAATTATTTGTGGCCGGGTATGGTGGCTCACGCCTGTAATCCCAGCACTTTGGGAGGCTGAAGAAGGTGGATCACCTGAGGTCAGGAGTTTGAGACCAGCTTTGCCAAAAAGGTGAAACCCCATCTCTACTAAATACACAAAAATTAGCTGGGCATGATGGTGGGCACCTGATCCCAGCTACTTTGGAGGCTGAGGCAGGAGAATTGCTTGAACCTGGGAGGCAGACATTGCAGTGAGCTGAGATCATGCCATTGCACTCCAGACTGGGGTGGCAAAGTGAGACTCTGTCTCAAAAAAAAAAAAAAAAAATTATTTGTACCTAGTTTGTCTCACCAAAAGTATGCTGATATTATTGTTTCTATTTATTTATTCATTTTTAGAGATGGGGTCTTTTTCTGACGCTCAGGCTGGAGTACAGCGACTCAAACTCCTGACTTCAAGCGATCCTCCCACCTTGGCTTCCCAAAGTGCTTGGATTATAGGTGTGAGTCACCTCGCCCGGCCTATTAGTGTTTTTAAAAACCTAACCTTTCACTTTATTCGTTCTTCCTACTGTGTCTTTGTTTTCGTTTAATTATTTTCTGCTTTTATCTTTATCATTTCCCTCCTACTTGCTTTGGGGTTGTCATGTTATTTTTCTAATTCCTCAAGTTCTTTGCTGAGACAATTAATTTTTAGTTCTTCTATTCTCTTTAATATGCACTTAAAATAAGTTTTCCTGTTGGTAGAACATTAGCTGTATCTCATAAATTTTGATACGTTTTTAATCATTGTTTATTTTGAAATATTTTCTAATTTCTATGTTCGTTGGAAGCATTTTAATATTTTATGTACAGAAGATTTGTAGTTATATTTTTATGGCTTTTAGTTTAATATTTTAGAGACCACAGTCTTTCTAATATCAGTTCTTTGAAATTAGCTGAGATATATTTTACGTATGTGGTCACTTTTCTTTCCACAGGCACTTGGAAAGATGTGAGGTGTCTAAGTCTTGGATGCAGTGGCCTACACATGTTCATTATACTAAGTTCATTCAATTGCGGTGTCCTTCAACCTTTGGTACTTTTACAGAATTTTTTTGCCTATTGCTATCAATTTCTAAGATAAGTCTGCTAAATTTTTCCATGTGATTACAGAACTGGAGTTTGCCAGTTGCTCCTTAAGTTTTGTCATTTTTTACTTTACATAATTTGATGTCCTTTTTTTAGGTACGTAAAAACTCATAATTGTTAAAACTTCTTCGTAGATAATACTATTGTCCTATAATATCTCTCCATAGCTCTGTTTCTCCCTTTTGACATAAAATCTGTTTTGTTCATTATTAAGTTCTGCTGCTTTCTTTTGATTAACATTTGCTGGGTATGTCTTTTTTTACCCTTTACTTTCAACCATAGTGTGTCCTCAAACTTTAGATGCTGCTTGTGCAAATGGCATAGAGGTGAAGTTTTGTTTAACCCTGGGTAACAGTTTTTTTGTATTTGGATTAAAAAGTCCTGTTTATATGTCTTGTAATCATTTATGTGCTTGAATTTCTGTTTACCATTTCGTTTTATGCTTTCCACTTGTTCCATGTTCTCTCCCTCCCTCTTTGTCTTTCTTCTTTTCTTGCCTTCTTTTGGCTTTGACTGAATTTGTCTTCACCTCTACTAATGGTAAATTTGTACACTCTATGTCTATTTTTTGTGTTATTCTTGAAATTTTAACATTTTCTAAACAAATTCCAAAGTTAGTCAATACATTAATCCTTTTCTTGATCATTATAAGAGCTTAGAATAATCTATAACTCTGATCACCCCCATCCCCACATATATGTTACTGTTTCCCAGTATTTTAGCTTTAATTTATAATCTTATAAGGTAATCAACATTATTGTTATAACATTTGTTTTTATTTACTCACATATTTATCTTCTTGGCTCACCATTCTTTTTTTCATCTCAGATCTTCCTTCTGGATTCATTTTTATTCTTCCTGGAATATATTCTTTTGAATTTCTCTTAGAAATAATTTTTAAGTTTTAGTTTGTCAGAAAATAGATATTGCACTTGTTAAAAAATAGTTTCACTAGGTATTCATGTCTAGGTTCACAGTTGATTTCTAAAACTTTAAATAACTTTAGGGAATGAAAGTGCAGTTTTGTAGCATGGCTATATTGCAGTGGTGAATTCTGGGATTTCATTGTAACTATCACCCAAATAGTGTACATTGTATCCATTAAGTAATTTTTCATCCTCCACTCCCTTCCAGCCACTTACAGTTCTGGGTCCTCAGTGTGTCAGTCTACACCCTATGTCTATGCGTATATGTTATTTAGCTCCCACTTATAAAGTAGAATATGCAGTATTTGACTTTGTTTCTGAGTTATTTCACTTAATAGCCTTCAATTCCATCCACATGCTGCAAAAGACATGATTTCATTATTTTTGATGACTTAGTAGTATTCCATGGGGTGTGTGTGTGTGTGTGTGTGTGTATGTGTGTATGTATGTATATCACATTTTCTTCATCCAGTGTTGTTGATGGACACGTAGGTTGATTCCATATCTTTGCTATTGTGAACAGCACTGCTATAAACATAAGAGTGCCAGTATCTTCTTGATATAGTGATTTATTTTCCTGTGAGTACATACCCAATAGTAGGATTGCTAGATCAAATGGTAGTTCTATTTTTTAATTCATTGAGAAATATCCATACTGTTTTCCATAGAAATTGTACTAATTTACATTCCCAGCAACAGTGTATAAGCATTTCCTTTTCTCCACATCCTCACCAATATCTATTTTTTTCACTTTTTAATGATACCCATTCTGACTGATGTAAGATCATATCTCATTTTGATCTTAATTTGCGTTTCTCTGATGATTAGATGTGTTGAACATTTTTTCATATGCTTGTTGGCAATTTACATGTCTTCTTTTGAAAAATGTCTGTTCAAGTCCTTTGCCCACTTTTTAATGGGGTTATTTTGTTGCTGGGCTGCTTGAATTCCTTCTGGGTTCTGGATATCCGTCCTTCGTTTGATGCATAGTGTGCAAATATTTGCTACCATTCTTAAGATTGTCTGTTCACTCCATTGATTATTTCTTTTTCTGCACAGAAGCTTTTTAATTTAATTAAGTCCCATTCATCTACTTTTGTTTTGTTGCATTTGCCTTTGAGGTCTCACTCATGAATTCTTTGCCTAGCCCAGTGTTCAGAAGAGTTTTTCCTAGGTTTTCTTCAAATATTTCTGTAGTTTCAGGTCTTAAGTTAATTTTTGTGTAAGGTGAGAGATAGGGATCCAGTTTCATTCTTCTATATATGGCAATTCAGTTTTCCCAGCACCATTTATTGAATAGGGTGTCCTTTTTCCAGTGAATGTTTTTGTCTACTTTGTCAAAGATCAGTTGGCTGTAGGCATGTGGCTTTATTTCTGGGTTCTCTATTCTGTTCTGTTAATCTATGTGTCTCTTTTTATACCAGCACCATGCTGTTTTGGTTACTATGGCCCTGTAGTATAATTTGAAGTCAGGTAATGTGAGGCCTCCAGCTTTGTTCTTTTTGCTTAGGATTGTTTTGGCTATTTGGGCTCTTTTTGGTTCCATATGAATTGTAGGATTGCTTTTCTAATTCTATGAAAAATGACATTGGTATTTTGATAGGAATTGCATTGAATTTGTTGATTGCTTTGGACAGTATGGTCATTTTAACAACGTTGACTCTTGTGATCTGTAAGCATGAAATGTTTTTCCATTTGTTTGTGTCTCTTTCTTTAGTGTTTTGTAATTTTCCTTGTAGAGATCATTCACCTCCTTGGTTAAATATATTCCTAGGTGGGTTTTTAATTTTTTTGGTAGCTATTATACATGGGATTGACCTCTTGATTTGGCTGTCAGCTTGATTGTTGTTGGTGTATAGATATGCTACTGGTTTTTGTACCTTGATTTTGTATCCTGAAACTGTACTGAATTCATTTATCGAATCTAGGAGTCTTTTGGAGGACTCTTTAGGGGGTTTCTAGATATAAGATTATATAATCCGCAAACAGATAATTTGATTTCCTGTTTTTCAATTTGCATGCCTTTTATTTCTTTATCTTACCTGATTGCTCTGGCTAAAACTTCCAATATACTATATATTGAATAGGAGTGGTGAAAGTGGGCATCCTTATCTTGTTTTGGCTCTTAGGGGGAATGCTTCCAAGTTGCCCATTCAGTATGATGCTGGCTGTGAGTTTGTCATAGATGGCTTTTATTATTTTGAGGTATGTTCCTTCTACACCTTATTTGTTGAGGGCTTTTTATCATGAAGAGATACTGAACTTTTTCAGATGCTTTTTTATGCATCAATTGAGATAGTTTTTGTTTTTAATTATGTTTATGTGGTGAATCACATTTATTGATTTGCAAATGTTGAACCATCCTTGGATCCCTAGATAAGACCCACTTGATTGTGGTGGATTATCTTTTTGATGTGCTGTTGGATTCAGTTTGCTATCATTTTGTTGAGGACTTTTACATCTTTGTTCATCAGGGATATTAGTCTCTAGTTTTCTTTTGTTGTTGTGTCTTTGTCTGGCTTTGGCCTGGGGGTGATGCTAGCTTTGTAGAATTAGTTAGGGAGAATTTCTTCCTCCTCAAGTTTTTGGAAGAGTTTCAGGAAGACTGGTACCAGGACTTTTTTTATAGGATAAAATTCAGCTGTGAGTCCATTTCATCCTGGGATTTTTATTGCTATTGGGAGATTTTTTATTACTGATTCACTCTCACTATTCATTATTAGTCTGTTCAGGATTTCCATTTGTTCCTGGTTCAGTCTTGGGAGGTTGTATGTTTGCAAGAATTTATCAATTTCCCCTAGGTTTTCTAGTTTGTGAGTATATAGTTGTTCTTAGTAGTCTCTGAGGTTCTTTTGTATTTATGTGGTATCAATTGTAATGTCTCCTTTTTCACTGCTGATTATGTTTATTTAGATCTTCTCTCTTCTTGGTTAGTCTAGCTAGCCTATCAATTCTATCATTTCAAAGAACCAACTTTTTGTTTCATTGATCGTTTGTAATCTTTTGTTCTCAATTTCATTTAGTTCTGCTCTGATCTTTGTTAGTTCTTCTCTTCTGGTAGCTTTGAGTTTGGTTTGTTCTTGTTTTTCTGGCTCCTTGAGGTGAGATGTTAGGTTGTTAATCTGTGATATTTCAATTCTTTTGGTTTAGGCGTTTAACACTATAAACTTCCCTCTTAGTACTGCTTTTGCTGTATGCCGGAGATTTTGGTATGTTGTGTCTCCATTTTCACTTGTTTCAAGAAAAATATTTAAATTTTCATCTTTATTTTGTCCTTTGTTCAAAAATCATTCAGGAATAGTTTGCTTAATTTCTGTGTATTTATATAATTTTGAGAGCTCCTCTTGGAATTGACTTCTAGTTTTATTCCATGGTAGTCTCAGGAAATATTCAGTATGATTTTGATTTTTTGAAAATTTACTGAGACTTGTTTTTTGACCTAATAGACAGTCTATCTTGGAGACTGTTCCCTGCGCTGATGAGAACTATGTATATTCTGCTGTTGTTGGATAGAATGTTCTGTAAATGTCTCTTAGGTCCTTTAGTCTAAAATTTAGGCCCAGTGTTTCTTTGTTGATTTTCTGTCTCGGTGATCTGTCTAGTGCTGTCAGTGGAATGTTGAGGCCCTGCCCTACTGTGACTGTGTTGTTGTCTATGTGTCTTTATTTAGGTCAAGTAGTGTTTGTTTTGTGAATCTGGGTGCTCCAGTGAGTGGCTGGGTACATTCTTGCTTAGAATTGTATCTTCTTGTTGAATCGATCTCTTTCTCATTATATAATGACTTTATTTTTTTTTCTTTTTTTTTTTTTTTTTTTACTGTTATTGGTTTAAAGTCTGTTTTATCTGATATAACTACTCCTGCTCAATTTTGCTTTCTGTTTATGTGCAGTATCTTTTCCCCCCTTTGCCTTCAGTCTGTATCTTCACCAACAAGGTGAGTTCTTGTAAGCAGCATATAGTTGATTTTTTTTTTTTAATTTTTTGTGGGCACATAATAGGTATACATATTTATGGGTTCATGACATGTTTTGATACAGGCATGCAATGTGTAACAATCACATCAGAGTAAATGACGTATCAATCACCTCAAGCATTTATCCTTTGTGTTACAAATAATCCAATTATATGCTTTAAGTTATTTTTAAATGTACAATAAAATTATTTTTGTCTATAGTCAGTCACCCTGTTGTGGTAAAAGTACTAGGTCTTATTCATTCTTTCTAATTATTTTTTGTACTCATTAACCCCACTTCTTATTCACCCTCCCCACCATTACCCTTCCCAGCCTTTGGTAACCATCCTTCTATTCTCTATCTCCATGAGTTCAATTGTTTTAAATGTTAGCTCCCCCAAAGAGTGAAAACATGCAGTTTGTCTTTCTGTGCAAGCATTATTTCACTTAACATAATGACATCCAGTTCCATCCATGTTGTTGCAAATGACAGGATCTCATTTTTTTATGGCTGACTAGTACTCCATTGTGTATATGTACCATATTTTGTTTATCTATTCATCCATTGATAGACAGCCTACTTCCAAATCTTGGCTTTTGTGAAGTGCTGCAATAAACATGAGAGTGCAGATATCTCTTTAATATACTGATTTCCTTTCTTTTGGGTATGTATCGAGGAGTGAGATTGCTGGGTTGTATGGTAGCTCTAGTTTTAGCTTTTTGGGAAAACTTCAAACTGTTCTCCATAGTGGTTGTAGGAATTTACATTTCCACCAACAGGATACAAGAGTTCCCTTTTCTCCACATCCTCACCAGCATGTATTATTGCCTGTCTTTTGATATAAGCCATTTTAACTGGGGTAAAATGATATCTCATTGTAGTTTTCATCTGCATTTCACTGATAATCAATGATGTTGAGCACTTTTTTATATATCTGTTTGCCATTCATATATTTTCTTTTGAGAAATGTCTGTTCAGGTGTTTTGCTCATTTTTAGTTGAATTGTTAGATTTTTTTTCCTGTAGAGTTCTTTGAGCTCCTTATATATTCTGGTTATTAATTCCTTGTCACATGGATAGTTTCCAAATATTTTCTCCCATTCTGCGGATTGTCTTTTCACGTTGTTGATTGCTTCCTTCGCTGTGAAGAAGCTTTTTAACTGGATGTGATCCCATTTGTCAATTTTTTCTTTAGCTGCCTGTGCTTGTGGGGCACAAGCCCCATTCAAGAAATCTTTGCCCAGTTAAATGTCCTGGGGAATGTCCCCAGTGTTTTATTGTAGTCATTTCATAGTTTGAGGTCTTAGATTTAAGGTTTCAATCCATTTGGGTGTGATTTTTATATATGGTGAGAAATAGGGAAAAGTTTCATTCATTTACATGTGGATATCCAGTTTTCCCAGCACCATTTATTGAAGAGACTGACTGTCCTTTCCCCAATGCATGGTTTTGGCACCTTTGTCAAAAATGAATTCACTGTAGATATGTATGAATTTTTCTCTGGTTCTCTATTCTGTTCCACTGATCTGTCTGTTTTTAAGCTGTTCCATGCTGTTTTGGTGACGATAGCTCTGTAATATAATTTAAAGTCAGGTAATATGAATTCTCCAGGTTTATTGTTTTTGCCTAGAATAGCTTTAGCTATTCTGAGGTTTTTTGTTTTTTTTTTTGAGTGGTTTCATATAAATTTTAGGATTTTTTTCTATTTCTGCAAAGAATGTCATTGGTATTTTGATATGGATTGCATTAAATCTGTAGATTGCTTTGGGTAGTGTGACCATTTTAACAATACTGATTTTTTCAATTAATGAACATGGAATATCTTTCCAGTTTTGTGTTTGTTGTTCAATTTCTTGCATCTGTGTTTTATAGTTTTCATTGCAGAGCTCTTTCACTTTTTTGGTTAATTTAATTCCTAGCTCTTTTATTTTATTTATAGCTATTTTAAATGCGATTATTTCTTGATTTCTTTTTCAGATTATTTGCTGTTGGTATATAGAAATGCTACTAATTTTGCATGTTGATTTTGTGTCCTGCAACTTTACTGAATTTATTCATTAGTTCTAATAGTTTTTTTGGTGGAGTCTTTAGGTTTTTCCCAACATAAGATCATCTCATCCACAAACAAGGATAATTTGACTTCTTCCTTCCCAATTTTGATGTCCTTTATTTCTTTCTCTTGTCTGATTACTCTAGCTAGGACTTTCAGTATTATGTTGAATAATAGTGGTGAAAATGGGCATATTTGTCAGTTCTAGATCTTAGAGGAAAGGATTTCAGTTTCTCCCTATTCAGTATGATAGTAACTGTGGGTCTGTCATATATGGCTCTTTTTGCTGGGGTATATTCCTTCTATATTCAGGGTTTTTTTAGGGTTTTTATCATAAAGGGATGTTGAATTTTATCAAGTGCTTTTGCGGTATCAATTGAAATGATCACATGGTTTTTGTCTTTCATTCTGTTGTTATAAAGTATCACATTAATTGATTTGCATATGTTGCAGCATCCTTGCATCGCAAGGATACATCCCACTTGGTCATGATGAATGATCTTTGTAATGTGTTGTTGAATTCAGTTTGCTAGTGTTTTGTTGAGAATTTTTGCATCAATATTTATCGTTGATATTGGCCTACAGTTTTCTTTTTTTGAATTGTCTTTGTCTGGTTTTGGTATCAGTGTAAGACTGGTCTTGTAGATTCAAGTTTTGAAGTTCTTTTAGTCCATTCTACCAATCTATCTTTGAAGTGGAGCATTTAGTCAACTTATGTTCAAAGTTAATATTGACATGTAAAGTTTTGTACCTGTCATAATGTTATTACCTACTTGCTTCCAAGAATCTTTGTTTCTCCCTATTTTTTTTTTTTCCTGTTTGTCTTTGTGGTTTGATGGAGTCCTCTTGTGTTGGCATGTGATTTGTTTCTGATCCTCCTTTGTGAAATTGTTTTATAAGACCTATGAGTTTTATACTTAAATTTTTTTTTAAATTAGAGTCAAGAGTTTAACTCTGTCACCCAGGCTGGAGTGCAATTGCGAGATCCTAATTCACTGCAGCCTTGAAATCCTGGGCCTAAGGGATCCTCCTACTTCAGCCTCAGGACTAACTAAGACCACAGGCACAAGCTCAGCTAAATTTTTTCTTTTTTTCTTTCTTTCTTTTTCTTTTTCTTTTTTTTTTTTTGCAGAGATGGAGTCTCACTGTGTTGCCCAGGCTAGTCTTGAACTCCTGGGTTTAAGCAATCCTTCCACCATGGACTCCCAAAGTGTTGGTATTTCAGGCATGAGCCACCACAACCAAGCTTCACTTTTTTTTTTTTTTTTTTAATGGCAGTGAATTTTGAAGAACTTTATCTTTTCTTCCATTGAAACTGATGAGAAGTTGGCTGTCCTAACAATGCTTCCTTTGTAGATAATCTGTCTTCATTATTTGTCCTTAATCTTATTTTTGTCTTTGGTATTCTATTGTTTCAGTATGATGTGTCAAAGCAAGTATTTCTTTTCATTTATACTGCTTTAGGTTTTTTAAGTTTGTTGAACTTCAGTTTTAAAAGTTTTCAATTATGTCTTTAAATATTGTCTTTTTTTCCTGTTTTATCTAGTTTTGCCTATTGTTATGGACTGAATTTCGTTCCACCAAAATTCATATGTTAAAGCAATAACCCCCGGTGTGACTGTATTTGGTAATAGGGCTTTTAAGGAGGTATAATAACTAAGGTTAAATGAAGTTGTAAGAGTGGACCTCATCCAATAGCATGGGTGTCCTTATAAGACGAGGAAGAGAGACCAAAGTATGCTTGTGCTCACTGTCCCCCCAATCCCTCCACATGAACAGAGGAAAGGCCACGTGAGGGCACAATGAAAAGGCAGCTGTCTATACTCTAGAGAGGCCTCACCAGAAAGCAACCTCCTTGACAGCACCTTGCTCTTGGACTTCTAGCCTCTGGAACTGTGAGAACACTTCCGTTGCTTAAGGCACCCAGTCTGTTGTATTTCATTATGGCAGTCCTAGCAAACTAATATACCTATATTCTAAAAATGTATTTTGAACTTCTCACTTTATTCTCCAGGTTGTGTAACCTCTCTTTTATGTAAGTTTTAATATCTTTGTGCTACATTCTGTGTACTTTTTTTCATTCTAATTTCTATTTGAGTAACTCTCTTTTTAATTATGGACAATTTGATATTTTAATCTAATCATTGAGTTTCTGATCTTAGTTTCACATTTCATTTCTAGATGTTGTCTTTAATTTTTTTTTACTAGATCTATCTACTTGATAATTTTTTATGGTCTGTTGTTCCTTGGGTATACCCATGATACCCTCTTATTTTTAAAAACATAGTCACTGTCAACCTGACAGCACTTTAAACTAAAATTTCAGTTTATGTAATATGAATTCAGTCCCAGAACCCATACTTGAGAGAACATTTTTTCCCATTCTATTTATAAATAAGGCTGAGATTGATATGTTTCCTAATTATCTTCTTCTATGTGGTGAGAGTTTCCCCCAGGTTCATCCTTCCACTAAAATGATGCCTTTCAGAGTCTTAGCTTATGCTAAGGTCTTATTTTGACTTCCTACATTCTACAAACCTTCAGTTTTGTCTCCTGACTCTTGCATGCAATTAGTTAAAACCAAAATCTTCATGCCACCAGAGCCTGTCAGATGCTTCAGGCATGTATCATCTCCAGTGTTCATTATTTATCTGGAGGTAGCTTTCTTGCCAGATCAGCTCTGCATTCATAGACACTTTTAAATAATGCTTACGTATCTTTTTCCCCCTGGTGTTCCATTCCAAGAGAATTCCTCAGGGTATCTGGTTCTCATATTGCCAGAAACAGAAGTCTAATTTTATATGATTAGCAGTCAATACCCTTTCATGTTCTGCTTCCAAGATGTTCAGTTTCATTCTACTATTAAACACCTCACTGCAAATTCAGATTTGTGAGTTAATAGTTAATCTCAAGGCATGACTAAATATTAACAATGGAGCCTTGTTTAAGTTAGGAATGTGACGGATCAAGTCTGCAGTTAATACTTTCATTCAAATATGTAATTATAGTAAATGCCAACTTTGTTCCAAATATGATACTAGGAACTGGAGATACACTTTTTTTTTTAAAGACGTGATCTCCAAGGTCCTCATAATCTAGAGGGGGAGATGGACCAATAAAGAGAAAATTACAGTTCAGTGTTATTGCCCAGGGGGTGTGAGAGCTCAGAAAAGGTCACCTAATCCAGACTGCAGTAAAAGTGGGAAGACTCTCTTACAAGGCAAGGTTGCACAAAAAAGTTACTGTCAGTAATATAGTTAACAAAACCTGATTTGGTCAATTGATTAGGATATGTTGTATTTGAGGCCAACTTCATGTATTCTTTCTGCAGAAGCTTTTTATTTTACTTTTTTTTTTGGTTTTGTTTTGTGTATCCCTAAGCAACATGTTACAGAAGCTTCTTAGCCATGGTCTATGGTCACAAATGGTACCCTTATCCTACATGAGACTTCCTGCAAACACATACAACATATGATAACCATGGGCCTTGAAAAGAGAGAGATGGATGGATCCATCACATTTTCACTCTTACTAGAAGAAATAGCTTAGAGCAGATGGTCTTGTGGTACAGTGTGGATAGGAGCATCTTTTAAAATGAAGAATAAAAGATATTTATTATAGTGAACAGCCAGCTTGGCTTCTCAATAGAGAATTTATATACATATTTAATATTCTGACAATTAAAAATTATTTTGCTGCTGTCCCTGACTTACGTATATGGACAAATTATACCCATAGATCATATACTCACCAGTCTAGCACCCAGAAAAAAATTTGCAACACTTAGAGAAACTTCTTCAAAATAGTTACGTTCCAAAGCAACAGGAATAGATTGTTTAGTGTTTGTGGATGTTCATCTCATGTTAGGACATTTTATAAAGGAAAGGATCAGTTGGTGAAGGATGAATCAGTAGTAATTGTTTGATGATATGTTTGCCGAAAACTTCCCAAAGAGAGTTCTAACATATTGTTTTAAAATTTCAATTCAGTAAACATTTATTAAACACCTGCTGTGTGCAGAGACCCTCAGAAAACCAAAAGACAAGTAACACTCAGCCTTTAATCTCATACTTCCAATTAGAAGAACAAGATTAACAGATAAATGACTAGATATGTAAGGTAAGTAGAAAAGTACAAAATATCTATGTGGATGACATTGTTTATGACAGAATAGATAGCTTTAATGTTTCACAATGAACATTTTAACCACAGTTTAACACATATACAGAAAAGTGCACAAATTAGAAGTATATAATTATTGAAGAATAAACACACCAGTGTAACTACCACACAGTTAAATAGATTGAATATCACAATTCCAGAAGCCCACCATATGCCTAGTCGTTTTCTACACTCCTTATTAAAAGATAATGGCTATTCTGATTTCCAACACAGTAGAGTAGCTTTGCCTAGTTTTGCACAGTAGACTAGTTTCAGAACTTCATAAAATGGGGCAGAGTAGATTCTTTTGTGTGTAGCATCTTTTACTCAATGTTATGTTTGTGTGATTCATCTATGTTGTTGCAGCATTGAATACATATTTCTTAATTTATTCTCGTTGAAGACAAGATATTTTGGTTTTTAGGAACAATGCTTCTATGAATAATCATGTGTATATACACATGTGGGGTTGCTGGATCACAGAGTATGTGTACATTCAGCTTTAACAGATGCTGACAAATAGTTTTCAAAGTGGTTGCATCAATTTATACTCTCACTGGAATTGTATGAAAATTAGAATACTCCACATCTCTACCAACCCTGGGTTGCCAGTCTTTTAAGATAGTTTTAATATGCCTTTCACTGATGACCAATAACAATGAGACTTTTTAATATGTGTATTGACCATTTGGTTAGCTTCTTCTGTAAAGTGCCTGTTCAGGTGTTTTGCCCATTTTTCTATTTAGTTGTCTTTTTCTTATTGATTTGCTGGAATTCTTTATATATGAGCCCTTTGTTGGTTATATATATTGCAAATATCTTCTACTCTTGAGCTTACCTTTTCATTTTCTTAATGGTGATTTTTTTGGGGATGAACATAAATCCCCAATTTTAATGTAGTTAATCTTTTCCTTATCAATAGTGAATATATTTTGCTTCCAGTCTAAGACAACATTCCCTACTTCAAAGTCACTAAGATACTTTCTCATGTTATTACTCTCTAGAAGCTTTATTATCTTACTTTTATATTTAGATACACATTCTATCTGGAAATAATTTTCAATTATGCCATAAGGTAGAAATCAAGATTTCTGCAAACAGATACAATTGAGCCAATATTGTTTATTGTTTGTTTGTTTGTTTGTTTTGAGATGGAGTCTTGCTCTGTCACCCAGGTTGAAGTGCAGTGGCCCGATCTCGGCTCACTGCCACCTCTGCCTCCTGGGTTCAGGTGATTCTCCTGCCTCAGCCTCCCTAGTAGCTAGGATTACAGTGATTTTTGTATTTTTAGTAGAAACAGGGTTTCACCATGTTGGCCAGGTTAGTCTTGAACTCCTGACCTCAGGCAATCCATCCCCCTCAGCCTCCCATAGTGCTGGGATTACAGGCACGAGCCACCACATCCAGCCGCCAATATTGTTTATTGAAGTGATTGCCCTTTCTCCATTGCCCTTCAGTGCTACCTTGTCATAAATCAGGTGCCCTTTTGGTTCTATTAATCTATTTGTCTATCTTTTGTGCCAATATCTGATAGTCTTAATAAATAATGTATAGCTTTTTGAGAAGCAAAGGAAAGAGGGAGAGGTATCTCAGGGAGGTGTAACTACAGCAAGGGAAAGAGTAGATCTCCCCTGTCATTCAATCTCCATCCCATCTCCTTGGCCTCCTCAGGAACCTGCCTCAATCAGTGATCTCCCCTCACCCTGAATCTTCAATCTCTGCTCTACTCTTTGCCATCAGCAAATAAACACACTCAATTTTCTCTAATAAAAAAATGAAAAAAGTCTCTTTTACTTTATATCTGCTGCTACAGCTTTCATTTCCTTTATGGCCAAGCTTATTGAAAGAATGATTTCATTTTCACTTCCTGTCTCCCATTAACGTAACATTTCACCTCTGTGATTTGCACCTCCAGCTTGTACTTCCACCCACTCCTTCAGTCAAGGTCATCAGTATATTTCTTTTTAGTTGTTATCTTGTTTTCTCTCTCTTGCAGTACTGGTTCCTTTGCTGGCTAGAATTACTCCATGCTCTGGTGGCACAGGTAGGAGTTGAAATTAGTAACTGTCCTCTATTCATTTGACCTAGGTAGTTAGATAAGTGCTTGTTATCACTTCACAAATGTTTTAGAGTAAAACATAGAGGATTATCTTTATGGCATTAGAATACAATAATACATTTTTAAAAAAAATTTTATAGAGGTGAGGTTTCACCATGTTGGCCAGGCTAGTCTCAGACTCCTGACCTCAGGTGATCCTCCTGCCTCTGCCTCCCAAAGTGCTGGGATTGCAGGCATGAATCACCACGTCCGGCCTTTTTTTTTTTTGAGACAGAGTCTCGCTCTGTTGCCCAGGCTGGAGTGCAGTGACGTGATCTCGGCTCAGTGCAACCTCTGCAGCTTCCACCTCCTGAGTAGCTGGAACTACAGGCATGTGCACCAGGCTTGGCTAATTTTTTTGTATCATTAGTAGACAAGGGGTTTCACCATGTTGGCCAGGCTGGTCTCTGACCTCAAGCGATCCACCTTCCTTGAACTCCTATAGTGCTGGATTACAGGTGTGAGCCACCGTGCCCAGCCAGGAATAATGTTTAGATAAGAAAAAATATTGGCCGGATGCGGTGGCTCACCCCTATAATCCCAGCACTTTGGGAGGCTGAGGTGAGTGTATTACTTGAGCTCAGGAGATCGAAACCAGCCTGGCCTATATGGTGAAACCTCGTTCATCTCTACTAAAAATACAAAAATTAGCCAGATGTGGTGGAACATGCCTGTACTCCCAGCCACTTGGGAGGCTGAGGTGGGAGAATCACTTGAACCCGGGAGGTGGAGGTTGCAGTGAGCCGAGATCATGCCACTGCACTCCAGTCTGGGTGACAGAGCAAGACTCCATCTCAAAAAAGAAAAAGACAAAAGAAGAAAAGAAAAAGAAAAAGACACTATACAATCCATAAAGAAAACTAACAAATTTGACTATATTCAAATATGTATTTGTACACAAGATACCACAAACAAGGTTAAAAGAGGAGACTCAAAAACACAAGGAGAAAATATTAGTAACCAACATAACCTAGAAAGAATTAGTATTAAAGAATACATAAATAATTCTTGAAAATCAATGAGAAAATGATAACCAAAAAGGAAAATTAGAAAAATTTATGAAAAGGCAATTGACAGTAAATCTGTGGGAAAATGGTTGTTCTCCTAAGTAATCATGGAAATGCAAATAAAAATCATAATGTAATACCGTTTCATACCAATCACACTGGCACAAACTTAAGAATATGATAACATTAAGGATTACCAAGTCAATCAATAGGAATTCTTATATATTGCTTGTGGTAGTGTGAACTGGAATAATAACTGAAACCAATTAGATTGCACCAGGTAAGACTGAAGATTCTAGTACCTGAAGACCCAATAATTCAGCTTCTGGAAATGTATCCTAGAGAAACTCTCATATATATACATTAAGAGACCTCTATAATAGGGGGTCAGTAAACTTTTTCTGTAAAGGGCTGGGTGGCAAATATTTTAGGCTTTATGGACTACATCATCTCTAGCACAACTACTCAGCTCTGCTGTGAATGTTTTAGATAATATGTAAATAAATAGGCATTGCTGTGTTCCAGTTAAAGTTTATGGACCCTGGGATTTGATTTTCATATAACTTTCATGTGTCACAAAAGGTTATTCTTCTTTTGAATTTTTTTCAACCATTTAAAAATCTGAAAACCAGTCAGGTGCAGTGGCGCACAGCTGTAATCTCAGCACATTGGGAGGCCGAGGCAGGTGGATCACTTGAGCTCAGGAGTTCAAGAACAGCCTGGGCAACATGGTGAGACCCTGCCTTTACAAAAACACAAAAAATTAGCCAGGAATGGTGGCATGCACCTGTAGTCCCAGCTACTTGGGTGGCTAAGGTGGGAAGATGGCTTTAGCCCAGGAGGTCGAGACTGCAGTGAGCCGAGATTTAGCCACTGCACTCCAGCCTGAGCAATATCCTGTCTCAAAAAAAAAAAGTAGAAACCATTCTTAGCTCATGGACCACACCACACAAAAATAGGTGGCAGGCTAGATTTGGTTCATTGGTTGTAATTTGCCAACTCCTATAAGAATGTTTCATCAGTCTTGTTTGGTAGCAAAATAATAGATACAACCTAAGTCTTCTTTCTGTGAGTGAATACACTTTTATTATTTATTTATTATTATTATTTTTTTTGAAATGGAGTCTTGCTCTGTTGCCAGGCTGGAGTGCAGTTGCACGATCTCGACTCACTGCAATCTCTGCCTCCCGGGTTCAAGCAATTCCCCTTCCTTATAGTCTCTATACTTGCTTATATGTTTGAAATATTTCATAATTTGAGAATTATTTAAGATATTAGTTTGCATAATATTAACATGGTACAAAGTGCACATCTTGGTTTGGAAGAAAGTTTGGAGAAGAAAACAGAGCTCTAAACTTAGGACAACTTAGTCTTAAATCCCAGGCTCTACCAGGAACTAGCAGAATGTAACCTCAGATACTTCTTTTAACATCTTTGTATCAAATAGAGGAAGTCCTATTTGATTCACAGTGTATCACCTGTTTGAAAGCCTTCTGAGAAGCATAAAACACTCAAAATCCAAGAAGGTATTCTTTTTTTTTTTTTTTCAAAACACACACACACACACACACACACACACACACGCATACACCTCATTTTAAATCTTTTTCATTGTGAAATACAGCCCACATACAGCAAAGTACATAAAACATTAACATTATCATAAAGTGAAACCATGTAGCCACAACCCAGATCTAGAATACTGCCAGCTCCTAGAAATCCCCAGTGCCCCCACCAACCTTGGCAATCACTTCCTTGCTTTTTTCCCCCAAGGTGGTATCTTTTTTTTTTTTTTAAGACAGAGTCTTAACCTGTCACCTAGGCTGGAGTGCAATGGCATGATCTCGGCTCATGGCAACCTCCGCCTCCCGGGTTCAGGCGATTCTCCTGACTCAGCCTTCCAAGTAGCTGGGATTACAGGCATGCGTCACCACACCTGGCTAATTTTTATATTTTTAGTAGAGACGGGGTTTCACTGTGTTGGTCAGGCTGGCCTCAAACGCCTGACTTCAAGTGATTCGTCCTCCTCGGCCTCCCAAAGTGCTGGGATTACAGGTGTAAGCCACCGCTCCAGGCCAAGGTGGTATTTTTGTTTGTAGCTCTTAGAAATTCCCTGAGTGCCCCCACCAACCTTGGCAATGACTTCTTTGCTTTTTCCCCCCCAAGATGATATCTTTGTTTGTTTCAAGGTAATATTCTTGCTAACATTTGCTGGGACCAGAATTCTTACACTATGTCAACAGAAAGAGATTTGGAATGTCTCTGGGCTCAGGGAGAAGGGATCGGGAAGTTCCTGGCTCGATTTTTGCTGAGCACTTCCCTTTTTTTTTTTTTTTTTTTACGAAAAGGAAGGCCCAGGCTTATGGTGTGCCATAAATAGCAGTACAGCCTGCCACACACTTGAGTTTGTAATGTGTAGTAGACACTGTGTTTGGGATTGTGTAAACTTATTTAATCCCTAAAACAGCCCTGTGAGATAAGAAAATGGAGGTTTTCTAAGGTCAAAGAGCCAAAGGGAAAGGTAAAGGAAAGAAAAGTTGTATTTAATTCATAAATATTCAAGGCTAATGTAATTTACTTAAATTCTTTTTCCAGGTAAAATGCACAAAGCATAGCTCAATGTGACTGATTTTTTCATTTCATTTTGCCTCTTCGATGTATTTATATAATTGCCATTTATTTTACCTCTGTAGAACTTAAAATTTTTTTTCTTGGATCAAAGAATTTTGGACACATTTAGGTTTCTCTCAAATATATTTTATATATAAAAGACTATACAAACAATATGTATATGTCTTATATCCATACATATAGTCATATATGCCAGAAATCTGCCAGTGTAGGTAATGAATGTTCAATTGACAAAAGGTGGAATAGTTTGGCTGCTTTACTCTTTGGGCTCATCTAAACATGCATATCACAAACTCAGGATAAAAGCAAAGCCTCATCTGAATTGTGAAAATAGATAGAAGATTGCTTGCCTGCAGTAAATGGCCATCAGTCTACGTGAATGCTCAGAAAGACACTTCTAAAAATAAAAGCAGCAGACCTAATGGAGAAAAGAGACATCACTGGACATTTTGACTATGGTTTTATTTCACTCAATTGCTGAGTATATGCTGAGTTAGAAAAAATAACATTCAATATATAGTTTCCAAGTGCCTGCTCTGTCTAAGGCACTATGTGGGGGAGGTCCAGGGACACAAAAATGAGTGAGCCATCATCCCAACCATTAAGGAGGTTATAGTCTAGTGAGGGGAAAGATAAGACGTAACACAGATAACTACTTATATGAGGCAATGTGTGATAAGAATTATGAGAAAGAAGCAAAGGGGAAATGAGCCAATAGTTATTTGAGTACTTTTTATGAGCCAGATATGTTTCAAATGTCATCTTATTTCAATCTTACAATAATGTGAGAAGGTAGGTCTTACGTCCAATTCAAGGAACTAGGGAAGCACCAAGAACTTACCAAGGACCACACTAGTAAACGGCACACTGAGATTCAAATCCAGGTATGTCCTGCCCAAAGGCATTGTTTCTAACAACTCCAAAGATTTAAGGGCCATATGATCTACCAAAAGGGGGTCCTTTACTGACCATGTATCTCAGAATGATGAATAATGACCAAGGAGGATAAAACATTCTATGATGACTTCAGACATCATCATGTGTGCCATCCAAGGAGGGCGACCTGGAGGTATTTTCTCAGTCTAGAGTATGACACATTTCGGCTGGAAAACATGAAGCAAGCTCTGATCAACAGGCATTTTCTTGCATCTGCCATCAGCTTCAAACTCTGCTTTTAAAAAGACACAAGTGATTGTTTTTCATGTGATTACTAACACGCTGGATATGTTTTCATAAAATAGAGGGGAAAAACCCAACTCAGCCTTCCTGTATAAATTGTAGGGGTCCATTTTCATTTTCATTCTTATAGAAGCAGTCATTTTGATTCTTAATTTTCTTTTTGCTCAGGCAATTGTGCGGCCTGAGTGTCCTCTGTTCAGTTGCTTGCCTTCACTTGAAAACCTGTTCTATGGTTTCTCAAGAGCTACCAACACTGTCATAATTATTTTGCAAGGCAAATGAACATAAATGTAGATTTTCATCATGTATAGAATCAACTAATAATCAGCAAAAGTTCTTCCATATGAGTTGTGTGGCATAGAAGGGATGCTAGAAGATTAGCCCAGAAGGGACAACTCAGCACTCTGGTTTAACTTCAGTTCTGCCAGGAAGCCACTAGGCTGTGTTGCCTCCTGGCAGCATCTCTGTTTCCAAGCAGGCAGTGACTAATGACGCTTGTCACCGGTTGTCTTCCATGAAGGGCTAATAGAGTTTAACTAATGAAAGATAACACCATTTCTCAAAATGGTATAAACTATAGTAGAAATTAAAATAATAGGAAATAATCTCACCCATGTTTTGCCTGGCACAGATTTGCTTGACTCTGAGAAAGCTGGCTTCATGACAAGATTTGAGATCTTAGTCCAGATTACTACAATTTTAGCTTTTCAATGATGTTAAACATAGCTAAAATTCTAGTGTCTGGTATCTCTGTTTCTACTTTGATGAGAACCAATATAAACATTAAAAGATAAAAAGCAACAATACTGTTGAGTGGTAACAGATGCATAGGCTGGTGAAATAGTATGGGACAGCTGTATGTCTCTCAAACAATTCTAATGTACTAGGTGCTAATAATACTTCTACAGTCTGAAACCTTTACTCTCTATACTATACATGATATAATGAATGAGGGGTTGGTATGTAGTCTGATTTTCACGAGTTATCTCAAGTCAGTAGGTTTTAAAAATCTCTAGTCACTTACAAGTATAACTCTAAATACTTGAGCCCTGAGGAAAAGTGAGAGTTCCCAGTGAAACTGAGGGACCATAATGGTTCTTAACAGTGTGGTGTGCTTTGGTTAAACACACAGTCCATATGCTCTTAATTTGTGTGTAATGATCTGGTGAATTGTCAATCTGTCCTTTTTAAAGGAGCGTGTAAGAACATAAGATGTACATAAATGTGCACTGGTAAAATATGGCCTCATTCTCATTTTGAAACTGTTTTCATTGCACAGTGAGAATAAAAGTATGTGAGAGTTGATCTTTGATGTCAATGGCGCAAAGTATAACATGACAAGCAAATATGTGATTCACACACCCTTCCTCAGAAATGAGTAAAATATGATCAAATGTTTCATCTTCTAAATATTTCATTTTCTTCAATATATTTTTCACCATCTGAAATTACCTCATTTATTTATTTGTATCTTTTTTTTTTTTTTTTTGAGATGGAGTCTGACTCTATTGCCCAGGCTGGAGTGCAGTGGTGCGATCTTGGCTCGCTGTAGCCTCTGCCTCCCGGGTTCAAGCTATTCTTGTGCCTCAGCCTCCTGAGTAGCTGGGATTACAGGTGCATGCCACCACGCCCACCTAATTTTTGTATTTTTAGTAGAGATGGGGGTTTCACCATGTTGGCCAGGCTGGTCTTGAACTCCTGACCTCAGGTGATGCGCCCTCCTCAGCCTCCCAAAGTGTTGGGATTACAGGTGTGAGCCACCGCTCTGGGCCTATTTGTATACTTTTAAATTATCTGTCTCTTCCAAAGTCAAATGAAACTCCATCAGGCAAGGGGTGCGGTGTCTTGGTCACTGCTGAACCTCTGGTGCCTAGAACATTGCCTGGCATATAAATAAGGGCTCAGTAAATACTTATTAAATAAAGGAATTAATATAAATTAAAAGCATTCAGTGAACTACTTTAGAATTATATTTATATGGTTCTTGAGTCAACTTGACTGATGCCTCCACAAACACAACGTCTACCAGCTTAGCTTAATGCCTTGTAATGATGGGATCAATACATGTTTAGTGAAGGGGTACAGGTAGAGTAAAAAGTTCCAAAAACCACAGTACACTGGTTAGAAACAGTAAATCCGTTGGCATTAAACTTCAGCAACAGACTTATTTTTTGTTTTTGATGCTCTCTTCTTTTTATTTAAGCATGCTTTTTTTTTATTGTGATATAGTTTATAATGGTGAGATGCACAGATCTCAAGTATATAGTTGATGTGTTTTGACAAATGAATATATCATCACCCACATGTAACCTACATTCTGATCAAGATATAGAGCTTTAAATCATTTCAGAAAGTTCCTCTGTACCATTTTCTAGTCAGTTCACTTCCCCCTCCCCTTTAAGCAATTGCTGTTCTGTTTTCTATCTTTGCTAGAGTAGCTTTGCTTGTTCTTAAACTTTATATTAATAGAAGCACACAATATATACTCTTTCACTTTTGGCTTCTTTTGTGAAATATGTCTGTGAAATTCATTAATGTTGTACATACCACTAATGTGTTTCTTCTTATTGCTGAGTAATATTCCCTTCTATCAATATATCATAATTTATTCATTCTCCTGTTGATGGACATTTGGATTGTTTCCAGATTGGGACTGTTACAAATAAAGCAAGTGTAAATGTTCATCTCTATGGATCTTTGTGGACATATGTCTTAATTTATCCTGGACAAATATGTAAAGGTAGGATTGCTGGGTCACAATGTAAGGGTATGTTTATCTTTTTAATTTTATTATTTATTTATTTATTTTTGAGACGGAGTCTCCCTCTGTCGCCCAGGCTGGAGTGCAGTGGTGCGATCTCGGCTTACTGCAAGGTCCACCTCCCGGGTTCACGCCATTCTCCTGCCTCAGTCTCTGAGTAGCTGGGACTACAGGCGCCCGCCACCACGCCCGGCTAATTTTTTTGTATTTTTAGTAGAGAGGGGGTTTCACCGTGTTAGCCAGGATGGTCTGGAGCTCCTGTCCTCGTGATCCGCCGGCCTCGTCCTCCCAAAGTGCTGGGATTACAGGCGTGAGCCACCGCACCTGGTTGTGTATGTTTATCTTTATAAAACCGTGCCAAATAGTTCTTCAAAAGAAGTACTATTTTGCACTCCAACCAACAATGTATGAGAGTTCTAGTTATTCCATATAATTGCCAATATTTGGTATTATCAGTCTTTTAAATTTTAGCCATTCTAGGAGGTGTTGTATTCATTGCACTAGCAGTTTCCTGATGATTAATGACGTTATCTTTTCATTTTCTTACTAACCATTTGTATATTTTTTGATGAAGTATCTGTTTAAGACTTTTGCCCATATTTTCTTTGGGTTCTTCTTCTTTTTATTGTTGAGTTATGAGAGTTCCTGATTTATTCTTGATACAGTTCCTTTTTCTGATATTTGATTATGATTGTTTTCTCCAAGTCTCTGGCTTGCCTTTTTTATTTTTTATTTTTTTTATTTTTTTAGTGGTATTTTTTAATGAGCAGAGTTTGAAATTTTGGTGAAGTCCAATTTATTAAGTTTTGAATGGTTTCTGCTTTCTGTGTCTTAGAAATCTTTGCTAAGGCCAATGTTGCAAAATTATTTTCCTATGTTTTCTTTTAAAATTTCCATCCCAAATTAATTTTTGTGCACTTACAAAAAATATAACAGTTTTTATCTACCTTTGTAGAAGCTCTCAGAAATGCTGGGACTCTATGTAAGTCTCCTGGGATCCTGTAATGAAAACTATTTTATTAAAACAAAAGTTTATTGCCTAAAGTAAAAGTGATTTTGATTGATGAAACATGCATTTAAATAATTAAATTATTATTTAGTCACTTTATTCAAAAACTGAACACTAAGACAATTCTGAGTCATTTCTATTAATGGAGACTAACATGGGCATAGATGATGTGTCTTGGATAATTCCATTACTGTTGTTTATAGTTGCAGGGTTTTTCCTTTGTTTTTATTTATTGACAATTATATTGCCTTTCATTTCATGTGTAAGCATCAGTAATTTAAAGAAGGTAGCCCGGAAACATTTTGGAAGGTGGTCTGACACTGAATTTTTTTCCTTCATAACCTAGAACACATAGACTTGACTGAAGAGTTTCCTTTTTATTATGTTCTATGTATTGACTGAATTTCAAATCAGTACATAAAAATTTTCCTTGTTAAAGCTATACAGTATTTGGTTATCTTTAATGTTAAATTAAATCACAGAATAATAGAAAAAGGTTGAGATTAGGATTCTGAGGATCCTTAGTTTGAACGTTGTCTTTCCCCTAACCTGCTTTTATTACCAGTATGAATTTAAGCAAGGTACCTAATTCTTTTTTTTTTTTTTGACACAGAGTCTCGCCCAGTCGCCCAGGCTGGAGTGCAGTGGCGCAATCTTGGCTCACTGCAAGTTCTGCCTCCCAGGTTCTTGCCATTCTCCTGCCTCAGCCTCCCGAGTAACTGGGACTACAGGTGCCCTCCACCACGTCCGGCTAATTTTTTGTATTTTTAGTAGAGACGGGGTTTCACCGTGTTAGCCAGGATGGCCTCCATCTCCTGACGTCGTGATCCGCTGGCCTCGTCCTCCCAAAGTGCTGGGATTACAGGTGTGAGTCACCGTGCCCGGCCGCAAGGTACATAATTCTTTTGAGCATCAGTTTCCTCAGCTGTAGAATGGGTAATAGTTAGGTCAGAATTGTTGCAAATACTAAATGCAATCTTGTACGTAAAACACCTGTCAAGTATTTGTTGTTTAATAAATATTACACCCTTCCACCACATTTTCTAACTCTTGAGTTATTACCTCCAGGAAAGAAGAAATATAATGATACACAAATTCCAGGAATTGAATTTTTCTCTATCAGCCTATACAGTGTTCCTCAGACTAGGATCTAGAACCTCTTGAAATCTTCAGACAGATTCTTAAGGGTTAGAGGATTCTCTAGAGGATTTTTAGAAATAAATAGTTTTTATTGCGATGATCATCTTAAAATATTAAAATAGGCAGGGTCTAAAACATCTGAATATTCACCTTATAACTAAATATTGTCATGAGATTTCAATATGAATCTGCATGGTTTGCCATGCCATCTTACTTAGCTAACAGATTGTCAGTGTGACAGTGTTTGTTACTGGCTCCTATTAGGTGGGCATGTCCTGCTATCTAAATGACAGCAATGGCTAGTGTCTGCCACTATGCTTATGTTGAATTACTTGTAAATGAAGTCAAAATTTCTTTTTCTCAGTGATAATACATACATGAATAATATTTTCAATTACCAAGACTTTAGTTTCTTATGGTTTCAATAAATCAATATTTTGATTTCACATAATAAAAATAACATGATTGACTAATGTACTACTTTGTAGGGGCTAGTAAGAAATGAACAGGGACAGATTGAGTAATGTAAGTAATATATTTGTACCAGGCAAAAGCCAAATGCTTTCAGACACGTTGTACCAATAAAAGTGTAACAGTAATTTGAATATTCTAAAATGAAAACAGAATGGAAATAATAATAAAATTCAATTTATGATTAATTTTGAAATGGTGTAAATGAGTGACTTTTGGTATCTACTAATCACCTTGTGAAATTCTGCCCTCTCAAGCCTCATTCATACGGCAGACGTGGTGCTGAGCCTGTTTGAAAAACCACAAACTGTGTGATGCCTGTGTCAGAATTGTTTCACTACAGAAACCTGTCTGCCCTGTTTTGAGAGTGAGAGGGAATTTTTGAGGACACAGACTATCTCCATTAATCTTTTTCTCTTTTGCCAACAATTGTTGCAATATTGGCCAAATAGAGTCCCATGCAGATATAAATAAAACACAGTGAGAAGTCTTGTTTCTTCTTTATCTTCAATGAGCTAACTATAAATTCAAGACCGAAACTTTAAAAATAGCTTTACACTTTGGGAGGCTGAGGTGGGCGGATCACGAGGTCAGGAAATAGAGACCATCCTGGCTAACATGGTGAAACCCCGTCTCTACTAAAAACACAAAAAAATTAGCCGGGCATGGTGGCGGGCGCCTGTAGTCTCAGCCACTCGGGAGGCTGAGGCAGGAGAATGGCGTGAACCCGGTAGGTGGAGCTTGCAGTGAGCCCAGATGGCACCACTGCACTCCAGTGTGGGTGACAGAGCAAGACTCTGTCTCAAAAAAAAAAAAAAAAAAAAAAAATAGCGTTAAAATAGTCTTAATAATTAAAACTAACTGCAGGTAATCTTTCTTATTCCAAATTTCAGCAAAATCTAATTGGATATATATTTAGTGGTGATTTAAATTATACTGTTATACTAACTCCATGCTGCATTAAATGACACAGCTTTAGGCCAGGCGTGGTGGCTCACACCTATAATCCCAGTACTTTGGGAGGTCAAGGCGGGCAGATCACTTGAGGTCAGGGGTTTGAGACCAGTGTGGCCAACACGGTGAAACCCCCTCTCTACTAAAAATACAAAAATCAGCCGGGTGTGGAGGTGCATGCCTGTAATCCTGGCTCCCCGGGAGGCTGAGGCATGAGAACTGCTGGAGGCTGGGAGGCGGAGGTTGCGATGAGCCTGGGTGACACATCAAGACTGTCTCCAAAAAAAAAAAAGGTATGGCTAATATTTTCGTAAACTCAAAGTGGTGATTTAGTTTCAGCCAACTGCATTATCTACTGCAGTACATTAATAAATTAATGCTGTTAATTTCAATTTTATTAATTTGTACTTTCGTGTCAAATTTGCAAATCTGCTTTTTAGAGCTGTGTAACAGCTATAAGAGAAAGGAGTTCATGCCGTTTTGTGTTTATATTTATTTAAAGAACAATAGAAGGAATTTAAGTAACAATGGAGATCTTGGGAGAATGTTGTGTTTTAAAAGAGGACATATATAAATCACCTGTGAGAAATTGTTTTAGCTCTTTTAACATTACATTGTTCAGTAATGCCATAACTCTAAAATTAAGTTTTCGTATTATTTCTGTACACATCTGAGCATTTAAAACAATTTATTATTTTTTTTTTTACTGACAGTGTTCTCACTCTGTCACCCAGGCTGCAGTGTAGCAGTTTGATCATACTTCACTGCAGCGTTGAACTCCTGGGCTAAAGCTATCTTCAGCCTCACAAATAGCTAGGACTATAGGAGCATGCCACTGGGCATGATATATATATATATATCCAGTATACAGAGTCCCACACAGATATAAATAAAACACAATGAGAAGCCTTGTTTCTTCTTTATCTCCAATGGTCTAACTATAAATTCAAGACTGAAACTTTAAAAATAGCTTAAGAATTGTCTTAATAATTAAACTAACTTCAGGTAATCTTCAGGTATATACACCCAGTATATACCTCTCTCTCTCTATATGTAAATATACACCCAGTATATCTCTCTATATATAGATATATGTACAGATATATAGCTATATCGATATATCTATCTTTTTCTGTGTTTGTGGTTATAATTCTTTTCTTTCACAGCTTTTGAAAAGTAATAAAAACAATATGTTCTTTCCCTCTGAAAAAAATTAGGCAAAAACGACATTCCTGTTGAGTTAAATTGCCCAATTACATACATATGTCGATATATGTATGCCAATTACATATATCGATATATCTATATCTATATATAAATATATAGATATACTGGGTGTATATATATAGAGAGAGGTATATATTGGGTGTATATACCTGAAGATTATAAATATAGATCTATATATAGAAATATAATATATAAATATATATAAACATATATAATATATATAGATATATAGAGATACCTCTCTATATATAGAGAGAGATAGGGAGGCTCGGGTCTAAGTTGCCCAGGTGGTCTTGAACACTTGGTCTCAAGGGGTCCTCCCACCTTGGCCTCACAAAACTCTGGGACTTCACCAGGTCTACAACCATTTATAAAGATTTTTTTCCCCCAATGGATTTATCTTCTGCCAACCTTCAAACATTTCTTTTTCTTTTTTGTGCTAGGTCTTTTCCTTTATTTCAGAACGGAAAGAGTTTATAAGTAGTCATCTGGGAATGCAGCCTAACTCTGAAGGCCCATATAGCTTGTAGGGACATCAAGTTCATGACCCTGTAACTCTGATCGTCCTTCTAACTATAGATTCTTCTAACCATGTATCCTTTAATAAACTGATTAGTTGTAAGGTTTTAAAGAGAGAACATGAAAGAATTTTGATATTCTTCTTCAAATCATAAAATTGAACATCAATTTACTGCTTCCTAGCTTTGAAGTCACAAAGCAGAAACAGCTTATTGGAAAGATAGAGCATTAGAAGAAATATATCAAAGCACATTTTATTTGTAATTGGCCAATTTAACTCAACAGGAATGTCGTTTTTGCCTAATTTTTTTGAGGAGGAAAGAACATAGTGTTTTTATTACTTTTCAAAAGCTGTGAAAGAAAAGAATTATAACCACAAACATGGAAAAAGATAGGCTTAGCAATAATTCCTGTGGGCTTACCTTTCTGTTCCTTTTTCTGTTTTTGGCTCAGCAATACCAGAAACTCGTATATGATTTCACACTATTTTCTTTTGGTACATCAGAAAATTGGATACCAATTAAAAATTTTCTCAATTACTGATTTTTAGTAGGTTTCTACTTCAAAATATTGTTTTCAGGAAGGGGTAAAACGACCAAAGGAAGGAGAAAAAGCAGCAAAACTCCAGTTATTGGTAAATGTGCCATAGTCCTCATTCAAGGTGCCGTTTTAACGCAACACAGGCAAACACTTGCCCTTCACTTACTTCAATATATGAAATACTGTAACCAAATAAATACCAGAGGCTTTGATCTTTGGCCCTCATCTCACAACCCTCAGGGATATGACTTGAACAGTATGATTTTTGCTGTAGTTAAAAATCAGAATATTTAACACTACTAGAGTATTTCTTGACAGTAGGTCTGTCCTGTACGTTTGTATCCTAACAGGGTTAGGATTAGAGTGCCAGGGGGTATAAGGACGTACAAGAATGCTACTCCAGTTCAACTCTAAGGGAACGATGTAATTCCTCAAATTCACCTCTCAGCCTGTTTTTCAGCGTTCCTGTGTTCGGCTGCCAGGGGAGAAAGTAGCGGTCGAGGGAAGACACCTGTGAAGGGGCGTGGCTACTCGCGCGGGCTCCTCCGTCCCTGACCCCAGAGGCCCCTGAGCAGAATGGACTGAGGAGCTGCTGTACTAGAGGGGAGTGGCCGCCCTGTCCAAGGTCTTCAGCTCCCGACCCGACGGGCGCCTATGCACACCGGCCGGAGACAGTCACGCAGATGCCAGTGTAGTCCACGGCAGCTTAGAATGTGGTGCCGACCGCTCCGGAACCGAGTGGTCGAGTCGTTGCTAGGACTCTCCCAGAGAGTTGAACTCTGGGCTCACTTCGGCAAAGTCTGTAGGCACAAGGCCCCAGTGTCACTGGCGAAATAGCGGTGAAAATTTCCATGTTTTGGGGAGGACCCCTGCTCGACCTAGTGACCTAGCGGGCCAACCGCCTCCCCAGCTCCCAGAGAGGCTTCGGTGAGACGCCAAGCGCTCCAGGCCGGCCCGGTCCTCCGCGCTCCACTGCTGCCGCACGGACTGCCAGACTCCCGGCATGCTCCGCGGGCTGAGCTCCGCAGCAAGAGAACTCAAAGCCCCGGGCCTGGGTCCCACGCGGGGCCCCTTACCCAAAGTGCCCCGGGCGCTCATTTGCATGTCCCACCCAACAGGTAAACCTGACAGGTCAGTCGCGGCCGGGTACGGCCTGGCGGTCAGAGCACCAAACGCACGAGCTTGTGATGCGGTTCTATTGCATGAAATTCTCCTAAAGGCCCCAAGATGAACGGGAAAGTGCGCGGTTCGCTCACCGTAAGCAAAACAGGTGAGAGACTCCCGTGCCTTATAAAGCCTGCGGATAGGGTTGGTTGTGTGCTCGCTTCGGCAGCACATTATACTAAAATTGGAACGATACAGAGAAGATTAGCATGGCCCCTGCGCAAGGATGACACGCAAATTCGTGAAGCGTTCCATATTTTTGCGTAGTCTGCGAAAGTCATTTCAGTATCTGCTAACTAGCACTAAGGAAATAGTGTGAATCTAAGCAAAAATGGGTGGCACCCAATGACGAAATTGTGGGTTTTTTTTTTTTTTTTTTTTTGAGACGGAGTCTCGCTCTGTCACCCAGGCTGGAGTGCAGTGGCCAGATCTCAGCTCACTGCAAGCTCCGCCTCCCGGGTTCACGCCATTCTCCTGCCTCAGCCTCCCGAGTAGCTGGGACTACAGGCGCCGCCACCTCGCCCGGCTAGTTTTTTGTATTTTTTAGTAGAGACGGGGTTTCACCGTGTTAGCCAGGGTGGTCTCGATCTTCTGACCTCATACAAAAAATTTGTGTGAGGAGATCTATGAAGTGGGAACGGACCAGTCACCCGTGGAATGTCGTCTGCGAATATATCGTTAATACGCATTTTGGAAATGGAGAAAGGTCATCTTGTGCCTTCTTCATTGAACTTTTACATTCTGAAATAGACTTACGGTCTTGTCTCCCCAAACAACACAAACTCCAGATGGCCCCAGCTTGTTTGGCTTTTGTTCAGTAGAAGACCACCTGGCATATAAATTGTTCAATGACCCCTTACTAAATCTTTCCTAAACTAATAAATCTCTACTAAAGGAAGGAAACATTAGCGCTCACTTCTGGCGCCTACTTTGTGCCATTCTCCATCATTTTAGACCTGAGTGCTTACACCCTTTTTCTCTTAGACTGCGAGCTGCACAAAGGAAAGGAATGCTACTAAGGACTGGTATTATTGGAGATCAATGTTGGCCTGTGCCTATAGATTCAAGAGCTCCAGGACCCATTTGAATACTGGCCACACAGTAGCAAGGTCCATCTGGATCTGTTTTCACCAGTCTTCTGTTTTCATGTATCCTCTAAGAAGTACTTAGGCCGGTTTACATAAATCGGACAGATTCTGTGATGGGAAATTCGATTAGGAGGAATGTTCATTGCCCAGCCTGAAAGCATATTTTAATCAATGAAAACAAGTATTTGGGTGCAGATAGGAGGATCACCTGGGTAACTTAATAGTAACGTGACTGGGCGCCTTGAAGATGGAGGTTGTCGAGGAAGGGAGCCCACCGGGGCGACAGAACCGGTGGGAGGCCCAGACAGCGTCGTAGAAGTCCACTGGGCCAAGTCCGCGAGCAGGAAAATGCAGGTCTAGAGATATCTTGAACAGCCTCTACAAACACCACCGTCTCTTGTCTGGTAACCTTCGTGAACCGCGCAAAATATGGAACGCTTCACGAATTTGCGTGTCATCCTTGCGCAGGGGCCATGCTAATCTTCTCTGTATCGTTCCAATTTTAGTATATGTGCTGCCGAAGCGAGCACAGAATTAGGTTTGCCCGCAGGCCTTATAAGGCACGGGAGTCTCTCACCTGTTTAGTTACGGTGAGCGAATCGCGCGCTTTCCCGTTCATCTTGGGGCCATTAGGAGAATTTCATGCGTTAGAACCGCATCACAAGCTCGTGCGTTTGGTGCTCTGACCGCCAGGCCGTACCCGGCCGCGACTGACCTGTCAGGTTTACCTGTTGGGTGGGACATGCAAATGAGCACCCGGGGCACTTTGGGTAAGGGGCCCCGCGTGGGACCCAGGCCCGGGGCTTTGAGTTCTCTTGCTGCGGAGCTCAGCCCGCGGAGCATGCCGGGAGCTACCAACGCTGCGGCCGCCTCGGACCGCGCGGCGGGGTCCAGCGCCCAGGCGAGCTGGAGACACCCTGATAACGAGGCTCCTGCTGCACCGAGAGAGCCGGCCCGGGGTCGGCGCGACACCTTTAGAACAGGTCGTTTCACCATAAACTTCCTCTGACGAGTAATTTTTTTTTTTTTAAAAGTAATTAACCTACCATTATTACACCTAGAAAATTAAAGTAATTCCTTCATGGCACCTAATATTCAGTCTACTTTCAAATTTCCTTATTTCAGAAATTCCTTATTACAGTCGAATTGTCATAGAGATCCAAACAAGGTCCCACGTTGTATTCCGTTGCTACGACCCTGGGTCTCTGTTGTCCTCTAATTGCCCTCGCCTCGTTTTTCTTCATGTCATTCATATACTGAGGGATATTTGCCCTGTGGAATGTCACAGATCTTGGGATTTGGCCCATTACTTACGGATGGTGTCGTTTAACTTGTTTCTCTAGCCTCCATGTTTCTTGAAAATTTATAGTTAGGGGTGATGGACTCATTCGATTCTGGGTCAGTTGTGTTGTGTTTTGTTTTGAAGCCCGCACGGCTTCAAACACAGTGGTAGGGTGTGTGCTTACTGCACCTCAGCGAGAGTCGTGTATCCGCTGGCTGTCCCGGTATGAGTGATGCCTACCCCTGACCTGTGGGTGCAGGTGGTCAGCCGTCTGACCCCTCACACTATAAAGTTTCCCAGAAATCTTTCCTTTAATGGTTTTAGGATACACCCATGAACAATATCCAAGTAGAAGGTCTGGTCTGGTGGTTTGCTTGCTTTTTGTTTTGTTTTGAGGACACATTGTAGTTGTACATATTTATGGGGTGCAATTTGATGTTTCGATACATGTCTATGTTGTATAACGATCCAACCAGGGTAGTGTATCCACCACCTCATGCATTTATCCTTTCTCTGTGGTGAGAACATTCAGTAGCCTCTCCTCTAGTTATTTTGTGGTATACAAAATTTTACTGTTAACCGTCTTCACCCTACTGTGCAATAGAACATCAGATTTTTTTCCCTGTTCTTTAATTGTAGCTTTGTACCCATTAACCAATGTTTATAAACAAACATTGTGAGTTTGTGAGTTATAAGTTTACTTGTGAGTTATAAGGATGTAACCCCATGGCCTATGGTGGCTAAGTTCTGCATTCCATGGAAGAGACTGAGAGAATAATAAGATCAGGGAAATAAGTTAGGAAAGAGTGTTGATACCACTTGAGTCTCTGGATCATTTGATCCCATGACCAGGTGCTTTCCATAGTTGTTTGGTTACTTGTTCTAGCAAATTACTCTTCTTAGGTTAGATTAAAGTTGTTTTTGCCAAATGCAAATATGAGATCTTAAACATTTTTGAGTTTAGCATGTCTTCACACTGCACACTTGCAACATTAAAACCCTATTGGCTTCTGCTAAACTCAAAACTATTTAAGATCCCGTATTTGCATTTTGACAAAAACAACTCTAGTATTAGTACCTGTGGTTAAGTATATATGAATTTCCAATCACTTTTTTTTTTAGGAGGAAATAGTGTTCTTTTTCAAATCTTTATAGGAAATTTATGAGGTAGGTGGCTATTTAATTAAATAATATTTTGTATGATTTGACTCATTTGAGAAGGATGAATTTTTTTTTGAGATGGGAGCCTCTGTCAACCAGGCTGGAGTGCAGTGGTGCGATCTCGGCTCACTTCAACCTCCACCTCCCAGGTTCAAGTGATTCTCTTGCCTCACCTTCCCAAGTAGCTGGGACTACAGGCCTGTGCTACCATGCCCTGTCTATGTATTTTTAGTAGAGACAGGGTTTCACCATGTTGGCCAGGCTGGTCTGGAACTCCTGACCTCAGGTGATCCATCCGTTTTGGCTTCCCAAGGTGCTGGGATTACAGGCGTGAGCCACCGCGCTCTGGCCCCCCACCCTCACCATGAGCCTTACTTAATAGGAATTATTAACAAATTGGCTTTAAGAAATTTATTTAAAGGATTTTTTCAATGAGACAAATGTTTTATTTTTATATTCTGGAACATTTGAACTTATCAATAAACATAATTTTAATTATTTACATTAACTGAAATAAAACAACTACCTTTTCTTTGTGACATGTAAAAGTATGGTGCATTTCGCAATCAACGACATTTTAGATCCAAAGAGATGTATCTTATTTTTTGGAAGAGGAAACTGAGGCTGATATAAGTGTAGTGACCTCCCTGGGCAAGATTGGCCACGGTCCTACCATCTTCTGATGCCAAATTCATTGCTCTTTTTACTGCACCACTTGTAGTATTACTAGGTCATACTATTTGCAGTAAACTACAAAGAAAAAGATAAAGCCTGCCATTTTACAATTATGTTTCTGAGTTCTGCTCATTTGACTGCAACAACAAAACAGCACACACTATGTAGAAAGCTGACCTTGTTCTTTTTCTTTTTACTCACAGAAAGGGCACATTCAGTGATGTGACACAATTGAAAGTAAAAAACCACAGGTCATTTCCTCTTCAGGAATTTTGCTCTAATTAAAAAGAAGAAGAAACTCATCCTAAATCCTCACATCCTCTTTAGCAAGGAACAGATGAGTCATTTAGAACCACAGCATCAATGACCAGCCTCACCTGGTGTGAAATTGGTGAACTCCAGGTGGGGAACAAAGGTTATCAACCCAGTCGGCAGGTCGCAATCACAAGAGCTTTTAAAAATACAAGTGACTGAGTCCTCCCCTGGAGATTCTGGCTTTGTTGTTTTTGTTGTTTTTAGACAGGGTCTTCACTATGTTGCTTAGACTGCTCTGGAACTCCTGGGTTCAAGTGATCCTCCTGCCTCAGCCTCTCAAGTAGCTGGGTTTTCAGGTGCACACCACTGTGCCTGGCAAGAGATTCTGATTTAATTGCCAGAGTGTCTGTGAGATACCTTTTTGCATTCTCTCTCTGCTTCTCTCTTTCTCTCCATGCCTCCTGTGAACTCTCAGCCTTTATGAGATCTTCTTTGGGCTTGTCAGCACCCTTCTTTCTTTTCTCTCTTCTCCTTTCTTTTCCATCAGACACACTACATCAGGTGAAGCTTGTTTCAAGTTCACCACCAGGCCGCTTTCTTTGCTACTGGCTTCCTTTTATGGCCATACTTCCTTCCCTCATAATGCACCCACTGGCTCCCCAAGACTCCTCCTAAATGTCCCACTTACAATTGCAAGGATATTTAAAGGCACACCAGTCTGGGCTTTATTTCTTCAGGGCTCTGCTAACTAACTCCACAAACTAAAATATACTAGAACAGTATTTCTCAAGCTTTCTTAGTGATAGATTCCCAGACCCAACTTCTTACAGTTTCCAGAGGATTGACCTATGCCAATGTATTCAGAGGACCATCTGGCACATCACCCATATGACCTATCTGTGTTGTAATGGCTACTTTTAATAAAATGAGAAAGTTACTCTGGTGAAGCTGATGTGAGATATTTTGGTGCTTGGAGCCCTTTCACGGCAACCAGTTCCCTAATGTGTAGAAGATAAACCTCATGTTCTGTTTTTTTGGTAGGGAAAAAACCATGTCAGAGAGGAACTTCTTAATTTATTGTAATTACTATAAATTTAACTCTATATACACTCATCCTCTTTTCTGAAATAACATTTAAGAAAAACGTTATTTACAAATAGATGTTATTTGTATGGGAAAAAACTTGTGCCCAGGTAGAAAACTGAATTGTTTGGAAAAAACAAAACCTGATTCCCATTCTATGGAAGCTATTTTACAACTCTGTACATTGTAAATAACTCATGGCAGTTAATAATTTCTGTTCATAGCTGTGCAAATTCTCTCCTGACTGGAAGTTCAATTGACTTCTCTTCACCACTGTGGAGGAACCCAGTTTTGCTTCCATTTGCACATTCAACCTTCTTTTATTACACATAATTTTTTTATTTCTCTTTTGAACTAGTTGTGACATCTACTATGTTTCTGCATTGATTCATGATAAATAAAATCTTTAACGTGTTCTTTTTTTATCTGTATGAGAGGCATGATTTTATCCATTTTTTAAAAAATTGTGTTTTTAAAAGTTAGAGATCTTCCAATGAGTTGTCTATTGGATTCATCTAACAAAACCAGATATATGTTTTACCAGGCTAGCCTGTGGGCTGCTTAAAGCCCAAACACATTTTTTTCTTGGATGCCAAATGACAATGGAACTTTGGTGACTCCGTTTTTCTAATTTTAATATTTTTTTCTATTAATAAAGTTTGTGGTTTGTCTTTGTTTTGCTTCCAGCCAGTGCATCTGCTGTACTGGGTGAAAACAATAATTGGGAATTTTGTGTCATGGTCTAATCATTTAGTAAGCTCTGTGAATGAATTAATATTTATAGAGATCTAGTCTCTGTTGGGTGAGAGACTATAGAGAAACTAGTTTATTAGTCTTGTTTATATGCCTTTTGTCCATTTTGGGCTCAAATCAATTAAGAATATTGTGCCCACCCAGAAGGGGAACAGCTCTTTGATATCTGAATTGGTGATTTTTGTGTGTGTGTTTCTGTGTTTATTCTTGATCCATGAGTGAAATTTTAGAATTAAAGCTATAAACTCTTTGTCTGCATGTTTGTAATTCAGAAAAGTGTTTCCCTCCCATTATATGAATGTGTAATGCTTTCCTAAATCTAGAGGGTGTTAACAACTTAGATTATGAAATCTCCTACATTAAAGGAGTTCGGTTCTGATTGATTTAAGACAAAGGTCCCCAACCCCCAGGCAATGGACTGGTACCCATCTGTGACCTGTTTGGAACCTGGACGCACAGCAGGAAGTGAGCAGAGGGCAGGTGAGCATTGTAACCTGAGCTCTGCCTCCTGGCAGATTGGCAGCTGCATTAGATTCTCATAGGCGTACAAACCCTATTGTGAACTGTGCTTGTGAGGGATCTAGGTTGCACCCTCCTTATGGGAATCTAATGCCTGATGATCTGAGGTGGAACAGTTTCATCCCCAAACCATCTAGCCCACCAACCCCAGGGAAAATTTGTCTTCCAGGAAAGCAGTCCCTGGTGCCAAAAAGGTTGGAGACTGCTGGTTGAAAAGATGAATAAATGCTTACATAAGCCTAGTATGCCAATAACTCCCAGAAAATAATAAATGGAATTTCTAAAAATTTCAATGTGCTAGATTTAAAAAGTATTCCAAAAGCAACTGGCTTAGGAACATTTTAAGAATTCAAATTCACATAATTTAGGCACATCTTTGGTAAACTAGACTGTTGTATTAATTTGGTTTAGTGAAAACAGCTGTGTCTTCTTTGATTTATCAGTGTTGTATATAATACAAGTGTACATTTTTATTGTGCCTGGGTATGTTTTTCTAAGTGTATGCAGGTTTATTGATCAAATAAGCTTACATTACTTCTGCTTAATGCTTGCTTATGAAAAGTGTAAATTTGTGTTTGACCAAGTTGCATACTTGTTTTGGTGAACTTCTTTTTGTTAGTCATTGGTCTGTAGCATGTCAGATGGAAGATAAGTTTCCAAGATCTAGGTAAATTAAAGTCTTGGATCAGTTTTAAATTGGGCTAATGGAAAAATCAGTGCATAACTAGATAATTTCTAAGTAACAATTAAAATATTAGTTATTAAGCATAATTATAGCTTTACTTCTGCTTTTTATGTTTATATGCTATAGACAGGCTATCTGTTTGGGTCATATTAAGTAATGTGTTTATTTTTGCCACTTTAAGGAGTTGTATTAGGGATGTTAGCCACTGTAGAAAGTTGTGTTATGTATATTGACGAGCTCTGCTAATCTGATAAAATGCTGGGTTGTGACAGTTCACAATTATCTAGCCCCCCACTTTTCTCTGCAAAATAGAAGTTATTTTGGTTAACAGTGATAGTTACATGGTTGACTACACTTAGAAACCGCTATTTCAAAGAAATATAACTCTGTATGTGCTTCTGCTTTTTTCAAGGAAAACAGTAGTTTTGTCCTAAAGTGGCAGCGTGAAATTTTTCATATTACTTTATTTTCTTTTAATCTTTGTAGTATTTGTAGTGTTGTCTCTTTCATTGCTGATGTTGGTATTTTGCAATTTCTCTCTTATTTTGTTGATCCATCTGGCTAGAAATTTTTCAGTTTTATTACATTTTTTGAAAAACCAGTTTTTGGGTTTTTTGGAAACCCAAAATAGAATTGTACATTTTCTGTTGATTTCTGCTCTTTCTTATTTCCTCCCTTTTGTTTACTCTTGGTTTAATTACCTCTTCTTTCCCCAGTTTCTTATGGTAGAAGTTTAGATTGTTATATTTAGACCTTTTTTTCTTTCCGAATACAAACATTTAAAGCCACACATTTCTTTCTAGGCACTACTTTGGCTGAATCCTACAAATTTTATTGTACTGTGTTTGTAGTTTAAAAAATTTTTCTTTGTCACATGGGTTATTTAGCCAACTTAGTTGATAATGTTCAAATCATGCATATCCTTACCGATTTTCTGTGTATCTTTCATCAGTTATTCAGAGAGGACTGTTTAAATTTCCAGCTGTAATTGCAGAGTTCTCAATCTGACCTTTCAGTTCTAACATTTTTTTCTTCATGTATTTTGAAGTTTTCCTGTTACATACATATTTAAGATTGCTGTGTCTTCTTGATGAATTGATTCTGTTATCATTATGAAATGATCCTCAACATTCACAACTACTAAGATTATTCAAATGTATTTTCAATGATTTATAAAAATAGATTTAAAGCAGAAACACAACTTGTATTTTGCCAAATCACATTCCCTTTATCCTGCTCTACTTTTTTTGTGGCAGTTCTTTCCATCACATACTTACTTATTTGCTTGCTTTCTGTCTTCCCCAACTAGAATAATTTCCAAAGAGCAAGACTTCATCTGTTCTGTTTATTGCTGTATTCCAACTGTCTACAACAATGCCTGCCACAAAGTCTGACCTCAGTACTTTCTGAATGAATTAATGTATAATAAAGTCACACAACAGTAACAATATCTTTCCATGACTCTACCTCACTTACTTCATGGTAAGACAGGCTCTTCTCACGTGGGGGCGATTTCAGAAATAACTTCTACACTGTGGTGTCTTCTCATGCTGCTCTTCAGGAAGCTATTAATGAGATAATTCTTTGTCATTAACTTTTTTTTTTTTGAGACAGAGTCTTGCTCTGTCGCTCAGGCTGGAGTGCAGTGGCGTGATGTTGGCTTACTGCAAGCTTTGCCTCCTAGGTTCACGCCATTCTCCTGCCTCAGCCTCCTGAGTAACTGGGACTACAGGTGCCTGCCACCATGCCCGGCTAATTTTTTTTTTTATTTTTAGTAGAGACGGGGTTTCACCATGTTAGCCAGGATGGTCTCCATCTCCTGACCTCGTGTTCCGCCCACCTCAGCCTCCCAAAGTGCTGGGATTACAGGTGTGAGCCCCCACACCCAGCCTGTAATTAACTTTTTAATCTTAGCTAGGTTTAACCTGAATCATTCTAGAACAGTGGGTCTGAGTGACAAACACCCCTGGACTCCTATTATGAGCCTCCACTCACTTCCTCCTCTGGAGGCTGTTCAGGCCCTCATATACGATCGCCTCTATAGGCCAGCCTCACTGCTTCTAGGAATGGCTCTGTATATTCCTGGGTTGTAAAGGTGGGTAGGAGTTAATTTCTCATGCTAGGACCCAAGGTGCGTAAAGCCTTTATATTTCACATCTCTTTATTGATGCTGTGATTTCACTTCCCCCATCAACTCTGTTCATTCACACAGCTCATGAAAGTTTTTGTTTCCCAGGAAGTCTAAGTTTCAATCTACCAAAAAACTGAGGCTGCCCTGTTGTCATATTTGATAGTGTTAACTGCAAGTAAAACATTTATTAATTAAATCTTCCTGTCCGATTATTTTTAAAGAGTGAAAAAAAATCTCTTTTTAATTTATTGTGTGTTTTGGGTGTCATGGAACGATATTTTGGTCTGATGGTCAGAGTTCTAACCCCAGTCCCAGCTCTTGGACAACCCACATTCTCATGTGAAATGGGGATAATAACTACCCTGCTTGCCTTTTAGGGTTGACAGAAAGATCTGTGAGAAACGCTTGGGAAAGTGCCTTGTACTTTGCAAAGCATGGCAGGTGTGTAAATTGCTGTTGTTGCAGTGAGAAACTTTCCAATTTTAAGGTTTGTGGTGATTGGATTTTTTAAAATTTATCTTTATTTTTAATTTTAATTTTTTTTTTGAGATGGAGTGTTGCTCTGTCGCTAGGTTGGAGTACAGTGGCACTATCTTGGCTCACTGCAACCTCTGCCTCCCAGGTTCAAGCGATTCTCCTGCCTCAGCCTTCCAAGTAGCTGGGATTACAGGCACATGCTACCACGCCCAGCTAATTTTTGTATTTTTAGTAGAGACGGGGTTTCACTGTGCTGGCCAGGATGGACTTAATCTCTTGACCTCATGATCTACCCACCTTGGCCTCCCAAAGTGCTGGGATGACAGACGTGAGCCACCATGCCCGGCCAGGTTTTTATAATTCATTAATTCAAGAACATTTGGGCATTTGCATCAGAGACCTTCACTATATCCTGAAGAGCACTTGCCTACAATTCTTACGCTGAAGAATACAACCCAGTAGTCAGCTGTTGTCTTGGAAATTATGACCAGTTAAAAACAACAACAATGGAAAGGAAATGGTGTAACTTTAAGGAAAAGCAAACTTAGGGCCAGTGACCTTCTCCCCCCACCCCCCACCCCACCAAAGCTTAGAATATTAGGTATTATCTGTTTCACATGTTTCTTAATTTTTTTAACACAAAAATTTTGTACATTTGGGTCTTGTTTGTTAAATACATGATGAAAATGAGAGCGGTAAGATCTGCTATCTCTTTGAGGAAATGAAGACTTAAATGTTTTTTTTTTGAGGCGGAGTCTCGCTCTGTCGCCCGGACTGGAGTGCAGTGGCCAGATCTCAGCTCACTGCAAGCTCCGCCTCCTGGGTTTCCGCCATTCTCCTGCCTCAGCCTCCCAAGTAGCTGGGACTACAGGCGCCCGCCACCTCGCCCGGCTAGTTTTTGTATTTTTAGTAGAGACGGGGTTTCACCGTATTAGCCAGGATGGTCTCGATCTCCTGACCTCGTGATCCGCCCGTCTCGGCCTCCCAAAGTGCTGGGATTACAGGCTTGAGCCACCGCGCCCGGCCAAATGTTTTACTACTTGTACCTGCTATTAGCTAATTGATCTTTGTTATTGTCTAGGGTGAGTATCAGCAGGCTCAAACTGTGTTCTTAGTCAGCTGTTAAGGTTCCAGTATAATCACCTAGTACTTTGGGGGCAGGGGGAATAACCAACATTCAACTATCCAATAATGCTTCCACTAGAAATGTCCTCATTCTTGTGATAATGTGTAATACTGGTTCATGCTAAGTTTATAAACTTCTTGTTTTCTGTATCCTTCATTGGCTACTCTATCCATAACCCATAACCACTGAGACCCCCAGCCTTAGTGGTTGGATCCTGCTTCCACTTCAATAATCTTGGGTAAGCTTAGCCACTTGGGATTTGGTATACAGAGTGTGCATATGTGCATCTCTGGTTCAACAGGGAATACACTCCAGTGTGCTCAGTATATCCCTTCTGTGAACTCATACGATCCAGATTCCCTGGGTCCCAACACTGGGAACTGTGATTTAGTAGGTCTGGAGAGGAGCCCTGGAATCTGTATTTGAACAGGAACCCAGGGGATTCTGATACAGGGCTCTGTGGACTAGCTACCCTTTGTAAATCACTGTGTTCTCCAATTGCTGGCCCAGTTTTTAATATTTGCTTTTTTTTTTCCTTTTATCTTACATTCGGGGAACCTAAAACTAACTAACCTTCCACAAGTCAATACAGGTTTCTTTTCCCTGTCACCTTGCCCGGACAAAGTTTTGAAAATTTTGTCATCTTCTTCCTCCTCCATTCTGCCTTCCTCCTTTCTTCTCCTGCCTCTTCCTCCTCTCTCATCCAGTTATTCACAAAGTCTACTTGGTTCCTCCTCTCCAGGCTTCATTTACATTACATCTCATTCTCTTGGAGCTCTAAATCCCCACCCACACTGCCTAATACCTGAACTATCCAAAAGTCTTCTAGCTTTAAGGCTGGGCATGGTGGCTCATGTCTGTGGATTCTAGCACTTTGGGAGGTGGAGGTGGGCAGATTGCCTGAGCTCAGGAGTTGGAGACTAGCCTGGGCAGCATGGTGAAATCCCATCTCTACTAAAATACAAAAAATTAGTCAGGCTTGATGACGCACATTTGTATAATCCCACCTACTCAGGAGGCTGAGGCATAAGAATTGCTTGAACTCGGGAGGCAGGGGTTGCAGTGAGTTGAGAACGTGCCACTGCACTCCAGCCTGGGTGACAGAGTGAGACTGTGTCTCAAAAAAAAAAAAAAAAAAAAAAAACACCACCGAAACAGAAGTCTTCTAGCTTCTCTCCTCTTTGTGTAATCCCTTTTGTGCATAATTGTCTGTCGTTTGTACAAACACCATTTCACCATGTCACTCATCTATTTAAGAAACAGTAGTGATTCTCTGCCTTCCACATTATAATTTGTTTTCTATCAACTGCATTCCTCATTACTCCAAAATATTGCCTACCGTCCATTATTTACACACAATTTCTTTACTCTTGCTTTTGATGATATATTCTCAAAATATATTCATTAGAAATTTCAGTGGTCATAGAACTTACTTTGGTAAAGGAGATTTTGCTACATTGACTACATTATTGTAAATCCTTTCCCATAAGCAACGGCTAGAGTTGCTTATGGGAAGGGAAACCAAATGGACTGATGCTGATTAGAGGAGGACCTTACATTCTTCTCTTTTGTCACAGAGTTAAACTGCGCTTTGGTGGTTTCCTTAGACTAAATTAGATCTCTTTTGCTCAATGAACTTTGACCTTGAACCTTTTTTTTTTTTTTTGAGACAGAGTCTCACTCTTGTTGCCCAGGCGGGAGTGCAGTGGCGCGATCTTGGTTCACTGCAACCTTCACCTCCCGGGTTCAAGTGATTCTTCTGCTTCAGCCTCCTGAGTAGCTGGGACTACAGGCAACTGCCACCACGCTCAGCTAATTTTTGTATTTTTAGTAGAGACAGGGTTTCACCATGTTGGCCAGACAGACTTTGAATTTTTTTTCCTCGTTCTGTCGCCTGGGCTGGAGTGCAGTGGCACCATCTCGGTTCACCGCAAGCTCTGCCTCCAGGGTTCACACCATTTTCCTGCCTCAGTCTCCTGAGTAGCTGGGACTACAGGTACCTGCCACCACGCCCAGCTAATTTTTTGTATTTTTGGTAGAGACAGGGTTTCACCACGTTATCCAGGATTTTCTCGATCTCCTGACCTCGTGATCTGCCTGCCTTGGCCTCCCAAAGTGCTGGGATTACAGGCGTGAGCCACTGCGCCTGGCCGCACCTTGAACTTTTTTTTTTTTTTTTTTTTTTTTGTTGAGACGGAGTCTCGCTCTGTCGCCCAGGCTGGAGTGCAGTGGCTGGATCTCAGCTCACTGCAAGCTCCGCCTCCCAGGTTTACGCCATTCTCCTGCCTCAGCCTCCCGAGTAGCTGGGACTACAGGCGCCCGCCACCTCGCCGGGCTAGTTTTTTTTTTTTTTTTTTTTGTATTTTTAGTAGAGACGGCGTTTCACCGTGTTAGCCAGGATGGTCTCGATCTCCTGACCTCGTGATCCGCCCGTCTCGGCCTCCCAAAGTGCTGGGATTACAGGCTTGAGCCACCGCGCCCGGCCCGCACCTTGAACTTTTAAAGGGAATGGAGTACCTTTTAATATATTGTCTATTGATAAAATTTCCCTAAAGCTGGATGACCGACATTTTAAGTCAATATATAGATTGTCTTGAACAGCTTTAAAAAATTTCCTGTTCTGAGCCGTTCTTATTTAGTTAAACTGAATCTATAATAGTAAGACAAAGCTTTGACCCATTTTGAATTTTAGGAACAATTATCCAGAAATTCAGGAGAGATACCTGATCACTGTTATAACAGATGTTTTGTTCTTCTTATTCCAGTCCTTTTATATCCCCAGTAGCCATGGAGAAGCTCGTGTTGGAAACGATTTAAATATTTGGTAAAGAGATTGTCTGCTGTTTCCCACCTGGAGAAAGACAATTCCTAACCTTTTTTTAGTTTTTCAATCATAGCTGCTATGGTTTGAATGTGTCCCTTCCAAAATTCAAATGTTGAAACTTAATGGCTAATGTGATGCAGTTAAGAGGTGAGACCTTTAAGAGGTGATTAGGTCATGAGGACTCCATCCCTTGCGAATGGGATTAGTGCCTTTATAAAAAGGCTACAAGGAGGGCTTAATGTTGTGCCATGTGAGGACACAACCCTCAAGGTGCCGTCTTGGAAGCAGAGACAAGACCGTACCAGACAATTGAACCTGCTGATGCCTTGATCTTAGACTTTCCAGCCTCCAGAACGGTGACAGAATAAATTTCTCTTCTTTATAGATTACTCAGTCTTAGGTATTTTGTTATAGTAGCACAAATTATACTAAGACAATAGCATAACACCCCTAAGGTATACCCCTCTTCCACAATCAAAGAGGTATACTGAATCAGTTGGTCTCAAAGGATCTCTCCCTTTTCTTCTCTCTGGGTAAGGTGGTAGGGTATGTGTTATTTGAGTAAGTCCCTCAGGTGGTTCTGAAACCCTCACCTGTTCTCTCACAGCTTTCAAATCTTTTAACTCCTGCTTCTTTAACCAATATTTATTGGTTTATCAGTTTCTGAAAGATTTGTGATAAAATTTGCCTCTTTATTTATAGTTCAGAAAAAATTTTCTTGTAAGTCTTATTTTTGCTTTCTGTAATGAGGCACTTACAAGTTCAAGATTGTTATATTTTGTGGGTATATCTTTTTATTTTTATTTTTATGTAGTTTACTTATGTATCCATATTAATGCAGTTGTGGTGGTTAACTTTTATATTGTATTAACATAGCTAAGTATATTTCCTTTTGGTTAATATCTGCTTGGAATATCTTTATCCTTCTGTTTATTTTCCAGTCTTTGGTGTGATTTTCAAAATTATGTTTGTCATAAGCAGCATTATTCAGATCTTAAAAATTAAACCAATTTCATTCCATTTAAAAATATGTAGATTTAATCTGGGGGTTGGCAACTTTTTTCTGTCAGCCGTAAATATTTTAGGTTCTACGGGTCATATAGTATCTGTTACAGCTACTCAAAAGCAGCCTCAGGCCACATGAATAAATAGCCATGGCTAGATTTGTTCTGCCAGCTATTGTTTGCCAACCCCTGCCTTAATCTATTTACATTTTTGTGATTGTTGATATATTTGGCTTATTTTGTGTTTTCTGTTTACCATTTATATTACTTAAGGCAGTGTTGGCTGAGGTTACAGATTAATCTGGAGACCTCAGTGGCTCAGCCCATTGAAGATTAGATTTTACATTATAAAATAATTATATTTAATGTTTATATATTTTTTGTAATATATAGTTTATAAAATAATTATACTTTATATATTATAAAATGCAAAACAGTTTTATTTTATATAAAATACAAGTTATATTTTATATAAAATACAAAACAGTTATATTTTACATAAAATTTTATATAAAAACAGTTATATTTCATATAAAACAGTTATGTTTTATATAAAATATATGTTATATATTTTACAAAATATATAACAGTTATATTTTATAACGTGAAATCCAATCAGTGGCACAAATAGGATGGATGGTCTGCCCCTTGCAGTCATTCAGGAACCCAGGCTCCTTCCTTCCATCTAGTGGCCCTGTCACTCTCAATGTGTAGGTTGCATAATCACCATAGAAAAGGAAAGAGGAGGTGGGGTAGACACACCTCTTCTTTAACCACATTAGCCTGGAAGTCATTTATGTCACCTTTCACATTTCATAGATGAGAGCTAGTCATCTGGTCCCACCTAGATGCAAGAGGCACCTAGGAAATAAAGTTACTGTGGTAGCCACTTCCCAGCGACACTCCCTTAGGTGGTAGAGGAACACATACCTTTGGCAGACATCTGGGCACTTCTGCCACAATCACCCTTTTTCCTTGCTGCCTTTTTTGTTTTCTCCCTTCTGTGGGATTTTTTTTCTCTATTCCCCTTTGTTTCTCTATTCCCCTTTGTTCTCTATTCCCCTTATTCCCTTTGTTGCCTTGGAATATATATGATGTATTTTTCTTGTTTTAGTAGTTGTCCTTACAGTTTTAACACACACTTCATTTTTGAAATGTCTATAAAGCCTGTATTAATTCAGTACATCTCGTCTCCTATAGATAAGAAAAGAATCTATTGATTCGTCCCCTCCCCCTGCACAGATACTCCACATATCTTTCTTCTTCTTGTTGTCTAGGGTTTTATTTTACCTTTAAATAAAACCCACCAAAACCCCACAAAATGGTTATTTTTATGGTTAAGAATTAAATATACCACTATTATATTTTTGTCAGTTTCTCTGCTCATTGTCCTCTGGATTATTTCTTCCTGAAGTGCATTCTTCAGTTTTTAAATGTTGTTTTTTTCAGTGAGAGTCTGTGAGTGGTAAACTCTCTTTGTCTATTATGACTACATAGCTACATATAGAATTCAAGGTAGATAATTATTTTCTCTCAGTATGTGGGAGCTATACTCCATTTTCTTTTGGCATTGATTGTAACTGATGAAAAATCCATTGTCAGTCTAATTGTCATTCCTTCATAGGAATTTGTCTTTTCTCTAGTAGTTTTTGCAATGTGTTGTAGTTTGACAACACACTATGGTTGTGGATTTATTTTTATTGATTCACCTTCCTTTATAGAATGCATTTCAAAATGTGGTTTCTTGTGTATTTTCAGTTCTTATAAGTTATTAGCCACAAATCCTTTGAATACTGCTGCTCTTCCAATTCCAACTCTATTTTTCTGCAGTTGATTATATTTTGAAGTGTATTTGTATATTCTCCATGTCTCTTAACTGCCCATTCATAATTTTTTCTGCTTCTCAGTAGTGTACTCTCAGCATAGTTTTTCAATTTCCTAATCTTTTTTTGAGAGTGTACAGACTAGAGGTGATCTCATTCATTAAGCTTTTCAGTTTCTGTATTTTTCATTTATCATATTTTTTGTTTACTTTTTCTAATTTCATTTGTGCATGTTTTCATTTCATCTTTTAAATGAATGTTATTCCTTCCACTATCTCTGTGAAGATCCTGAAAAAATATATATACCCTTTTTAGATTATTATTTCCATTGCATTTGCTGTGTTGGTTTACATTTATTGGTTGTCTTCATTTAGAGAGTATCCCTCTTTCCCTCTTTCTTCACTCATTCCTTCCTGAATGGTTGTCTGTCCCTTAGTCCCCCTGGAATGTCAGCTTAGAACCGGGTATTTTATGGGTAGTGGGGACTGAATAGGTCACAAGTCCAGTCCCTGCATTTATGGCAGCTTGCTCAGGACAAGTTAATTTAATTTCAGGACTGTGACAGTTTCCTTCTGTATCCCTTTGTTTGCAGCTTCACAGGAGGCTTAACATCAGGCAGCAGCTGTAGTAGCTCTTATGTCACTGGTGGGATGGATGGGAGACACTGGTCTAGTCCTGATTTCTCATAGTGAGCTTGGCTCAGGGTACCCACCATGTGTGGAATTCTCATGAATCCTGAAGAGCTGAAATCAGTTGGGTCCAAAGAGATCATTAGCTTGCTTTAGAGCATACCTTTTAAATATCTTTTTACATTTTATCTGTTCTTTGTGTTTGTAGTAGTGATGGGATAGGTATAGTCCCATTCCTCTTCTTTTAGAATCCATTAGATCCTGTTTGCGTGCCTTTCCCTATTTGTTTTTTATTGGTAACCATGCCACTCAGCCTGATTTTTCATGTATAATTGTTGGATCCCCAAATGTACCCCAGAATAAGCAAGCAAGAATTGTTCCATAATTTTCTTCAGGGACAGATGGTGGTGACTGAGCTGATGATGGGTGTGTATTGGGCCTCAGTAGCTGTGTCAAAGTATGGTTAGGACATGGCTGGCTTGAGTGTGAGTCCTGGCAGGGCCACCGTGTCCCCTCCACTCTTTCTCCTCCTAACACCCTCTTCTTTTAGCTCACATGGCACAGACTGATGCGCCAGAGGAGTCTGAAGAAGAATGTGAGAAGGCTGCTTTTGGGTTGGGGTGACCCAGACATAAGACCTACTGTCTTTTTCAACACTGCCTTGAACCTAATTTATTTCTGGTTCTGAACTGAACTATGGAATGGGGCAGCACTGTGTGGCTGTGTGTTGTGCAATGTTCCCGAGTATAGAAAGCCGTGGGGGCTAAAATCCAGTTAGTGCTCCATCCAAACTGTGTACCCGTGGTGCTGTGTCCATCCAGAGTGACAGTTTTTTTTTTTTTCTATGGAGATGGAATCTTGCTCGTTGCCGAGGCTGGAGTGCAGTGGTGCGATCTTAGCTCACTGCAACCTCTGCCTGTTTTAGGCTCTCGAGTAGCTGGGACTACAGGTGCATGCTGCCATGCCTGGCTAACTTTTTATATTTTGGTAGAGATGGGGTTTCATTGTGTTGCCCAGGCTGGTCTTGAACTCCTGAGCTCAGGCGATCTGCCTGGCTTGGCCTCCCAAAGTACTAGGATTACAGGTGTGAGCCACCGCAGCTGGCCCAGAATGACAGCCTTATAATTGACACAAAGATGTCAATTAGACAAGTGTGGCCATCCATCCAAGGACACATCTGCCGCCTCTTTCCAGGTCTCCCTTCACCTCAGTTAAAATAACCTGTAAACCTCTTGTTTGTTACCCTTAGAGACAGAGTGTTGCTGGACCCTGTGCTAGGGATACTTTCCCATTGGGGTATGGTGAAGGGATGATTAGGGTCTGGCACTGTGTTGTCAAGCCACCCTACTGACTGCTGGAAGAAGCGTCAGAAGCTGGGCTTCCTTTCTTATTTCAGTGTAGAGCTGGCAGATGAGGTGCCCGCTACCTCTTTTGGATGGGTTAGACTTCAGCCTTTTTTTTTGAGATGGAGTCTTGCTCTTGTTGCCCAGACTGGAGTGCGCTGCAACCTCTACCTCCCGGATTCAAGCGATTCTCCTGCCTCAGCCTCCCAAGTAGCTGGGATTTCAGGCATCTGCCACCATGCCCAGCTAATTTTTGTATTTCTAGTAGAGACGGGGTTTCTCTGTGTTGGTCAGGCTGGTCTCGAACTCCTGACCTTAAGTGATCCGCCCACCTTGGCCTCCCAAAATGCTGGGATTATAGGCGTGAGCCGCCACACCCGGCCAGACTTCAGACATTTCATCCAGCTAATGACATCCTCAAACTGCCAAGTGGTCAGATCAGCTTTGACCTTTATTCCCTCCAGGAGTCAGTTTTTTTGTGCACAGTGCCACTGACACTTTGGACCTGGATCTAATTCCTGCCTTCATCTCCTCTGACTTGTTATATAACTTCTTCTGGCCATAAAAGTATTAGACTTTGGCCCCAGGGAAGGAGTTGCTAGAAATCCAGCCTTCTAGGCTTTTCCTTGGTACAAGGAAAGTCATGGTGCATATCACCTTGCAGTCCTGCCTTGATACTAAGTATTAAGTAATATTATAGCCTGATTCCTTGTCAAGGGACCCTTCTTTGCTAGTGACTAAGATAGTATAAAAGTATGTGGTTTCCAGAACCAAATGTACACTTACTTTCATTTTTTAAAAAATGGTCTTTAGCATCTTTACTACTTTTTTTTTTTTGAGACAGTCTAGCTCTGTCGCCAGGCTGGAGTGCCGTGGCGTGATTTCGACTCACTGCAACCTCTGCCTCCTAGGTTCAAGCAGTTCTCCTGCCTCAGCCTCCCGAGTAGCTGGGATTACAGGCATGTGCCAACATACCCAGCTAATTTTTGTGTTTTTGGTAGAGACGGGGTTTCACCCTGTTGGCCAGGATGGTCTCAATCTCTTGACCTCCTGATCCACCAGCCTCTGCCTCCCAAAGTGCTGGGATTACAGGTGTAAGCCACTGCATCTGGCCCCTTGCTACTTTTTATAATTGCCAGAACTCACCAGAGAATTCCTTCAGGGAGGTTTAGGAGATGGCATAAGGAAGGAAAGGCTTATTTGCAATCAAGAGGAAACAGTAATTATGAGGACAGAGGAAGCTAGAGAAAGAAAATCAAGGAAAAGACACTGGGAACAAATATAATCAATCCAAGGGTTTCAGGTAGTGGTTGGTAGATTTGAGTTGGGGAGTCTCAGTTCAAGAATATCTTGTGCCAGCCACTGTCCTTGAAACCAGCTTGTAGGGACAAGGATGTGAGATTGAGGGACCACAAGGTATCTGCCTTATGTAACTGGGGTGGGGGAAGGGGGAGTCAGCCTAGCAAGACTAATGTTTAGAGTTGTGAAGGCTTTTGATGAGCTTATCTTTTGGGAAGCATTTTATTTGGCTAAAAAGATTTTACCAGCAGGTTGAGGGATGGGGAAAGCACTGATGTTTAGAGTAGGACAATTTCTGAGTGGGAAGCTGTTTTCAGCTAGTCACAGAGCAAATGCTGTAGTCTATATATGGCTCCCATGATTACCATAAAGAAAATATCAAACATGGGCTATTGAATGCAGGAGGGCAGTGGTGGATACAATTCCTGGAGAATTAGATGGGTATGGGCCCTGACATTATGGAATTTACCAAATTACCTGTAAAATAGAATCTCAGGTATCTGTTTCCACTTAGACTACAGAAATCAAATGTAGAGATGTGAATGCTATTGGTACTGTGGGGGAGATGGAGAAATTATGCGTAAGAACTAAGGAGTAAAGAGTGTGTTCTTATGACCGCTACATTTAGAGAGCAGAAAGGGGAAGTTTGTAGGTAGATTACAGATTCTGTAATGAGGATGGAATTTGAGTCCCACCAGAAAGTACAGTTTTCATGAGTGTGCCATTTGAGATGTCGAAAACCTAGAGTCTGGGAAGTTTCCCACATTGTGTTCATGATTTATTCGATATCTGTTCCTATTCGTTTATACTTTTCTATCTACATAAGCCTCAATTCCTTCTTTCCTACCCCTACCATTTTACCACCTACTCACAGTAATCCTTCCCTACCATCATCAAAAGAACTTGTGCAATCTACCTCTTCTAAGGTAATTTTCCCATCCTTACGGCGGGAGGAGAGGGGAGCAGAGTTCCTGTAATGCAGGCTTTGTGCACTTTAAATACATCATCATATTTCACAGTTCCCACAATTCCAAGAAGTAGTACTATGAAGGATCTTTCAGGAAATCTCCAAGTGATGTTTAAAATCAGGTGTTTAAAGTCAGGCTCCGCCGGGGGGCCTGACTGTTTAAAAGTGTTTCCACCTCACAGGAACAGAGGCTACTAGCAAATCATGACCACTATTTTTAAACCAGGTTGACAAAGGTCACTAGAGAAGATCCTGGAAGATCCACTCTCACTAATGGAAAATGAATAACTTAGGCTTTGCTTAGGGTCTTTTAAATAAACACATCTAAGAGTCAGGTTTGAATCATTGGATGTAAGTAGTAAGTCAGGGAATGGTGATACCTTTCTAGGTAAGTGGAATGAAGTAATATTCTTTGCTGAGGAGGAGAGGGGTTGAGATTGCTATGTTGTTGAATCCACTGAACATACATTGGAAGACATGGAAGGCTGAGCAGTTTATTTCTCAGTAGTGGACCTGTGCTGGCCAATTTGTAGTAAACTTTTTCTATTTTCTAGCTCAAGACAGGTGGAATCTTTGATCTGAAATATTTTGCTGTGCTTTGATAGCTCATAGCCAAGGTATAGCCAGCCATGGTGAGTTTTCATTTACTAGAAGTCACTCTGATGGAACTGTGTAATCCAAAGCATCAGATTCAGGGAGCTCAATGGGGGCATTGAGAGAGCATAAAGACCCCAGGGGCTATTTTTATATGTCTTTGGAGACAGTCTCACTTTGTTGCCCAGGCTGGAGTGCAGTGGTGCTATCTTGGCTCACTACAACCTCTAACTCCCAGGCTCAGGGAATCCTCCCAACTCAGCCTCCCGAGTACCTGGGACTGCAGACACATACCACCATGCCTGCCTGATTTTTGTATTTTTTGTAGAGCCAGGGTTTTGCCGTGTTGCCCAGGCTGGTCTCGAACTCCTGGGCTTAAGCCATCTGCCTGCCTCAGCCTCCCAAAGTGCTGGGATTACAGTCATGAGCCTCCATGCCCGCTCCATGGGCTATTTTTTAGAGTGCTAGAAGATGACTAGTAGCATGTGGGCATAGGGAATGGGAGCGAACCATCTTCTCCAAAAGGCTAATGGGAGAAATTAATTCTTACTGACTAAATGATCAAGTCATAGACTTACAGAGCTTCAATGATGGATGGAGCTTTAGCAAACAACTCCCTAATTGTGCAGATGAGAAACTGAGGCTCCAAGAGATTTGTCCAAGGCCACATGGGAATAGACAGAGTAGAATTCCAAACCATATCTTTAGAGTCTAACTTTGTGCCATACTATGTGAAGTTGAACTAATTTTTTAAAGTTTATAATTCAGTCCTGCATCTGATATGGCCAAAAGAGTCTTGTGCTTTGTTTTCTTAAGAAAGAAAATATTATTTTCTTGTTAGCAGTCATACCAGAAGCTCACAAGAGGTTTACACACCAGATAATAAACTCCTATTCGATGTCCGAGAGAAAGGTTGAAAAAAATTTATGTAAAGTATAAAAGGTAAAAAATATAAATATTCCAACCCATTGGTGGATCCAGTTCTTATTAACATTCCTTTTTCCTGCTACTTCTCTTTATTTTTGTGATGACTTTGGGCTTCCCAGAGTGAACGATGATTTGTCTTGAACAAAACAGAATTGTTCTTGAATCCTGCTGGTGTAAACTGTAATCTAAATAAATGGAAATAGATAGAAGTCCCAGGAATAAATCAGACTGCTTGCTTAAAAAAGCAAGCACATACTCAATATTTTTTTTCTGGTAGTAAGAAAAATTCACAGGGCTGTAACTCTATCTCCTTGCCCACATGTAGACCTTACTCAAGCTATTTTTTCATTTATTCATTTGTAGAAAGATAGGTTTTCTCTTTTCTTCCCTCTCTTTATTATCACTAATTTTTGGGAGCGGTCGAAACCTGACACACTTTTGCGCAGGAAAGGGGGCATTACTGATTATGCTGATAGAAAGTTATGCGACTGTCAGATCCCAACATTTAGTCACAGACTATACCTATACATCCTCCAAGACCTCATGGAGATAACTGAGAGGTTAGAACTTTACTCATTCAAAAACAGTTATTCAAGCACAGATGCATCTGGCACAGCATTAGGCACTGTGAATGTAAAGCTGACAGCTTCTGTGTTAGTACCATATGAATTATTGTTTCTTCAGCCTAGACTTTCATAACATGGAAAAGTAAGGCAAAACCTTCAGAGCCCAGTCCACCAATTATGGTTCTTCTTAGTAGTGCTTGTGCATATATGACTTCCACCTGGTCTTGCCCCCGGTGGTGGCTGCACACGCTGAAGCATGATGAGTCAGAGCCGTGTGATTTTGTTCTGCCTCTGCCCTGCATAGGCTGGTTTTAATCAAACGAAAGCCTAATCCTGTAGTGAATCTTATTAATCCCTTTGCCCTTCCCCATTCCATCTGTTACATGTCTCAAATTCTGTCCCCCAAATGGAATAAGCTGTGTTTTTTTTTTCTCAGACTTTTTTTTTTCTTTTTGTGTTTGACGTATTTCAGAGATAGGCCTGGAGTCAAAAATTACAATCAAGCTGAATTGGGTATGGCAGAGGATTTTCAGTATCCCAAGTTACTTTCAATGCTCCACTTGTCTTATCAGCAAAGCCTCTTATTTTCAAATCTAGTGTACTGGGAAGCTCAGCAGTTGGTTTCACGGCTTTCCTGCCAGGACCACAATTACTGTCTCCCCAGGGTGTAAAATACTGACAGAGCCTTGGGCCACACAGTTATGGTGCCATCTTCTTGGATCAATAGGTATATGTCGTTCCTAGCCCTACTGTAGAACTCAGGTAACTGCTGGCAGATGGATCACAATCTTGCCTTAGTGGGTCTTTCTTATCTTTTTGATCTGTTGCCTAGTTTGTCTTACTAACCACATCATTCACACACATCATAACCAACTTAATTTGAAAATAGGCCTCCGGGTCTCTGTCCAGGGAGTAGCAAAAGAGTACAGACAAATCTTCCCCAAGGCACATATTTCTGTTTATTGTAGTTTCTCTTCTTGGCAGGTAAGGAGAGATAAGGTTTTACTCTAGAGGAATGAAAAATATGTAAAAGGTGTTGATGATATGGCAAGTTCTAAATTTGGTTCTCTTTCAGCAATCACAGCCCCTGACATCTGGACTCTGTTCCTCTCTTGTTTTCTCTTGGTGTAAATGCCTGTTTCTTTCCTTTGTAAGGTTCCCTGAAGCAGTATTCTTGTGTCTCTGTCATCTTTAAAGCTCTTCTTCACACTGGGGCTAAGTACATTGTTTTCCACAGAGAAGATAATTGAATGTTTCTAAATTCAGTAAATATCTTTGGTCTGTAAATCAGTAGTTCCTTTATTTGATGCTTCCTCATATTGAAAGACTCACTGAAAGTTTCTTAGATGGAATGCAGTATAACCACTTGAGTGTTAACCACCCAAATATCCTTTGAGCAATAAGGCCTTGCCAGAAAGTCTGGAGAATATGAAAGTCACTCTGTGTGCAGTTCTATGGGTTTTTTTTTTTTTTGTTACCCTGGGTGCAGAATCTTCAGTACTCTAAAGATGCAGGTAAAACATGGAATTGGTGCCACACCTAATCTTTTCACTGTCGTGCTTACTGCTGTTGCTAATATATACACACAACCCCACTTTGCAATGGATGGTAGGAAAGGTATCTCAGACCCAGGAACACTCAGTCAAACTGGGACCTGGGACCTGCCTTAACAGGAGCATCTGACAACCTGGGTTGTTGGCTCCCAAATCAAATTAGGCTAGTATGTGTCCCATCCTGAACTGGATGGGGATCAATAAGGACTAACAAAAAGCAAAGAAAATAAGATGGAGGACAATTTGCCACTTGATTCTATTCCTAATAATTTAGTGTTTCAACCCAGCTGTAGCTTGCTTTCTACCCTATTTGACACTTTCATATTGTTTCTCTCTATTAATAGTCATTGGGCTTCTTGTCAGCTGGGGATTATTTCATTACTATTTCTAGATAAAACTCTGGTTGCTGGGAATTCTATTTGTGTTGTGTTTGAGAGCAATACAAATTCTGCCTCACTGATGGAGATGGTGAGAGATTGGCCATTATGAACAAATGAAGATAGTGCAGCATTAGGGAACTTCAAATGAGTTTCCAAGTACATAAGATACATGCAAAAATGTATTATAGCCACTTTCTCTATTTGGAAAGTTGACTCCCTCTTTTTTAGGTCTGGGTGTTAAGAAGCTTGAGATAGTATTTCATGTATTTATGTAGGAAAGCCATGAATTTGGTAGGCAAAGAGGTGTCATAAAGGGCCAAGTCTGCATGGACATGCAGTGTCCCTGCACAAAGCCCATCTCTAGTCACCCAAGTATGTGCCCTTCACCTCAGTCAGGAGGAAGGGGAGACTTTTTGTTATTTGCCCAGAGTGGTTGCCTTTTTTCAATGGTAGTAATATTAAGCCTACCAAGAAGAAGAAAAACTACCACCAAGATCTGTGTCTCCATTATCAAGGCACATTCCTGAATCAGCAAAGACACAGAATACAGCCCTTTGATTCCAGATAAGTGGTTTTTACCTAGCTCCATCATTTTGTTCTGTCATGAGGGGCAATTCAGGAATGCTGGCTATTACATTTCTTCTGGATGGCTCTTGCCTCCACCCCCTTTTCTGGGCCTCATAATTTTACACTTAAAAATCCTGGCCAGGCGCGGTGGCTCATGCCTGTAATCCCAGAACTTTGGGAGGCCGAAGCGGGCAGATCACGAGGTCAGGAGTTCGAGACCAGCCTGATCAACATGCTGAAACCTCATCTCTATTAAAAACAAAAAAAATCAGCCAGGCATGGTGGCATGTGCCTGTAATCCCAGCTACTGAGGAAGCTGAGGTAGGAGAATCGCTTGAACCCGGAAGGCAGAGGTTGCAGTGAGTAGAGATCGAGCCACTACACTCCAGCCTGGGTGACAGAGGGGGACCCTGTCTCAAAAAAAAAAAAAAAAAATTTCCTATTCAGCCCTGACTGATACCAAACCACATATACCTACTAAATGCAGAGTTTCTAGTTCCTGAGAATCCCTGGCGATTGATGCCAATTGTAGTGCTTTCAGCAATAGCTGAGAAAGCCAACAGAAACCTAGAGAGTTTTTAATGTAAGTGTAAGCAGACAGGTGAGGCTAGGTTGGAAGACTTTCTTGAAGTATATAGATTGGGGGCAGATATGTGGGCTCTGGATTGACAGGGAAGTTTTATTCTGGTAAAACTGTATATAGGCTCAAGCCAATTTAGTCAAGGACAGGTCGTTTCCTAGTGTAACTTGAACTTAGGTTTGAGGAAGGGAGCTAAATTTCAGGAACTTGAACTTTTAAACTCAAATTTAAGAAAAGCAATGATACTCGGGAGGCTGAGGCAGGAGAATGGTGTGAACCTGGGAGGCGGAGGTTGCAGTGAGCCGAGATCATGCCACTGCACTCCAGCCTGGCCAACAGAGCAAGACTGTGTCTCAACAACAACAACAAAAAAAAAAAAAAAAAAAAAAAAGAAAAGAAAAGCAATGAGATTGCATACTCTTTAGACATGGACCTACTCATGCAACAGAGCAAGACTCTGTCTCAACAACAACAACAACAATAACAAAAAGAAAAGCAACGAGATTGCATACTGTTTAAACATGGACCTCCTCATTAAGTGTCTTTGCAGCTACTAAAATAGTGTTTTACCCTTGGTGGACACTGAATAAATAATAAATTGGATTGAGTTTTCTGAAGATAAGAAGCAAGTTGGTGAAGAGTTCTGATTTTGGTATCTTTCAGTCTGTTTCTTCTCTACAATTCTGTGATTCTAGCAAGGCCAGGAGACAAGAGAGAAAGTAGCAGGTTTGAGAATAGCAAAGAGATTCAGTGTGGCTGAAACATGTAATATAAAGGAATTCTGGTGAGAGATGAGGCTGGAGAGGTATATGAAAGCCAGGTTTTATTATTATTATTATTATTATTATTATTATTTGAGATGGAGTCTTACTCTGTTGCCCAGGCTGGAGTGCAGTGGCACAATTATGGTGCACTGCAACCTCCACCTCCTGAGTTCAAGCGATTTTACTGCTTCATCTTCCTGAGTAGAGTAGCTGGGACCACAGGCATGTACCATTATGCCCAGTTAATTTTTTTTTTTTTGAGATGGAGTCTCACTTTGTTGCCCAGGCTAGAGTGTAGTGGCGCGATCTCAGCTCACTGCAACCTCCGCCTCCCAGTTTCAAGCAATTCTCCTGCCTCAGCCTTCTGAGTAGCTGGGATTACAGGTGTGCACCACCACGCCCAACTAATTTTTTTGTATTTTTAATAGAGATGGGGTTTCACCATGTTGGTCAGGCTGGTCTTGAACTCCTGACCTTGTGATCCTCCTGCCTCGGCCTCCCAAAGTGCTGGGATTACAAGCGTGAGCCACCGTGCCCGGCTGCTAATTTTTTTTATTTTTAGTGGAGATGGGGTTTTACCATGATGGCCAGGCTGGTCTCGAACTCCTGACCTCAAGCCATCCGCCCACCTCAGCATCCCCAAAGTGTTGGGATTACAGGCATGAGCCACCACACCCGGCCTGAAAGCCAGCTTGTACAGGTCTCTTCAGTTGGTGAAGGCATTTGAGCTTCACCCTAAAAGCAGAATGGAGTAACAGAAGGGTTTTTAGCAAAAGGTGTGACATGCTAAGATATATACATTATAAAGATTACTGGGCTTAATGTAAAGAATGGATTGGAAGACAGGTGAGGGTACTGTTATTGCAATTTGGGGAAATGGGGATTTTGGCCTGAACTAGCCTAGTGAGTAGAGAAAAGTGGATGGATTCAAGAGAGGGATTGGCAGGATGTGAGGGAGTTTGGGTGAGGAGGAGCAAAGGGTGAAGCATGATTCCCAGGTCTTTGATTTGGGCAGTGATGGAGCATGGTGCCATCAATAAGACAGGGACCATAGAAAGAGAAATGGGTGAGGAAAGGTGGTAGAGAAAACAGTGGGTTTAGTTTTCTACAGTTATAGTTTGAGGAGCATGTGGGACATCCTAGAGATGTGTAGGTGGCAGTTGGATGAATGGACCTGAAATTCTGTAGACAGCTATCAATTGAAGTACAAATTTGGGAGTTTATGATGCAGATATGGGAATAGATATGGGAGTAGATGCAGTTTTTCAAGAAAATACCAAATTTATTGTCTTGGCAGAGAGGGAGGTACAAAATAAACCTAACAGTGAGTAGCCAGAGAGCTAGGAGGCAAACACAGAGAGGCATGCTTGGGGAATAGAGAACTTAAAGACAGAGGGAATGATCCACCTTCCTCACCTTTGGGTCATCCAGTTTCTAGGTTCCTAAATATTTCAGTTTACTTTTGGTCAGTAAGTCCTAGATTGGGGGGGGGGGAAGCATTATCAAACCACTACTGTGTGAATGCTATAGCCCTAGGTCATCGGTCTGTTTTATTTAAACATATCTAGGTTCTGCTCCCTCTGATGATTTTACCTAATGTTAAAGAGAATGAGAATAAATACTCTTTATACATTATAAAACTATGCTAATAGTAGCCAGCAGGGAAATTGACCTATAAATACTCTGAACACATTAAGGTAAGTACATTTTTTTAAAGTTATGTCTTTTGGCAATGGTTTAATGTGATGATTAGTGAAAATGGATCTGAAGAGTGACAGGAAATATTAATGGCAGGCAGCACACAGTCTTTTGGCTTTAGAAAGAACAATGGACTTTGTCTGTTCCCAGAGGGAAAGTTTGATGAGTAATGACCTTGATACACATTTTAAATACTCTGACAATGAAATAATGGGTGCTGCTTTTACTCTTTGACCAGCAGAGTCTCTTTTGCTGCAGTTAGGTCTACTACTTAAAGCTTGTTTAGAGGGCCACGTAAGGGTACAAGCAGAAGCATCACAACATCTATATTTCTGTTATAGGCAGTGATGAGTACTATGAGCCTCTAGAGTACAAGAGGCTGCAAGTGGTTGCTATACCATCAGGCCTACTTTCCCTGCAGAGGGAAGAAAGCAAGTCCAAGGTGCTCAAGAAGGTACACTTTCCCAAAACATCCCACTCCCCACGTTGCTGATTAAGAGCTAATGATTCACATTTAGATGCCCTTTCACCCCCATCCCCATCCTGACAACACAAAATTTGAGTCAAGCCTCAACCTTGCTAAGTAAACAGATTTGCACTTGTTACTCTTAGCAGCACTGTAGTCTAAAGACAGACTATGTGGGAAGGCAGATTCTTAGCTACCTCCTCCCCAAGCTGTTGTAGGAATTTCAGATCCCTGCTTGCCAAAACACTTTTATGGGGTTAAGAATTTTTTTGTGTGTGTTGAGAGTGGGAGAATGTACAACTTTGAGTGACTTATGCCCTTCTCTGGGCCTCACTTTTTCCCTGTTAGGAGGGAAAGGAGCTGGATTAGGGGATCCTTGAGTTTCCCTAAACCTGGCCAGCTGGATCCACCAGCCAGAGCCTGCTTCAGCCAGGCCCTTCTCTGGTTGGCTTGGCTGGCTTTAGAGGGCTGCAAATAGGCAAGTCACTATTTGTCAGTCTGTAGAGAGGAAGCTTGTTTGCAGTGGGAACACCATAGGAGGAGATTTCTAAGTTGAAAATGCAGGTACTCCTCCTCTGGGGAATGGAAGAAAGACAAAGAGCCCACTAAGGGTTCTAGAAATCAGAATGGTTAGATTCTTTCTGGCCCTATCAACGTTTGCCTGTTTCGCTGGCCTCATCTCTTAGTATTTACTTGTGTGAAGAGGTTCCAGGTTTAGAGAAAGGGTGTTAGAGGCAGACAAACCTCTGTCAGTTGGTTGTTGTGTGATCATGTATGAATTGTTGGAATTTCTGCACCTCATTTTCTTTTTTTAGGATGTTTCATAGGCCTGCAGGAGGATTAAATGAGGTACATAATACATGTGAAACAGGAATGCAAAGCCTGGCATGGGAAGGGGTTACCTCCCTCCTCCCGCAGTCCTTTTCTTCACTTTCGTCTTTGCTCACATGTTATTCTCCCTACCGGAAACTTACCTTCAGTGCTCGGTGAGGCCCTCCTGCCTGTGCCATTGTTCGAGTCCTCCTGGTACCCTAGCATACATTGCCTCACCTCACATTTTAGTAACAGCCTTCTTATATTCTTTCACTGGTTTTGCCCATCTAGATTACTGCTCTCTGAGGGAGGTATTCTGTCAAATACTGGTAATCTTTCTTCAATTCCTGGTAAGGTGTTAGGTACATAGTAGGAGCCTAAGCAGTATTTGAATGAATGATTATAGAAAGAACCAAGTTACAGAGGGAAAGAGGGGGCAGTATGGGCAGTGGTTAAGGCCTGTATGGATGCTGAAACCAGCCTGCCTGGGTTTGAATTCTGGTGCTGCCAATTATTAGCTTTGCAACTTTAAAAGAGTTGCTGAACTGTAGCTGTCAGTTTTCTCATCTGTATAGTGGCAGTGGTAACAATAGTACCTCTCCTAGGGTTATTGTGAAGATTGAGTAAGTTAGTATTTAGAGTGTTTAGATCAGTGCCTGGCACTTAGTGCTGTATAAGAACCCACTATTATTATTTTAAAGATCAGACAAGCTTGAGTTGAAAGCCTGGTCTCCTACTTACTAATGATGTGACCATAGGCAGAAATTATTCAATTTCTCTGTGCTTCAACTTCCTTCTCTGTAAAATAGGGATAATCTACCAATATAAATAGGGATAAATAGAGATAAACTATCAGCATAACATGTACTTGATAACTGGTGGCTATTAGAAGCCTGCTTCAGTCTCCTAGAAGCAAGAGTTCAATCGTGACTGCATGAAGAATCATTGCAGTAGCCCAGGCCCTATTTAGGAAACTGAAATCCTGGAGCTTACCCTTACTGGGAAAGAGTGAGAAGACCTGAATTAGGAGTTGTGGGTGTATTGAAGGAAGGGATAGGGAAGTTACTTTGTGCTGATTGCTAAGCTGTATCACCAAAATCCTGACCAAATTAAGTCATTAAAAATATATTTGGAAGGAGCTGGAGACTTTTGCTCATGTGAAATTCCAAAACAGGTCCATACCTGCCACCTTTCTGCATATCTCTGATTGTGTGAGGTGTTTCTTGTGTTTTGTCCTTATGTAGCCAGCTGTGTTACTGTCGTGGTGATGCTCCTGGTGTGTGAGAGTGGAAATATGCCATCTTCTGCAGGCTGAGTGGGTCTGTTCCTCTTGTTCTCAGAGAAGGTGAAATTTGCCAGTTCAGAGCTTACATATCTGAAAGGTGCCACTTGCCCTCTTCTTCTGAAGCTACATTGAGACTCAGAGAATCCTGATTTCTAGGGTTCAGTCTATTGATTCTCACTTCTGAAATTTGATTTGATCTTAAGTGATGTTTTAGATTCTAGGGGGATCTAACTTCTGCCAGCAGTGAGGGGCTGACTCCTCTCCACTGTTGAGGACAGAGGCCTTCTGAGGGTTATGGTCTCAGTAAGGAACCCCACTTAGTCCATTGGCTTTTCAGGGAGATGTGGGAAGGGAAGAGTAAGCAAAGGAGAGGCAGGCAAGCCTTGGTACTAATAGCTTCTTTCTCAGGCACTTTGCTATCATCTGAATCTGTGCTTAGACTTTTCATGGTCCCAGCTTCTCATATCCCTTCTCTCTGTCCCTCTACTAATTCTTTGTTTGTCTGTCCCTCTGCTGCTTTTTTGTTTGAATTTAATAGTAAATTCTGCAATGCAATAAATTCTTTGGTAAGGCGATCTAATATATTTCTATCTCAAAATTACAGATTTGCTGCATGCTTGCTGTATAATCTCACCATCATCAAAATCTTGTGGCTTCATTGTCAGCAATGCCAACAATTGGTTTCAAATATCAAGATAACAGTAACCACTTCCTTGTTTCTATTACTTCAGAGTTCTTTATGATTATAGTTTTAACTATATTCAGTCAAGAGAATTGACCTTTGATTAATGTCATTTTGCAGAATAAAATTCAGATATGGGGAAGTGAAGAGAAGGCAGTTAATTATGTTCAGATGATGGACCTAAATTCAGTTCTCATTCTGTATCAGTTTGGTGGTACTGAACCTGGCTGTACATGTGAGGAGTTTGAAAAAAATACCAATACCTATGTCCTGCGTTAAGCCAATTAAAAATCATGATCTGTTGGGGTGGTGTCAGGGCAAGGGTATTTTAATCTTTTCATTTGAGTCTGATGGGCAAACAGGGTTAAGAATCACTACTGAATTTACCAAGAAGGCGGGACTTTTAATTTTCACTGTTTGGGTGAGGAAATTTTATGAATAAAAACCAATTTTTAAAATGTAGCTGATAATGTTAAAACTTGTTTTCTGCCATTACTTTTCAAACCAATCAGCATTTTGCAAATGAAGGTTTCTAGACAGCATTAGTTATAAGGCTTTGTGTGTGTGTGTGTGTGTGTTTTTGAGACAGAGTCTTGCTCTGTCACCCAGGCTGGAGTGCAATGGCGTGAATCTCGGCTCACTGCAAGCTTCGCCTCCCGGGTTCACGCCATTCTCCTGTCTCAGTCTCCTGAGTAGCTGGGACTACAGGCACCTGCTACTACGCCTGGCTAATTTTTTGCATTTTTAGTGGAGATGGGATTTCACCATGTTAGCCAGGGTCGTCTCCAACTCCTGACCTCGTGATCTGCCCGCCTCGGCCTCCCAAAATGCTGGGATTACAAGCGTGAGCCACTGTGCCTGGCCTGTGTTTTTCTTTTGAAAGAGTAAAACTTCAGGGTACTAATGTTAGCAGTGGTGAATATGTATGGGTCTGCATCAACTGGATTCTTGCCTCCTTGGAGGAAAGAATTTGTCCAAGCAGCATAAGGCAGAGTGAGAAACCAAGGCAAGTTTTTGAGCAGGAGTGAGAGTTTATTAAAAAGTTTTAGAGTAGGAATGAAAGGAAGTTAAGTACACTTGGAAGAGGGCCAAGTGGGCAACTGGAAAGATCCAAGTGCCCAGTTTGACCTTTAACTTGGGGTTTTATATGTTGGCATGCTCTGGGGTTTTGCATGTCTCCTCCCTTGAGTTTTCTTTGGGGTGGGCTGTCTGCATTTGCAGTGGCCTTCTAGCACTTGGGAGGGGCTGCATGCACAGTGTGTTTATTGAAGTTGTGCATGTGCTCACTTGAGGTGGTTTTCCCTTATCAGTTGAGTGTTCCTAGAGGAAGGTCATATACCAGTTAAATTCTGCCGTTTTACCTCTTTATGTGCATGCCTAAGTCCACTCACCCAACTCCTGAGATCTTATCAGGAAGCTGCTGATCACCAGCTTCAGGTATTATCTATCTGTTGGGAGACTGCCTTTCCCTGGCACTGGCTGTGACCAATTATAATTTTATTATTTTAGAGAGACATTTTAACAACTGCCTATTACCTGATGGTTGCCTGACATTCCTTGGTGTGTGTTTGTGGGGAAGCAAGGGTTGTCCTGCCCTTCTCATATCTGTCTAGCTACCTACTTTAACATTTCCCCCCTAAAGAGTCAAAGACCCAATTCTTTGGGAGAATGGATAAAGGTCAGTCTTCTGTAACTGCTTCCTGCTGACAGAGGGGCAGTGATGGTTGTTCTGTGTGTCTTGGCCTCTTGCTAGTTGTCAGGGCAGAGTAGCTCTATGGTTTGGTAAAAGTGGTATACAACCAGGTCTAAGGGATACAGGCAGGATTTTGCCTCTGTCATGTCCCACTGATGGGCAGTCTAGGACTCTTCTGTAGAAGGGTGACTCTTGAATATTGAGAGGATGGTATCCCTCACTGAGGATCATCTGGAGCTTGATGGCCTGAAGATGAGAGGAGACAAATTGGGTTATTAGATTTAAAAGACATGGACCAAAAAGGAGCAAAAGTAAGAGACTAGTGGGCCTAAGAAGGGAAGAACCCAGTTGAACCATTCTAGTTTCCTTCCCAATTTAACGAACCCTGAGATGCTTGTTCCCGTAAATTGGAGGTTGGATTTGGGAGCTGTCTGATGCTGCCTTGTACTTTTCTTGATTGTTTTACCTAAAAGCAACATTTTTAATAAGGCTAAACAAATTCTTCCCTGTGCTGCCGTTAACCTATCTAGCCCTTGATGATTTTGGAGGACTGTAGCTGCTAAATAGTTGATTTGTTCTTGCATGGTTGTTAAGGTCTTAGCCATGGCATCAGTGTTGTTGGCTATTTCCTTTGAGAGTTGGCTATAGACTAAAGAGGACTTTATAATTCTAGCAATTTCAGCTTTTGTACCAGCTATAATGCTGAGTCCCATGAGAAGGGGAATTAATTGGATAGCCCTCCTCATCCTGGGCAAGATGAAATGCCCACGGATTGCTACTGGAAGAGACAGATTGCCAGGGACTCTGAGGATATCTGGGCCTACTTCAGTTCAGTTAGTGGGGAGGCATTGGTGAATAGATTGGCCACAAAGACAGAAGGCTCCTTGGGTTTTAAGACAAGTAGATATGGACAAACAAAATAAGGGGGTGAGGACAGCTCCAAAAAATCCCAAGGCTCCTGACACACCCTGGTAGCTGGTGGCTATACTCACACCTGCTAAGAATGGGATGCAGGTTTGGCTCTGGTTAGTTCCCTTGGTTTTATTTTCCCAAAAAATAGAATTTCGAGTTTGGTCCAGTAGAACCCATTCTGCTGTAGAGCTGAGGTTGGCAATTTGCAGACATTAGTTATAATCAGCAGGCCAAAACCAGAAATTTTGAGCACTGCATGAGCTTGGGCATCCCTGGAAAAATTGGGTGGACTTATCTGGCAAAGTTCCCTGAGGAAAGGTAATAGTTGGAGGTTTGGGAATCTTGGCTGATGGCAGAATTCATCGCAGATGTATGTTCGGTAAATTCACTGATGAGGATCTACAGTGAGAGTAACATTACAAACTGTTCTGGGCAGAGCACCTATATCCATTCCATTTTTCCATGTGCCAGTAACACAGATAGAGGCTATTCCCATTAAAGTGATATTAGAAAAGATGGCTCTGAAAATGGGAGATTCCTTGTGGATATCAGGGAAATCTTGCTTTACTTTTGCAAGAAGGCTTGCAAGCCCGAACATCCCTTTCAAATTAGGGTCCCATTGATAGAAAATATGTAATTCTGCCTCTATGCTTGTCCAGTCTCCAGGCGAGGCTTCTTAAGCTCTTCCTGGTGTTTTAGTGGAAGAGCTAGTATGTAATCAGCAATTTGTGGAGTAAGGGGATTCTGTGCTTTGGAGCAATTGTTGAGCTTTTGCCAATAACAGGAAGTGAGCATGGTAATATGCTGCTAGTAAAGGAGTGAGAATGAGAACCCATAGGAGTGGGCCTATGGTGACCTAAGGTGATTGTAAAAAAGAGAAATTGGTCACAAAGCAAGCTGCCACTGGAACTCCTGGTGGTGTACAAGTTGGGTTGAAAATAGTGAAAACAATTAGAGCTTTTGTGAGTAAAATTCCTAATATTGAGATCACCTTACTTTGAGGTGAAAGGATGTTTGAGGGCATTACTTATCTTTTTGCTTAAAGAGGAATTTCAGATCTTCCAGTGCCTCTCGAGTATATTCTGTATCTGAGGGTGCTGGTTTCAGTTCTGATATTTCGGGACTTTCCCACAGCTTCATTTGGGTACGATGTATCCAGCTGGCAATCTCTGGTACTTTAATGACTGTGGAGGTAGGTAATAGAACAGTGAAGGGGCCCTTCCAGATTCAAGTTAGTTGGGAATTCGGGGTTCCATCCTTCTAAGCTTTAATGAGAACTAGTGAGCCTGGAGGATGTAGTGGTGGAGATTTTTTTCCCTTCTGATTTTGGGTTTGTAATCCATATTCCCAAAGAGCCCATTGGAAGCCTGCTAAAGAGACATACTGGGTGATTTTGGCAGTTTCTTCATTTAGTAATAAGTCTAAATATAGGAATGGCCTACCATAGAAGGCTTTAAAGGGGCTTAATTGAAGGGAGACTTAGGGGCAATATGAATCTGAAGGAGGGCTAAAGGTAGGAGGTCCACCCATGGCTGTGTTGTTTCCTGACAGAGTATATTGAAGATGCATTTGAGGGTTTGATTAGTTTTTTCTACTTTTCCTGAAGATTGTAGTCTTCACGCAGAGTGAAAGTACCACTTTATGCCTAGGGCACTACTAACCTGTTGAGTTACTTGGGAAATGAAGGATGAATCATTGTCCTTTGCAATGACCTGGGGAGCCCGAATTGGGGAATGAGTTCCTTTAGGGGGAATTTACCTCCTGTGCATTTTTAGTCCTTGTGGGGCAGGTTTCTACCCCTCCTTGAAGGTGTCTATACAGACCAAGATATACTTATACCCGGCATGCAGGGAACTGAGTGAAATTCATCTGCCGGTCCTCCCCAGGGTGTGTACCTCTCTTTTGGATTGGATTTATTAATGGAGGGGGCTTCTGTCTTTGGGGATTATTTATGGTGCACAGGTGCAGGCTTGACAAGCCTATTGAATAGTTTTGTTTAGTCCCTTCCCACTGAGCACCTGTTTACAAATTTGCTGTAGACTGTCCTTTCTAAGGTGGCAAGAGTTGTGTAAACTCTTGCTGACTTTCCATTTGGAGTCTTTAGGTAGATAGAGAAGTTCTCCCAACCTGTACCATCCACTGGTTTCTTTTTTGTACACATGTTGGATGGCCCAATCTATTCCTTATTGGAGAGGGGGCAGTTCACTGGGGAGAGAGGGGAGCAAGGCTCCCATGAAGGTGTCTTTTGAGATGGCTGCCTCTTTAGTTTTTTGGTCAGCTAACCTATTTCCCCATATGGTTTCATTGGAGCCCCTCTGGTGTCCTTTACAGTACACTACTGCCACTTCCTGGGGCAAATGAACAGCCTCTAGTAGCTCTGAGATTTGAGGCCTGTACTTAATAGGAATATCCCAAGTTGTTAGGTACCTCCTTTCCTTCCAGATAGGCAGGTGGGTGTGAAGCACCAGAAAGGAGTATTTGGAATCTGTATACATGGTTATTCTTTTCCTTTCCCTTAATTTTAGAGCTCTGGTCAGTGTGATGAGTTTGGCTAGTTGCACTGAGATCACTGGGGACAGAGCGTTAGCCTCTGTAATTTGGTGAAGGGACACTGTAGCATACCCTGCATATCTAATTCCATTCCTGACAAAGCTACTCACATCTGAAAACCATCCAGATTATCTAGGGGCTGATCTCTTAAGTCTTCCCGGCTAACATACATTTGACTAAGTATCTCACAACATGAATGTGTTGAATTATCCTCTTCTGGTAGTGGCAGTAAGGAGCCCGGGTTAAGGGTGGGGCACCACTGAACTGTGGGTTTTCTAACAGCAAGACTTGGGACTTTAGCAGTCTATTGTCAGTGAGCCATCGTGGTCCTTTTGTGTCCAATAAGGGACCTATTTCGTGGGACGTCAGGAGCGGGATTGACTGTCCCATGGTGATTTTGAGGGCCTCCTGGAGTAGGATGGCTGCTGCAGCCACTACCTTGAGGTAATGTGACCATCCTTGTGCTACTGGGTCTAGGTTCTTTGAAAAGTAACTTATAGGATGTTTGATTGGCCCAATGGTTTGAGTTATAACTTCTAGGGCTACACCTTGCCTTTCAGAGACGAAAAGCTGAAATGGTTTGATTAGTATGAGTAGCCCAAGGACTGGGGCTTGTGAGAGGACAGTTTTTGGCTGTTTAAAGGCTTGCTCTTGATCCCTTCCCCAGAGAAATGGATCCTTATCAGTCCCTTCTTTTAGCGCCTGATATAAAAACTTAACAATTCCACCATATCCCAGTACCCAAAGTCTGCAATATCCTGTGATCCCAAGAAAAGTGCAAAGTTACTATCAAGTGGTTGGGGTAAGTATTCTAAGGAAGGCCTGTATCTGTTCTGGGGAGAGCTTATGTTCCCTCAGGGTCAGGATTATTCCCAGGTGTTGGACCTCTTATTTTGGTAGCTGTGCCTTGGCCTTGGATACCTTGTCCTTGTATACCCTCTGTCTGTGAGGAAATTTAGTGTCTGGACTAGATGTTGGAGTCCTAACTCTCTTGTGGGGGAGCAGATTAATAGGTCATCCATGTGCTGTAGGAGATGCCTTCCCCACCTCAAGAATTAGGTCCTGCAAATCTCTAGCTAAGACTTGCCGAAACAAATGGGAACTATCTCTGAGGCCTTGTAGAAGGACTGTCCAGGTGAGCTGTTGACTCCTTCCTTTTTCATTTTCCCACTCAAATGCAAATAGAAATTGGGAAGATGGGTCTCAGAGGGTACAAAGGAATATGTGTTTGAGATCTAAGACTGAAAACCCCTGAGCATCTGAAGGACTTCTGCTAGAATTACATACGGATTGGGGACCATTGGGTATATAGGGACTACTGCCTCATTTTTGATTTGCAGGTCCTGGACCATCCTGTATTCTCCATTGCTCTTTTTAACAGGTAAGATAGGCATGTTACAGGATGAATTACAGGGTGTTAATAATTCATGTTTTAGAAATTTTTCAATCAGCAGCCAAAGTGCCTCTTTAGCCTCCTGCCAAAGAAGAAACTGACTTCTACAAGGATAGCTAGAAGGATCTTTGAGCTGAATTACTACAGGCATTGCCATTATGGCCTTTCCTGGTATTCCTGGGGCCCGGACCTCTGGATTAATGGGAAGGTCTGTGGGCAGCTCATCCTTGTGCGTGGTTTCCTTGAGGCATAAGATTGCATTTGGAAAAGGGAGTGTTAGCCCTAGAGGAAAGATTAACTAAGCCCTGAGTCTATGCAAAATATCTCTACCCAAAAGGGGCAGAGGACATTCTGGCATCACTAAAAATGAATGAGCAAAGACAGTTTTCCCCCATAGGCAGCACAGAGGAAGAGTAAACCTCTGGGTTATGGGTACTCCATTTACCCCCTTCACCTGGCAGATTTGGAGGATTTGGAGGATAATTGCCCAGGAAAAGAGGTAAGCACCGAGCAGGCCACTTCCATGTCCAAAAGAAAACTTATAGCACTACCTGCCACGTCCAAAGCAGCCCTTGGCACTGTCCCTTCAATAGTGATGTTCAATCTGCGAGCAGACCAGAGCATAGGGCCCCTTTAGCTCAAGGCCATCAGGATTGGGATTCTGTCCCTGGGACTCTTCAGCCCTCAGGGCAGTTCTGTTTCCAGTGGCAGAGCTTGTGGCAGAGGGGACAAGCCGTGCAAGGCTTGTCCCCTCTCTCCCATCGGGGCAGTTTGCCTTCCAGTGGCCTGGCTTCCCACACTCATGGCAGTTACCTGGGAGAGTATTCTGAGTGCAGCCTGGAGAGGGCTGGCAGACTTGTAGGGCAGCCAGTAGAGCTTTTCCTTTTGCCTCTCATTTTGCCGAGTCCTTTCCTTTTCCTCCTGGTCCTGGTTGTAAAAGACCAAGGAAGCTATTTTAAGGATGTCAGGCATAGGGGTGTTGGGGCCTAGTGCTAGTTTTTGGAGTTTCTTCTGAATATCTTGGGCTGCTTGAGTTAGGAAACGGCCCTTTAGGACCAGTTACCCTACTTGTGTCTCTAGGTCTAGGTTAGTATGTTTCACTAGGGCCTCTTGTAGCCTCTAGGAAAGTGGTGGGGTTTTCAAGAGGGCCTTGATCTATTAAGGCAAATTTAGTATAGTTCACAGGCTTTGCTCTGCTGGTTTTCAGTCTTCTACCAGACAGAGGAACATGTGGTTCCTTGCCCATATACCCCACTGGTTATTGTATTCCCAACTGGGGTTGACCTGGGGAACTGTGGTGACCCCACAGGGTAGCTACCAGAGTCAGTCATGTACATTGTGTTTGCAAAGTGTTGGGCTGCCTCCATAATGGAGTCGTGTTCTCCCTTAGACAGTGTTTGCCCTAGTATGACTGAGAGATCCCTCCAGGTGAGTTCAAATGTTAAGCCCAGTTTACGGAACCCTTTGATGCATTTATCAGGGTCCTCCAGAAACTTCCCTAGTTTCGTTTTAATTTGGCTCAGGTCTTGCATAGTGAATGGAGTCTGGACTTTAGTGGGTACACTAGGGTTGTTAACCTCCTGAAGGGGGCATAATTTGAGGGTGGGGTCCAGAGGATGGCCCTGGGTAGGGAGGGGAGAGCACCAGGGCTGGGAGACTTGGATATAATAGGGTAGAAGGGGCAGTGGGGTTTGTGCTAAGCTCTGCCCTTGGTTCCTCTGGTGCTTGAACCCTGGGTAAATCTTATAAAGGGTCTCCCAAACCTACCAGAGGGGGCTGCCTGACTATGGCTGCTGTCATTGCTGGATCCATTTTACAAGCCCAACAAAGGTCAGGATTGTTTCCTAGAGTCATGAAGGCCTGTACGTAGGGGATTTTTTTGTCCATTTTCCCTGTTAGTGGCAAAACAAATCTAGTTGATAGATTGTACTAAAACATATGCTTCCATTTTGTAGCCAAGATTTCTAGTCCTGGAGTTTCTATTCAACCCAGGCTGTGTTATAGAAAAATATAAACCAAACCTTTAGTGTTTGAGGGTCAAACTCTTTCCTATTCTTGAGGATGCTTCTGAGGGGTGTGTCCTGTGGTATGGAGACATGATTATCCATCTTTGAAGAGAGAACAGAGGAGACAGGAAGGAAAAAGAAGGCGTACTCTCTTATTTCCCTGTCATCCTTTCCTGAACAGGGCATCCCCATTCATCCTTAGGGTTCTGAAATGAACCAGTCTTACCAGGTACCCTTAACCTTGATCCCGTCTCATCACAATTACCCACTTGAGAATAGAAGAGATAGCAGAGTAAATAGGGAGCCCCTATTCATCTTTGGGGTTCTGGAATGAACTGTTCTTACCAGGTACTGCTAACCTTGACTTCACCTCTGTTCTAATGATAATTTGTTCTGTGCCTATAGCCTAGGACCAGCCTTTGTCTCTGTCCTATGTGTACTTTTGTCTCTTGTACCTACGACCTTAAGCTGGCCTATATCCTTGTCTCCATGACCTTACAGTGACTCTCACATGGAGCATTCTAGCACAAAATGATTATCTCTTTTTTTATAATCCCATTTCCCATGTTTTTTATTAGATGAGAAGCCTGTTTTTCAGCTAACTACTACAGGGGGCTGAATTTCCCTTTCTTCGAATATGACCTTGAAGGTCTTGATGTATATGGAGAGCATGGAAGTGATTAGAGAAATGGAGGAAAATTTATATTTGGGGTTTTTCATCCTCCCAGGGTAATATGCAGAACAAATGCTTAAGCAGATAGGACAATCTCTTTGCTCCAGGAGGAAGCAGGAGAAAGTGAGGGGGATACTCACGGAAAGCTTCATATGCTCACAAAAACAGCAGCCCTTGAATTTGAGAGGGCAATATTTATGTACCTTCTTGAGATAAAGGAGGAACCTCCGGAGGACGTGGAGGTTGGGATAAGGGCTCACAGATGGCAAAGGAAGAATTTTCCCTCATTCCAAAGGGTTGCTAACTCAAAAAAAGCAAGTAGGTGGGGTCCTTAAAGTGCCACAGAGTGAGGTCCTATGCAGAACTGCTTGAAAAGTCACCGGAAACTTGGCCCTGGAGCATAACAGGAATGACAAGCATATGGTAAATCATAAGGAGCTGGCAGAGTTGGGGTTCCAATTAGTGTCTGTCCCATCAATGAGCCAACAGACATCTACAAGGGAGCCCATTTCTTCGCTGCTGTGCAAACACAGCAAGAGCCACGGGTGCATGAATAATAAGGAGTGTGTGTTTAAGGCAGAGAAGGAAGTCATGTGGCCTGTGAAATGAAAACAGAGAAGAGACAGACTTGCCCTCAAGGCGGACAGTCCTGTAGGTGTCCGCCTACAGGACAAGGCCCTTTCAGAATATACACAGAGAAAGCAGGAGAGTAGGTGGTGCAGGCTTTTGGAAAACAGCCAGTTTTCATTGAAAAAGCAGAGGAAACCCCAGACATTGCACAATCTTAGGGTTTAGCCCTGTGACTCTTGCAAGCCTCCTGTTCAGGAAGGCCTTTAGTATCTCAGGTCTACTTGGTGCAGACTCCAAGGTTCTTCCCACCCCCATGAGCCACCCATCAGGGTGAGCTGAGAGATCAGCCCAGTGAGGAGCAGAGCCTCTGTGGCTGAGAGGACTTGTTCTGGGGGTTGGTTAGTAAGCAGGAGAGAGAAACTGAGGAGAGGGAAACCATGTATAGGAGTTGAACACCTTCAGCCAAAGAAGGCGAGGCATAGAGGTGTCTTACCACTATGGAACATATCTGAGTCACACACCAAAGTATGTTAGCAGTGGCAAATCCATACAGGTCTGCACTAACTCAATTCTTGCCTCCTCAAAGGAAAGAATTCATCTGAGGAGCATAAGCAGAGTGAGAGACCGAGGCAAGTTTTTGAGCAGGAGTGAAAAATTTTTAAAAAGTTTCAGGGTAGGAACGAAAGGAAGTAAAGTACACTTGGAAGAGGGCGAAGCGAGCAACTTGAGAGATCCAGGTGCCCTGTTTGACCTTTGACTTGGGGTTTTATACACTGGCATGCTTCTGGGGTGCATCTCCCCTCCCTTGCGTTTTCCTTGGGGTGAGCTGTCCACATGTGAAATGGCCTGCCAGCACTTGGGAGGGGCCACGTGCAGTATGTTTACCGAAGTTGTGCACATGCTCATTTGAGGCCTTACCAGTTGAGTGTTCCTAGAGGAAGGTCATGTATCAGTTAAACTCTGCCATTTGCCTCTTAGTGCAAATGCTTGAGCCCACTTGCCCAACTCCTGAGATCTTATCAGGAAGCTGCTCATCACCAGCTTCAGGTGTTTTTAATCTACCTGGAGACTGCCTTTCCAGAGAGACAGTTTAACAATTGCCTGACTTTGGGAGTGGTGGGGGGGACCTCTCCTGTTCTGCTCATGTGTGCCTAGCTACATACTCTAGCACTAAGACTGGAAATAACTACTTGCCATTTATCAGGACCTTGGATCATGAATATATTGGTGTTAACCATCTAGTGCTCTCTTTGGTATATGATTATGTTAACGTTAGTGATTCCCAATGAAGTTGAGCAGAGTGCCCCAAAGGACTTTTCTGAGTAGCTATTTCAGAGTTAAGATTTTTTCAAACTATACCTTCCAGCACACCCACCAACCTCCCCCATTGTAATCTGCTGTCTAGGTTAGTGTGGGCCCGGGTTATGTAACTGAAGTAATCAGCCCTGGTAGCTGATGGAGTGTATCTTTTGGGTATCTGAAGGCAGAAATTGTGTTGAGAGCCACAAGTTCCCTTGACTCTTTATTAAGTGTGACATATTAATCCTTGTTTTTAGAGCTTTATGTGGAAATGTCAGTCTAGTCTGACATTTGGGCAAAAGCTGAGGAAAAACCTGGGCTCAGAAATTGCTTGCATTTCATTTGAAAGTATGATCCAGCTATAGCTGGGATTCGGTCTCTTTTAGGGATGGGATTCATGGCAAAAGGGAAACCATCTGTGAAGATTTGCCCTAGAATGGCACCTTTGTCTTAGTTCCTCTTGATTTACTTTGGGATCCTTCAAGTTTCAAGCCTGGCTGGGTTGCCTTTGGAGCCAAAGAGAGTTCCAATTCAATTGTTAGCATTAGTGAGTTCTTACTAGCATTTTGTGAGGAGTACTGCAAATCACACCACAAAGGGTGTGAAACCCTAGCCTGCGGGGCAGGGAGGGTGAGCTGAATTGTTTCTTCTTGGTTTAATACCAGACATATTTCCCTTGGTGCAGATCCATTCTTCTCTGTGTGGGAATGTTTAATGTTCAAACTGTTAGGTGAGGGTCTTGTTCAGATAATTTTTTTAAAATGCACATTTTAAAACTTGTTTTAAAAAATCCACAAGCCCAACAAAATACTTCTTTTTTCATGATGACTTGTTCAGAAATTTGAAAAGGCTTTTTGATGTGTGTGAGAGCTTTCCCTGTCATGTGGGTCTACCAGTCATTTGAGCAGAGTTATGTGAGGCCAAAGAGGCTTCTCTGGCAGCTTGGAAGCTTTGTGTAGTAGCCAAGCTGCGAGCTGAGAGAGGTTGACACTCATTTGTTTGTATATAAAACTTTCATTCCCAAAGTCTTAGATATCACATACCAGGAAAGATGATTGTGAAAAGCAGGGAAAAACTCAAGTATTTCTCAGCTGTTATGGTTGCATTTGATGTATCCGATTCTGCCTGACAATATTTGCCACTTGATTGTCTAAACAGAGTTTTAACTGGTAGCAGGGTGAGCATTAATTATTCACATCTAGCAGCTGTCATAAATATGATTGTGTAGGCCCATGTATGTTAATGAGTCTTACAATAAAGCCTTTTGCCTGGAGATCTTTAGCCCTCCCTTCTTTTTGTACCATTTGTGAGCTTCATTCTGGAATTGTGTGACTTGGTAAGGTATAATGTTCTTTGCTTCTGAGGAACTGTGCTGAGGGCTTGTGCAGAGAGTGGCCCATCTAGAAATGTCTCTCAGGACCCTGAGGGCTCCCTTGTTTCCTTTTCCTGGTTCCAATCGGGGTATAGCAACTGGGTCTGGATATAGCAACAGCACCCCCTAGTGTATTATAGGGTGAGGATGTGTTCCTGGTTAACAGTAAGGTGAGGTGTTCTGGCTTTACAGAGTGCAGTGTGAGAAAGTGGCAACTTGGCATTTATTATACAATATAGTTGAGGCTAAATATGCAACAGCAGCCTGTCTTCCAGGTTTTGACAGCTGAAAAAGGAAGATAAAGACAGCGGGAAGATAGGATTTTAGATTACTTTACAAGGATATGAAGGCTAAGGAGAGCCGCAGGAAGGAATCAAGAGGTCACTGGGGAAGGGAGCTGTTCCAGTGAATGGTTTGCTATTCTTCCAAAGAATCCAAAGCTTGGCCATATGCACAGAAAGGCCTGGCCACAAAGGCCTTCCATTGTTGGCTGAGACCGGGGACCTGCAATGGGGGGTTCAAAGCCTTTTGTTAGATGTGAAACAGAAATTCCAAACACTCCAAGCAGTGACTTAAAGGCTACAAAAGTATAAATGACAGGTAGATATTTGCCTCATAACACAGTTTTGATTAAGGAAACTAGGCCTTAAGGTAACAAAATGGGGGTGGAGATGGACTATAGAGAGAAGAAAATAGGGATGCTTTCTTCATTTTGTTCTTTTAACAAATATTTGCTGTTGAGCTGCTATTCAGTGCCAGCTTCTGTTCTACATACTGCAGATACAGATGTGAATAAAACAGAGTTTCTGTCCTCATGGAGCTTACATTCTTTACAGTTGTCAATAAGAGGGTCACCACGGATCAGTTCTTAACATTTGTATTTTTGAAGTGTGATTTATTCACAGGCAGAATGTTATTTGAGGTCATGGAAAGTACCCATTGTTCAAAATTGTCTTCCCCCAACCAACCAGTTTTTTCCCGAAATTTATCAACCAAAGCCCCTCATTCATTATGTTTTCTGAGAGGAGTAATAATGAATCCAGTTGCTTTGACCCACAATTACTTCTAGTGAAAATGAATGACCTGATGAGACCTAGAGGGATGGGACACTGAGGGGTGGAATTACAACATTGGGACTAGCAAGCTGTAGCCTTGGTGAGTTTATTTCAGGACGAAGTTTTCATTATCTGTAGAAGTAGCTGTATTCCTGTCAGGTCCCTTCTAGCTCTTACTCTATTTTGTGTGGCAGATAGCATCCAAGAAGGTGTAGGGCTGGGTGCGGTGGCTCACACCTGTAATCCCAGCACTTTGGGAGGCCGAGGCGTGCGGATCACCTAAGGTCAGGAGTTCGAGACCAGCCTGACCAACATGGAGAAACCCCATCTCTACTACAAATACAAAATTAGCTGGGCGTGGTGGTGCATGCTTGTAATCCCAGCTACTTGGGAGGCTGAGACAGGGAAACTGCTTGAACCCAGGAGGTGGAGGTTGCGGTGAGCTAAGAGCATGCCATTGCACTCCAACCTGGGTAACAAGAGTGAAACTCCATCTCAGGAAAAAAAAAAAAAAAAAGGTTTAGAACATGGAGCACCCCTGGGACCCCAGGAAAATTATTTGGGGGTAGGAGTAGGACCAGATTAGACACTGAAAAAAAAACCATGGAGAAGGAACATGATTTGACAGTCAAATTTAGGCTATTTAAAAAAATATTTCTAGGGCATTTATTCTTGGGTTCAATTTCTGACTATAAATTATCTGGAAGGGAGGGTGGTACTATGAATATGGCTGTAGCAGATTTTTTGGGAAAGCCCAGTTGGTTTTACTTTTGTGGGTCACATTAGTTTTGAAGATTATCTATAAAGCTTACAGTGATAGACCTGACCCCCAAGCCCTAGCTGCTTAAAGAACTGTGTGCTGTGGATTTTCTTGTTGTGCAGTGTTTCCTTTTAACTTTCCTGTTCAGGGCAGAAACAGAGTAATGCAGGCCCATATTCTTTGAATCCTAGAGAGCAAGTGACCTACTTACTAGTGTACCTGAAATTTGCAACTAGAGTATATTTTAGGAAATACTTTTTCGGCTTTAAACATGACTTTGCTTTTGTGAATAAACACTTCAATAGAGAGGTACTGACAGGCATTCTGGACTGTTCTCCTGACCCGTTGTGTGACTTTGGATACTGTATGACTTTTCTCCTTGGAAAGAGGCAGTGTAAAATCCATAGGTTTCTTTAGAAAAGACAGTTTGTAACTACACCCTTCATGTAATGAAGATTAGTGAAAGCTTTCATTGGATTTAGAAATTTTAGAAATGCAGGAGGCCGGGTGCGGTGGCTCACACCTGTAATGCCAGCACTTTGAGAGGCTGGGACGGGAGGATTTTTGAGCCCAGGAATTTGAGACCAGCCCGGGCAACATAGTGAGACCTCATCACTACAAAAATTACACAAAATTATCCGAGAGTGGTGGCACACACTTGTAGTCCCAGCTACTCAGGAGGCTGAGGGGGGAGAATCTCTTGAGCCTGGGAGGTTGAGGCTGCAGTGAGTTGCGATCATGCCACTGCATTCCAGTGTGGGTGACAAAGTGAAACACAGGAGTTATTTGCTGGGTTCTTTAACAGCTGGAAGATGTGGGTTCTGGTATTCATAGTTTATTGGCCAGGCTTTTCTTTATTTTGGTGTCCTCCTCTTTGCAGGGTTTCAGCCTCTCTGTGAAGACCAAAGTACCTGTGTAAACAGGATTCCAGGATGGAATATGAGTAGGTTTTTTGTTTGCAAAATTCCTTACTGTACATGGCTAACTTTTAAAGAAATAACACAGTGGACCAACAGAAAGACGAAAACCTTGGGTAGCTTTGTAATTTTCTATGTGTGTGTTCTGCCACCTGCTGGAAAAGGATCACCACGCTTGGGAAGCTGGCTGGCAAAGCAGAGGAGGGTGTGTAATCTGGCTTCTTCAGCCCTCTTCTAGGGCTAGGCAGAATACAGGAAAACTCACAAAATGCTGTGGTGTGCTTGGTTTTCTGCTGGATCTCCCTAACTGGCAACTAGCGTTATCCCACAGGGATTTCCCCTTCAGCCTGCTGAGCTCACAGCCAGCCACCTCAGGCCCAGGCTACTTTGTGAGCCCCGCTCACATCATGCTCTGGCCTCGTTCCTCTGAGTATCCAGTGTGTTGACTGGGATTGCCTTGAAATACTTTTCACTGGTTGAAAGTGGAAACAAAACAAAACAAAACGTTAAATCCAAAGTAGGAGGCAGGGTGGCCACCTTTGTTGTGACATCTATAAGAGGACCAACTGACCTATTCAGGAAAGGAATAGCCTTTTTTCCTGAGATTATAGTCTCCTTCCTTTTTAGTGTTAAAATGCATTTTTACAAAATGATGCTGAGAGATGAGGGTTATCACTGTAAACATATATTTGCTTGGCAAAAGAAAAAGGAAATGTAAATCAGTTCCCTAATTCTTTTAAAATATTTTCCTATCTGTAAAATGCCAAAGTCTGGCCAAATGCAGTTTGCTACTCCCTGTGGTCAGTCTTACCTTTTCCTTTATTTGACAACCTGAGCAGAAAAGTGGGGTCAACAATCCTCAGTTGTAACTTCCTTATTTTCCCTGTCAAATTCTCCATGGATTTTTCTGTGCTGTGACCCACATAGAAACACAAAAATAATAGTGTGGTGGAATGAGGATAATGTTTCCTCACTAACTGGGTCACTGCTTTATGGATAAATTTTGGTCTAGAGTAAATGGTTGGCCTGGTTTTGCACCCCTTTGGATATTTTTCTTCCTCTGGAGTTCTGGATGGAATTTGACCTTCCTGGATGGATGTGTATGTGGGACTCCCATGGGCAAGACTTAGATTTTTGGCAGCCAGACCCTCAAGGCAACTGGGACAGGATGTGGAGGCTCCCTGTTATTTGAAATTTCTCAGAGGCACACAATACTTTTGAAAGATTTTTAAATGGGAATAAGACATTTTAATATCTATGATTAATTAAAAAAATTTTATTAACTGAGGTAATGACACAGACTTTCTTCTTTATTAAGGGATATAATTACAGAAGAGTATTATTTTTAAAAAATGTTACAGCCTCAATTTAAATAAAATTATACAGTTTAAAGAAAAAATGTAGATATACTCTGATTGAGACAGGTTTTGTGTTTGGCTTTGTGGAGTCTAAATTGAAAATTGCTAGTGTAGAAAACCTGAACTGAGATTTATTTTTGAAAAGATACTTAAAGAGAGCAGATAGTTGAGATCTAAGTAGGTAGAGGCTGGGAAAATGAATTTGTACTGAAGCCAGAACACATGGTGTCTTCACTGGAAATAAATATTCCCAAAGAATAAACTTTTTTTGTGTGTGTACTGCTTTTGAATGAGCTAGGACTTTTATGATTATAGGGTGTGGTTTTCTTATGGGCAAGCATGGAGATTGTGAGCTAAAGGCCATATGAAGAAGGTAGAAAGATCTTTCCCAGTTAATTTTCATAAGCCAGATTGTTAGAAATATGTCCAAGAAGTGACTTCATAAAACTTTGAAACTTGGCTGAAAACCCTGGCAGATCTGCATCATCTGGTAAATATTTAAGACCTTGTGTGTGTTATTTTCAAGGAAAGGCAATAAACTGTAGAATTTTTTTTCAACAAAAACAAAACACTGTGGGGTTGATAGCTTTTGCATCAGAACTTTGGTAAGATAATGTGTTTGTTTTGGTTTTGGGTTTTTTTGTTTTGTTTTGTTTTGCTTTTGTTTTTGAGACAGAGTCTTGCTCTGTCAGCCAGGCTGGAGTGCAGTGGCACGATCTTGGCTCACTGCAACCTCCCTCTCCTGGGCTCAAGCAATTCTCCTGCCTCAGCCTCTCGAGTAGCTGGGTTTACAGGCGTGTGCCACCATGCCTGGCTAATTTTTATTTTTATTTTTAGTAGAGATGGGGTTTCACCATGTTGGCTAGGCTGGTCTTGAACTTCTGACCTCAGATAAGCCGCCCGCCTCAGCCTCCCAAAGTGCTGGGATTACAGGCATGAGCCACTGCGCCTGGCTGGTTTTTTTTTTTTTATTTCATTTTATTTTTTGAGACGGAGTCTTGCTCTGTTGCCCAGGCTGGAGTGCAGTGGCACGATCTGGGCTCACTGGAAGCTCCGCCTCCCAGGTTCATGCCATTCTCCTGCCTCAGCCTCCCGAGTAGCTGGGACTACAGGCGCCTGCAACCATGCCCAGCTAATTTTTGTATTTTTAGCAGAGACAGGGTTTCACCATGTTAGCCAGGATGGTGTCGATCTCCTGACCTCATGATCCTCCCACCTCGGCCTCCCAAAGTGCTGGGATTACAGGCATGAGCCACCGTGCCTGGCCAGTTTTGGTGTGTGTTTGTTTGTTTGTTTGTTTTGTTTTTTCCCCAGAGGGGGAGAAAAGAGATCTCATTTCAGATAGATTTAGGTCAGTTTAAATTCTCTTTCACTGAGGTTGACCTGATCAAAGTTTGCCTAGTGACTCAGCAAAGTCTTGTCAAGTGGAGGCTTCATTTTTCATCACCTGTTGTTTTTTCCTTTTTTTAAAAATTTATTTCTTTACAGAGACATTTTGATATCATTTAAAATCTCAGCATGTGACAAATGTAAACTGAAAATGTGAATTCTCATGTAGTAGGAAAATTAGAAAGCAGATAAATATCAAGGCGATCTTTCCTTAGGTGATAGCCTTTTGTTAATGACATTATCTTGGTTTCCTCAGGTAGTAACCTAATTAATGACATCATCTTGTATTTCTGTCCTAATTAAGTTCACTTCTGTCATCTCAGGTAAATGGTAAAGAACTCATGGGTAAAGGTAAATGGGTAGAGTACTTATGTTCCTATTTTAAAACTTGAGAAATAGAGTCACAGATAAAGAATGACTTTCCTGTCTCCCTTTTTCTCAATTCATTGTTCTACTGGTAATAAGGATAACACAGATGTTAACAACTTACTTAATGCCAAAACACTTTACATGTATTATTTTATTATTTCTTGTGAGATAGGTGTATTCCCATTTTATTCAAATGAGGAGAGAGTGACTTTCAGAGATTTTATTTTTATTTTTATTTTTTATTTTTTATTTTTTATTTTTTATTTATTTATTTTTTTTTTTGAGGCGGAGTCTCGCTCTGTCGCCCAGGCTGGAGTGCAGTGGCCGGATCTCAGCTCACTGCAAGCTCCGCCTCCCGGGTTTACGCCATTCTCCTGCCTCAGCCTCCCGAGTAGCTGGGACTACAGGCGCCCGCCACCTCGCCCGGCTAGTTTTTTTTGTATTTTTAGTAGAGACGGGGTTTCACTGTATTAGCCAGGAGGGTCTCGATCTCCTGACCTCGTGATCCGCCCGTCTCGGCCTCCCAAAGTGCTGGGATTACAGGCTTTATTTTTTATTTTTTTTGAGACGGAGTCTCGCTCTGTCGCCCAGGCTGGAGTGCAGTGGCCGGATCTCAGCTCACTGCAAGCTCCGCCTCCCGGGTTTACGCCATTCTCTCGCCTCAGCCTCCCGAGTAGCTGGTACTACAGGCGCCCGCCATCTCGCCCGGCTAATTTTTTGTATTTTTTTAGTAGAGACGGGGTTTCACCGTGTTGGCCAGGATGGTCTCGATCTCCTGACCTCGTGATCCACCCGTCTCGGCCTCCCAAAGTGCTGGGATTACAGGCTTGAGCCACCGCGCCCGGCCTATTTTATTTTTTTGAGATGGAGTCTCACTCTGTCGCCAGGCTGAAATGCAGTGGCGCAATCTTGGCTTGCTGCAACCTCCACCTCCCTGGTTCAAGCGATTCTCCTGCCTCAGCCTCCCAAGCAACTGGGACTACAGGCGCATGCCACCACACTCAGCTAATTTTTGTATTTTTAGTAGACATGGGGTTTCCCATGTTGGCCAGGATGGTCATCTTTTGACCTCATGATCTGCCCACTTTGGCCTCCCAAAGTGCTGGGATTACAGGCGTGGGCCACTGTGGCCAGCCGACTTACAGAGATTTAAAAAAATTACTGAAATTTACAAAGCTGGAAAGTGGCAGAACTGGGAACTAACCCATCGCTGACTTCATGGTCTGTGCTTTAAACTGTTACACCATATGTCGGTCCAGTTATATGCTACAGAGAAAGCAACTTCCACAGGCCAGTTGAAGCCAGCTGCCTTTTGCTGGGCTCCCAGCCTGGTTACTGTCCTCCTATTTCTGACATTAAGAGAAGCAAAAGGTTTATTTAGACCTCCGAGGAAAGGATTCTGGAAAAGCGATTAAGACCCTGTTCTTCAGCTCAGGGTCATCTATCACTGGTAAGACCCCTCTCTAAGATGTTTTAAAATAGCATGTCAGAGACACAATAAATGAATATATCCTCTACGTAAAGGCTTAGTAAACAGCAGCTCAGTAATTGCCCAAAGCAGGCAAGCCAGAGACCTCAAAGTGGACACGCCTGCACAGTGTATAGGCAGGCATCATCTCATCAGCTTTACTCCCACCCTGGCCTCTTCCCTTTTCTGTTGACTTGGGCAGAGTCTCAACTAAGACTTCTTGGCTATCCAAATCAGATCGTCACTAGAGTTTGGCCAGCTATCCGTAAAGACAAGCTGGGTTGGCCTTGGCATTCCAGGAAATTGAACCTCTGCTGAAGGACCTTAAAACCAACAACTGTCTGTCTCATACCACAGACATAGCTTTGACTCAAAAACTGAACATTCCTGATGCCAAGTAAGTGGTATCTCAGGGGATGCCATCCAGACTCCCCATCTTTTAACCCATTTATCTTTAGAAACTTAGCTTTTCTCTTTCAGACTCTTGGCCTGTAAATATGAAATTCTATTTGGATACAAAGCCAATTCCAAAAAGGGGATCCTTTCTGGACTGCTGCTGTTTTTGCATCGTAGTAGCCATCTATTGTTACTTTGTTGATTATGAATTTTCTAAAACAAATAATTTTGTAGAACACATACTCTAGACCCTGTTTGTACAAAATTCACCATAATGGAAGGTGCCTTAAATGCCTGACTCGGCATTGTTTGTTTTAGAAGGAGAAAAGACATTTAAACTCTGCATTTATCTTTCTGCTTGGTTCTGTGAGCTACTGAGATTTAACTCTTCAATTTCCTTATGATTCGAAAATTCAAATATCTTAGCCACCCACCACAACAAAATATCACAAGTGTTCTTAGAGCTTTAGGAGGAGGAAGAGTGTGGTCAGAATGCTGCCTTCTTTATAATACCACAGTCAAAAAACATCTCACTTACTAATTCAATACAGAAAAACTGACCTTTCATTTTAGCTTTTGCATATTAAGAACATGATCTCTAACATTCCATTCATTATAGCAAAAGCTCATTATTTTAAATGTCTCAGATGTTCATTATCATGCCATGTTTCCTTTTCTGCTTCCTAAGAGAGGAGGGAGTGTCACTCACATCTGGCAAATGGGAAAGAGTTAAATAGATAAGCTATGACTCATCAACCAACTCAGTTCTGGCCCCAGGCAGCAGGTGGTTCTTTTGATCTTTCACTAAACTGGGACTTTTACAGGAAACAGTCCTTGAGGAGGGCAGTTTAAGTAACTTGGCAGTTTTGTAAGCAGCATGCATGTAAACTAGAAGATAATCTCTTCATGCCCAAACATATTATAAATTACTGATGGAACCAGATGCAAAAGGGACCCCAAACATGAGATTTCTGTATTGTACACATTATTCAGTCATGAGCCATGGAAATGTAATTGGTAATGTCTTGCCTGTGTCTTGAATCCCAAATTGAAGATGGGGAATGAGGGGCTCTATATTTAGACAGTTACGTGTGATACCAAAGAAAATGACCAATATGGGATCAAGAAGTGAACAAATCAGTTTGAAACTGAGCAAGAAGATGGATGCATCACCAGGAGGATGAAAGAGAGGATCAAGACTTGTAACATTTGGCTGGAGAATAGGCAACTATTTCTGTGAGGTGGGGTGGGTAGTTAACACTAGAACTATACTACAGTTACAACCAGGTATCCAATATATGGACATTTATATTAAAGATTACAAATATTTTAGTTTTCCTTTTTCTTTTTCTTTTCTTTTCTTTTCTTTTTTTTTTAAGATGGAGTCTCGCTTTGTCAGGCTGGAGTGCAGTGGCACGATCTTGGCTCACTGCAACGTCCGCCTGCCAGGTTCAAGCAATTCTCCTGCCTCAGCCTCCTGAGTAGCTGGGATTACAGGCGTGTGCCACCATGCCCGGCTATTTTGTTTTGTATTTTTAGTAGAGATGGGGTTTCACTGTGTAAACCAGGATGATCTCAATCTCGTGACTTTGGGATCCGCCCACCTTGGCCTTCCAAAGTGCTGGGATTATAGGTGTGAGCCACTGCACCTGGCCTCTTTTAGTTTTTCTTAACTACCTTTATTATCCCTTGAAAGAAGTCTTGTGACTTTAAGTACCTTAATGGGCCATGCAGTTAACATCCTAGTGAACCACGCCAGATGTAAGATGGCAAGGAATGGTAGGCCCTATAGCAACTGGACATTGGTATAAACACACACACACACACACACACACACGCCCTATAGCAACTGGGCATTGATATTAAGACACACACACACACTCTGACGCATAAACACATCTACCTTCAGGAATTCTTAAGGTCATATTTCAGCCATTATTATTGTCACTAACCTCGTTCCCTGAGAGTATTTCACAATGTCAGGGAAGGGCAGGAAAAGAGGGGCGTCAGGACCTACATTTATAGAGGAGCAGTCATGTTTAAGTCTTCTAGTAAGCTCTCATCCAGCAGCATTGAGATAAACTAAATCAAATGGTTTCTAATGTTGGCTGTGGTAGATTCCATGGGATGGTGCCTCAGATGGTATTATTTGAATAATCTAGTCCCACTGAATGTTCATGAAAAATAGAAAGTTCCTCACAGGCAAGAGAGTTTAAGGAGATATACAAAGGAAGCTAAGAATACCTTGGATATTGTCTATTATACATTTTATGTATTGTCAATAAAACAACCATTTAAATCTTCTCTTCAAACTACTAACTTTCCCTTCCTCATCCTTGCTTTCAGTTCATGACATTGCTTCCTATTTCACTGAGAACACTGAAGCAGTCAGGAAGGATGCCCACAGGATCAAGCTCTCAATCATGTACTTACCAACATCTGTACCCCTGCATTCTGTTTTCACTTCTCTATTACGTATGAACTGTTCATTCTCCTGTCAAGAGTCAGTTCCTCCTCTTCTGCATCGGATTCCACCACCTCTCACCTAGTCAAGAACATCGCTCCAGAGATTCTCCTCTCTTCATACATCATCAGTTTCTTCCTCTCTAGTAGGACACTTCCATCAGTACACAAACTTGTCTCTCATCTTAAAAAATCATTTTTTGAGTCACTTTTCACTCCAGAAATCAATCCTTTTCATGGCTCCCCATTTGCAGCAAAATTCCCAGGAAAAGTTGTCTACTTTTGGTGGTGTCTGATTCCCCTTCCTCTGTTCTTTAAAAACCGCATTCAAGTTTTTCACTCTCCCCATGGCCCACACCATTGAAACTGCTCTTGCCAAGATCACAGGTAGTTTCCAATTTGTTAAATCCAATGATTAGTTCCTTGTTGCCAACTAATTTTATGTATCAGTTACATTTTATATGATTAATTCCTCCCTTCTCCTTGATACAGTTTCTTCACTTGGCTTTCAGGATTTCACATTCTTGGATTTCTCCTACCTCACTGGTCACTGTTTTTGGTCACCATTGCTGATTACTCTTCTCATTGAACTCTTAAATTGTTGTGCTCAGGACTCGGTCCTAAGGCTTCTTTATCTATATTCACTCCCATTGTGATCTCTTATGGCTTCAAATACTACCTATATGTTGATGGATCCTAAATTTATATTACTGAAGCAAACATCACTCCTTAAGTCTACTTGTATATCTAACTTGGCATCTCCATTTGTATGTCTAGTAGGTATCTCAAAATTACCATCTCTAAAACTGAATTTTAAATCTCCCTTCCTGTATCAGTTTAGATTCTTGGGAATATATGTGAAGATGGAATTAGAATTTCAAGAGATTTACTGGGGGAGAGTAGAGAGTCATGTTAGCAAGATGGCAGAGTCCTTCCACAACACAACAATTAGACAGCTATCCATGAATGAAAATAGCTTTAGGAGAGCCCAGGAGTCCAATTAAGAAGCTGCAGCAACATAGTGGAGAATTAAAAATAAAATTAAAAAAAAAATGGTGGTATGAGAATAACTGCACTGCACAGAAAGGCTAGGAAGAACAGTTTCATTTTGCCTGCATTATTTCATCCCCCAGGCCAGCACAACTCATCACCAAGAGAGTACTCCCAGGCCTGTGAGTTCCCCTCATGGAGCAAAGTAGAGCAGGGTGAGCAACCTGCATCCCCAGCCTTTTTGAGGCACTGCCTAAAGGACCTTCTTTGATATCACTCCACTAATATTGCTGAGGAGATCAGCGTAACTGAGACATTTAGAGACAGATAAGAACAAAAGAGAAGGGTGGGGGGCTATCAATATCAGTATCAGCCATGGAATGGGTGCCGCCATGGTTCCCAGTGGACTGCTCTGCAAAGGACCTCAGCAACCATTATGGCTGCTATTAGCCCCCAGGAGAAGGAGACACTGCTGCAGGCCTGCCCTCCTGCCCCCTGAGAAGGAGTTGCTGCTGCACCACTCAGGCTGGAGACACCACTGCACCCCCTTGGCAACTGCATGCATGCCTGTACCCTGGTCTTTCTGTGTACACCTGTGCTCCAGACCCTGACTCTCAGTTGCTCCATGAGTGCCTGTGTCTTGCACACCAGTATCACTACCTCCATGGACATGCCTGTACCCTGGACACAGGTACCATTGCTATAGCAGGTATGCCTACACTCCTCAGCTTCATAGTTATTCTAAGAGTACCTGTGCTTCACACACTGGTGACACCACTGTAGTGGGCATACCTGGGCCCTGGATTCCAGAGCCACAATCACACCATGCATGACTCTGCTCCAGACTCTAGATGTGGCTCCAAGGATTCCCTTGGCCAGGGGACATAAAGAGAACAGGAGGACTCCAGCAGCCTTCACCACTGAAGATCTCAATAGCCTTTGCTGCCATTGAGGACATCTGCAATCTTAGCTGACACTGACCTCAGGTGATGGAGCTGCAAGAGACTACAGTGCTATGACCTCCTCAGTGCTAGAACTGCCATGCCCCACTCAGACAATACCCTCACACTCATCCATGGGTGAAGGTCCTTCCCCACTGAAACCAGCCAAAGCCTGGAAGAGGTGATGTCTCCCTCAAATGTATAGACATCAACGCAAAGCTATGAGAAACAAAAAATCAAGGAAACATATCACCACCAAGGGAACACAATAATTTTCCAGTAACTGACCCCAAAGAAATAGAGATCTACAAATTACCTAACAAAGAATTCAAAGTCATCTTAAACTCTGAGCTACAAGAGAATACAGATAGACAACTAAACAAAAATTGGGAAAATAATACATGAACAAAACGAGAAGTTTAGCAAAGAGATAGATACCATAAAAAAGAACAAAATGAATTCTGGAGCTGAAAAATACAGTGATTGAAGAGAGAAATTCAATAAAGAGCTTCAACAGCAGACTCTATCAAATAGAAGAAAGAATCAGTAAACTTGACAGATCGTTTGAAATGACCAAGTCAGAGGAACAAAACAAAACAAAAAAAGAATTAATAAATCTGAAGTGACTTTTAGGACAACTTTAAGCAAACAATAGGCATATTATGGGAGTTCCAGAAGGAGCAGAGAAAGAGGCATAAGACTTCATTAAGGAAGTAATGGCAGAAAATTTCTCAAATCTGATTAGAGAAATGAACATCTAGATCCATGATGCCTAAAACATACCAAATAGGCTGAACATTGAGAGATTTTTACCAGGACACATTATACTTGAATTGGTTAAAGTTAAGAACACATAATTTTTTAAAGCAAAAAGAGAAAAGCAACTCATCGTAAATAAGGAAATCCCCATAAAATTTTATGGCAGCAGATTTCTAAATAGAAACTTTGTGAGCTGAGAGTGGGATGATATACTCAAAGTACTGAAAGAAGAAAAACTGCCATCCAAGAATACTATACCTGGGAAAATTATCCTTTAAAAAAGAAGAGGTTAATGTCTTTCTCAGAAAAACAAAAATTGAGTTTGTCACCACTAGATGTACCTTACAAGAAATCCGAAAGGGAGTTTTAAAAATAGAAATGAAAACGTGCTAATCAGCAGCACAAAATCATATGAAAGCATAGATCTCACTGTAAGTATAAATATATAGACATACAAATATTTATTTAACAATAATACAATGTATTAAAGGTGCATAATTTACCTTTAACTCTAATATTAAAGTTAAAAGATAAAAATTTGTTAATGGAATCACAATACAAAAACAAACTAACTCTCACTACAAAACACAAAGTCTGTGTGGCAGAAGGGGAATAAATTTGTAGTGTTTTTGTATGCAATTGAAATTAAGTTATCAACTTAAACTAGAAGGGTATAACTACAAGATTATTTTATGCAATCTTCAAGCTAACCATAACGAAAAAAACCTACCATAGGTAAACAAAGAATAAGGAGAAAAAGAAAGAAAAGGAAGAAAGCAAAAGAGGAAAAGAGGGAAAATAACAACAAAAAAGAAAACAATTAACAAAATGGTAATAGTAAGTCCTCACTTATCGATAATTACCTTAAATGTAAATCCATGAAACTCACCACTCAAAAGGCATAGAGTGGCTGAATGGATTGAAAAACAAGATACACTATCCACAAGAAACTCACTTGAGATTGAAAGACACCTTGACTGAAATTATAGGAATGGAAAAATGTAGTTCATGCAAATGGTAACCAAAATAAGGCAGAAGTGGCTATATTTATATCAGACAAAGTAGATTTTAGGTAGAAAACTGTAGAGAAAAAGATGGTCATTATTAAATAATATAAGGGTCAATCTAACAGGAATATATAACAATTTTAATTATATACACACCCAACATCACAGCACCTAATTATATCCAGCAGATGTTGATAGATCTGAAGACCAAAACTGACATCAATACAAAATTGTAGTAGCGAACTTCACTACCCCACTTATGCTAATGGATAGAACACCCAGACAGAAAATCAATAAAAAAACAGCTGACTTGAACAATGCTGTAGACCAAATGGAGCTAACAGACATACACAGAACTTTCCATTTAACAGCAGAGAATAAACTTCTCAAGCACACATGGAACATTCTCAAGGATATATTACATGTTAGCATATAATATGTACCATTTGTTATGAAACAAATCTTAACAAGTAGAAGAAGACTGAAATCATATATGAGACATCTTTTCTGACCACAGTGGAATGAAAAGACATCAAGAAAACCAGAAAATTCACAAATACATGGAAACTATACAACATACTTTTGAACTACCATTAGGTCAAACAGGAAATAAAAAAGAATTTCAAAACTATCTCAAGACAAGTGAAAACAAAATCACCACATACCAAATCCTATGAGATGCAGCAAAAGCAATACTGAGAGGGAAGTTTATAGCAATCAATGCCTACATTAAAAAAAAAGACGTCAAATAAACAACCTAACTTTACATCTCAAGGAACTGGAAAAAGAAGAATAAGCCAAGTCCAAAAGCTAGCAGAAAGAAGGAAATAATAAAGATTAGAGCACAAATACATTGAGAATAGAAAAACAAAACTAAGAGCTGTATTTTTTGAAAAGATGAAATTGACAAACTCTTACACTAAGAAAAAAAGACTCAAGAAAGAGAGTTATTATAATAGATACCCCAGAAATAAAAAGGGTCATAAGATACTATTATACCAACAAACTGGATAAACTAGAAGAAATGGAAAAATTCCTAGAAACATACAACTTACAAAAACTGATTCAAGAAGAAATAGAAATTTTGAAAAGACCAGTCACAAATAAGGAGATAGAATTAGTAGTAAAAAAGTCTCCCCAGAAAGAAAGGTGCAGAATCAGATAGCTTCACCGGTGAATTCTACCAAACATTCAAAGCAGAATTAATACAAATCCTTCTTAAACTCTTCCAAAAAATAGAAGAGGGAATACTTTCAGACTCATTCTGTGAGGCCAGCATCACCCTGATACCAAAACCAGACAAAGACATTATAAGAAAAGCAAATTACAGGTCAGTATCTCTGATGAACATTGATGTAAAAATCCTCAAGCACATACTAGCAAACTGAATTCAACATCTCATTAAAAGGATCATACACCATGACCAAATAGGATTTATCTCTGACATGCAAGGATGGTTTAACATACACAAATTAGCATGATACAACATGTTAATAAAATCAAAGAAAGAAAAACACATGATCATCTAAACAGACACAAAAATGCCTTTAACAAAGGCAGAAAAAACCTTTGACAAAGTTCAACATCCATTTATGATTAATACTCTCAACAAAATACATGTGGAAGGAACTAACCTCAACACAATAAAGGTGACATATCTAAAGCCTGCAGCTAGCATTATCATTGATGGGGGAAAACAAAGCTTTCCTTCTAGAATCCAGTACAAGGTACAGATACCCACTCTCACCACTTATTTTTTGATGTAATACTGGAAGCCTTAGCCAGAGCAGAAGACAAAAAACTAGCCGGGCGCGTTGGCGGGCGCCTGTAGTCCCAGCTACTTGGGAGGCTGAGGCAGGAGAATGGCGGGAACCCGGGAGGCGGAGCTTGCAGTGAGCTGAGATCCGGCCACTGCACTCCAGCCTGGGCGACAGAGCGAGACTCTGTCTCGAAAAAAAAAAAAAAGACAATAATAAATAAATAAAATAAATAAATACATAAAGGCATCCACATAAGAAAAGAAGAAGTAAAATTATCTCTATTTGCAGGTGACATAATCTTATATGTAGAAAACTTTAAAGACTCAACAAATAAATGGTTGCAACCAATAAATGAATACAAAATCAACATACACATGAAGCATCCAAAAATGAAATCAAGAAAACAATAACAGAAAAAAAGTCTGCAAGAAGATGGCCAAATAGGAACAGCTCCAGTTTGCAGCTCTCAGCAAGACGAATGCAGAAGATGGGTGATTTCTGCATTTCCAACTGAGGTACCCAGTTCATCTCACTGGTTAGGCAGTGGGTCCAACCCACTTAGGGCAAACAGAAACGGGGTGGGGCGTTGCTTCACCTGAGAAGTGTAAGAAGCCAGGGTAACCTCTCTCCCCCAGTCAAGGTAAGCCGTGAGGGACTGTTCTTCCTGGCTGGTTACTACGCTTTTCCCACAGTTTTTGCAATCTGCAGATCAGGAGATTCCCTTGTGTGCCTACACCACCAGGGCCCTGGATTTCAAGCAGAAAACTGGGTAGCTGTTTGGGCAGACACTGAGCTAGCTGCAGGAGTTTTTTTTATAACCCAGTGGTGCCTGGAACCCCAGCAAGACAGAACCATTCACTCCCCTGGCAAAAGGGCTGAAGCCAGGGAGCCAAGTGGTCTCACTCAGTGGGTCCCACTCCCATGGAGCCCAGCAAGCTAAGAACCACTGGCTTGAAATTCTCACTGCCAGCACAGCAGTCTGAAGTTGACCTGGGGTGGTCGAGCTTGAGGGAGGGGCATCTGTCATTACTGAGGCGTTAGGTGGTTTTCCCCTGATAGTGCTAAAGAGGGTGGGAGGTCTGGCCTAGGTGGGATTCACCACGGCACAGCAAAGTCGCTATTGCCAGACTGCTTCTCTAGATTCCTCCTCACTGGGCAGGACATCTCTGAAGGAAACGCAGCAGCCCCAGTTAGGGGCTTACAGATATCACTCCCATCTCCCTGGAACAGAGCACCTCAGGGAAGGGGCGGCTGTGGGAGCAGCTTCAGCGGCCCTAAAGAGAACAGCTGGTCCTGACAAGAGGGATTCTACCGGTACAGTGCACCAGCTCTGCTAAGGGACAGACTGCCTCCTCACGTGGGTCCCTGACTCCCATGCCTCCTGACCAGGAGAGACCTCCCAACAGCGGTCAACAGACATCTCATGCAGGAGAGCTCTGGCTGGCATCAGGTCAGTGCCCCTCTGGGAGGAAGCTTCCAGAGGAAGGAGCAGGCAGCAGTCTTTGGTGTTCTGCAGCCTCCACTGGTGATACCCAGGCAAACAGGGTCAGGAGTGGACCTCCAGCAAGCTGCAACAGACTTGCAGAAGAGGGGCCTGACTGTTAGAAAAATAACTAACAAACAGAAAGCATCAACATCAACATAAAGGACCCACACACAAAAACCCCATCTAAAGGTCATCGGCCTCAAAGATGCAAGGTAGATAAATCCACGATAATGAGGAAAAACCAGCGTCAAAACGCTGAAAATTCCAAAAAATCAGAATGCCTCTTCTCCTCTAAATGATTGCAACTCCTCTCCAGCAAGGGCACAAAACTGGACAGAGAATGAGATTGACAAATTGACAGAAGTAAGCTTCAGAAGGTGGGTAATAACAAACTACTCTGAGCTAAAGGAACATGTTATAATGCAATGCAGGGAAGCTAAGAACCTTGATAAAAGGTTACAGGAACTGCTAACTAGAATAACCAGTTTAGAGAGGAACATAAGTGACCTGATGGAGCTGAAAAACCCAACATGAGAACTTCGTGAAGTATACAAGTATTAATATCTGAATTGATCAAGCGGAAGAAAAGATGTCAGAAACTGAAGATCGACTGACCGAAATAAGGCATGAAGACAAGATTAGAGAAAAAAGAATAAAAAGGAATGAACAAAGCCTCCAAGAAACATGGGACTATGTGAAAAGACCAAACCTACAATTGATTGGTGTACCTGAAAGTGATGAGGAGAATGGAACCAAGTTGGAAAACACACTTCAGGATATTATCCAGGAGAACTTCCCTAATCTAGCATGACAGGCCCACATTCAAATACAGGAAATACAGAGATCACCACTAAGATACTCCTTGAGAAGAGCAACCCCAAGACACAATAATCATCAGATTCACCAAGGTTCAAATGAAGGAAAAAATGTTAAGGGCAGCCAGAGAGAAATGTCAGGTTACCTACAAAGGGAAGCCCATCAGACTAACAGCAGATCTCTCTGCAGAAACCCTACAGTCCAGAAGAGAGTGGGAGCCAATATTCAACATTCTTAAAGAAAAGAATTTTCAACCCAGTATTTCATGTCCAGCCAAACTAAGCTTCATAAGCGAAGGAGCAATAAAACCCTTCATAGACAAGCAAATGCTGAGGGATTTTGTTATCACCAGACCTGCCTTACAAGAGCTCCTAAAGGAAGCAATAAATATGGAAAGGAAAAACCAGTACCAGCCACTGCAAAAACACACCAAATTATAAAGACCAATGACACTATGAAGAAACTGCATCAACTAATGTGGAAAATAACCAGCTAGCATCATGATGACAGGATCAAATTCACACATAACAATATTAACCTTAAATGTAAATGGGCTACATGCTCCAATTAAAAGACACAGACTGGCAAATTGGATAAAGACTCAAGATCCATCAATGTGCTGTATTCAGGAGACCTATCTCACATGCAAAGACACACATAGGCTCAAAATAAAGGGATGGAGGAATATTTAGGAAGCAAATGGAAAGCAAAAAAAGCAAGGGTTGCAATCCTAGTCCCTGATGAAACAGACTTTAAACCAACAAAGTTCAAAAAAGACAAAGAAGGGCATCACATAATGGTAAAGGAATCAATGTAACAAAAAGAGCTAACTATCTTAAATATGTATGTACCCAATACAGGAGCACCCAGATTCATAAAACAAGTTCCTAGAGACCTACAAAGAGACTTAGACTCCAACACAATAATAGTGGGAGACTTTAACACCCCACTGTCAATATTAGATCAATGAAAGAGATAATTAACAAGGATATATCCAGGAATTGAACTCAGTTCTGGACCAAGCGAACTTAACAAACATCTACAGTACTCTCCACCCCAAATCAGCAGAATATACATTCTTCTCAGCACCACATCACACTTTTTCTAAAATTGACCACATAACTGGAAGTAAAACACTCCTCAGCAAACGCAAAAGAACAGAAATCTAACAAACAGTCTCTCAGACCACAGTGCAATTAAATTAGAACTCAGGATTCAGAAACTCACTCAAAACCATAAAACTATATGGAAATTGAACAACTTGCTCCTGAGTGACTACTGGGTAAATAATGAAATTAAGGCAGAAATGAAGAAGTGCTTTGAAACCAATGAGAACAAAGAGATGACATACCAGAATCTCTGGGACACAGCTAAAGCAGTGTTAAGAGGGAAATATATAGCACTAAATGCCCCCATTAGAAAGCTGGAAAGATCTAAAATTGAGACCCTAACATCACAATTAAAAGAACTAGAGAAGCAAGAGCAAACAAATTCAAAAGCTAGCAGAAGACAAGAAAAAACTAAGAGCAGAGCAGAACTGAAAGAGATAGAGACATGAAAAACCCTTCAAAAAATCAATGAATCCAGGAGCTGGTTTTTTGAAAAGATTAACAAAATAGACCACTAGCCATACTAATAAAGAAGAAAAGAGAGAAGAATCAAATAGACACGATAAAAAAATGACAAAGGCGATATTACCACCAACGCCACAGAAATACAAACTACCATCAGAAAATACTATAAATACTTTTATGCAAATCAACTAGAAAATCTAGAAGAAATGGATAAATTCCTGGACACCTACACCCTCCCAAGACTAAACCAGGAAGAAACGGAATCCCTGAATAGACCAATAACAAGTTCTGAAATTGAGACAGTAATTAATAGCCTACCAACCAAAAAAAAAGCTCGGAACCAGATGGATTCACAGCCAAATTCACCAGAGGTACAAAGAGGAGCTGGTACTATTCCTTCTGAAACTATTCCAAACAATAGAAAAAGAGGGACTCCTTTCTAACTCATTTTATGAGACCAGCAGCATGCTAATACCAAAACCTGGCAGAGACACAACAAAAAAAGAAAATTTCAGGCCAATATCCCTGATGAACATTGATGTGAAAATCCTCAATAAAATACTGGCAAACCGAATCCAGCAGCACATCAAAAAGCTTATCCACCACGATCAAGTCAGCTTCATCTCTGGGATGTGAGGCTGGTTCAACATATGCAAATCAATAAATGTAATCCATCACATAAACAGAACCAATGACAAAATCACATGATTATTTCAGTAGATGCAGAAAAGACCTTTGATAAAATTCAACGTGTCTTCATGCTAAAAAGTCTCGATAAACTAGATGCTGATGGAACATATCTCAAAATAATAAGTGCCATTTATGACAAACCCATAGCCAATACCTTACTGAATGGGCAAAAGCTGCAAGCATTGTCTTTGAAAACCAGCACAAGAAAAGGATGCCGTATCTCAACACTCCTATTCAATATAGTATTGCAAGTTTGGGCCAGGGCAGTCAGGCAAGAGAAATAAATAAAGGGTATTCAAACAGGAAGAGAAGAAGTCAAATTGTCTCTGTTTGCATATGACAGGACTGTATATTTAGAAAACCCCATTGTCTCAGCCCAAGAACTCCTTAAGCTGATAAGCAACTTCATTCAGCAAAGTCTCAGGATACAAAATCAATGTGCAAAAATCACAAGCTTTCCTTTTCACCAATAACAGACAAGCAGAGAGCCAAATCATGAGTGAACTCCCATTCACAATTGCTACAAAGAGAATAAAATATTAGGAATGCAACTTACAACAATGTAAAAGACCTCCTTAAGGAGAACTACAAATTACTGGTCAAGGAAATAAGAGAGGATACAAACAAATGGAAAAACATTCCATGCTCGTGGATTGGAAGAATCAGTCTTGTGAAAATGGCCATACTGCCCAAAGTAATTTGTAGAGTCAATGCTATTCCCATCAAGCTATCATTGACTTTCTTTGCAGAATTAGTAAAAACTACTTTAAATTTCATATGGAACCAAAAAAGAGCTCATAGAGCCAAGACAATCCTAAGCAAAAAGAACAAAGCTGGAGGCATCATGCTACCTGACTTCAAGCTATACTACAAGGCTATAGTAACCAAAACAGCATAGTACTGGTACCAAAACAGATATATAGACCAATGGAACAGAAGCAGACCTCAGAAATAACACCACACATCTACAACCGTCTGATCTTTGACAAACCTGATAGAAACAAGCAATGGGGAAAGGATTCCCTATTAATAAATGGTGTTGGGAAAACTGGCTAGCCATATGCAGAAAACAGAAACTGTTTCCTCTTGCTGCCTTTCCCACAAATATTCTACTAGTGCATTCTCTCACTTTTTCTGTGTCTTTGTTCAGATGTGACCTTCTTAAGGAAGCCTACTCTGACCAACCTATTTAAAATCACAGTCATTCTCCTCTGCAAACCTGATGCCTTTTAACCTGCTTTATTCCATTCTTTTTCCATAGCACTTATTACCTAACATACGATATAAATGATTATACTTAATTTTTATTATCTGTCTTCCTCCAATAGAATGTAGGCTATGAGGGAAAGGAATTTTACTATCTTATGTATCTGAAGCAATGTAACTGTGCCTGGTTCTAGAAGATGCTTAACGCTTGATGGGTGAAAGAACAGGCTTTCCAGGTTAGGTAACTAAATAGAGTATTAAACCCTATTGCCTGGGACCACAACAAATGTCCTCACAAATTAATATCTAGTTTGAATCTTGTATTCGAAACTGACCAATCTTCTTTCACCCAAGCTAAATAAAAAGCATCCTTTTGTCAGGGTCTTTTGTCAGGACCAAGATCAAAGAGAATCATGTTTGGTTTGTGCCTTCAAGGACTCAGAGTCTAGTGGCGGGAGGCAGGCAAATACATGCCATAGATTATCTTTTTCTGTCATCCCCCTTTTTGTATGGTAGAGGTAAGGGATGGATGCTCGTGAATGACCACAGGGACAGGTAGATTTATCTTGCTTCATTTAGTACAAGAAGACTTTTTTGATGTCACGTGGAAGCCTATTTCAGGTGTCATACTTAGAATTAAAATCTTCCTTCCCCCACATTGTATGTAACCAAACAGAGTAGATGTCAGATAAAAAAAGATACCTTTATCTGGAATATAATGATTAACCTATTTAAAAATGCAGAGAGATTTCTGTTGATAAAAAATTATGGTCATTGTGCAAGCTTCTGACTAGACCTAATTGTCTCCAGGTCAATTTACAAAACTTGTCATAAAAAGCGCTCCCGGCGGCATTGTTCAAAAAGGAGCCTCTAAACAGAATTTAACTAAGGCTGGTGAATGCAGTGAAAGATAAAAATGAATTAGGTGGTATCCTATTTCTAATCTTAGGTAAGAAAATAGGTATTTGTATTCCTATTCAGTAATAGCCAGGATTTTAATTCTGATATTTCTTTTCATGATCTGTCAAAAGATAATATTTTAAAAAACCGATCCATGTCTGATAAGCTTTGCATTTTGTTTAATTGAATTATATTTTCCTTTAGTTGAATTTAAAAATAGTTCTTGGTATTCTTTGATGTGACAGAAATCTTGAGTGATATCTCAAGGAAAAAGTAGCATTTTAGGTGTATGTCTGTTTTTCTATTCATTTGATTTCTTATTCATTGTTTGTTGAGTGCCTATCATGTACTTGCCTGGATTATAAATACGAGTATCTCTCCATTTATGGAGATCATAGTTCTCAGATCTCTCCTGAACAGGGCAGACAGAAGGAATTGCCTACCTTGTATTAATTCTAACTTTGAGGGAAATAGTTTTTATACCTCTTTTGGCTGAAAATTATTACTATTTTTGTTGCAGTAGGAACACTTAACATGAGATGTACTCTCCTAACAAATTTTAACTGTACAATACGGTATTAACTATGGGCGTAATGTTGTACAGCAGATCTCTAGAACTTACTCATCTTGTGTAACTGAAATTCTGTATCCACTGAACAGCAACTACCTATTTCCTCCTCTTCTCAAGTTCTGGCAACTACCATTTTTTCTGTTTCTATGAGTTTGACTATTTTAGATACCCCACATAAGTGGAATCATACAGTATTTCCTTCTGTGAGTAAGACTACAGACAAAAAAGCTTCTGCACAGCAAAGGAAACAATCAACAGAATGAACTGGTTGAAGATTTTTGGCTGGAAAGGAAAAAAGCCTTGTGTATAATTGAGGGGAAGAATAAACATTGTCAACCTGCATAATTTGTGGTAGTGAGGATCTGTATTTATACTTTCCCCTGATTTTTTTGCTGAAAGAAAAATAAGTTTTTAAAAAATTGTCAGAATTCAAAGTTTGATAAAAACATCTATATTTTTACCTCTAAGTGACAATTATTATTTGCTTTAAACTATCAATTTTTATTCATTTTTCTATTCTTTTCTTTTTTTTCCTTTTTTCTTTCTTTCTTTCTTTTTTTTTTTGAGACAGTGTCTCGCTTGTTGCCCAAGCTGGAGTGCAATCACAGTGATCTCTGCTCACTGCAACCTCTGCCTCCCAGGCTCACGTGATTCTCCGGCCTCAGCCTCCTGAGTAGCTGGGACTAGAGGTGCGTGCCACCACTCTGGGCTAATTTTTGTACTTTTTAGTAGAGACAGGGTTTCACCATGATGGCCAGGCTGGTCTCGAACTCCTGCTCCTGTCGTCAAGTGATCCAACTGCCTCAGCCTCCCAAAGTGCTGGGATTACAGGCATGAGCCACCGTGCCCAGCTTCCATTTTTATTCATTTCTATTTACCTCCAAAAAATTGGCTACCTTTTTTAAATGATGGTTTTCATTGATGTTCTTTCCCTTTCTTCTTCAAGGTGATAATTTCTCAAAACACTTTCTTCACCTGTATTTTCTTACCATTTTGTGACATTTCTACGTTTATTGTCTATATTCTAACTTTTAAAAAACTGTAGAAGCTCATTTCAGCCTTTCCTTGAGTAAATCAAGTGATTCTCAAATTACTCCCCATAGCCTTGCTTTTTTTGCTCCCATCTTTTCTTCTTTGGCTCCTCTCCTGAAAAAGACAACATCCTATTTTCACTTTCCTTTCTTCCTTCTGATATGTAGTTAACCTACCTCTTGTTGAAATATTTTGGTCTCATTGATTTTCTATATTTGGAAAATCTTTCAATAGATTTCAAAGAGTTGTCTAGTCTATTATATTCCTAAGAAAGATCTTCTTTACTGAAACTTTATTTTTTCATCTTTCCGGATGTCTCATTTATTTTAATTCTATCTTATTCTCTTTTTACTTTTTTGTCTTCTTCATGGAGTGTACAAAACTTTCCTCTTTCTGAATTATCTTTGATTTATCAGAAGAGTGATTCTAACACAAAATGCCAGAGATTTCTCCTCTTATTCTAGGAAGATGACCCTAACATAACTTCTTTTCTGGGCCTCTGGTAGGTCCCTTTTCTTAAATTCCATTTTCTAGTTTTCCTTAAAGAGTATATAAACAGGCAGGGTGTGGTGGCTAATGCCTGTAATCCCAGCACTTTGGGAGGCTGAGGTAGGTGGATCACCTGAGGTCAGGAGTTTGAGACCAGCCTGGCCAACATGGTGAAACCCCGTCTCTACTAAAAATACAAAAATTAGCCAGGCATGGTGGCGCATGCTCTTAATCTCACCTACCCAGGAGGCTGAGGTAGGAGAATCGCTTGAACCTGGGAGGTGGAGGTGCAGTGGGTCAAGATGGTGCCGTCGCACTCCAGTCTGGGTGACCAGAGTGAAACTCTGTCTCAAACAAACAAACAAACAAACAAAAAACAGAGTATATAAACAGTCACTTGTGAAGACTGATTTTTTCAAAGTTTGCCTCCTCTTTTGGTGAGACCAGATGGCTTACTCCATATTCTCATGTTAGAGAGGCTCACCTAGTTAAGCACTACATCAAGAATGTCAAAATCTGGTGGTCTTGGGATGTTTGAGTTTGTTCTGTCAATTTATGTGAATTAGACAATTTATGTTATACTTAATCTCTAGATTTCCCTAAATATTGATTTAAAATTTTCTCCAAGTCCTTTTCCAACTTTTTAGCACATCAAGACATTATAGTGACACTTTTGGAATTCTCTTCTCTAGTCAACTTGAGAGTTTTGATGGTATCTCCTTTCTGTTAATCCAGTTTCAGACTCCTCAGTTGCAACTTTAATAAGAAATGTTTCAAAACACAAAGGTTACCTACTACACCTATCCACCTACCCACCAATTCCTTTTGTCCCTTGTTTCTGTCAGTTAAATTTAGGAGTTTTCTGCTCATTCTGACACTATTTGATTGAAAAATCAGTTCTTGGGAGTAAAAGGTTTTATTCATTGTAATTCTTTAGTGTCAAATTATGACCAAAAGACATACCTACCCTATTTTCTCATGTTCTTCACCCTTTTTTCTTTACAGGATAGATTCTTAAGTAAGTTCTTATTTCCAAAAACCATCTTGACTGTCCTTCCCACACAAAAAATTTCACCTAATTTTTTTGAAGCGTGAAACAATTTGTTCTCACTTCAAAAGTATCTTCTTTCCTCACTTTCAGCAATAAAGGCTCAAGAAAAATGATTTCTCTGCACACTAAAAAGTCATCATTAGAAATGCAAATCATAACCACAATGAGATACTACTTCACACTCACTAGGGTGGCTAGAATAAAAAAGACAGATAATAACAAGGGTTGGTGAGGTGATAGAGAAATTGGAACTCTTTACACTGTTGGTGGGAATGTAAATTAGTGCAAACATTTGGAAAAACAGTCTGGTAGTTTCTCAAAAGTGTAAACATAGAATTACTATATGACCTAGAGATTCCACACCTAGGTATATAAACAAGAGAAGTAAAAACATATATCTACCCAAAAACTTACACACAGATGTTTATTGCAGCACTATTTATAATAACCAAAAGGTAGAAACAACCTAAATGCCTATTAACTGATGAATAGGTAAATAAAATGTCATATATCTATACAATGGAATATTATTCTGTCTTAAAAAGGAAAGGAATGATGTACTGATAATACAACATAGATGAACCTTGAAAATATACTAGGGGAAAGAAGCCAGTTACCACAAAAACACACATATTATATGATTCTATTTGTGTAAAGTGTTCAGGATAGGTAAATCCAGAATACAGAGAGTGGATTAGTGGTTGCCTAGGGCTGGGGTGGCAATGAGGGAGTGATGATAATGACCACTAATGGGTATTAGGCTTCTTTTAGGGGTAATTGCATTTCTTACATTTCTTTTAATCTATGGTCCCACTCACCTCCATGTCTTTTTTTCCCTTTGCAATTTTCTTGTTGTTGAAGTAATCAGGCTTGAAGAATTCCCATGGTCTGTATTTTCTGATTGCATCTCCATGGTGTTGCTGGCATGTACCCCTCTGTGCCCTGTTTTTACTATTAATTGGTAGTTAAGGCCGGGTGTAATGACTCACACCTGTAATCCCAGCAATTTGAGAAGCCGAAGCAGGTGGATCACTTGGAGTCAGGAGTTTGAGACCATTTTGACCAACATGGTGAAACCTTGTCTCTACCAAAAATACAAAAGTTAGTCAGGCATGGTGGTGCGTGCCTGTAATCCCAGCTACTCAGGAGGCTGTGGCACAAGAATCTCTTGTACCTAGGAGGTGGAGGTTGCAGTGAGCTAAGAATGTGCCACTGCACTCCAGCCTAGGTGACAGGGTGAGACTGTCTCAAAAAAAAATTGGTAGTTAAATTTAGTGGTTGATCAGATTCAGATACTTCATAGATTACTGTGTTGGGTACTCTACCAGGAGGTATATAACATTTGATATTGACCCTTTTGAGGGTGTCAGCAACTGCTGATGCTTATTTTCTACTTTCATAAGGCATATCCCCCATATTCCAAAGGGAGATATTCTGTTTTTACTTCTTCCTTTATTAGTTGGAATACTTACAGCTAAAGAAAAACTTCCCCTCAACTACTACTACTAGCATTCTCTGAGCTACAATTCACAAAGGAAAGGCAGGAGAGATGCTTGATTCTTTCCCTTTATTGACCAGCTTTAAAAATATGAAGTGGTTCCCTAGCATGCAGCAGTAATCACCAGAGCTTTTTAAAGTATCCTTATGAACTTACAGATTTAAACATATGTGTCTTGTTCTAATCCATTGCTGGTATAATCCTTATTGGTGCCTAAGTTTCCCATATTTTGCCAGTGGGAACATTCAAGTTGGCTCCTGGGTCCTTTAACTACAACTCTAGTAGTGTTTGATGACTTGCCTATTTGCTGATGTAACAAGTTGTTCCAGGCTCATCTTTTACATTTCCTGCTCTAGAATCTGCCATTTCTCCAGGGAGTTCTGAAGTATTTCAGAGACCACTACCTGGGTACAGTGGTTACCTGTGGCCTCTATCTAATTTGGTCATTATTTCTAGGTCTTTTCAGTGGGCAGATAGAGGAAAAAAATGTTTTAAGATAAAATGCTTTGATGCTTCTAATTAAAAAAAAATATGGGTTATGCTTAGTTTTGTTTGTCCATATTTCCTTTCTTCTATATTGAAATCTGTTCTTAACATTAATGTAAATATGTATTTTCCTTATCCCATATTAAACACACAGGTGTCTGAGAGTAATGTTACAAATGCTACTCCCAATAACATGATTGGTTTAAAAAGTTTTTAATTGTTTGCAGTTATTTTTATAATTTGAGTATGTCACCAAAAAAATGACCAGATGCATTACTGTCTTTTAAAGTTACTTGAAATGCTTTGTTTCTGATGGTAATGCTACCAACTGTACATATATTTAGGTTCCTTTTTTTACTTTTTATTATTAAGGATTGCTTTTTTATACTTCTGTAATTAAGGTATAATTTACATGCCATAAAACTAATACTTTTTAATGTATAGTTCTTTTGTTGTTGTTGTTAAGATGGAGTCTCACTCTGTTGCTCAGGCTGGAGTGCAGTGGTGCAATCTTAACTCACTGCAAGCTCCGCCTCCCGGGTTCATGCCATTCTCCTGCCTCAGCCTCCTGAGTAACTGGGACTACAGGCGCCCGCCACCACACCTGGCTAATTTTTTGTATTTTTAGTAGAGACGGGGTTTCACCGTGTTAGCCAGGATGGTCTCGATCTCCTGACCTCGTGATCCACCCGCCTTGGCCTCCCAAAGTGCTGGGATTACAGGCGTGAGCCACCGCGCCTGGCCTTAATGTATAGTTCTACAAGTTTTGACAAATGCATAAATATAACTTCCACCAAAAATCAAAATATAGAACAGTTTATCACTCCCTAAAATTGCCCTGAGCCTCTTTGTAATCACTCCTCTCCCTGCCCTCAAATCTCTGGCAATCACAAATTTGTTTTCTTTCCCTCTAGTTTTGCTTTGTTCCAGAATGTCATATAGAAGGAATCATACAGTATATAGCTTTTTAAGTATAGACTGTTGGCATAAAAGGACTGCTTTTACAAATATGTATTTTTCTTATAATGATATAAAATGTTTACATGATTCTACAGTCAAATCAATGAAACAAAGTGTATGCGAACAAGTCAAGCTTTTATTCTTGTCTCCTCCATTTTATTCCTTTCTTCCCTCTGTAGATAACCTTTTTTTTTTTTTTTTTTGTGAGACAGGGTTTCACTCTGATGCCCAGGCTGGTGTGCGGTGGCATGATCTCAGCTCACTGCCACCTCAGTCTCCATGGCTCAAGTGATTCTTCCACCTCAGCTGAATAGCTGGGATTAGAGGCATGTGCCACCACACCGGGCTAATTTTTTGTATTTTTTTTTTTTTATAGAGACAGGTTTTTGCCATGTTGCCCAGGCTGGTCTTCAACTCCTGGGCTTAAGTGATCTGCCCACCTTGGCCTCCCAAAGTGCTAGAGTTATAGGCATGAGCCACTACACCTGGCCCACTTTGTATTTTTTTATCTCTATATATGCATCTTACTATCTACATATCTTATATCTCCCTGTCCCTTCTTAGATAAACGGTTAACATACTACACTCATTTTTCTTAAGTGGTATATTTTAATTTAAATTAATTTCAAGGACCAATTAAAAGGGCCTAAGGATGACAATTTTTTTGACTAGCCTCTAGTTTTAAGTTGGACTTTTGTGCTTGATAAGGAGTATATCATCTTTCTTTTCTCTCTTTCTTACTCCCAAATGTTATGAGTCAGTGCTGGAAATGTGTCTGTTGCTGTGGACTTGGAGTGTGGTGTCTGTACTGAAGTTTTTCAGGATTGGCTAAAATTTCCTGAGTCCTTCATGTCAAAATGGGTTTTGTGCAAGCTTATGCAAGCAAAAAATGACAAACATTACTGAGTGCCTTTTGGTGCAAGGCATATGCAAGATATGGAGGATAAGGCTGGAAACAAATCAGATACTTTCCCTGTCCTCATTATCCTACTGTTCTGCAAAGGAAAGTAAAAAGGTCAGGGATGTTCACCATGTTAAGAGATAGGAGAAGCTAGGGCTTCTCATTTTCTGGTGTGGTGGCCAAAGCTTACCACAAGAGTAGTCACAATAGATGGACATTTACCTTGGTAAATTACCTTTTGCCATCAAGCCTGATCTGGTGACTGAAATTTCCATTTCTGCAGAAGTCATTACTTTGAGCTGTTGTTATCTTCAGAAACACTTGTTTAAATGAATAGGAAGGGGGCAGTACATCAGTATATTAGATCTCATTTCATTATTGCCCAGTGCCTTTAATAGATTGCTAGAAGATGGAAGGCCTCTAGAAGTATTAATAAGAAGAGCATGAGAAAGATAGCAAGGAGTCAGATTATAGCTATATAACAAAGCTTAGGTAGCTAATATACACAGTGACAGATAATCAAAATGATTTTGATAGGTTGGGGGATGGGCCTGGTATCAACAGGATAAAATAATGTGTAGATAAAAGTAACATTTAGAATTCTTTGTCACACAGATAAACACATACACTTGGCCCAGGAATTGCAGCTGAAGGATGATCCATGGGAAAGTAGAGCAAGTTGTAGGCCCAGCTGCTGCTTCACACCAATGAAGTGAAACAGCAGAGAAAAGCAGCAACCTGTGTGAGCAAAACATGGCTGCTACATCATTTCTGCACACTAAATTGCCCACAGGAATCATTCTGTCTCTGATGCTCATCAGAAATACGCAGGACAGGGAATTCTGGGAAATGTAGTTCAGCATAGCCAATTTGATACATTACAAAGCCCACTAAAGATGTGTACTACTGTGATCGTTTTGGTGGCGGTAAACAGACTTGAAAACTAGTTAAGGAAAAAGTACTTTTCAAGATACAGGGGCAACTCAAGTAATCCAGAACAAGAATGCATCCAGGCCTATGGAGAGCGTGGAATCACACCATTGCTGCTTCTTGGCATAGCTTCTTCATTCTCTCTGTAAGCCTGTTTCCTCTGCCTTTTTGATCTACGTAGCAAGTGCAAGATGGTCAGCCCACAGGTCCCAAGGTTATGTTTATGGTAACTAGAGGAGGCACCCCAAGAGACTAAGCTAGTCTGTCTCTCTGTCTTTCCCTTCTTGACTGCTTCAGTTCAAATATTGGTAAATGGATTCTGATTGGCCCAGCTTAGACATTGTGCTTATTCTTGTCCAGTTAGGGAGAGTCACATTATACAAAATGCTTCCAGGAGCAGTATCCACCATGTAAGAGAAGCAGACCATTAATGAGAGTTCACTCAAGGAGTTTCTAGAATTGGTTTGTCAGCTAAATTTGTTCTAAAATTTGTTCCTCAGCAAGCTGTGATATCACAAGAGAAACCCAGATAACCCTGTGGTTTTGAGTAGTGCAGTGTATTTTTGTTTTCTCACTTTTCACCCTTTTCCCTTTTGCAGTACTCAGCTTTGATCCCCCAGTCCCTCCACGACTAGGAAAGCAATCAATATGTTACCTTCTGACCCCCACTTTGAACTAGAGTTATCTGCATTTTTAGAGAGAAATAACAAAGGCAGTTATATGGTTTGGCTCTGTGTCCCTACCCAAATATCATCCTGAATTGTAATAATCCCCACACATCAAGGGCAGGACCAGGTGGAGATAAATGAATCATGGGGAGTTGTTTCCCCCATGCTATTCTCATGATAGTGAGTTCTCACAAGATCTGATGGTTTTATAAGGGGCTTCCCCCCTTCACTTGGCTCTCATTCTCTCTCCTGCCACCCAGTGAAGAGGTGCTTTCCACCATGATTATAAGTTTCCTGAGGCCTTCCCAGCCATGTGGAACTGTGTCAATTAAACCTCTTTTCTTTAAAAATTACCCATTCTCAATTACCCAGACTCTTTATAGCAGCATGAGAATGGGCTAATACAGTAAATTGGTACCAGAGAGGGTGGGTTGCTGCTATAAAGATACCCGAAAATGTGGAAGTGACTTTGGAACTGGGTAACAGGCAGAGGTTGGAAGAGTTTTGAGGGCTCAGAAGAAGACAGGAAGATGGGGAAAAGTTTGGTAACTTCCTAGAGAACTGTCACATGGTTTTGACCAAAATGATGAGAGTGATATTGACAATGAAGTCCAGGCTGAGGTGTTCTCAGGTGGAGATGAGGAACTTGTTGGGAACGGGAATAAAGGTGACTCTTGCTATGCCTTAGCAAAGAGATTGGCAGCATTTTGCCTCTGCCCTAGAGATCTGTGGAACTTTGAACTTGAGAGGGATGACTTAGGGTATCTGGCAGAAGAAGTTTGTTTTTTTAACTTTTAAAATTATTTATTTATTTTACTTTAAGTTCCAGGATACAAGTACAGAACGTGTAGGTTTGTTACATAGGTACACATGTGCCATGGTGGTTTGCTGCACCTGTCAACCTGTCATTTAGGTTTTAAGCCCCACATGCATTAGCAATTTGTCCTAATGCTCTCCCTCCCCTCAGCAACCCCCACTCCCGACTGGCCTGGGTGTGTGTTGTTCTTCTCCCTGTGTCCATGTGTTCTCATTGTTTGACTCTCACTTATGAGTAAGAACGTGCAGTGTTTGGTTTTCTGTTCCTGTGTTAATTTGTTGAGAATGATGGCTTTCACCTTCATCCATGCCCCTGCAAAGGACATGATCTCATTCCTTTTTATGGCTGCATAGCATTCCATGGTGTATATGTGTCACATTTTGTTTATCCAGTCTATCATTGATGGGCATTTGGGTTGGTTCCATGTCTTTACTATTGTAAATAGTGCTGCAATAAACATATGTGTGCCTGTGTCTTTATAGTAGAATGATTTATAATCCTTTGGGTATATACCCAGTAGTGGGATTGCTGGGTCAAATGGTATTTCTAGTTCTAGGTCCTTGAGGAATCACCACACTGTCTTCCACAATGGTTGAACTAATTTACATTCCCACCAACAGTGTAAAAGCGTTCCTATTTCTCCACAGCCTTGCCAGCATCTATCGTTTCTTGACTTTTTAATAGTCGCCATTTTGACTGGCATGAGATGGTATTTCATTGTGGTTTTGATTTGTATTTCTCTAATGATCAGTGATGTTGAGCTTTTTTTCGTGTTTGTTGACCACATGAATGTCTCTTTTGAGAAATGTCTGTTCATATCCTTTGCCCACTTTTTGATTTTTTTTTTTTCTTGTAAATTTGCTTAAGTTCCTTGTAGATTCTGGATATTAGACCTTTGTCAGATGGGTAGATTGCAGAAATTTTCTCCCATTCTGTAGGTTGCCTGTTCACTCTGATGATAGTGTCTTTTGCTGTGCAGAAGCTCTTTAGTTTAATTAGATCTCATTTGTCCATTTTTCCTTTGGTTGCAATTGCTTTTGGCATTTTTGTCATGAAGTCTTAGCCCATGCTGATGTCCTGAGTGGTATTGCCTAGGTTTTCTTCTAGGGATTTTTATGGTTTGGGGTTTTACATTTAAATCTTTAATCCATCTTGAGTTAATTTTTGTATAAAATGTAAGGAAAGGGTCCAGTTTCAGCTTTCTGCATATGGCTAGCTGTTTTTCCCAGCACCATTTATTAAATAGGGAATCCTTTCCCCATTGTTTGTTTTTGTCAGGTTTGTTGAAGATCAGATGATTGTATATGTGTAGTGTTATTTCTGGGATCTCTGTTCTGTTCCATTGGTCTTTATGTCTGTTTTGGTACCAGTACCAAAAACCAGTACCAGTACCAGCTGTTTTGGCTATTGTAGCCTTGAGTATAGTTTGAAGTCAGGTTGCATGATGCCTCCAGCTTTGTTCTTTTGTTTAGGGTTGTTTTGGCTGTACGGGCTCTTTTTTGGTTGCATATGAAATTTAAAGTAGTTTTTCTGATTATATGAATAATGTCAATAGTAGTTTGTTAGGAATAGCATTGAATCTATACATTACTTTGGGCAGTATGGCCATTGTCATAATATTGATTCTTCCTATCCATGAGCATGAAATATTTTTCCATTTGTATGTGTCCTCTCTGATTTCCTTGAGCAGTGTTTTGTAGTACTCCTCAAAGAGGTCCTTCACATCTTGTTAGCTGTATTCCTAGGTATTTTATTCTCTTTGTAGCAATTGTGAATTGGAGTTCATTCATGATTTGGCTCTCTGCTTGTCTATTGTTGGTCTATAGGAATGCTTGTGATTTTTGCACTTTGATTTTGTATCCTGAGACTGCTAAAGTTTCTTATTAGTTTAAGGAGTTTTGGGGCTGAGATGATGGTGTTTTCTAAATATAGAATCATGTTGTCTGAAAACAGAGACAATTTGACTTCCTTTCTTCCTGTTTGAATACCCTTTATTTATTTCTCTTGCCTGATTGCCCTGGCCTGAACTTGCAATACTATGTTGAATAGGAGTGGTGAGAGACAGCATCCTTCTCTTGTACCGGTTTTCAAAGGGAATGCTTTCAGCTTTTGCCCATTCAGTATGATGTTGGCTATGGATTTGTCATAAATAGCTCTTATTATTTTGAGATATGATTCATCAATACCTAGTTTATTGAGAGTTTTTAACATGAAAGGATCTTGAATGTTGTCAAAGGTCTTTTCTTCATCTATTGAGATAATCATGTGATTTTGTAATTGGTTCTGTTTATGTGATGGATTAAGTTTGTTGATTTGCATATATTGAACATGGCTTGCATCCCAGGGATGAAGCCTGCTTGATCATGGTGGATAAGCTTTTTGATGTGCTGCTGGATTCAGTTTGCCAATACTTTACTGAGGATTTTCACATTGATGTTCATCAGAGACATTGGCCTGATGTTTTCTTTTTTTGTTGTGTCTATGGCAGAATAAATTTCTAAGCAGCAAACCATTTAAGAGGTGACTTGAGTGCTCTTAAAAGCATTCAGTTTTGACTGGGTGCAGTGGCTCATGCCTGTAATCCCAGCACTTTGGGAGGTCGAGGTGGACAGATCACCTGAGGTTAGGATTTCGAGACCAGTCTGGCCAACATGGTGAAACCCTGTTTCTACTAAAAACCAAAAATTAGCCAGGTTAGTTGGTGGGTGCCTGTAATCTCAGCTACTCAGGAGGTTGAGGCGGGAGAATTGCTTGAACCCAGAAGCAGAGGTTGCAATGAGCCAAGATTGCACCACTGCCCTCCAACCTTGGCAACAGAGTGAGACCTGGTCTCAAAAAAAAAGATTCAGTTTTATGCATTCACAAAGATCGGTTTGGAATTGGAACTTATGTTTAAAAGGGAAGCAGAACATAAAAGTTCAGGAAATTTGCAGCCTGACAGTATAATAGAAAAGAAATACCCATTTTCTGAGGAGAAATTCAAGCCGGCTGCAGAAATTTGCGTAAGTAATGAGAAGCTAATCACCTTGACTTGTTAATCACCAAGACAATGGAGAATATGTCTCCAGGGCATGTCAGAGGTCCAGAGGCATAGGAGGAAAAAGTGGTTTCATGGGCCAGGCCCAGGTCCTTTCTACTTTGTGCAGTCTCTGGACTTGGTGCAAGGCCCAAGCCTTGGCAGCTTGCACGTGGTTTTGGGCTTGCCAGTGCACAGACGTCAAGAATGGAGGTTTGGGGATCTCCACCTAGATTTCAGAGGATGTATGGAAAAACACAGGTGTCCAGGCAGAAGTTTGCTGCAGAGGTGGAGCATTCATGGAGAGCCTCTGCTAGGGCAGTGCAGAAGAAATGCGTTGGTGTTGGAGCCACCACACAAGAATCCCCACTGGGGCACTGCCTAGTGGAGCTGTGAGAAGAGGTCCACCATCCTCCAGACCCCAGAATGGTAGATTTGCAATGGTAGAATGCAAGCAACAGCTTGCACCTTGTGCCTGGAAAAGCCGCAGGCCCTCAATGCCAGCCTGTGAAAGCAGCCAGAAGGGGAGCTGTATCCTGAAAAGCCACAGGGGTGGAGCTGCCCAAGGCTGTGGGAGCCCATCTCTTGCATTACCATGACCTGAATGTGAGACATGGAGTCAAAGGAGATCATTTTGGAACTTTAAGGTTTAGTGACTGCTCTATTGGATTTCAGACTTGCATAGGACCTGTAGCCCCTTTGTTTTGGCGAATTTCTCCCATTTGGAATGGGTGTGTTTACCCAATGCCTATACCCCTATTGTACCTAGGAAGTAACTAACTTGCTTTTGACTTTACAGGGTCATAGGTGGAATGGACTTGCTTTGTCTCAGATGAGACTTTGGACTTGGACTTTTGGGTTAATGCTGAAATGAGTTAAGACTTTGGGGGACTGTTGGAAGGGCATGATTGTGTTTTGAAATGTGATGACATGAGATTTGGGAAGGGCCAGGGCAGAATGATACAGTTTGGCTCTGTGTCCCCACCCAAATCTCACCTTGAATTGTAATAATCCCCTCATGTGAAGGGTGAGACCAGGTGGAGATAATTGAACCATGGGAGTGGTTTCCCTCATACTATTCTTGTGGTAGTGAGTTCTCTTGAGATCTTATGGTTTTATAAGATGCTTTCCCCCTTTGCTTGGCACTCATTCTGTCTCCTGCTACCCTGTGAAAAGAGGTGCCTTATGCCATGATTGATTGTAAGTTTCCTGAGCTCTCCCCAGCCATGCAAAACTGTGAGTCAATTAAACCTCTTTCCTTTTTTTTTCTTTTTTTTTGTTTTTTGAGATGGAGCCCCGGTGTGTCACCCAGGCCCGAGTACAGTGGCACGATCTCAGCTCACTGCAACCTCTGCCTCCCGGGTTCAAGCGATTCTCCTGTCTCAGTCTCCCAGGCAGCTGGGACTACAGGCATGCACACCATGCCTGGATAATTTTTATATTTTTAGTAGAGATGGGGTTTTGCCATGTTAGCCAGGCTGGTCTTAAACTCCTGAGCTCAGGTGATCTGCCTGCCTTAGCCTCCCAAAGTGCTGGGATTAAAGGCATGAGCCACCATGCCCAGCCTAAACCTCTTATTGTTATAAATTACCCATTCATGGGTATTTCTTCATAGCAACATGAGAATGGGCTAATATAGGCAATTTAATATTTAATCTGAGTGAATTAAAGGTAATGTCTGGGCCCAAAACAAAACAAAACAAAACAAAATTGAAAATAACAAAAACCCTCTGAATCAGAGGAGCCTTGGATTTGGGAGAACCAAAAGGGCAAAACAAGGCATGGAACCTGGACAGGGCAACAAATCAGCATTGTCATTTGGTTTAGTCCTCAACAGAAGTTTTGAAAAGGGTCCTAACATTGGGATAAATACAAAGATACAGTTCAACCTTATCACCACCAAACATTACTTGTTAAGCAATTCATTGTTTTGTCTTTACTGGAGAATTACACAGAATGATGAATAGCTAGGTTTGATTGATGCGTGACAGCTGGTTTGCGACCATCTGAGGGGTAACAAAATAAATTTTGTGGCACCCTGTGGGCTCTGGAAAGACTGGAGTGAGAAAAAGCAATTGCAATGCCTGGACACTATGTGCTTGTTAATGATAATTGGGCTGCTAGTGTTTTCAGACCTGTTTCTAAAGGCCAAAAATGCCCATCAAAGAACCACCAACATAGGCAAACTGTAAAGGAGATGAATTTTGCAGTCTATGACTTACGCCTCCAAGTCTATCGTCTTAGTCCATTTGGGCTAATAATAACAAAATTCCGTAAACTGGGTAGCTTATAAACAACAAAAATTTGTTTCCTACAGTTCTGGAGGCTGGGAAGTCTCCAGAATATATCAAGGCACCAGCAGATTTGGTGTCTGGTGATGGTACACTTTCTGGTTCATAGATGGCATTTTCTAGCTGTGTCCTCATGTGGAAAGAGAAGGTAAGCTTGTTTAAGCTACCTTGGGCCTATTTTATGAGGGCACTAATTTTGTTCATGAGTACTTTTCCCTCATGACTTACCTCCCCAAAGGCCTCACCTTCTAATACCATCATCTTGGGGGGCTGATGGGGGGACACATTCAGACCATAGTACCTACTTCACTCAATTATTCAACATAATTATGTGCTACTCTCTAAAATTCTTACTAAAAAAAAAATCAATAAAGCCTTAGATTTAGAAGGGATTTTAGAAGAGGTAATTGAGACCCACAGTCTCTTCCAGTGACACTGAGTACTCAACATTCAAAGACAGCACTCTCCAACAGGGCTCATCTCTTACTGATAAAAAGCTTTTCCATATATTGTGATTTCACCCATGAGTTCTATTCTGTCCCAGGGAGAACATGGTCTCAGTTCCATTTTCACATGATAGCCTCATCAGGATTATAGATATTACTGCCTTCCTTCAAGTCTCCTCCAAGGCAAGCATCCTCAGGGCTGTCATGTTCCTGTGATGTCAAATGAGCACTTTAGTTTATAAGTGTTCCTCTTCAACCTGGTTCTCAGAACTGGACACAGCAATCCGTAAGTGCAGAACTTAGTAGGGGTGTTACATTGGGCTAGTAATGTAGTCTATGTTTACCTTAGTAATTATTTTGAACGTACTGAATTTGGGTCAACTAGGACCCCAAGGAGAAGTCAAATCTCTTCTACCTTATGTTACTCCTGCCAATGATTTCTTGAATTCAACTGGATCAGCATTATAGTCAAAGAGTACTCTCTTACTTTTCTATTGCTGTTGAAACAAATTAGCACAAATTTAGTGTCTTAAAACAGTACAAGTTTATTCTATTTCTGTAGGTCATATGTTTGACATGGATCTCATTTGGCCAAAAGCAAGGTGTCCTTATGTCTGCATTATTTTTTGGAGGCTCTAAGAATCCATTTCCTTGCTTTTCTAGCTCCTAGAGGCTGTCCACATCCCTTGGCTTGTGGCCCATTTCCTCCATTTTCAAGACCATCAATGTTGCATTTTTCTGTGCCCTTTTTCCATAGTGACATCTCCCTGTGACTTTCCTCTTCTGCCTTCCTCTTTCATTTTTAAGGATCCTTGTGGTTACGGTGGGCCCACCTGGATAAACCAGGATATTCTGTTTTAAGGTCAGCTGATTGGCAACCTTAACTCCATTTGCATCCTTAATTTTACTTTTCCATGTAACCTAATTATTCACAGGTCCTGAGGATTAGGATGAGGACATCTGTGGGGCTCATTTGCCTACCATAAGAGCTACAATAGATCCAGATACCATCTCCTCACACAATAACATCTAAGGACTGAATAGGGGCCGATTCTTCTTCTAAGAAGGAGTGAGGGAAAATTTCCTAAAGCTTTACCATCATTTTACTCTCCAGAATTATGTCGTGTGCTCATTTCTAACCTAATTCCTGGCAAAGAAAATAAATTGTCAATGCTTGGACTAATCACGATCTGTCTCCGGCTGGGCGCGGTGGCTCACGTCTGTAATCCCAGCACTTTTGAGGGCTGAGGCAGGTGGATTATGAGGTCAGGAGTTTGAGACCAGCCTGACCAACATGGTGAAATCTTGTCTCTACTAAAAATACAAAAATTAGTTGGGTGTGGTGGTGGCGCATGCCTGTAATCGCAGCTACTCAGGAGGTTGAGGCTGGAGAATCGCTTGAACCCAGGAGGCAGAGGTTGCAGTGAGCCAAGATAGTGAGTCACTCCAGCCTGAGTGACAGAGCGAGACTCCATCTCAAAAAAAAAAAAAAAAAAGCTCTATCTCCTGGGGCTGAGGAGGGCCCAGCCTCTTGTGAGGAAAGTGGCTTTCCTCTGACACCTGAATTATATTGGGTTTCTGGTAACAAGAAAGGTAGAAAATGGCTTTGGGGTGTACTTTATTCTATAATGTCACCATGATAATGGCACTAATTATCCACTAATTGACCGAAAAAACTGAAGGACAGAGAGGAGAGAGAGAGAGGAGTTTTTTTGTTTTGTTTTGTTTTATGATTTAGCCCTCACCTCATGTTGAAGAGGGCAAAAAGATTTGAGATATCTAGAGAAAAGGAAGGAAAGAAAAATAATATATTTTAAATATATATGTGTTATTATCAGTCAGTGTTCTATCAGATGAATATATATATATTTTTATCCCCAGCTCCCACAATTATATAAGGCCACATCCTTGTAATAAGTCCCTTCATATATATGCATATATACTATGCATATATATGTACAGATGCATACACGCACATACATCTATACACATACATATACATAAATGAAGGGATTTGTTATAGGGATGTGACTTTATGTAACTGTGGTAGCTGGTCAAGCAGTATCTGGAAGGCTGTCATCTTCAAGTCTGGTTCAGAAGCTTGTGGATACAGCGTAGGCGGGGAAGGAAAGATGGCTACAAAGTACGAAATGCAAGAGAGCAAGAATAAGCTGGAATCACAAGCCTGAGTGGGATCCAGATCCATCAAGGAGGAGCAGAACCCGTGCAAATTCTTGTTGCTTCTGATCTTTCTTTGAAGTCTATTCAATCTTACTCAGATTCCAGTATTTGAGGTACTCAGTATCTGTTGCTATTCCAGGCTTTTTCCCCCCTACATTTGAACTTTTTTTAACATTTAACAACACTGGCAGATTTAAACATTAGACTTGGTAATGTGCATTGATTAGGGGCCTGTACTAAAACTTCAAGGGCTTGGTTTTCTGGGGAAGGGAAAGTATTAGTTTAAAAAAAAACATATATAAGGGAAGGGAAAGTATTAGTTTAAAAAAAAACATATATTTCAGGTGTTTATTAGGTAGTTTCCTTTGTTTACTTTTTTTTGCTGTGCTAAGGTGTATGAGTGATTTAAAAATCAATTCTCTGTTGTTTTTCTTCAGTGAACAGGAATGATACATAATACTTTAACAATCCTGGTTACAGTCCATTTTACATTTGATATTACTTTTTGGTCACTGGGTTGAAAGACCATAGTTAAGATAAACTCCCTCTCTCTGAATTATTTTAGTTGGTAAATGCAACACAATATAGTGCTTAAGGTTAAGTGGCTATATATTTAACTCAGAGTAATGATCTCACAAGACAAATATTGCAAAAAAATTCAATTGTGTTTATCAGCAATGTTAACTATAGTCACTTATTAATAAATGTAGGAAGCATTTTTGCAAAAATCATGTTTGAATTAAAAGGAAGGGAAAAAATTTATTGAATGTCTAGGATTTGTCTGGCACATTTTAGGTGTCCTCATCTCACTAATTCATATCACAAGCTTGTGGGGAGTAGCTCTCCAATGTACAACAGAGAAACCATGCCTTAGAGTCTCCCTTTACACTCCCAAATGCGCTCATTTGTCTCGAGTCCTGAAGAGTAAATGGTGAGGCCAGGTGCAGTGGCTCACACCTGTAATCCCAGCACTTTGAGAGGCCAAGTTGGGTGGATCGTATGAGGTCAGGAGTTCGAGACCAGCCTGGCCAACATCGTGAAACCCCATCTCTACCAAAAATACAAAAATTAGCCAGGCATGGTGGCGCACACCTGTAGTCCCAGGTACTCTGGAGGCTGAGGTACAAGAATTGCTTGAACCCGGGAGGTGGAGGTTGCAGTGAGCTGAGACTGTGCCACTGCACTCCAGTCTGGGTGACAGAGTGAAACTCCATCTCAAAAAAAAGAGTAAATGGCAGAACTGGGATTTGAACACGGTTCTGTATGATTACAAAACCCTTTTTTGTTGTTGTTGTTGTTTAATTAAAAAAAATAGGACTGATTCTAGTAAGCTTGGGTTTCCTTAGTAAAATTCATTATAGATATATTACAAGATAATACATTTAAATACAGTGACTTGAAATAAAACAGTAGGGTATGTTTATGTATGTATACATACACATTCACCCACTCACATATTTTCTGTTAGGGAGAGGGATTATCCAATTTGTCTCTACATTAAACAAAATAAGCCTATGTTAAGAGGGCATGGTGGTAAAACAGTACTTTTTCTTTCCTTTTTTTTTTTTTTTGAAGGGAGTTATTTGTAAGGTGTGTGTTTATATACATAAACTGTTATATAAGCATTTGTATGCTAACATTGATGTCTGCTCGTGGCATTCAGAATACTGTTCTCTTTTAAAATCTCTATATTAAATTTAATTTGCAATGAACCATGATTATCAGAATTCTCATCAAATTATTATATGAACTCCAAGAAATTACTTAATTATTTGTATCATATTTCTAATTTGAAAATGAAGAAAGGTACTGACTCCCCAAATTACCTTATTCAAAACCTAAGTCTATCTATCCACTCTTAGAAGTTTCTTTTCCTTCTCCTTCTTTTTGACTTTTTGTTCTGTTATCTTCAGTTTACACAGAGGTTCAGTATAATCAGTAGTCATTACTTTTGCAGCACACTTGAAAACATTTAAGTTGTGAGTAGAAAAAGTAAATATATAAGGCTAAATACATTTATATTGCTGTTTTCCAACCCATCCATACAGGACATTATTTTGGTTTCCTGTTATTATAATACTACAATTTTTATATTCTGTAAAGACTGAAACATGCTTGGATGAGAATGGATGCATCAGTTGTTTCTTCCATGGTGTTACCTGGCTCCTGTGATGTTAAAAGCTGCCATACTGACCTCTACTAGTCACACACACCAATTAGGATTGGATCCAGGCTACTGTGCCTTGGGGAGCGTAGCTCAGCAGTGACTTCGGCAAGTGAGGATACAGACCTGCCCCATTGTTTATGGAGTGAGGAAAGTTAGGGAGGCAAAAAAGAGCTGAATTTTGGGTGAGTTGCAGATTTGTGGTCCCAAGAAACAGCAGTTTGGGGCTGGTTCTCTTGGTTTCTTTTCTCCATCTGTTACAATGTAAAGACAGAGATATCACTGATACCCTGATCCCGTGCCCAGGGCACGAACATTTAGCATCTACCTAAGTGAACTGTTTGTCAGGTAGAGGACCTTTCTCATTTCATATTTATTTTATTTAAGAGGACCCACTCTTTTTTTCATGCCATGAGTGGGGAACATTATCTTTTTTTCCTTATAGATCCTGGTTTATTTCTTTTTTTTTTTTTTTTTTTTTTTTTTTTGAGACGGAGTCTTGCTCTGCCGCCCAGGCTGGAGTGCAGTGGCCGGGTCTCAGCTCACTGCAAGCTCCGCCTCCCGGGTTTACGCCATTCTCCTGCCTCAGCCTCCCGAGTAGCTGGGACTACAGGCGCCCGCCACGTCGCCCGGCTAGTTTTTTTTTTTTTTTTGTATTTTTTAGTAGAGACGGGGTTTCACCATGTTAGCCAGGATGGTCTCGATCTCCTGACCTCGTGATCCGCCCGTCTCGGCCTCCCAAAGTGCTGGGATTACAGGCTTGAGCCACCGCGCCCGGCCGATCCTGGTTTATTTCTGATTTCCAAACTACCTGGAACTGAATTTTTTATAGAAACATAGAGGGGCAGGATTTGTATTTTAAAAAGAGTTAACATTGTACGATTGTGAATATTTTCCAGGATCAGAAATTGAACATAAAATTATACAAGTGATTTGTCTGTTCACATAGACATTTGTAGCTCTGTCTATTTTGAGTGGATTCTCTGCTTATGGTCATGCTGACTGTTTCCATAGCCACATGCCTAGATGTTGAAAACAATTATCTAAGCAGGAACTTTGTATTTTATTATCATTTTTATTTCAATAGGTTTTTGGGGAAGCAGGTGGTGTTTGGTTACATGAATAAGCTCTTTAGTGGTGATTTCTGAGATTTTCATACACCCTTCACCTCATCAGTGAGCACTGTACCCAATGTATTATTTTTTATACCTCAGCCCCCTCCTATTCTTCCTCCCAAGTCCCCTAAGTCCATTGTGTCATTCTTATTAGGCAGGAACTTTTCTGGTGATTTTATTTCATGACCATATCATTCAAAAAACTTGCCCTAGAGTTGATTTGGAAACGTACTGAACAAAATATTAAAATATTACAATTTGGCAATATCTATTAAAATAGAAAAAAATACACATACACACACAGAAATATATAATCTCTTGACTTAGCAATTCCTATGTCAAGAATTTGTTCTATTAAAAGCATCTGAAAAGTGTTCAATGTTACTAGTTGGTATAAGATTGGTCAAATAAAGGCATAAACTTGGAATCAGATACTATTCGGCTATTAAAGTGAATGAGGTAGAGCTCTAAGTATAATAACTGCAAAAAAGTAAGTTGCAAAAGAGTATATTATATGGTCAATTTTGTCTTAAATATCTAATATATACAGAATAACACACACAGGTATCTTTGTATGTCTATTTAGAAAAGCTGAATAAACATAATTGTCATCCTCTGGGGAGGAAGGTTTATGGGGCACATTTTCTTTCTCTGTCATATATTTTTAAAGTGTTTTTTGATTTCTAATAATTATCATGTATTCCTTTTGAAATAAAAAACATACTTAAAAATACCCTATTCATTTATTTTTGGCTCCATCAAAGCAAGTCAGAAGGTCTAACCAGGGGAAATATTGGGTCTGAGATCCTGAGGGATCTGATGAATTAGGCCTTGGACATCCCTGCTCACTATGACAGTTTATCTAAAAAGTCTTATTCTGACTAGACCATCAAGCCTAATTAAAAATGGGCAATTCATGGAAGGAGAGGCCTATCTGTGTGCCCCAGGGGACCCATTCTTCCTTGGCTCCCTTTGGATCCTTCCAGTTCATTAGCTAAGAAGGAATTAGGGGAGCTGGCTCTAGCCACAGCTGCTGCCTTCTTGAGTATTGCTCTGATCTGGTCAGCAAAACCCCTGGTGGAAAGCAGCAGGCTCTGAGTGGCTGCCAGCCCAGCCTGCTGGCTGCCTCCAAAGCAGGCCTGCTGGCCTGGACCACCATACCTTGGTCTTTCCCATTCTCTCTCTCTAAGTCATTGTGCTACAGATCATCAATAGGAAATACCGGGAATTGGGGGGCTTTATTATTTAGGGTGTGGTGTGCCAGGAGGGAGGCATTCAGACCCTGGGTCATTACTAGGGATAATCCCAGACCTTAGATCTTAGAGATGACCAGAGCCAAAGATCTTATTTGAGTGAGAAACATCATGTACTCCCTAACAACTGGACGCGATACTCCTGGGGTGTTTAGATTATAAAAGAGAACTGCTCTTCTTTGGTACTCTTTCCTGTGGACCCAAGGCCCCCATTATGGGATGCTGTCACATTCACCACAGCCCATGAGAAGCCCAAGGAAGAACACAAGATGGAGAACAATGATCTTACTAATTTGAAGGTGGCAGAGCAGAATGAGTTACATAGCAATTAATCACATAAGGAACACCTGAATCTGGTTTAGTATAGTGACTGCCCCCATAACAATGGAAATGGAAGAGGAAGATTCAGAGGGTCTACTAGAAGACGAAGTTCTGCTTAAAAGGTTCCTCTCTGCTCCTTAACTCCAGAACTGGGCTCCCTTAAACCATGCTACATCACAATTGGAAAATTGTAGCTTACTATAGTCATTTTTCTGGCTACACTAGAGTTTCTATAATCTTGATTCTCTGCCCTCCACCCCTTTTATTGGTAATTATTATTTTGAAATCAAAAGAGATGGGGTAAGCAAAACCAAACTGGCTCTGTGAAAATAGCCTCTTTCTTCACTTGAGGCCTAATCATTCAACTTTCCTTAGATTTTAGGTTTTTGCTTTAATTGTTTAAGAAAAAAAAACTTGCATTTTTTTTTTCTTTCCAACTTCTAGGTTCAAGGGTACATGTTCGGGTTTGTTACACAGGTAAATTGCATATTGTGGGAGTTTGGTGTACAGATAACTTTGTCACACAGCTAATCAGCATAATACCTGATAGGTAGTTTCTCAATCCTCACCCTGGTCTCACCCACCACCCTCAAGCAGGTCCTGGTGTCTGTTGTTCCCTTCTTTGTGTCTATGTGTACTCAACAAAACTTGCATGTCTCGATTGCTGAGATTGCTTTTCTTGTGTCATTGTAAAAATCAAGTATTTTAAAAACCATATCTGTGTGTAGCTAATTCAAGTAGGGAAATCTGCGTTTCAGTAGGGATAAATTACACTAAAATTGATCTCAGATAGTTTCCGCCTCATCTTCTTTTTCAAGCCGAGAAATTTTCTGCTTATGGCGAAGCCCTCTGGAACTCAGTAATACCTGTGTTCTTTCCTTTCTAGGCGTACAGTTAGACCTTCAGGGACTGTTTACACTAGAGTGCTGTTAGTTTCAAGGTCAAAATATTGACTTTCCATATATCAAGACTAAAAACAATTAAAATAATTTTCTTTAATTAAACATAATGTTTAGAAGGGACAATGTTATTAAGTCATTTCTAAGATGCCTTCCAGAAATGATGTTCTGATCCTCTAAGTTTGCTTGTAACTGAAATTGACTAACTTTAAAAAATAACTTTATTAAGTAAATTTGTGTAGCTCACATAGTTACAGAAAACAGAATCTCATAAGTATAGAAGCCATGGTAGCTCCAGGTAATTCCTTTGGTGGAACTCACAGAAAGGATCACAGAAAGTGATTGCTGCCGTCAGAATGGATGATGAGTTCCACTAACCTTCCATTTGTTTCTTCGTTGTCCCAATATTCCAGTTCCTGGGGGAAAGGATCAGATCTCGATTGTCTATATACCTACCCCTTGGCCCGATAGGATGTCAAGGCTGAGAGTATCATACGGAAGATGGAAGGGCAACATCCCCCAAAGAAAGACAGGATTCTAAAATATCCCTTTAGAAACATAAAATGTGGTAGCAGGAAAAGTAGCAGCAAAGTTAGATGACTGTTACTTTGTTTCACCTGGTTGTGTCCTCTGAAGGATCTGTGTCTTCTTTCTTTGTCTAATATCTGAAAATATTATGTTAACACATAAAACTTTAATAGGGTAGAACCCACATGACTTACCACCTAAAGGTGCCATCTTTTAATGCTATCACGTTGGGTCTTAGGTTCCAACGTATGACTTTTGGGGAGACACATTCAAACCGTAGCATCACTCCAAAAGCTTAAATGTTTTACAATATTTAGTTGCTTATAATATGAATGAGATTCCTGGGTATATCTCTGTCTCTCTCTCTCTTTTATTTTCTTGTGATGGAGTCTGTCTTTGTCACCCAGGCTGGAATGTAGTGGCATGATCTTGGCTTACTGGAGCCTCTGCCTCTTAGGTTCAAGTGATTCTCCTGCCTCAGCTTCCCAAGTAGCTGGGATTATAGGCACACATCACTGTGCCTGGCTAATTTTTGCAGTTTTTAGTAGAGACAGGGTTTCACCATGTTGGCCAGGCTGGTCTCGAACTCCTGACCTCAGGTGATCCACCCACCTCAGCCTCCCAAAGTGCTGGGAATAAAGGCATGAGCCACTGCACCTGGCCTCTGGGCATATATCTCAAAGCAGTGAAGTATAATCATTATATGCATGTGGCATTGTAAATAATTGCAGTTTTTAATACTATGCTTAAATTAGCAACATTAACAGGTTTTGTTGGGAAATATCTTAAGATTGAGAGCAGTTTTTAAAGCATTTATTTTAAATCTTAGAAGAAACATTTGGGCTCATTAGCATCTGAGGTCAAAAGGGCAGTATATAATGTCTGTTTATTGATCCTTGAGTCACTGGACTTTCAATCCACAATATCACCAGCTCCCTGTGTGGGCTGCATGTGCTCTGTGAAATGCAATTACTTCATTAAGAGAAAAACTATTTATTTTGAAATAATTTTAGATTTATAGAAGAGTTGCAAAGCTAGTACAGAGAGTTCCAAAAAACCCATCACTCAGCTTCCTCTAAATGTTAACATGTTATGTATCCATAGTTATATTCATTTTTCAGTGGCTTAGGATGAACAATCATTTAGACTTAGAAAGTGATTCATTTAAAAGAATGAGATTTTATATAGACCACACTTGAATTTAGGTCCTATATCATATTTATTAGCAAAATTAATTCCAGGCAAGTTACTTTTCTGTAAAAATGGGGTGCCATCTTTCTTATGAGGGCCTAGTAGGCATTAAACATATATGGAATCATCTTATAAGGTTTTTTGTACTGTAAGGTACACAGTAGATGCTTAGTAAATGTTCATTTCTTCTTTCCTCTCCCTCTCTCACCATTCTTTTTTTTTTTTGAGCAAACATGACAATGGGCATTCTTTTTGTTCCCTTCTATCCCTTCCTTCTCTCCTTTCTTTCTTGATATCATTGGACAAGGTTACTTTTTTCCAGGCTTTTGGTCTCTGCTTTTGTATCTGTCCCAAGCCATACTGCCTTGTCAGTCCTCCAGTTCCAGCACTTTCAGATGCTGAGTGAAGAGATGACCTTTTTGACCTATTTCCCAGCCTCTTGCTGATTTAGCCTGAAAGCTTCAATGTCCATCAACCTGAGTTTGAAGTACGAAATGTTTCCACATCAGTAACAAGGACACAGAGAAATTGTAAGGAAAAAAATGAAACCAACTATAGGTTGCAAAATGTGTGTGTGTAGGGGCAACCAGACAAGAATATAAACTCTGAAAGACAACTCAAGGCCCCCTACACTTTAACACTGGAACAGATCCCTAGTACGTGAAGTTTAAGATCCTTGATATAAATAATCAAAATTTTAGCCACTGGGACTCAGATCCTTGATGGGCTAATCTACTCTTGTCATTTACTCTGACAAATGTCCACAGGGAAGGGAAACAGTACAATACTGGCACCATTTCACCTCTCAACAAAAATCTGCTTAAAACCAGATGCCTAGTGGCCATATGACAGACGTTCCACCCTGAGGAGGAGGCTCCCCTCAGGGATCCAGGAGAGGCAGGGGTGATTATGCTGCACGCCTGCTTCCAAGCATAATAGGCAGGCGGGGAGGGAGAGATGGAGCCCTGAACATCTTGGAGGTGACACCCTCTGGGCCATAAGTACGCCATACAGGATTTAGTACAGCTCAGCAGCTGTCCCATGGTGGCAGCCCTTTCTGCCATATGGGGGGAGCAAGATTGGGCATGGAATTGGCATCCTCAGAGTGGTACAAACACCATTGTGTATGTGAAAATGTGGGTCAGAGGCCTCATTTGAGAGTGAGGGAGGAAAAGGGTGGAGAATAGGTACTGTCGATAATTCCCAATTGGTTCTTTAAAAAAATTTTTTAAATTCAAGGACTGTTATTCTGATCCCTAAGTCACAATAGAAGAGAGGGGTGAGTGTTAGTTTGCCATCATCAAGGACTACAATAAGGAAAAACAATAATCAGTGTCAGGTTGACAAGGAGTTTCACTAAGAGGAAATGTTTGCCCATGGTGGGTTTGTTCAGAAGTCTATCAGGAATCATTGGAAAGGTCACCAAATGAAAATTCCACCATTTAGTAAAGAAAATGGAAGCTGGATGTGAGGAAAGTAGGATTTCTGTAACAGCCACATGTTCAAATGTGTAGCAGGGCAGAAAGCAGGGTACTGAGGCCTGAAAGTATCCTTGACTGTGGAAGCTGTGGCTGTGCCAGGAGGACCAGAAGGCTCCTTCTTTTACTGAGCAATGCTGCAGGGGTGGGGAGAAAAGGGGTAATCAGGGACCTGATTTTTTATGGTTAGAGATTAAGTTATTAGCATTAAAACATATTGGATATTTGAACTTTGTAGGGTGGTAGAAATATAATCATTTTGACTAAGGGCTCAGTGTTAGGAATATTCAAGTTTGTGGAAATATAATTTGTTGTCTTTTATTTTAAAAGAAAAACACTAACATGTCATATCAGTACAGCCATATGACCTAGTGGAAAAATGGCTGAGAAACAGCAAACTTGATTTGTGGTCTAGATTATTTCACTGACTTATCTTAGTTTCTTTATCCATCACTGGGATGATAATAATAGCTACTTAGCTATGTGCCAGGTACTTGCTATGAATTAGCTCATTTAATCCTCCAGAAATCATTTGATACAGGTGCTATTATCATCCTCTTTATTTTATAGTGAAGGAAGTGAGCCCTGAGTTAAGTAACTTACCCAATATCATATAGTTAATGAATGATAGAGCTGCCATTGGATCCTAGGTTGCCCAGCTCCAGAGCCTATATGTTCAACTTTCATATGATACTGTTCACTCTATTTACCTAAAAGGGTGTGGCAAAGATTAGGTAATAGAAAGGAACAGACTAGTTTTGAGATGGCTACTAGAATTGAAAGAGCCCACCCCTTGGAGCCTGAAAAAGCTTACTATCGTCCTGTAACTAGCTGCAAATTATTTAATTTTATACTTTAAAAAAAAAATCTTAGATGGGAATGGTGATACTTATTTTGCTGGTTGCTCGAAAAATACTATAGTATTCAATTTGTAGTAGGCATTCAAAAATTGGTGGCTATCATTGTTTGCTCCTGTTTTCATATATTGGTCTTGAGGACCAGGGCCACACGTATATTTTGGTATCCAATTTTAGTTATAATGAGACTGAGCACAAAGTTGTCATTCAACTATTAATAATAATGGCTAATGGCTAACGCTTACTGGGGGCTTACCATGGGCCAGGTGCTTGGTTCCTGGAAGGTTCTTTATATACATTAACTCATTTTACCATCATAAGATGAAGAAGATACTCTTGATGCCACAGTTTTACAAACAAGGAAACTGATAAAGAGGTGTTAAGTAGCTTGCTCATAGTTACACAGCTTGTAAATGACAGAGATGGAATTTGAAACCAGTAGTCTGGTTCTTAATTACTAATTAGTGATAGAATCATAATGTTGGAAGACAAAGTAAAGATTTTATAGTTCAACCTTATGCCCCATAATGGGAGTTAATTAATATTAAGTAACTTAATAGTTTTTAGAGTTCCTTATTCACCTTCTGCTTGTCTGTCTTCAGTAACAAAGTACTCATTGGCCCAATGAGACAACCCTGTTAATTGTTGGGCAGCTCTTTGTGTCAGCTTTCCAATGTTAACCTAAAACCAGCTTTACCCTTTCTTTTTTCATTCATCTAGTTTTTGAGGTACCCAGAACAAAGTTAGCTTCCTCTTCATGACATCCCTTTGCTATTTGAAAACAACTACCTCCTCTTTTCCAAGCCAGCAACTCCAATTTTCATCAATGGTGACTCATCACGCTGGCTGGGCTAGTGACTGTCTTTTTTTTATGGCTGGTACAGTAAAATATGATTATTATTGTCCATCAATAGTACTTTAATCCTTTCTCAATGCAGGTTGAGATTGCATTAGCTTTTTGGACAACCTGTTCTCACAGTTTGCTCCCATTGGCTTTAGGTAACTACAGTAGTCCCCCCTTATCTGAGGGGTATGTGATCCAATACCCCCAGTGGTTGCCTAAAACTGTGCCCTATACAGTATATGCTATATGCTATGTTTTTTGCCTATACATACATACCTATGATAAAGTTTAATTTATAAATCAGGCACAGTAAGATATTAACAATAACTAATAATAAAATAGAATAATTATACTGTAATAAAAGTTATGTAAATATGGTCTCTCTTTCTCTCAAAATATAGTATTTTTGGACTGAGCTTGACTGCAGGTAACTGAAACTGCAGAAAACAAAACTGCAGATAAAGGGGCTACTGTGTAACCTCCTAGGTATTAATTGGCTCGAGCTGCCATAACAAAATACCATACACAGACTGGATGCTTAAACAACAGAAATTTATTTTGTCACAGTTGTGGAGGCTAGAAGTCCAAGATTAAGATTCCAGCTGATTTGGTTTTTGTTGAGGACTCTTCCTGGCTTGTGGACAGTTGCTTTCTTGCTACACCCTCACATGGCCATTTCCAAGGTGTTTCTCCCTCTTTTATAAGGATGCCAGTCCCATTGGATTAGGTCCCCACCCTGATGACTGTACTTAACTTTTATTATCTCCGTTTAGTCCCTATCTCCAAATACAGTTATATTGGGGGTAGGGCTTCAACATATGATTTTGTGGGGATATAGTTCGGCCCATAGCATCCTCTGATCATAGACTGTGCTACTAATCTGTGATGGAGAATTGAAGGAAAAAGGGCCATGGTTGTTTAATCTTGGGCTACAGTGCGATGTAAGTGGAGTCGAAACTGCCCCTCTGCCTTTAGGGGCTGTGCTCCTTGTTTCTGTAATCCTACTAGGTCCCTAATGTTCTTCTTTCTTGATTTTGAGTAGTTGTGATACTGACAGGGTGGGGACAGAAAGAGCTGAAATCTGTTATTGCAACAGTAACAGAGCTTCAAGTCTAGGAATTTCCCCAGTTATCTCATATTGGGCATTTGCCTTCCTGCCATAGGAAACAGATGCAGGGAGGGCAAGTTGTAACCTGGAGCCGTTAATCATAAAGGCATAGGGAGCCCTACCCAGGACATTCATTCATGGCAGGATGACTGGTGATCTGTCAGAGAAATCCCAGCAGCCATTGCTGAGAGGCATAAGGCAGGGAGATTCACGGCTCCTGTGACCCAACCTGTTTCAGCCTGGAAGAGAATGGAGGACAGAGCAAGCAAGGCATGTTTGTGTTCATTAGTATTCTTTAGAATGCAAGTGCTAGAAAAACCCACCCAAAGTGCTTTAAGTAAAATGGGAATTTATTGGTTCCCATAAATTTATTGCTGCCAGTGTACTTTAGTCCAGTACTCAAATATTATCACCAGGATCTGTCTCAATGTTTGCTTTGTCTAGCTGTCAGCTTTACTGGCTCACTTGGTGATTTAATCCTCACATTACGAATTCCAGAAGAAAAGTAAATATGTTTTCGTGGCTGTGACTGGGTTATGTGCCATACTGGAACTAATCAATGTAGCCACAGGGATGGTAATGGTATTATTATAAGCCAGTCCAGGACCCCCCTGTTGCTAGGGATGGAATCAGTTCCATGGAAACCATATGACTGGAGAATGGTGGAGGGTGGTTTCCCAAAGGAAAATTTAGGCCCTCTTTTCCAAAGGAATCTTTGGATCCCTTGGAAACTTTGGAAATGGTTGTTGGACAGAAATAGTAGGTGTTTATTACAGAGTATTTTTTCACATGGCCCCACAAACAAATCAGTGTCATGTTACCGGAATGTCCCTGGAAATTACAATAAGGTGTCACTTTCTCTCCATATTTTATTACAGCAACTTTGTGTTTTTATATGCTGAAGTATAGGACTATAATCACCTCCGATTATCTTCCACTTATTTCTGAGGTTTCCCCTCTGGTCTTGTCACTTGTGCCCATCCATCCATCCATCCCTCCATCCATCCAACAAGTACATATTGAGTGTACCCTTAGATGTAGTGACAAGAGATTGTTGTTGCCTGCATGGGGCTTTTAGTTTAGTGTTCCATTCTCCTCATCAAGCTGCCATCTGGCTCTTGCCGTCATGCCCCGTAACCCAGACATCTCTGATCTCCTTCATGCTATGAGTGCCCCCACCACCATGCTGACCTTGCCCCATTCTTTACTGTGCCACAAAGGGAGCAGCATCTTCCCTTAATTCTGCATAGAATGGCAGAGATTACAGTATGCTCTCATATGTGCAGGAAACATTTCTCTTTCATAGCACTTGTCGCAATTGTCATGACTTACTTGTGTATGTTTAATATCTTTCTAGACTTCTCATAAGGTTAGGAACTATGATTATCTTATTTATCATTATTTTCCCTTGTATAGTGCAGTGCCTGGAGCATACTAGCCATTCAAATACTTTAATGGTCTGCTATACTGTCAGATTTAACAGGACCCCTTAAGATGAAGGAATAATAAAACCAATACAATACAAAAAGCATCCTGAAACAATTACTAGATGTGTGTCTTAGTCTGCTCAAGCTGCTATTACAGAATATAAAGTGGGTGGCTTACACAACAGAAATTAATTTTCTCACAGTTCTAGAGGCTGGGAAGTCCAAGATCAAGGTGCTACCCAACTCAGTTTTTGGTGAGGGTCCTCCTCTTGACTTGCACACAACTGCTTTCTCCTTGTGGCCTCACATGGTGAAGAAAGAGTGAACTCTCTCATGACAAAAGGACACTAATCCTATTGGATCAGGGCCCCAATCTTAAGATATCATTTGACCTTAATTATCTCCTTATAGGCCCTATCTCCAAATATAGTCACATTGGAGATTAAGGCTTCAACCTATTAATTGGTGGCAGAGGGGAACAGTTCAGTCCATAGTACTGTGGCTACCTTCAGCATACATAGCTAGGGTACCTTCAGAAACCTTTCTAGTGCCTGCATACTTAGTGTTCTGCATGTTTCTATGTGGCAGAGGCCAGCTGACGATACACATATTCAGTGCTCTGAGTGTGTCTACTCGTAAGAATCAAAGCATACCTGCTCCAAGGTCCGGAAAGAGAAGAGGTTCTCCTCCTAGTCTAAGGCTGACTTTTCTGAGTCCCTGTGTTTTGTCCAAGTCTCTGTCTCATCCCAGGATTGTGAACTTACCTTAGGGGAACTTTAGTCTCAACCCATAGCTCCCCTCCAAAAAAATGACAAAAATGTCTCTAAAACACACACAAGCTCAACCCAAAATGAAAATATTCTCTACCAAACAGAACACTTGTATTTTTAGTTTGAAGCAACTGGATTTAGGTTATTTCACTTTTTTTTTTTTTTTGGCATGGAGTCTCACTCTGTCACCCAGGCTGGAGTGCAGCAGTGCAGCGGTGCGATCTCGGCTCACTGCAAGCCCTGCCTCCCTGCAAGCTCCGCCTCCCGGGTTCAAACCATTCTCCTGCCTCAGCCTCTCAAGTAGCTGGGACTACAGGTGCCCGCCACCGTGCCCGGCTAATTTTTTGTATTTTTAGTGGAGACGGGGTTTCCTCGTGTTAGTCAGAATGATCTTGATCTTCTGACCTCGTGATCCACCCGCCTTGACCTCCCAAAGTGCTGGGATTATAGGTGTGAGCCACTGTGCTTGGCCTGTTGCACATTTTTCTTCAAGAAAAATTGGTAGATGTAACCCAGGGTTCCTTTTTTTTTTTTTTTTTTTTTAAGTAACAGCTTTGCCTATTCCAAAGAGAATTCAAGTCCCTGTAGCTGAGCAGATAGAATTGCCTCCAGTACTCACATGCTAGCCTCCCTTTCATCATCCCTTCCACTCAGATTTTACTCCTCAAATATTGAATAATCTTAGGAGTGGTCAGAACTCACATTATGCTTTATGTTGCCTGAGTCTGATACTGAATTTCATAGTGCAATATTTTAGTCTCTGAAGCTGGATCTCTGTATCTCTGAACTGGCTGGAATGAAGGACAAAACTCCTATACTAAAGCTTCCAGAACTGTGTTTTCTGTGTATGTAATGGGTGGAAGCAGGAATAATACTCGGAGCACAGTTTTTGTTTTGTAAGCCCTCTAGGTCATAGAGCTGTAATGAAAGAACTGACTCCTTGTTGCTTGGAATAGCCTTGAATATTGGTAAAGTCATCCACATATAAATATTTCAGGCTGTGTGGTAAGTGTTCTGTTTAATAATGGAAATTCAATGTCTTTTAGAGGGAGAGACACATTTTTTAAAGTGTTTTCCCCCTTCATTGATTGATTGATTGCTCTAGAATTTCTGTAGAGAATATTTGACATGACTAATAAATGCTCCGAAGTTCAATGAAGAAAGCACCTAGACCATTAATAGCTTAAAAACAAAAATGAGTAAAATATAATTTCCAAATGGTTGAGTCTGGATATTGCCTCTTTCGTAACAGTAGTAAAGATAACAAGTACATTTATATAGTGCTTTAGAGTTTACAAAATATTCTGTGGGTTGCCACCAGGTCTATTTTAGGGATGAGTAGTTTGCTTCAGCCCAAGCTGGTAACTCCAAATCTTACCATTCAAATAACTAGTGGATATTTGTTGTGGGGGTGGGCATAGTTTGCCTCATCCTATCCCCCAGTGTTCCCTCAGCTTTTACTAGGTTACTTTATTCTCTCTGCCCTGCCACTACTTGCCTTTGGTACCAACAAGGAATGAGGGGGTCTTTACCAACAATGTCTGTGAGACAACCATGTTACTAGACTGAACTTGAAACTGTTAATCCAGATCCTTGTACTTAGGTATTCATCCTGGCTCACAATCAGCCATTTGATAGATATTTGCCAGTACATATGCATTCGATGCCACCACTTCTGTATTGTTCCATTACCCAGCTGAGGCCCACTATTGGCAAATACTGAGCTTGGGAATGTTAGGAATCTAGAATCAGGAAGTCCATTCTTGTGGTGGCCACAGGAAGTTTCAAGATCTGTGAGTCCTTACTGACCTCAGGGACATGATGTTGGGATAGAGATGGTAGGTTTTGCTCTGTGAACACTTTCTTTCAGTGGCACTCCTAGGATCACTACTCATGTGTATCCACTGCAGAACTGAAGAGAACTCGAGCTTTCTATCCCTTGGTCTGACTGCTCAGAGAGTTCTGATCAAAACTGCTCCTCCCTTTGGGGTTCAGCCAAATGGACTCTTCTTTGTGATCTCGGGTTCCTATCGCTGAGGGAAGAGGAAGATGCAGGGTAATGGAGAGCTCATTGGCCTGTACAGAAAACAGGGCTTCTGACTTGTTTGTTCTCAAAAGGCAAATTGTGTCTTAAATATCTTCCAATGAATCCTCACATTTTAGTGGCCACCAATTGAATTAAAGCTTGCTTAAGAAAACTTTGTTGTTGGGCCGGGCGCGGTGGCTCAAGCCTGTAATCCCAGCACTTTGGGAGGCCGAGACGGGTGGATCGCGAGGTCAGGAGATCGAGACCATCCTGGCTAACACGGCGAAACCCCGTCTCTACTAAAAAATAGAAAAAACTAGCTGGGCGAGTTGGCAGGCGCCTGTAGTCCCAGCTACTCGGGAGGCTGAGGCAGGAGAATGGCGTAAACCCGGGAGGCGAAGCTTGCAGTGAGCTGAGATCCGGCCACTGCACTCCAGCCTGGGCGACTGCGAGACTCCGTCTCAAAAAAAAAAAAAAAAAAAAAAAAGAAAACTTTGTTGGTACAGACAGACACTGGTGGATGCCTACTAAGTTTTCAGTAAATTCTTATTGATCAAAGCAATCGGCAGATTTCCAGCCATCAGACCAATTCCCACTGGGTATTTATTTCCACACAACAGTACCAATACTGCTCAAAGGACAAAGATGCTGTAAAGACAAGGCTGTTAATCAAAGTCAGGATGGCTGTACAAAATACACAACATGGCAAGCAGACAAGGAAGTACAATCTCAATAATTGCTATGTTGCCCTGGCATAATTTTCAGGCTCCAGGCCTGTGTTAATTTCCAGGATTAATGTATAAAGACAGAGTCAGTAAAACAACTCTTGCTCCATAGAGAAGTAGAGCACAGGGCAAGGAATTGGGAGCCCTGAGTCTCACTCCTGTACTAGCTCTGAGGTTCATCCATATTCTGTCTTTGTGTTTATTTGGTTGGTTGGTTGATTGGTTTTCATGATACATGCCCTGCCATTTCTGGGAAGTATTGTAAAGGGAAATGTGCTTTCTGAGTTTAAAGACAGTCTAATGAAAATGGCATAAGTTTTAGAGCCCAACAGACCTAGGCTTAAATCCAAGCTCTGCCATTCACTTGCTGTGTGAACATGGGAAAGTTGTTTGCCCTCTCTGAACCTAGTTTCTTCATCTATTGAAAAGGGATAGGAAGGCCTATCTCCTAGGATTGTCAGGATAACAATTATATAAAGCATCTGGCACACAGTGGTGCTATATAGATGATAATTATTGTTTGCCAGCCATTAGTTTAGTTTTATGTAGACTAAACATCTTAAAGGTTTAGACAATGAATTGTTTTAAATCCCTACAGCATCTAGCATAGAACTAAAAATGTAAATGATGACTAGTAGCAGCAGCAGCAAAAGGAGCAGTATTAGCTGCAATGGAATCAGCCACAGCAGCATCAGCAACAATCATTATTAGTGCAGCAAATAGCAGCAACAATAAAAGCAGTAGCAATACTAGTAGGGCAGAAATAATAACAGTTGCAATAATCGCAGTGCTGTCACAGCTTGTTCCTTGTTATGCTATGGATTATCTATCCCTACACCAAGAAGATAAAGTCTTCCATGCAAAGAAGCAGTGATCTACAGGCACTTTGATCAATAAGAAATCGAGCAAACCTTACAAGTTGAGGAAGCTCAGACGCTAATGGATGTTAAATACATGTATCTCCATACTAGTCTAGTCATTCCCACTAGTATCAAATGCAGTATCTTTATGCCATTATTAAATGTGGAAGACACTAATGAAAGAAGCTGGTAGAATTTTGAACAGAATGGCAAACCTGATTCATTTTATATGCGAGGAGAAAAGAATCCTGGCACTTGTACTCTCAAGCTTCAACCTAGATCAGATCTTTCTTTTCTGACTTTCAAAACTTCCAAATCTTAAGAGGCTATAGGGGGGTGCACCCAAGATGGCCGAATAGGAAGAGCTTCAGCCTCCAGCTCCCAGTGTGAGCAACACAGAAGACGAGTGATTTCTGCATTTTCAACTGAGGTACCGGGTTCATCTCACTGGGGCGTGTTGGACACTTGGCACTGGTCCATGGGTGCAGCCCAACCAGCAAAAGCTGAAGCAGGGCGAGGCATCGCCTCACCTGTGAAGCGCAAGGGAGAGGGGAATTCCTTTTCCTAGCCAAAGGAAATTGAGACACACAACACCTGGAAAATCAAGTAACACCCACCCGAATACTGCGCTTTACCAAGGGTCTTAGCAGTTGGCACACCAGGAGATTATATCCCACACCTGGACCAGAGGGTCCCACGCCCGCGGAGCCTCCCTCATTGCTAGCACAGCAGTCTGAGATCTAACTGCAAGGCGGCAGTGAGGCTGGGGGAAGGGCGCCTGCCATTGCTGAGGCTTAAGTAGGTAAACAAAGCCACTAGAAAGCTCGAATTGGGTGGAGCCCACCACAGCTCAAGGAGGCCAGCCGGCCTCTGTAGACTTCTCCTGTGGGGACAAGGCATAGCTAAACAAAAAGCAGCAGAAACCTCGGCAGATGTAAATACCCCTGTCTGACAACTTTGAAGAGAGGAGTGGATCTCCCAGCACGGAGGTTGAGATCTGAGAACGGACAGACCGCCTGCTCAAGTGGGTCCCTGACCCCTGATTAGCCTAACTGGGAGACATCCCCCACTAGGTGCAGACCAACACCTCACACCTCACACGGCGGGGTACAGCCCTGAGAGGAAGCTTCCAGAGCAAGAATCAGACAGCAACACTTGCTGTTCAGCAATATTCTATTTTCTGCAGCCTCCGCTGCTGATACCCAGGCAAACAGGGTCTGGAGTGGGCCTCAAGCAAACTCCAACAGACCTACAGCTGAGGGTCCTGACTGTTGAAGGAAAACTAACAAACAAACAGGACACCCACACCAAAACCCCATCAGTACGTCACCATCATCAAAGACCAAAGGCAGATAAAACCACAAAGATGGGGAAAAAGCAGCGCAGAGAAGCTGGAAATTAAAAAAATCAGAGCTCATCTCCCCCTCCAAAGGAACGCAGCTCATCACCAGCAATGGAACAAAGCTGGACGGAGAATGACGAGTTGAGAGAAGAAGGCTTCAGTCAATCAAACTTCTCAGAGCTAAAGGAGGAACTACATAACCAGCGCAAAGAAACTAAAAACCTTGAAAAAAGAATGAATGAATGGATAACTAGAGCAATCAATGCAGAGAAGACCTTAAAAGAACTGATAGAGATGAAAACCATAACACAAGAAATACGTGACAAATGCACAAGCTTCAGTAACCAACTCGATCAAGTGGAAGAAAGAGTATCAGCTATTGAAGATCAAATGAATGAAATGAAGTGAGAAGAGAAGTGTAGAGAAAAAAGAGTAAAAAGAAATGAACAAAGCCTCCAAGAAATATGGGATTATGTGAAAAGACCAAATCTATGTCTGATTGGTGTGCCTGAAAGTGATGGGGAAGATGGAACCAAGTTGGAAAACACTGCAGGGTATCATCCAGTAGAATTTCCCCAACCTAGCAAGGCAGGCCAACATTCAAATTCAGGAAATACAGAGAATGCCACAAAGATACTCCTCGAGAAGAACAACTCCAAGACACATAATTATCAGATTCACCAAGGTTGAAATGAAGGAACAAATGTTAAGGGCAGCCAGAGAGAAAGGTCGGGATACACACAAAGGGAAGCCCATCAGACTAACAGCAGATCTCTGGGCAGAAACTCTACAAGCCAGAAGAGAGTGGGGGCCAATATTCAACGTTCTTAAAGAATTTTCAACCCAGAATTTCATATCCAGCCAAACTAAGTTTCATAAATGAAGGAGAAATAAAATCCTTTACAGACAAGCAAATGCTTAGAGATTTTGTTACCACCAGGCCTGCCATACAAGACATCCTGAAGGAAGCACTAAACATGGAAAGGAACAACAGGTACCAGCCATTGCAAAAACATGTCAAAATGTAAAGTACATCGATGCTAGGAAGAAACTGCATCAACTAGCGAGCAAAATAACCAGCTAATATCATAATGACAGGATCAAATTCACCTATAACAATATGAACCTTAAATGTAAATGGACTAAATGGTCCAATTAAAAGACACAGACTAGCAAATTGGATAAAGAGTCAAGACCCATCAGTTTGCTGTATTCAGGAGACCCATCTCACATGCAGTGACACATATAGGCTCAAAATAAAGGGATGGAGGAAGATCTACCAAGCAAATGGAAAACAAAAAAAAGCAGGGGTTGCAATCTTAGTCTTTGGTAAAACAGACTTTAAACCATCAAAGATCAAAAGAGACAAGGCCATTACATAATGGTAAAGGGATCAATTCATCAGGAAGAGCTAACTATCCTAAATATATATGCACACACTACAAGAGCACCCAGATTCATAAAGCAAGTCCTTAGAGACTTACAAAGAGACCTAGACTCCCATACAATAATAATGGGAGACTTTAACACCCCACTGTCAACATTAGACAGATCAACGCGACAGAAAGTTAACAAGGATATCCAGGAATTGAACTCATCTCTGCACCAAGCAGACCTGATAGACATCTACAGAACAGTCCACCCCAAATCGACAGAAGATACATTCTTCTCAGCACCACATTGCATTTATTCCAAAATTGACCACATAGTTGGAAGTAAAGCACTCCTCAGCAAATGTAAAAAAACAGAAATTATAACAAATTGTCTCTCAGACCACAGTGAAATCAAACTAGAACTCAGGACTAAGAAACTCGAGCAAAACCACTCAACTACATGGAAACTGAACAACCTGCTCCTGAATGACTACTGGGTACATAACGAAATGAAGGCAGAAATAAAGATGTTCTTTGAAACCAGTGAGAACAATGATACATCATATCAGAATCTCTGGGACACATTTAAAGCAGTGTGTAGAGGGAAATTTATAGCACTAAATGCCCACAAGAGAAAGCTGGAAGGATCTAAAATTGACACCCTAACATCACAATTAAAAGAACTAGAGAAGCAAGAGCAAACACATTCAAAAGTTAGTAGAAGACAAGAAATAACTAAGATCAGAGCAGAACTGAAGGAGATACAGACACAAAAAACCCTCCAAAAAATCCATGAATCCAGGAGCTGGTTTTTTGAAAAGATCAACAAAATTGATAGACCGCTAGCAAGACTAATAAAGAAGAAAAGAGAGAAGAATCAAATAGATGCAATAAAAAATGATAAAGGGGATATCACCACTGACCCCACAGAAATACAAACTACCATCAGAGAATACTATAAACACCTCTACACAAATAAACTAGAAAACCTAGAAGAAATGGATAAGTTCCTGGACACTTACTGTCTCCCAAGACTAAACCAGGAAGAAGTTGAATCCCTGAATAGACCAATAGCAGGCTCTGAAATTGAGGCAATAATTAATAGCCTACCAACCAAAAAAACTCCAGGACCAGATGGATTCACAGCCGAATTCTACCAGAGGTACAAGGAGGAGTTGTTATCATTCCTTCGGAAACTATTCCATTCAATAGAAAAAGAGGGAATCCTCCCTAACTCATTTTACGAGGCCAACATCATCCTGACCCCATTGCCTGACAGAGATACAACAAAAAAAGAGAATTTTAGACCAGTATCCCTGATGAACATCGATGCAAAAATTCTCAATAAAATACTGGCAAACCGAATCCAGCAGCACATCAAAAAGCTTATCCACCATGATCAAGTGGCCTTCATCCCTGGGATACAAGGCTGGTTCAACATAAACAAATCAATAAATGTAATCCAGTATATAAACAGAACCAAAGACAAAAACCACATGATTATCTCAATAGATGCAGAAAAGGCCTTTGACAAAATTCAACAGCCCTAAAAACTCAATAAATTTGGTATTGATGGACCGTATCTCAAAATAATAAGAGCTGTTTATGACAAACCCACAGCCAATATCATACTGAATGGGCAAAAATTGGAAGCATTCCCTTTGAAAATTGGCACAAGATAGGGATGCCCTCTCTCACCACTCCTATTCAACATAGTGTTGGAATTTCTGGCTAGGGCAATCAGGCAAGAGAAAGGAATAAAGGGGATTTAATTAGGAAAAGAAGAAGTCAAATTGTCCCTGTTTGCAGATGACATGATTGTATATTTAGAAAACCCCATTGTCTCAGCTCAAAATCTCCTTAAGCTGATAAGCAACTTCAACAAAGTCTCAGGATACAAAATCCATGTGCAAAAATCACAAGCATTCTTATACACCAGTAACAGACAAACAGAGAGCCAAATCATGAATGAACTCCCATTCACAATAGCTTCAAAGAGAATAAAATACCTAGGAATCCAACTTACAAGGGATGTCAAGGACCTCTTCAAGGAGAACTATAAACCACTACTCAGTGAAATAAAAGAGGACACAGACAAATGGAAGAACATACCATGCTCATGGATAGGAAGAATGAATATTGTGAAAATGGCCATACTGCCCAAGGTTATTTATAGATTCAATGCCATCCCCATTAAGCTACCAATGAGTTTCTTCACAGAATTGGAAAAAACTGCTTTAACGTTCATATAGAACCAAGAAAGAGCCCACATTGCCAAGACAATCCTAAGCCAAAAGAACAAAGCTGGAGGCATCACGCTACCTGACTTCAAACTATACTACAAGGCTGCAGTAACCAAAACAGCATAGTACTGGTACCAAAACAGAGATATAGACCAATGGAACAGAACAGAGCCCTCAGAAATAATACCACACATCTCCAGCCATCTGATCTTTAACAAACCTGAGAAAAACAAGAAAAGGGGAAAGGATTCCCTATTTAATAAATGGTGCTGGGAAAATTAGCTAGCCATAAGTAGAAAGCTGAAACTGGATCCTTTCCTTACTCCTTATATGAAAATTAATTCAAGATGGATTAGAGACTTAAATGTTAGACCTAATACCATAAAAACCCTAGAAGAAAGCCTAGGTAATACCATTCAGGACATAGGCATGGGCAAGGACTTCATGTCTAAAACACCAAAAGCAATGACAACAAAAGCCAAAATTGAAAAATGGGATCTAAGTAAACTAAAGAGCTTCTGCACAGCAAAAGAAACTACCATCAGAGTGAACAGGCAACTTACAGAATGGGAGAAAATTTTTGCAATGTATTCATCTGACAAAGGGCTAATATCCAGAACCTATAAGGAACTCAGTCAAATTTACAAGAAAAAAACAACCCCATCAAAAAGTGGGCAAAGGATATGAACAGACACTTGTCAAAAGAAGACATTCATACAGCCAACAGACACATGAAAAAATGCTCAGCATGACTCGCCATCAGAGAAATGCAAATCAAAACCACAATGAGATACCATCTCACACCAGTTAGAATGGCAATCATTAAAAAGTCAGGAAACAACAGGTGCTGGAGAGGATGTGGAGAAATAAGAACACTTTTACACTATTGGTGGGACTGTAAGCTAGTTCAACCATTGTCGATAACAGTGTGGCACTTCCTCAAGGATCTAGAACTAGAAATACCATTTGACCCAGCCATCCCATTACTGGGGATATATCCAAAGGATTATAAGTCATGCTGCTATAAAGACACGTGCCCACGTATATTTATTGCGGCACTATTCACAATAGCAAAGACCTGGAATCAACCCAGATGTCCATCAATAACAGACTGGATTAAGAAAATGTGGCACATATACACCATGGAATACTATGCAGCCATAAAAAAGGATGAGTTTGTGTCCTTTGTAGGGAGATGGATGCAGCTGGAAACCATCATTCTCAGCAAACTATCACAAGAACAGAAAACCAAATACCATATGTTCTCACTCATAAGTAGGAATTGAACAATGAGATCACTTGGACACAGGAAGGGGATCATCACACACCAAGTCCTATTGTGGAGAGGGGGTAGCAGAGAAGGATAGCATTAGGAGATATACCTAATGTAAGTGACGAGTTAATGGGTGCAGCACACCAACATGGCACATATATACATATGTAACAAACCTGCACGTTGTGCACATATACCCTAGAACTTAAAGTATTAAAAAAAAAATTAACGATACCTAATGTAGATGACGGGTTGATGGGTGAAAAAAAAAAAAAAGAGGCTTTTCTCCTGCAGTCTCGAAGTCATTTTTCAAGTATCATGAAAGGAACAGAAAGGCCCAGATCACCAGCTGAATGAGAGGCCCACGTTGGTCCAGGGTACTTTGGGATCAATGACAAAGAGGTTGGGAGAGTGACCAGAGTGCAGACAAGAAAATACTGGATCATTCCTCCATCTATCTATCCTCCCATGCAAAGTTTTCTTTCTATGGGGAAGATTTTAATCATTGCTTAAGAAAGTAACCAACTGCATAGATGCACCTATGCATTGGAATTTCCTCTTTTTCTTGCATTCCTTTTATATATGGCTTCCCTTAGGGAAAATGGGGGAGGAGAGAAAGTTTATTTAACAATATATACATGGCTATATGTTTAAAAAGAAAACAACTGCAAATAGCCAAATGTGAGCAAAGCTTGATCATGAACCACAGATTTTTTAAAATCTTTCCCATAAGGGCAATTCCAAAGGGAAAGACACACTTTCTGCTTAGCAAATATGTATATAAAGTCACTAGTATGCCCATCCCAGTACATGTATACAAGGCTCAGCACAGTAAATATAGCACATGAAAAATGACAACACACCATGAAATTAATATCCTAATGAAATAAATTCATTCAAACAAAATATATCAGGAAAACTCTCACTTCCCCTCAACCCCCTGCTATCCTTCTCAGCCTCTCATAACCATCATTCTACTCTTCATCTCCAGGAGTTCAATCGTTTTAATTTTTAGCTCCCACAAATAAGTGAGAACATATGAAGTTTGTCTTTATGTGCCTTACTTATTTCATTTAACACAACAACCTCCAGTTCCATGCATGTTGCTGCAATTGACAGGATCTCATTCTTTTTTATGGCTGAATTGTACTCTATTGTGTATTTATGTATATAGCGCATTTTCTTTAACCATTCATCTGTTGATGGACACTTAGATTGCTTCCAAATCTTGGTTACTGTGAATGGTGCTGCAATAAACGTGGGAGTGCAGATATCTCTTTGATATACTGATTTCCTTTCTTTTGGATATATATCTAGGAATGGGATGGGTGGATTGTATGGTAGCTCTATTTTCAGTTTTTTGAGGAACCCTAAAACTGTTCTCACAGTGGTTATGCTAATTTACATTCCCATCAACAGTGTATGAGGGTTCCATTTTCTCCACATCCTCACCAGCATTTGTTATTGCCTGTCTTTTTGATAAAAGTCATTTTAACTGGGGTGAGATGATATCTCATTGTAGTTTTCATTTGCATTTCTCTGATGATCAATAATGTTGAGTACATTTTCATATACTTGTTTGCCATTTGTATGTCTTCTTTTGAGAAATACCTACTCAGGTCTTTTGCCCATTTTGAAATCAGATAATTCGATTTTTTTTTCCCTACAGAGTTGAGCTCCTTATATATTCTGGTTATTAATCCCTTGTCAGATGGGTAGTTTACAAATATTTTCTCTCATTCTGTGGGTTGTCTCTTTGTTGATTGTTTCCTTTGCTGTGAAGAAGCTTTTTAATTTGGTGTGATCCCATTTGTTCATTTTTTCTGTGGTTGCCTGTGTTTGTGGGGTATTACGCAGGAAACTTTTACCCATTCCAATTAAAAGATAGCTTCTAGATAAAATTAAAAATGAGAGAAACATACCAATTTAGAGATTAATAGAAGAGCCCGGCTGGGCGTGGTGGCTCACGCCTGTAATCCCAGCACTTTGGGAGGCTGAGGCAGGTGGATCACCTGAGGTCAGGAGTTTGAGACTAGCTTGGCCAACATGGTGAAACCCTGTCTCTACTAAAAATTGCAAAAGTTAGCCACGCACGGTGATGCGCGCCTATAGTCCCAGCTACTTGGGAGGCTGGGGCAGGAGAATCACTTGAACCTGGGAGGCGGAGGTTTCAGTGAGCCGAGATTGTGCCACTGTACTCCAGTCTGGGCAACAGAGTGAGACTGTGTCTCAAACAAACAAACAAACAAACAAACAAACAACAAAGAGAAGAGCCCATTTATAGGAAGCCCAGATGAGAAGGAAATATTTGGAAACTCTATTAGAAGAATAGTATTCAGATTATGCCTTTTTCTGGATTAAATGCTAAATGGCTCCCCTTTGAATGAGCCCTCTGTGAGTCACATTTAAGATCCATTCTGGGCCGGGCATGGTGGCTCAAACCTGTAATCCCAGCACTTTGGGAGGCCGAGACGGGTGGATCACGAGGTCAGGAGATCGAGACCATCCTGGCTAACACGGTGAAACCCCGTCTCTACTAAAAAATACAAAAAACTAGCCGGGCGAGGTGGCGGGTGCCTGTAGTCCCAGCTACTCGGGAGGCTGAGGCGGAAGAATGGCGTAAACCCGGGAGGCGGAGCTTGCAGTGAGCTGAGATCCGGCCACTGCACTCCAGCCTGGGCGACAGAGGGAGACTCCGTCTCAAAAAAAAAAAGAAAAAGATCCATTCTGCCCTGTGTCTAGCCTCATCTTGCACACTCCCCCTCACCTTCTGTAAGTCAAGTGAACAAAGAAAGTATATCAATGCAAATATGTCATGCTTAGTAGAAAACCTCAAAAGTTCCTGTCCTAACTAAACAAAGTTTGTGGTGATTCTTCATGTACACTAATTATCTACTTATACTTTACATAATGTGACAAAGTAGCTCTCAATTATTCACATGTTAATTATTTAGTTCAACGTTTCTCAGCCCTGATTAATCTTTAGAATAACCTGGGGGTCTAGGAACATAAATATAGCAGCTCAAATAAGCTGGTCCCCTACTTAACAATGGTTTCACTAATGATTTTTCAACTTTGGAATCGTGTAAAAGTGGTATGTATTCAGTAGAAACTGTACTTTGAGTACCCATGCAACCATTCTGTTTCTCACTTTCAGTACCATATTTGATAAATTACACGAGATAGTCAACACTTTATTATAAAATATGCTTGGTGTTGGGTGATTTTACCCAACTGTATGCTGCTTTAAGTACTCTGAGCATGTTTAAGGTAAGCTAGGCTAAGCTATGTGGTTTGGTAGTTGGGTGTATTAAATGCATTTTCTATTTATGATATTTTCCACTTACAATGGATTTATTGGGGTGTAATCTTATTGTAAGCCAAGGAGCATCTGCATTATGGTAGTTTATTTCTCTTCATTTAATTGTCCACAGTGGATGTTTCTGGTCAAAGAGCAATTTTCTCCTACTGATGATGCAGGGCTGTCCTTCTTGGGGATACACAGGGCTCTACCTCAGTCTCTCTCCCAGGCATCATCTGGTTTGCCAGACCTTTCTTACGCTGCACATCAAAGTTTACCTCTTCTAAGTTTCGTTTCTCCATAGGAATGCAATCTGGCTAATCTGATTAATTTGGGCTAATAATATTTTGTATTTCATAACACCTTATATGTTATTATAAGGTATCAATGAAAATATTAACCAATATCTATTGCATGTCTGACATATGTCAGGCACCAAGCTGGATCCTTTAACTTATACTAGAATATGAGCTCCCCAGGGACAGGGATCATGCCCTGTTTGTTCATTGATGTATCCCAAGCACCTAGAACAGTGGTGATTAATACATAGTAGATGCTCAATAAAGATTTGTTGAATGGATGTATGATTGCTAATCTTTATTATAATCTTGTAAGGCAGGTATTATCCCCATTTCCCAGAGGGGAAAAAACATAAAGCCCAGATAAATTATTTGCCCAAGGGCAGATTTTAGGTGGGAGTAATGTGCAGAAAGGAATTCAGATTTTAAAGCCTACCTTCTTTGATTCCTCCCCCAACCTTTACTTCTTTCCCTTTTCTTTGCTTGTCCCCTTCCATTTTCCCCTGTTGACCCCCTTTTCTTCCTCTTTCCTTTCCTTCCTCCCTTTTCCCTGTCCTTTTTTCCTCCTTTTTTCCCCTAATCCCTTTCGGTCCCCTTTCTCCCCCTTTTTTCCCCTCTTTTTTATTTGCTTTTCTCTTCCCCTTTACTGGTTTCCCTTTCCCCTTTAAGCTCAAATACAGCCTTTTACTTCTTAGTGGATGATAGCAATGTTAGGTAAGCAGAGCAGTTATTTTGATTTCCTGTGGCTAGTTAGTGCTGGGGCTCCAACCTAATTACCTTCCCACTAGTCTAGTTAGTATCTTTCCCACAGCATATGCTGCTTTGCAGATATCCATGGTTGTGGATGGCCGACGGTGATACCTCTCCTTTAAAAGGTTCGTTAGCTTCCAACTGATTGGACTGAATTCTGAGGTAATTTAGGAACCAAAGCAGGTTTGTCAGGGAGACCATAGGGCAAACTAGACTCAGATTCTCCTCACATCCCACCATCTGAATGACAGTTACTCATAAGGCTGGTGCCTGCAGAGGAAGAGGACTCCAAAGCTGATTTCAAAGCCTGCCTCACAGGGAGCCTCACAGAGCATCAGAAACAGCACTTCCTCAGGAACTCAGAGTGGCCCCTCTTTGGGTGGGGGTGGGGATTTAGTATTTACCTTTTCTTAGATGAACACTTGAAATATCACGTATGTAAATAGGCTGGCTCATTTTCACCTTGGGGCATCATCCTTTTCTTCGGTCTAACTTATCCAATGTAGTATATTAGTGATATTCTACAGCATCCCATTAACAATTCAAATCCTGAACCAAACATTATTCTGGTGCTGGTCAACCGCAGTGGGTATGCTTCAGTTATGCCACACTTCTTAGGTGGTTTAAGACACTAAGTCAATGCCGGGTGTGGTGGCTTATGCCTGTAATCCCATCACTTTGGGAAGCAGAGGCTGGTGGATCACTTGAGGTCAGGAATTTGAGACTAGCCTTGCCAATGTGGTGAAACCCTGTCTCTACTAAAAATACAAAAATCAGCCAGCATGGTGGTGAATGCCTATAGTCCCAGCTACTTGGGAGGCTGAGGCAGGAGAATCTCACTTGAACCTGAGAGGTGGAGGCCGCAGTAAGCTGAAATCAGATCAGGCCACTGCACTCCAGCCTGGGCGACAAAGAGAGGCTCTGTCTCAAAAAAAAAGACATTAAGCCAAGTCAACACACCAGTAAAACAGGTCCCAAATTGTTTCAATCTTACATTGTTGGGAAAAAGGTTGATTTCTTTTGCCAACTTCCAAATAAGAGCTGGGTAAGTAAGCACTGTAAACATAGAACTGAGTAAAGCAATGATTTTATTACTTGATTTTGTTCTTTTTATATCTCAATGTATATATTATTGTATATGTTGTTTTTGTGACATGTATACTTATGAGTATTATATATTTACTTTTATGTTTGTGTCTGTGTAATCCTTTTCAGAAGAATTCTATGAAGCAATAATATTTTGTATTACTGTGAAATATTTTCATAATAAGAACCTTGATAGAATGTTTATTTCAGTAGTAAATTAGTAAACAAATATAAAATGATGTCATTGACTAGTATGAGAAGGAATATTGATAATATATGCAGAAATGCATTGTCACATATGTTTTTAAATCTATATGCATATGTGTGTATATTTATATGCACACATGTTTATGTTTGACTGTTAACTTTGGAATTTTTTTTTTTTTTTTTTTTTTGAGAAGGAGTCTTGCTGTGTTGCCTAGGCTGGAGTGCAGTGGTACAATCACAGCTTACTACAACTTCTGTCTCTAGGGTTCAAGTGATTCTCCTGCTTTAGCCTCCCAAGTAGCTGGGACTGCAGGCATGCACCACAACACCCAGCTAATTTTTGTATTTTTAGTAGAGACAGGGTTTCACCATGTTGGCCAGGCTGGTCTCAAACTCCTGACCTCAGGTAATCCACCCGCCTCGGTCTCCCAAAGTGCTGGGATTACAGGCGTGAGCCACTGTGCCTATCCGGTTTTGGAATTTTTGATTGCACGTCTTTAACTGGCCAGAGGTTGGATAATGGGATGGAGGATTAAGTTGCTGAATTTGGCAAACTCAGACAAAAAGCATTTACTAGGCGAGGTGCCCGACAAGTGCTTGCTACACAACCTATACTACTCTGGAAGGCGGTCCTTGACCCGAAGGAGCTTGAAGTTGTTTCTGTGACAAACATCTGTTTAGTGGAATACAAGGCAGGCTGATGTAAAGTCTCAGCTAGAGGTAAAAGGAAGTTGATACTTATAATAGGATGTAGGATTTCAGCTCTTGTTTATTTCATAGAACCCTAGCAAATGAAAAGACTTGTGAATGGTGTACAACCCTATACATTATGATGAGCTGATTTTTAAGAGTGTATTTGTCAAACTGGATTATTCGCTAAAGAAAATGTTTCTACCCCATAAATAAATCTTTTTTGTTGGAGCTGCTGTGATTTTATTGTAGTGTACCCTTTAATATATTATTTACTGAAGGATTTTTACCTCGTAAGCATGATATAATTAATTTTCCTTAAAAAATGAGCATCTTTAAAATTATCTTGGAAATTTCCATTTTTCTAGAGTGTATTGTGTTTATGCTGAGATAATATTTGTAAATGAGGATTGATTATCAATATTTTTTCTTGGGTAAGGGACAGAGACTAAATTAAAATAACTTGTGGGGTGAAATTGCTGTGTTAGTTACAAGACAGTTGTGAATAACTTGAAAACAGGTATCATGAGCACCACTTTATTTCCTGCAAATAAGAACTCTGATGACACATGTATGTGTTTTCTTGCTGACTTGCTTTGTCATTTTAGGTCTAAGTTTTTCATTAGCAAATTATATTTTGGTATTTTAGGCAGTAAAGGAAGGGATAAAGATTTACACATATAAACCTTAGTGGAATCTTACAACATTTCAAACACTGGGGTGATAAAGAGAAAGCTTGCAGGAAGCTTATCATTGCCTGGAATGGAAATAATGTTATTTTTCTCAAAAAAATTAAGAATTAAGAAGGACTTATTAAGAAATTACTTATGCCTAGGAGTGTGACCAAAATAGCAGTACCATAAAGATCTGCCTACTTGAGGAGGGAAGATTAAGACCTGTGAAAACACTGAATAAAACAGGAAAGCCCCAGTGCAGGGTTCAAAAAGCTTGTAAACTCCTGCCTAATATGTTCATCCTCAGTGTTTTCCTTTGCCTATATAAAGCAGCACAATTGTGCTTCCATTAACACATTAAAGCCACTTGGTTCCCTGTCAAATGTTTGTGTTTGGAGTTAAAATCAAAATGAAACAGCAAAACACTGGTCGACCGGGTGTTGTGGCTCATTCCTGTAATCCTAGCACTTTGGGAGGCCGAGGTAGGCAGATTGCTTAAGCCCAAGAGTTCAAGACCAGCCTGGGCAACATGGTGAAACCCTATTCTCAAAAAAAGCACAAAAATTACCTGGGCATGCTGGCACGCCTATAGTCCCAGCTACTCAGGAAGCCGAGGTGGGAGGATCACCTGAGTTTGGGAGGTTGAGGCTGCATTGAAGTGTCATTGTGCCACTGCACTCCAGCCTGGGCAACAGAGATCCTGTCTCAAAACAATAAGACAAAAACAAAAACAAATAAAAACACTATAAAGTTCTGTAAAGTCAGACAGGAGAAAATCTTGAATTCAGAAGGATGTCAGAGAAATCTCTGAACTGGTTAGGGCAAGTTTCTGTGGGCAAAATCACCCCAAGATCCACTTCAGATTCCAAATCTAATGTTCGTTCAAGATCTGATCTACCCTCCCTGGGATTGTTGAGGTTTTCGTCTTTGCCGATGGGAATTTTGCCTAGGAAAGGAGAGGAATGGAACTCAGGCTCATTGAGATGGTGGTCACTATCGTAAATTTGGGAATGTTCAGGAGTAAAGGAGGATAATATCTTGCATCTACCTTGTGAGTAGGTCTTACCCGTACTGGCCCTGAACCTAACCCTTTGAAGGGGTCTCAGCTCTGAGGCTGTAAACCCCTCTGGGACCTAAGAGCTTTTCTTTTCCCTTCCTAGGAAGCTGCATCTTATGGTGCCTACTTATACATTACACAATTTCTCAGATGACTTTGTGGATCAGGTAGGCCTCTGTTTACTGTGACTAAACCTCCAAGCTATACACTGCCTTAGGCAGAAACAGGGACTTTTGGACTCATAACCAACAGAACCAGAGTAAGGCTGATTTCTGGCACAAGTGGTGAGAGAATAGTGTTCCTTTTTCTCAACTCAGCTCTGCTCTTCTTGTGTTGGCTTTATTCTTAGGTTCTTCATTCATGAATACAAAATGGATGAGCAACTTTAGACTTGACATCCTTTCCTATTCAAAATCAGGAACCAATAGTGATTTTCAGTAAAATGTTATATTGCTTCTCAGTGGCTTCAGTGGTATCCCATGTACACCTGTGAGCTAATTTCCATGGGTTGGGGGAATGTAATAAACTGATTAGCTTAAGATTGATTGGGTTAGATTCCTAATCTACTCCATACTCCATTCCTTTGGTTAGATTCCCACCCAAAGCATGTAAGTTTGAATGTAGAAAAAGGTGATATCTTAAGAGGAAATAATAAATGCAAACATTAGGTAACAAAATAACTGAATTTATATACCGTTATTACTGCTGAAAGTTCCGTTCTGATTGCCAATGATTCATAATCATCAGGCAATAATTTATTCTTTACATGGCTACCTATATAAAGCAGAGGGATGCTGAGCATTCAACAACAATAGCAGCCACATATATGCACTGTGCCTAAATATCTGATGTCCAAATATTTTTGGCCTCCAAATACTCTCAGAAAGTATAGAAAGTGTACTGATTGAAGCAGCATCCACAGTCAGCATGGGCTTCTGATCATATAGACATGTGGTTAGAGTGTTTGAATACTTTTCTATTCTGTGAATGAAGGTCTTTTTTAAAGCCAGAATTGGGCACGGTTGGTAGAGGATTCACTAAACCCTTTCTCCTTCTGCATCAGATTTTGACCTTTGGTTAACTCTCTAACTCTGTTCCCTTGAAAACAGTAAAATGTCAACCATGTTGTTGGGTAACATTGGTTAGAGTAAAAATGACCCTTGGTTAGTGAAAATGACTGCCTTGGAGAAGGGGAATTTACCTGGTCTGTCTCTGACTCTGCTCTCCAAGAGGGGTTGTTTGTTTACTCTGTCATGGCCCTGTTCCATTCATTATATTCCCTGGTTACATCTGAAATGGGAGATGAGGAGTAAGCCCTTCTTAGTAGCTAGTTTGAGATAACCATAAATTCTAAGAGGAAGCTGTAGTTTTGGGCTTCTCTGGGTGCAGTGACTCTTGTAACCAGGTGTGGCTCTTGGAGGGATCTGGAAGTTATGCCTATAAAGTTGTTACAAAGATACTGGTTTCTGTGAGGAATGAGGCTTTCAAGGCTGAGCACTCTTGAACTTGCCTAATGTGTTCTTACCTCTGTTCTTAAACTGTCACCTGGGGACCAGATAGAATAGTTTTGGATACTGTATAGATGTTCCATGGATTACCACAAGACTCCAGAGAAGAGGAATGCCTGATGCTGCTCTGTTGGCAAACTCTCTGAGTAGGCTGCTGCCAAATGTTGGCTGTGATAGTCTTATACACCTGAATGTTCAATTGAGCTTAAGAAAACTCACTGAAGGTATTTCAGACACATATGTAAAATGCAGCCTGAAGCAAGGATCATATTCCTGATCTCATGATGTGGCAGAACTGGATAACTGTGCATTTTAGCTGTTTCCTTCTCTCTTATGGCACAAAGCTAAATTCTATTTTCCAGCTTATCTTGAAATAGGTATAGCCATTTGACCAACTTCTAACCAGTAGAATGTGGGGTGAAAGTGAAGAAGGGTACTTCCAGATCTAGCCCATGAAAACCTCCCCATGTACCATCTCCCATCTTTCCTCAGTTGGTCAACTGATGCCCAGGAATCTAAGGCATCAGAGGAAGGTGAAACCTCAAGAGAGAGGTCTTGAATGACCACGTAGAAGGTCATCTGCAGTCAGGAATATTCAGTTAGAGTTCAAATGAATAAGACATACACAATTATATTTAGCCAGAGTAATTTAGGGGCTTAGCTGTGAAATACGTTTACTAATTTACACATTCCTCAGATCTACAAATTTTCTCATTGTATACTAGGAGATGCAGGCCAGCTGCATTTTCAGAAATGGCTTTAAGATTTTTAAGAACCCTAACATGCAAACACAAGATGTATGTTTGCATCATGAGCTGATGATTTGGAAATAATACTAATTTGCTTTCGAAATAATAACAATTTGGGATACAGCTTTGTCTTAGTTCATATTTTGCTGCTATAACAATATCTAACACTGAGTAATCTATAAGCAGTAGAAGTTTATTTGGCTCACAGTTCTGGAGGCTGGAAGTCCAAGATCAAGGGGCTGCATCTGGTGATGACCTTCTTGCTGAATCATAACATTGTGGAAGAGATCACATGGTGAGAGAGGGTGAGAATGCAGGAGATGGAAAAAGGGGGCTGAACTCCTGCAGTCACTAAATTACTCCTATGATAGTGGTGTTAGTCTATTCATGAGGGCCCTACCTCTTAAATATCATCGCAATGGCAATTAAGTTTCAACATGAGCCTAGTTCCAGCTACTTGGGAAGCTGAGGCAGGAGGATTCATTGAGCTCAGGAGTTTGAATCCAGTCTGGGCAGCATATTGAGATGCCTCCTCTTAAAACAAAACAAAACACAAAACAAAAACAAACAAACAAAAAAATCAGAAAACCAAACCCATGAATTTTTGAGGGAGCACTCAAACTATAGCCAATGCCTACTTACAAATAGGAAAAAACGGCCAGGAGGAAACATTTCTATAAATGTTGCTGTCTGCAAATGATACTACCAGATTTCTGTCTTGTCAGTTCAGGATGGCAGAGAAAGATTGGAGGCAGACTGAGTTGTGCAGAAGGTGAGAGAAGTTTTATTTTTTCCTTCTTCTGTAGCCCCAGGCTGAATAGGAGGTTTAGTGGTGTTCTAGTTCATTGCTGTTTACAGTCATATTTAGTTGTAGATGGACAGCCAATGGAACATTAGTCTATGAAAAAAGGATTCTGTGGTTAAATATAAATTAGGAAAAGACTGCATACTATATTTCTACAGGAGAGTCTCAATGCATATTAGCAGATTTAAAACTCTTAGAAAATCTGCAGTCTGTTTAATAAATGGTGCAGGGAAAATTGGCTAGCTATATGCAGAAAACAGAAACTGGACCCCTTCCTTACACCTTATACAAAAATTAATTCAAGATGAATTAAAGACTTAAATGTAAAATCTGAAACCATAAAAACCCTAGAAGAAAACCTAGGCAATACCATTCAGAACATAGGCATGGGCAAAGACTTCCTGACTAAAACACCAAAAGCAATTGCAACAAAACCCAAAATTGATAAATGGGATCTAATCAAACTAAAGAGCTTCTGCATAGCAAAAGAAACTCTCATCAGAGTGAACAGGCAACCTACAGAATGGGAGAAAATTGTTGTAATCTACCCATCTGACAAAGGTCTAATATCCAGAATCTATAAGGGACTTTAAAAAAGTTTACAAGAATAAAAGAACCCCATCAAAAAGTGGGCAAAGGATATGAACAGACACTTCTCAAAAGAAGACATTTATGTGGCCAAGAAACATATGAAAAGAAAGCTCATCATCACTGGTCATTAGAGAAATGCAAATCAAAACCACAATGAGATACCACCTAATGCCAGTTCAAATGGCGATTATTAAAAAGTCAGGAAACAACAGATGCTAGAGAGGCTGTGGAGAAATAGGAACGCTTTTACACTGTTGGTGGGAATGTAAATTAGTTCAACCATTGTGGAAGACAGTGTGGTGATTCCTCAAGGACCTAGAACTAGAAATACTATTTGACCCAGCAATCCCATTACTGGGTATATACCCAAAGGATTATAAATCATTCTACTATAAAGACACATGCACATGTATGTTTATTGCAGCATTATTTACAATAGCAAAGACTTGGAACCAACCCAAATCCTCATCAATGATAGTCTGGATAAAGAAAATGTGGCACATATACACCATGGAATACTATACAGCCATAAAAAAGAATGAAGCTGGAAGCCATCATTCTCATCAGACTAACGCAGGAACAGGAAATCAAACACTGCATGTTGTCACTCATAAATGGGATTTGAACAATGAGAACACATGGACACAGGGAGGGGAACATCATACACTGGGGCCCATCAAGGGGTTGGGGCAAGGGGAGGGAGAGCATTAGGACAAATAGCTAATTCATGCAGGGCTTAAAACCTAGATGACGGGTTGATAGGTGTAGCAAACCACCATGGCACATGTATACCTGTGTAACAAACCTGAACATTCTGCACATGTATCCCAGAACTTAAAGTAATATAAAATAAAAAAAGAAAGTCTGCAATAAAGGAACATGTTTTTGACACTGTCACTTTATCATAAATAATGATATATAATATAATCTTGTTAGAAAATTTATTATATTTTATTAAATTATTATAATTTTGTCTATAAATAGATAATTTATTCAGAATAAACTACCCCAGAATCTCGGTGGTGGTTTGTTTCTCACTCATTGGAGCCCAGTGTAGGTCAATGGGTAGTTAGGAGAAGATGGTTGAGCTCCATGCAGTCATTCAGGGACCCAGGCTCCATCCACAACGTGTGGCCATTATCTTTCTGGGCTTCAGAGTTCCACTGGATTCTTTGCATCCAGCTAGCAGGACAGGAAAATATGAAGAAGAGACACTTGGTCTTAGCCATCTTTGGAGGTGATGCTTTCCACTTCCACTTCCGTTTCATTGGTGAGTGCCATTTTGTGGGCCAGCAATTTAGCTAGTTCAGGTTGTTAAAAGTTTGACCTGGCCTCAGGTTTGATGAGTCATCCATTTCTTCCCACCAAACTATTGACTTGCTTCTGGAAAAGACGATTAACAAGATTCTTACCATCTTGAGAAGCCATATTCAAATCTGGACCACCTGCTCCCACCCTGTCCTCTCTTCTTTATAGCATGTGGATTTTAGCTCTGGAAAGACTAATCTTGTTCTATAATAGCTCCACATCTTTTTATCTTCTCCAGAGGCTGAGGGGTTCTTCAGAGATATCTTAAAGAGTCAGCTTATAGCAAATGAAGTTGGAGGGAGTGGTTGAGAATGGCTTATCAGTCTGGGCTCTGGGCTTCTTATCTTGCCTCAACCAAGGCAGTCCAGCTTTGATCTGAATCATTAAAATAAAGGTTATATTACTAATGAAAAACCTGAAAACTATGGTTATTAGCTAAATCAATCTTCTCTGCAGATGAAAAACTTGAGGCCCCAGGAAGTTAATCAATTGGCCTGATGTCACACAGATGCTCTAGGAGGACCTGGCATTTACAGTTGGGTTTTCTCACTCTCGGATCCATGCTCTTTGCACTGGGGTAGCTGCCTACTACTTCTCTCCTTGTGTGTGGCATGTGGTCTGAGGTCTAAGATAAAGTGGGGGAGTCAGGCTCTGCTGATGCCACTGAGGGCCTACGCAGGCAGATTCACCTCCTGCTTTGGTCTCTTAATTCCTCTCTAGGTGAAGCAAGAACAAGTCTGTCTTCCCATCTAGGGCAGGGTTGCTCTGTGCGAGGTTGATGGTGCACCCTGCTGGGATCTTGGCACTTCTCAGGCATTTTGTTAGCCCCTGTTTACAAAGACACTGCCTGAATTCCTTCTGCCACTCATCCCACACCCCCTATGCTGGTGGTTAACAGTGTCATTTTAAAATCTCAAGCAGGAGGAGACAACATAATTGTCTCATTATATTTTAAACTTTTGGAATGTTGTTCTTTTTCAGAGTTGTGAAGACAGAGTGGATACAGGTCAGCTTGATTCTGTTTTTTTTCTCTATTAATGGCCTGCAAATATTAAATATACAAAACACAGGCTGCTGTGTCCATATCTCCTTCCCCCCAGTTCTCAGCACATGGTATTTGTTTCTGCTCAGGACTGGAAAGAAGTGATTGCTTTAGGTTTGCTTTTCTTTTACCAACTGGAGAAATACCTTACTGTGTCTTGTTTAAATATGGCTTTTCACCCAGTTCCAGCTTTTGGGGTTGGGGAGGAGCATGAATAATCTGTGTGGTAGGCAGTTTTATTGCTCAGAAAAGAAAAAAACAGACCCCAATGTTTGGAATGCCAATGATTTAGGAAGTTTCTAGCAGGTCTGCTACTTGTTCCAATCACTACGTTTTGGCCATCAAAGGGAGGGGTTCCTTGCAGGCCAAAGGAAGAGTCACTAGAAGTTGAGGGTCACGTGTTATGCCCCTCTAGATTCCGAACTTCCCTTTGCTGCCTATCTGATGACCAGGTGAAAGCTGAGATTACTCTACATGAGAAGGTTCTGTGGGTTGGTGTTCATCAGGGAAAATGACCAGGACAGACTTCATTGGCCAAGGGTTTGTCCATGTTTTGAGAATTAAAACTTGTTTACTTGAGAGAGTCATTTGGTCAGCTGTTTATATTCCATTTTAAATTATTTTTGTGCTCACTGTTTTGTTCTTTTGGTCTTTGACAGATGAGCAAAAATTATTTTTAATAACTTTTAAAAAGCTATCCCAGTGCTGACCAGGGAGGAAAAGGTGATCAAATTGTCTAATAAGGAAACACTACACATTTCAGTTTTTATTAGCTTAGTACTAATTCTATTTTCTCCTCCTATCTTTTTTTCTAAATGTTAACAACAAAGTGGGAGATAATTTTTATTTTTTCCAAAATGCTTTCAGGGAAATCCCTTCTAAACCTATGGATTTTAGTCCAATGAGGAATCCTCTTCCTTTGGTCTAAATTTTGCATATCGTCTGTTTCTTACAGGGCTTCCGTATTGTCTCAGGCTCCACTGGAAATGCAGCAAGGATTCCTAGCACATCCCAGTTGCCATAGCAACAGCAGTCTTTCCCATAATGAGCTGCATCATCTGAACTGATGTCACAGCATCATGCAGCAGGTCAAACAAGGCATCTCCTAGTATTGCATCCTACAGATGTGCTGTAAACATCAAAAGAAGACGGTGGGATCAGGAGATGGTGAGTGTTAAATGTCTGGGCCTTAATTGCATGGCTGTTTTGTTGGTTAGTCGGTGTCTGCTAAGGCGGAGATTGGGGGATGTTGTCTTTGCTTAAAATGGACTGAGGAAAGAAGGGCTGTTTTACCTAAATCTGTTTTTCAGGCTGCTGGGTTAAGACAAAGGCCTGTAAGAGTCATACAGGAATTAAAATATGTAGAATTATTCTTGCTCCAGCTCTGTCTGTTATTTTTAAGTGTTCTTACAGAATTTTTCATAAACATAAGATGATTTTCAATTGCAAAACCCCAAATAAGCTTTAAAATGAGTAGTTAACACTATTTAAGCATTGTAAAAATAATAGATTTCTTTTTGGGAGGCAGAGCTAATTGGCCCCCTCTTTGCTCTTGTGAAATATGAAATATTTAGTGATTTGCAGTATGAAATTCAGTATTTACCTCGGTTGGGTTTCAGTTTCTTCATGGCAAGGAACAAATGCTGAATAAGCATTTGACATAACCCTGATGTGAAAGGGGATCTCTTGCATATTCAAGACAGAATTTATTAAAAGCATAAAGACCTAACACAAATGAAATTATTTGAGCCTTTTGATCTATATGGTAGTTCTTCAACCCATGTCCTTCAGAGTTAGTTGAAAGACTGCCACATATTTTTCCATCTCTAGCTAGTCTCTGAAATAGCTGGAGTTGTTTGCAGACTGACTTGTAACTGAGAAAGGAACAAGTCTCCTCTCTGCGGCAGTTGCAGTGAAGGGTAGCCTGGGGGAGAGCCTCTGAAGTGGCAGTGGTGTTGCCATCCCTTGCTTAACTTTAACAAAAATCTGGGTATGATAAATAAATATCAGGGTCCTCAGTGGTTGTAGGGAATACAGATCTCTGCACTCAGTCATAACCTCAACTCAATTCCAAAACTCTAAACATGTATCATTTTCATTTCAACTCCTAGCTCTGATTTTAGGCATCTTCATTATTTTTTTTTTTTCTAAAAAATTAGTCTGACAGGGCCAGATAAGGAGCGGTGTGTTGCCTTTTGTTTTGGGAAATGAAATGGATTTCCCTGGTGCAGCTGATTGCTACTAGGGGAGAGAAAGGAGGAGGCACATGTCAGTTCAATTGATCAATATGTCCACTTAGAATCAGGGAGTGGTCTTGTGGCTTAATGCTGCCAAATTGATAGTTTTTACTCAAAAAGTCTTACACGAAAGAATGGCAACCATTGAATTCCTCTTCTTTTAGTCTGTTTATTGAGGCTAAAGAGATGTATTGTGGAAAGCAGGAAAAGCAATACTTTAGCTAGCTTTGAGTGATTTGTTTATATTTATTTATTTATTTATTTTTGCACAGAATTGAGCATGTTAGTACCATTAGGCACCAGCCAGAGGAAAGGCCTCAGATTTTAATTTGTTTGTTTATACCACATCACGCATGCTTGCTACTCTCAGTCCTTTAAGCTTATGTTTCTGACATGCAGCTGTATAGGATGGGAAAGGTCAGCTCAGCCTGGCTTTATCGCAAGCACTTAGGAGCATGAATTGTTCATTGCCTGCTTTTTTATGTCATATAATGTGAGCAGAAAGCTCTGCTGGGACTGCTGGGTGTGAATGCATCTAAGTCAAAAGCTCTAAGGTGACAGGGAAGAGTGCTAGATGGTGATGGGGGAAGGGAAAGTATGTCTCATAGCTAGATTATAAATCCGGAGAAAATCACTTAGTGCCTATTAGAATTCTCTTAAAGTATTATTTCTGAAGAAGAGCAACCAAGAAAGACTTTTTTGGTAACATGAATTTCTAGGAGTGAAAAAAAGCAAAAGGCAGCATTTTAATGAGTTTTCTATTTGCTTAATTCTTGTCTCTTTTGTCTAAAGTGCTCTTCAGCTGCTTCATCGTGGTTGATTTGTTCAATTACTGGAAGTCACAAAAGCTAGATTCCTTAAGGGCAGTGTTAGAAAAAGTGGAGTCATGCTTTGAGGGTGGGGAAGGGCGCTGGTGGGTGTGGACTGACGCAGTTATCTAGTGGAACATCCTCCCGGTTCAGACAAGCCTGTAATTTTTCCCCCCACAAATGTTCAAAATGCAATTACAGTTCTCCAACTTTATGCTTTTGTGCTCTTTTTGCTCCAGGAGAACAAAGCCCTGGTAATGGGAGCTGTCATCCTAATGTTTTGTTTCTTCGTTTCTTTGCAGAGGGCCACAGCCTGTGCTGCTCTCTGATTAGCTGCATGTCTTAATTACTGGCTCAGTTTTAATATATCCCCAAGAGGTGGATGGTGTGTGTGTGTGTGTGTATATATAGGGGAAGGACGCGATTTTTCTATGGCTGTATTTATTGGTGCCTCACTGAAACTTTCTACAATTTATGGAATTTTGTTTCACAGTAATGAGAGATCATCAAGACCATGTTTATTGGACAAAGTTTAGGCCATGGAAGCCTCACAAGAAGTTAATGTCCTCTGTACTTTTGGTTATGGCTTTCATAAATAAATTACAAAGTTACAAAGAAGTTAATTATTTGCTGGTAACTAGGCCACTTAGGGATGATAAAAATAATAATCATAATAACAATCATAGCTATCATTTATTCAGTTCTCACTGTGTATCAGTACTGATTTAAGTTTTGTGTATATCTTATTTAGCTCTTATAATTATTATTATAATGAAGTAGAGAGTAATAATCTCACTTTATAGGATTAGGTGTTATTATTCACATTTTGGAAAAAGCAGCCCTTAGCCAGGCAAATAAACTTAGCTAAGGTTATGTAGTTAATAAGTGATTCCAAATCATTGCACTCTGGCTATGCAGCACACATGCTTACCCATGGTCATCTGTTTTGTGATATCTTTACTGTATATACCATACAGATCAGTCATCTATACTCTATCACATGTACCCCACCCCTCCTCATTCTGATTGGAAAATCAGATTTCACATATAGAATGAAATCTCATTTGCAACACTAAGATTGATTTCGCTGTAAGGACGAGGATGAATCTTGATCAGATGTGAATATTTACTTTGTACCTAGAGATTTAAGTAACCACAAGTTGATGCTTAGACCTTTGCCACTACCCTTGCTTGACATAACTTTCTAGCAGGATCTCTGTATGGAAAATGTTACATCAGTAAGTGTGGGCATGATGGATTTGCACTCAAAGCAGGTCTTACCTGAGTCAGTAATGATTCAACTTTGTTATATACCTGTTTTATCAGCTATATTTGTGGTGCTTTGTTAACTTTAAGATGTTTGTATTCCCTGGTGTTGCCAGGGAAGCAGAAACTTCTCTCACAGTCTGGAAAGTGTAACCTGAATCTATCTCTTAGGTTAAGAAGATAGAGGATTTATTTTGCTGAATGTATCAGTGGCTGAAACCAAACCCTGTCTATCTCTGACAAAGTACAAGAATGATAGTCTTGTGTAATATCCTGGAAGCCTTGTGTTTGAGGAGAGCTGATACAGTCATTTCTGTATCATCTTGCTCATCCCCAGCTATCCACGCCCAGCATCATTATTGGGCTCTAAGGGCTGTTCTTTGTTTGAGTGTGGGGCTAATGCACACACTGACAGCATGTTGATATTGATTCCAGTATGGTGAATACTTAGAAATATTATTCCACAGGGCTTATTAGCCTTTTCTAGGTTCCAGGAAGAAGTTAACCTTTGTCCCAACCTGCTCCAAAGAGGCCCAAGCTTGTGTCTGCATGAGGTACAGGAATGAGAGGCTGATCAGAAAGCATCAAAGCTACTAGGTGCATTGACTACAGGAGTTAGGTTCCAATTAGGAAATAAAATAGCCAGTGGAATTTAAGGAAGTTGGTGGTCTTGCTACATGTCTCTGATTTTTTTTTTCTATTTGTAATCCTAGAACACATGAAAGGCAATTTGTTTTGATCCCATGGATTCAATTCAATAAGTATTTATTGAGTATCTCGTATATGCCAGGCATTGTCAGGGAATCTATAGCAATGAGCAAGACAGTTGCAAATCTCTTCCCCCACTACATTCTAGAGGGGAAGGGAAAAATGGGTAAATTTGTAAAATAATTGATTCCCTCTAATACTGCAATACTATTTCTATTTACTTTTTATCCCCTGTGCTATTAGAAAAGCCCATTATCTGTGCACATTTGTATAGGTACATATACATATATGGTTTATATGTGGAGGTAAACTTACTGCATTAAATAATAACTTTTCTTGCTTGGGTTTGGATTAGAATCTTTCTGGATGTGGACAAGACTAATATGGCAATTAGCATTTTTTGGGAATAAGCTATTTTGAGAAATAAAATTATAATTAGTCAAATAGTGCATGTCTATCTCAGTTGACAAACTTGACATATGGAAATATGAAATGTGTATGGCAGATCAGTTAAGGAGAGATATTTTTATTTTTATAAAAGATATGCATCACCTTTAAAAACTGTTTGTCCAGAGAGCCCTCTAAATTGAGCATTCCAGCCAGCCTGCTGATGGAGGTATGTACCATACAAGGACAGGTATACCAGTTACCTTCAGCCTCATCTAATCACCCTAGTGTGCCTTACAGTATCGCTTTAAATGGGAAGCATTTCTCTAAACAGTCATATTGACTGAACTCTGTAGATGGGCCATGAGTGTGGTTTTTCAGAGGAATAGCAATCCTTATAGGACTTTGGCCATGGCAACAGAGTTTTAGGTACACTAGCCCCTCCTCCGCCCTTATTTGTGATTTAGCCTTTTGTGGTTATGGTCATCCATGGTTTGAAAATATTCAACGGAAGATTGCAGAAATAAACATTAAATTTTAAATTATGTGCTGTTCTGCATAGTGCAATGAAATCTCACACCATTCTGTTCTGTCCTGCCTGGGATGTGAATCATCCTTTTGTCCAGTATATCCATACTGTATATGCTACCAACTTGTTAAGTCACTTAATAGCCGTCTTGGTTTTCAGATCAACTATCTCACTATCATAATGCTTATGTTCAAATAACCTTTATTTTACTTAATAATGACTCCACAGTTCAAGATTAGTAATGCCGGCATATAGTTACAATTGTTCTGTTTTATTATTAGTTATTGTTAATCTCTTATTGTGTCTAATCTATAAATTAAACTTTATCATAGGTATATATGTATAGGAAAAAACATAGTAGGTTTTGTTGCTATCCATGGTTTCAGGCATCCACTGGGGGTCTTGGAATGTATCCCCTGATAATGAGGGGGACTATTGCATTTTGAATTAATAAGGCATACAGTTTCTCCTCCACAAGCACATACTGGTCAGTAATTGAATTCCTGAGCTGGTTTTAAGACTTGATGAAGATAAAGGACAGACTTTGTTTTCCTCATAAACCACCAGCCATATTTTTCTCTGTTCTTCAGCCATGGGGCATGCTCCAAACTTTTCCAACCATCTTGCGGTGGTGTGCTTTAAGTCACAAGTGGAAGTAGGGAGAGAATTTGGAACCTTTATTTTATTTTCAGATTCTTTTTGGAGACAGGGTTTTACTCTGTTGCTCAGGCTAGATTGCAGTAGTGCAATCATTGCTCCCTGCAGCCTCGAAATTCTAGGCTCAAACGATCCTCCCACTTCAGCCTCCCAAGTGGTTAGGACTGCAGGTACACATCACCCCACCTGGCTAGTAGAGCCTTTAGAATGGGGTCTGGGACGGGCGCCGTGGCTCAAGCCTGTAATCCCAGCACTTCGGGAGGCCGAGACGGGCGGATCACGAGGTCAGGAGATTGAGACCATCCTGGCGAATACGGTGAAACCCCGTCTCTACTAAAAGAATACAAAAAACTAGCCGGGCGAGGTGGCGGGCGCCTGTAGTCCCAGCTACTCAGGAGGCTGAGGCAGGAGAATGGCGTAAACCCGGGAGGCGGAGCTTGCAGTGAGCTGAGATCCGGCCACTGCACTCCAGCCCGGGCGACAGAGCAAGACTGCATCTCAAAAAAAAAAAAAAAAAAAAAAGAATGGGGTCTCAAACTGGCTAATACATGAGCAAAACCTAGCCTGCAGCTTGTTTTGTATGGCTGCTGGGCAGGCTTTATGGGTGTGCAACCTGTGTAGTTGCATAGGGCCCTGCACTGAGAAGGGTCCACACTTAGTTTAATACTCTGCTGTAACCATCTTGAAATTCTTAAAATAATTTTTAAATAAGAGGCTCCACATTTTTATTTTGCAGTGGACCTTATGTAGCCAGTCCCATATGGCCCTTTTGGTGCACCCACTGCCTGAGCCCTGTAGATGTTTGAGTTTGAGACTCCCTGCTTCCTCCTGCTCTGGAACAATTCAAACAGAAATTGTAGTGCTTAGAAAAACTAAGGGACCATTGTCAAAACAACCCAGAGCCAGGCCCTTGTACATGGTAATTCAGTGGCATGCACAGGAACTCAGTGGCGTTTCTTTTATAGGCAATGGGGGGTGTATTACATTATCCTTGAAGATATTTTTTGATATTACATGAGGTAAGATATTACCTGAAGATATTTGGTAGGTCAGTTTATTTGTCACCACCATTGCTTTCAGGGGAGAAATCAAATCTTTGCAAAGCAAGCTAATTAACCATCCTGTTGGTTCAATGTTTATATTAATTCTCTTGCCCTTTGTTTACTACTTGATTACTTTTATCACCTTCTTTGTTTAACTCTCATTTAAATTACACAACATATTTATGCTGTCTGGGTATTTTTTTTTTTTTTTAGTACTATCCTTTTTTTCCTTTTTTTTTTTTTTTTTTTTAATTCTCTCTCTACAGGAGGCCAGAGGGCCTATAATTCGCGGTTATATTACTACAGGAAAAGTTCTTTTGTTTTTCAATTTAAAAGGAATTATAGTCAATATTTATAATGAACCCTTCTCCAGCAAGGCACTTCCAGCCATGCTAATGTTCAGAAGTCCAGATCTGCCATTACTGTTTATAATAATGAGATTCTGGTGACCGACTCCTGGACGTTACGGTAGGTGAAGCATTCCCACCCATCACGTCACAGTGAGAAGTGTCTGTGTCAATCTGTTAATCTACAGATTTGCAGAGAGTTGTTAGAAAATGAATATGAATGATGGCACTTGCTGCACAGGAAAAAGGTAAATTTTTTTTGACTGTGTGAGTAAACAGGAACATGACAAATCCAGAAAGGACTCTTGCCACCTCTTAGAAGCCTAAGAATAGAGTCTTCTTCAAGGATCAAGCCCGGTAACTCAAGACCTTGTACCCCTGAACAATTCTGATACTCACTATGTCCATCACTATACAAGCTGTAAAACTAGCTGTTTCAGCTAATTTCACCAGTAGTCAACAATGGACAAATGCATCAAATATCTACCATGTACAGTATCATATGCTAAGAGAACAAACATTTTACAAATAAGGATGACTATAGGCACACACGTCTATTACTTGGAGAGCACGACATAGATTTAACATGGTGTTAGCTGGGCCGTGCATATAGATGGTCATGACTAGTTCTTCCTTTTTTCTGAACATTCCTTGACATGGAGCTCTAAGCATATCTGTGGAGGTTCTCTCATCTTCTGTTCTCATCCAATTTCTTGATTTAAGTGTTTGTCTAATGACTCATTACTTTTGCTGGCCCACTCAGAATTCTTGTTTCTCAGCCCTTTCTCAGCTTTCTCAATCTTGAGTGTTCATAGTTTGTTACTACCCCAGGTAGTCTCTTATCAATGTGACCTTTTGGGACAGTTCTAAACTCATCACAGTCCTCCCCACCAGCAGCCCCCGAGGCCCTCATCTCTCTGCCACTGTTTATTCCTATTACATTAGCATAAAAGTAGCCCATGGAAAACCAAATGATACTGCAGTTTCTCTGATATGGCCCTTGGAAATAATCTGCTTGCTTTTAGCTTTTAATAGTTAATTCAAATACTTCCTTGTATTTAATCTGTTTTTGTCTTTGTGTGAATTGAAAGGGAATGACCCTTTAAAACTCATATTAGTCAGTCTTGCAGGCAGCCTATATGGAAAATCAACTAGAAATAACTGAAACAGTGGGCGGGAGGGGCGTATGTGATGTGGTAGGAGACTATATACAACATGAAAACAGTTGTGCAAGTACAGTTTAACAAATTTATCCTTTAGGGTTATTGGTACATTTCATTTTAAATTAAAAGTAAATAAAAATAAGGGGGTGATGATGAGAAGATGGGCAGCACAAGAAGAAGCCGAAGGATGAACATTTCTTCAGGCTTGGCTAGTAGGAGCACACAACTTCTAGAACACTGTAGAGGAACACCTGCCTCAGAAGGGCAGCTTCTTCAAGAAAAAAGGACAGATCTGAAAACAAAGGTAACAATAAAAACTACCACAAAAAGAGATATGATTCCTCTGAGAACAAATAAAGAATCAGATTGGCGAATTAAGATGTTAGTTTATATTAATTTAGTAATAAATACTTGATAACAGGATTTTTAAACATTTGAATTTTGACTAAACTGAAAATAGGTTGAAAGGCCGAGGATGGAGAAAAAGATAACATAACCAGCATAAGAAGAGACACAGGCCTGGCATGGTGGCTCATGCCTGTAATCTCAGCACCTCAGGAGGCTGAGCGGGGAGGATTGCTTGAGCCTAGAAGGTCCAGGCTACAGTGAGCCAAGGTTGCACCACTGCACTCCAGCCTGGGCATCAGAGCAAGACCCTGGCTCAAACAGAACAAAACATGTTTTACTCTGTTTTTTTCTTTTTTGTTTGTTTGTTTGTTTGTTTTTTGTTGTTTACTTAAAGTTTTTCCTTTTTTTAATTTGCTTTAGTTAATATCATTTGGTTGATTTGTTGTAAAGGTGAATACACCTATATATTTTGTTTTCTTTTTTAAATATAAGAATTTAAAAAATTCTTTAAGAAAATAACATAAATTGGTCGGGCGTGGTGGCTCAAGCCTGTAATCCCAGCACTTTGGGAGGCTGAGACGGGTGGATCACGAGGTCAGGAGATCCAGACCATCCTGGCTAGCACGGTGAAACCCCGTCTCTACTAAAAAAATACAGAAAACTAGCCGGGCGAGGTGGCGGGTGCCTGTAGTCCCTGTACTTGGGAGGCTGAGGCAGGAGAATGGCGTAAACCCGGGAGGCGGAGCTTGCAGTGAGCTGAGATCCGGCCACTGCACTCCAGCCTGGGCGACAGAGCGAAACTCCGTCTCAAAAAAAAAAAAAAGAAAACATAAATTATTCTCTTTGGTGTGATGTTTTTTCCTCTGGTTCTTAGACCTTAACATCATCCTGTCTAAATACCATATATGCTCAGATACCCAAATGAGAAGTAGTAAATTGAGTGCTATCAACCAGCTTGAGGAGAAAATAAGCTTTCAAAAAAAGTCTACTCTAGAACCTTAAATGGTGATGGAAATGTCACATACTCAAATCTAAAGTGAGTTTTTTTTTTTTTTTTTTTTTTTGCAATAGCTTGCATCAAATAGGATTCCATTTTGGGTTTGGAATCCTAACATCCAGCAATTTACACATATGTATATAGACTGAAATTCTCTGAGCAAGAGATTAGTGGTGGGGGAGGTGAGCAGGGAATAGGCAGTCCATGAGAAAAATAGTCATGCTTTGCTTCTTGATTTACTCCATCTCCTGACACCCTATACCTAAACACTGAACAAAAACAGAGCCCAGCAGGGTGGATTTTGGAGCCAGGTATGTTTACCTTTGAATCTTAGCTTTACTATAAAATTATTAGAGTTATGATCTTAAGATTCTTAGAACCTCTTTTTCCCCATATGTAAGGAGAATATCCATTTTAGAAGATGAAATGAAGTATTTTATGTAAAGTTTCTGGCACGAAGTGAGCATTTGATAAATGAAAGTTATTATTTCACATATTTAGAAGTAGTGGGGTAAAATTATCACTCTCTCAAGAAGAAAATGCAATTTCTCCTCAACTCCAGCCCTGAAACTAAGAACATCATTTTTAGAGTTTTTAAGAGAAGGAACTCTTTAATATATTTTAAATGCTTATACTGTGTCAAGCATATATATTATTTCATTTAATTTCCTTTCTCTACTTAAATTTTGTTCATAACCCTTATCACTTTCTGCAAACTAAACATTTTACTTATTGTTTGTTTGTTTCTCCCTGGTATAATATAACTTGTATAAGGGCAGAGATTTTTGTCTGTTTTGTTCATTGCTGTTTCCTTAGCTCCCAGAATAGTGCCTGGCATATGGTAGGTGCTCAATAAACATTTGTTACAAGAGTAAATGAATCCACATAACCCTATGAGAGAGGCAACATGATTGTATGCAGTAATAAAAAATTAATTCTCTTTTGCAGTGGTCCTTTTCAAGGTACTAAACACCCTTAAGTTATTCTTGCTATTCCAGATAGTGTGCCAAGAAATTCTTGTGGCTGATGGTTAGGGTATCATGTACCATCCAATTACTCTAAATTCTTCTATTGGAAGCAGGGATATTGCCTGGGAAGCTCTGATGTCCTCCTCTCTAAAGGGTTTCAATGAGGGAGCTGGGGTTTCACAGGTCATTTGAAAGATATATTGATTCTTTTACTGGTGGTTGTCTCTTCCTTTCTCTCTTTAGTGAATTTGGGTCCCCTTCAGGAACAGGGTTATTTATTCTCCTTTAAATCATGAATTCCCAGCTGAAATCTCAGATTGATGGATTGGTAGAATTTGAAAGACTCTTTGATGAAAGTTTCAGATAGGGAGACTGATAAGCCATGACAGTCAGCCCTTCCCTGTTGCTATTAAAAAATACTCTAATGAGAAATAGAGCAAAGCACAGGAACACAATGATACAGTTGTTTGGCCAGAAGAACATACAGCTTCATAAATGAAGGGACTAATTAAGATAGCCTAATTCTATACTTACTTTGAATTAGAATCAAAACAATCTTTTAGTAGTGGATATCTGCAGCTGAATTTTGTACCAAAGGCATATTCTAAATGTCATGCTTTCGAACTGAGTATTTATTTCTCAGGGAGCAGGTGTTAGGGTTTTTTTTTTTTCCTTGAAATTCAAACCATTTTGACAGTATCCTATTTTTAGAATGCCTTTTTCTTTAAAAAGACAAACAATATCCAAAAGCAGTAGAAAGACATCTTGGGAGAAGGCAGTGTTCTGATTATACCATAATCATAACAAGCTGAATAAGAAAAAGTAATGTTGTTAAAATTTAAAACTCACAGCATTTTTATTTTATGATAATAAAACATATTTAATATACTTACTTTCAATAACCTTATGCTACAAAATAAAAATTATACCTCATGAAAATTTTCTTACAACTGCAATATATGGCATGGTCAGTTGCAATGTACAAGGACATTATTGTGTTCAAATAGCATGTTGTTCTAATCTATTTCAGAGAGCACTGGACTGGGAGTAAGGCATCTGAATTTTTAGTTCCTGCTGACATACTCTTCCTGAATCTTGGTTTCCTCCACAGTAAAACAAAAGGGTAAAATTTAAATGATTTTTATTTCCTGATAGCTCTAGTATTTTGTGCCTCATTTACAGGGTTCTACATATTTCTCCATTGTTTATTTAGTCTTAGGATTTTCCAAAAATCTGTTCCATAGAATATTTAAAATGTCCTTAGTGTGCTCATGTAGATGAAAACATATTTTAATTTATTATCTTAGTTCATTTGGAGTGTTATAACAAAATACCATAAACTGGGTAGCTTGCAAACAACAGAAATTTATTTCTCACAGTTCTGGAAGCTGGGGAGTCCAAGGTCAAGGTACCACAGATTTGGTGTCAGTTGAGTCCACTTTCTGGTTCACAGCTGGCACCTTCTAGCTGTGTGCTCACATAATGGAAGGGATAAAGAGTCTCTCTTGGGCCTCTTTTATTAGGGCACTAATCCCATCCATGAGGGTTTCACCCTATGATCTAATCACTTCCCAAAGACCCTGCCTCCTAATATCATCACCTTGGGGATTAGGATTTTAACATATAAATTTTGGGAACACACAACGTTCAGACAATAGTGTTTATATACCATTTATATTTCACACTTGTGTGTTTTATTAGCTTATATTTCATAATACTTTTGGTGGTCAACCTAAAGTCAACACATAAAGTTTCACTTAAACTAACAAGCTATTGTCTTTCACAATAAAATATTTTTAGAGTTTCCTTATCTTTCAAATTTGTTTTTCTCTTTGTTTTTTCTCTTTTTAACCACAACATATTTTTGCTGTTAATGAGTTGGGTGAAGTATTTGGTTCCCCTCTACTGTTCCTATTGGGTATAGAATTTCTTTAGAAATTTACGCTGCTGCTCTAGACATTCACATAAAATACAAGTGAATGTGCCGTTATTAGGTCAAACTGTATAGATTTTCCATTTTTGTTGTCAAAAAATGGCCACATATTAACAGTTTTATGATACTTTGATAACAGTTTCCAATAATTTGTTCATTATCATAACAATGTTAGTCTTTAGTATTTTTATAACTCAGTGATGAGAGCCAGTCCGTAAGTGAACTAGTGAAGCAAAGAGCACACAGGGTCCTTGGTGAAAGATAGATTTGGGATTGAATTCTGCTTCTCTGCTGCCAACATCGTGACCATGGGCAAGTTGCTGAGTTTTGTTGAGCTTCAGTGTCCTTGTTTGTAAAATAAAAATGATAATGCCTGCCTCTCAAGATTGCTGAGAAGAATGCCCCTGGCTCCCAGAATAGTGCCAGAATGTTTTATTTGGTCTAAAATTACTCTCAGGCTGGATATGGTGGCTCAGGCCTGGCCATCATTTTAGGAAAGCTCAGGAGGGAGGATTGTTTGAGTACAGGAGATTGAGACCAGCGTGAGCAACACTGCAAGACCCTGTCCCTTAAAAAAAAGGAAAAAATTAGCTGGATGTAGTGGTGTACAACTGTAATTCCAGCTACTAGGGAGGCTGAGGCAAGAGGATTGCTTGAGCCCAGGAGTCTGAGGCTACAGTGAGCTGTGATCACGTCACAGCACTCCATTCTGGGTGATGGAGAAAGACCCTGTCTCTAAAAATAAATACATAAATAAAATAACTCTGTTGAGTCCATGAGTCTGGTACCAGACTGGAAGGGACAAATCTTTGAGTCTCCACCCTTTCTCTGGATGATCTATGCTTGTTGATGGCTTCTCCTATTGCCATGTGCTGCTGACTCATAAATTCAGATTTCTAGCCTCTGGTTATTTTCTCCCAGATCCAGGCTTGTATTTCTCCTGCTTTCTATATGTCTTTTCCTGAATCTTCTACAGGCACTTTTCACTTAGCACACCTGAAATGATCTCATCCTTTCTGAACTTCCTGTCTGGAATTAAGCATTGTTTTCAGTCCCTGCCCTTAGGGTGGAGACTGGGAGTCATCCTAAGCCCTCTCTTCCATGTCTGCCCTCACCTAAGTCCTGTTGAGTCACCAAGTTCTGTTTTGTTTCTAAGTGACTAGGATTTGGTAAAAATGAGCTTAAGATCACCCCATATAATTTTTGATTGTGTGATAGATCTAGGTCATGTTCTTCTACTTCCTGGCTTCCCTTTCTCTAAACCATAGAACTGATATTATTAGACATTTTCTCATGAAGGCCCTCCTATCTCCATGATCTTTCTAGCTGCTCTTTGAATCTTTCCCAGCTTTGTTAAAGCCCATGTCTAGGACAGCCTCAAGTATCTAGTATGGCTAGTGCACTGTGGTGAAGAGAGGGAGAAAATGCAGTGTCAGCGCTGGATAGGGACTCTAGTGAACAAGAGATGTGTTATCCTAGATAGAAAGGGTTTATTTTTTTTTAATTTTGAAATAAAAGTCTGTCTGATCAGAGAATTCTCCAAGTTGATATGTAAAGTTACTACATCCTAATTCAAGGGGATTACATAGTGCTGGCTTCAGCACCAGAATGTGTTTCTGTTTTGCACAATTATCATTTGTCTTTGGAATTAATTCCAGTAGGCAGGAGCGAGTTTTAACTCCATGGCTTACAACACTGGCATTGTTATTCACACTAATGTTCACAATAGAACAAAGCAGCAACCTTTTTTCTCCTTGAGTATTTAAAAGACCTTTTTTCCCCTTGAGGATTTTCCCATGAGGAAGGCAGATAGGATGTTGGTAAGCTTGGGCTTGGGGTCAGTTAGATCTTCTGGGTTCAAATCTCCGTCCCACCACCCACTAGCTCTGTGCCCAGGGAAACTTGCCTAACCTTTCTTGGTCTATTTTCTTCACAGTACCTTCCTTGTCAAGTATAGTGAGACTTAGAAACAATGTGTGTAAAGCACCTAGCAGAGTGCCTAGGATACAGGAGGTGATCTGGAGTGGTTAGTGGAGACCTAGACTATTCAGAATGTAAGCAGAGGGCTAACTGGTGGTCAGCCTGCCTGGCCCTGGTTTTTGGAGAGTTTCTGTTCCAATTCCGGACCTGTGGGATATCGGTGGTCAAGTAAGTCTTGTACTATAATCTAATCCAGCTGTCCTGCTTCCTCCTTAAATTAGACAGGAACAACTGTATCAACTGTAAAGAACTGGGGAGACTAGCAGTATCTCTGCTTGTCTTGGCCCATGCTTCACACCTCATTAAAGCCCCAGTTTCTTCTTGCAGCCTTTGCCTTTTCTCTAGCTCTCTGTGGTCATAACCCTCTCGAATTCCTAAAGCAATAATGCTTTTTATCATGATTTACTATTTGTTCATATACTCTGAGGTTGTTTCACATGTGTAAGTCTGTCTCCTCAAGCCATTGGAAGCACCTCTCGCAAAAACTCTGGCTGTTGTATTCCCCAAGGAGCTGGCCCCTGTGTGAAACTGGGGACAGATGCAGTTTGACCTACTCTCCCTGTGTTCCCAGTCCCTCTTGCTACTCAGGGATGTCAGGAAGCTGTTTCTGGAGTCTGCCATCAGGCATTGCTCAAGGCCGTGTCCCATGATCCATCCATACAGTGTTGTCATCATTCTAGCTGCGATGTTTTGGGAGCTGTTCAGACAAGTAGTGATTATAAGACCAAGAGATTCTTGCAGTGTCCTGAATATAACACTAATCCAACATGCATTGATCTAATGCCTACACAGTGGCATGATTGTGCCATGATTGTGCAGGACATACATAGCAGAGCAAGATAATGGAGAGTCAGAGAAATTATAAAACCACCTAATTAGTACCAGTAAGTACAAAGAACTATAGGAAGGTAGATGAGGGTGCAATTAATTCAGTCAGGTTCAGGGTCTAAACAGGAAGTAAAATCTGACCTGAGCTTTGAGGAGTGACTGAGGATTTCAGCTGGGTATAGATAAGGGCATTCCTGAGTATGGGTGCCCACCGTGTTAAGCAAGTGGAGTATAAGAGTATATATAAGGAGGCCTGGGTGCAATGGCTCACACCTGTAATCCCAGCACTTTGGGAGGTTGAGGCAGGCAGATCACTTGAGGTCAGGAGTTTCAGACCACCCTTGCCAACATGGCGAAATCCCATCTCTACTAAAAATACAAAAATTAGCTGGGTGTGGTGGCACACCCCAGTAATCCCAGCTACTCAGGAGGCTGAGGCATGGGAATCTCTTGAACCTGGGAGGCGGAGGTTGCAGTGAGCCGAGATAGCACCACTGTACTCCAGCCTGGGCAACAGAGTGAGAATCTGTCTTAAAAAAAAAAAAAAGAGAGTATATATAAGGAGAATGATGGTATAGAGAGTATGTGTTTAGGATGAGGCTCAGAGAGGAGGCTTGGATGGGATTTGGAAGGGCATGTAAAAAAATGGCTGTGTAAAATGAGTATTTATATATCAAATTTTGTTTTTCCTATGGTTCCTTTCTAATTTGGGGAAATGTTTTCATAGAAGGAATTTTAGGGCCAATGAATATTAAAATTCATAGTTAAAACATAATGTTGTCAAGGGAAATTCCATATTTTAAAATGTGCATTTACTTCTCTAATACCGATTCAGTTCACACAGTCTGTCGCATACACAGGTGTTAAAATGCTGTATCTAGTTAACTTCACATTTTTCCCACAGGTATTGAATATGTAAGCAGACACAGGGATAACTCTCAAGGAACAAAATTGCCTGAAGGCTTTTTCCCAGGTACAGGTAAAGCATTGCCTTGGAAATGATTACATGACTTAGCAATGAGGGGTTAGTATTTCTTTAGGTGTCAGCTGTGATGTAGCCAGTAGCATCTGAGCTTGAATTGTCTCCATCACTGAGCTTCAGACATGTTTGGGCATGTCTGCTGAATGTCTACCCTGTATCTGTGATGAGTTGGTGATCTGTCCCATCAGTGTCTTGATACTAGAGTCAAAAGTGGTTCCTAGAGAGAATGTATCCTAAGAAAGGTGGAGTCAGCCACAGTAAGCTCTGATCACCAGAGGGTGGAGTGATTCTGAGGTCAGTTTCCATGTGAGTCATGAGGAAGTATCCTCTGTCAGCCATTCCCTGGACTCTGTCTGGCCTGAGTCCTAGAAAAGCTGTGGAGGGGTGAGTGGGCTGAATGTAAGAGCTCTTCCACTAAAGAACCTGTATGTCATTTGAGCACAAGACCACTGCTGCAATAGTCCTCAGGAGAGTATATTGTATAAGAGGGAGAAAGGCATATTTCCCTCTATCCACAGATGCTTGAAACCAGAGGTTTCCAAACTGTTTTGGTTGACATATTTATTTGTTAAAAAATGTCTGAGCTCTGTCATGTATTAATGTCTTACATATTTTACAAAACATGTAGAAGTAAAAATCTTAAAGGCTAAATTAAAAATTAAATAGAAATTCTGATATTTTCATCACACCTCAAAGGTTTGCCTTGTATCCCCCTTTATGATGAGTCCCCCATCATGAAGACCCCTGCTCTAGAGCATTAGTGGGAGGGGCCTGGCAGTGCCCAGAAATAGCAGCTCTTCCTGGTAAAGGTGCCCATGATGCAGTGAGTATGCATACATGTGAAATTCATGGTGGAGCTTCATGAAATTCTACTTACGGCCCTGTTTTCAGGGAGCTAAGACTCTGATAAGGGGGTTAAAATAAAGATGCAGAGAAATGTAGTACATTACCAAAAATGTTACTCCATTTGAACCTCTAGGCTGGTGAGCCGTGAAGGAACTTGAGTTGTACAAAATTAAAAATCTTTCTGAGACAGTATGTTTGTATTGCATTTTAGAATTTACCAAGCACTTTCACTTGTAACTTCGCAACAACTCTGTGGGATATGAAGGATGGAAGTTGAGAATTTCTTTAAGCCAGTTTGGTTACACTCAGATTTCAGCTTCATTTTGGAAATCATAGTAACCACTCAAAAAGTTTGGGGTGGTGATAGTTATTTCTTCTATAGGCTTGATACCAAGTTGTAATGAATTCAAGCCTTAGACCAAAATCTCACACACATAGAGATATTTATTAGACTAGCATTAATTAGCAAAGCAGGCACAAAATATTTCATACAGTCTGTTTGGTAGATTGATGAACTCTCAGCTCTATTTTGTTTTAGGTGCTCTAACTATATATTAAGTAAATAAATAAATAAATACAAGCTTTGCTCTATTTAGGATTCTGCATCCTTTGTATGTAAATCACAAATCCTTTTAAATCAATGGTTGGAGACAAGGACAAATTAGGGATTCAGTCTCAGGCAACATCACTCAAGGGTACAAAGTTGAGGCATCAGAGAAGTCTTATCCTTTTTTCTTATACGTGTTTCTAAATTATTTTAGCTAACCCATATGTCTTGAATACCTTTAATTTCACCAGGTAAAACCCATTTCTAAACTTTCTAAATGGTAATGGTTTGCTAAATGATAATGGTTATTGACTGAAGTAGGAGTGAGTCCATCCCCTTTCTGATGTAATATTGCCTGACACACACACCCACTTTCAAACTGTACAATTCAGGCATTGCTTTAGCTGACTGTGCCTAGAAATGAAACTTAAATTAATTGTCACATATATCAAACCAATTGTAATGAAGTATTTAAAAATAAATTATAGAGCTTATAACATTGGATTATCATTTTACAGACACTGAAGCTTATGATCTGATTTGCCTAAAGTTTTTCAACTTGTGAGTAGGGATAAGACACTGAACCCAAATGTAAATGACTCTCAATTCCATGCTGTCTTTGTAATACCAATGGCCCTGACTATATGGCCACTTCCAATGCTGACCTCTTGGGATTGAGGCACTCTGCCCCTTGGCCACTTTTTTAAAAGTCTAAAGTTTAATTCATAGTAATAGTCCAATGTTAAAAAGTAAGGAATCTGTGTATTCTGTTGACGTGGTTCCTCCTGTAACTCTTCCTGAGAGGAGGAAAGACAATACCTATCAGATTTATGAGGCTTTGCTTAAATTTTCCAAGGGTACCTTCAGTTGCTTTAGTTCTTATAACTCTTTTCCTCAAGGAAATTGGGATACATTTTCTAGGCCCTGAGGGACATCTGTGTGTAGCCACATGGACCCTGAAGGCCATGACCCAAGGGAAGGGGCTGCTGTGGATAGTGAGATAGAGATGAAGTGCTGGGCAGGTCAAGAACCTGGAAGACACAGCTGGGTGGGACCATGCCAGGAGCAAAAGTGAGAAGTTCAAAGTGGGCCAGACCAGAAATATGCTAGACAGGTACCATGGGATTTTAGAGGTTCCAGCCTATGGCAGGGATCACCTGACCTTGCCCAGAAGAATGTAGGTTTTAGGATAGAGCAAGAATAACCAATGTAAAATTAGCACATTTTAAGATACGGAGCGCAAAAAGCTGTAATCCCAAACTGAGAATGTTTAGTAAGAAGAATGCGGATACTGAAGAACTCAAAAGACTTTTGTCTGAATTGGGTACTTCTTTTCTTTTCGGGGTTTCGCTCTTATTGCCCAGGCTAAAGTGCAATGGCACAGTCTCGGCCCACTGCAACCTCCGCCTCCTAAGTTCAAGTGATTCTCCTGCCTCAGCCTCCTGAGTAGCTGGGATTACAGGCATGTGCCACCACGCATGTTAATTTTGTATTTTTAGTAGAGATGGAGTTTCACCAGGTTGGTCAGGCTGGTCTCGAACTCCTGATCTCAAGTGATCCACCCGCCTTGGCCCCCTAAAGTGCTGGGATTACAGGCATGAGCCACCGTGCCCAGCCCCATCATGTTTCTTTTGCAATGCTTTTGCCCTGGACCCTCTAGGCTTCTGATACATGCTAAACCAGGGTGCTTTTTCCACATTGCTCCCCACCCAACACTCTGCAGGGCCCAGATAACTCCCTGAGAGGTGCAAGTGGCCCTAAATTTTTTACTTATTCCTATTCTTGTGTCCTGAGGCCAGCCTATCAGTCCCAGGGTCCTCTTCACAGATCTCTCAGGACTCCCATCTGATTCCTATGCCACGGGATTCCTGGCAGCCACTCTAACCAGACAGAGTGCTTGAAGTAGAGGCACCATTTAAATCAGCCTATTAGGACCTTTGTTACTGGTATATAATTCATAAGAGACTCTCCAGTACCCATTACTCAATAAGAGCAATGACATTGATGTTTGACGTACAGGATTTGTTTAAAGGGGCTTTTTATAGATCTGTAGGGGCAATGGCCATTTCCAAAGCAATGACAGTGCAGTATTTCAAAACAAAAGCTATTTTGGACACGAATTCAGAACTGAACTCTATAGATCCAAAGTGAGTTTGACTTGTGTATAGGAGTTTTTTTCTTTTTAGTGCCTTTCAAAACATTTCATTTAAACTTAAAAACTAGAAGATCACAGGAGATGTTTTCCACAAAGCTCTTTTGATTTCATTGTTCTGCATAGATGCTTGGAAAGCAGGGAAAATGTTTTATGGTGAAAGAATGCAGACTTCTGGCCCAGAGGATGAAGAGTGTTTATTTCTTGGCTTTATGTGGTCCTGAGCCTCAGAAATATAGAAAGAAATACAGAAATATCTGTGGATGCATTAGGGTTTGATGCAATGAGTAATGGGATACAATTTTGGATTAGCAGTTAGAAATTTGAAATTTATTACAAATGTACATAAAAAGAATAACAACTATGATGGATTCTTTCATTTATTGAGTATTACTATGTGTCAGGCTCTGTGTTAGGAAGTGCTTGATATACACTAACTCGAAGCTTCAACAAACTTCAAGGGTAGTTGAAAGAACACACTGATGCCCAAATCTTGGTGCTATACACCATTCATCAATAAAAAGATTCAGGGCTCCTTGGAGTAATGGCTAATACTAGGGGCAGGGAAAAATTTTAGATGAGCATGAGCAAGTATCATGTAGTTCAAGAATGTAAGGAAATGTTCAAAAAACAAAAGGGTGGAGCTGTCAGAGAGATGTAGGAGCCAAGCTGAAAGAGTGTCTACTGGCCAAACCTAATAAATAATGTAGTATTGAGTTACAAAATAAATATAAGGCTGGGCACGGTGGCTCACGCCTGTAATCCCAGCACTTTGGGAGGCTGAGGCGGGCAGATCATAAGGTCAGGAAATCGAGACCATCCTGGCTAACACGGTGAAACCCCGTCTGTACGAAAAAAATACGAAAAATTAGGCGGGCGTGGTGGTGGGCACTTGTAGCCTCAGCTACTCCAGAGGTTGAGGCAGGAGAATGGCGTGAACCTGGGCGGCGGAGTGTGCAGTGAGTCAAGATCGTGCCACTGCACTCTAGCCTGGGAGACAGAGCAAGACTCTGTCTCAAAAAAAAAATAAATAAAATAAATAATAAATACATAAATAAATAAAATAAATCAGTGTATACTAATATAAATGACTGATTGAATAAATAGATAAACAGGAGAAGAGACAGATCTTTCTTACAAAACTTCCAAATAATATATGTAGATACTCCCATTTCTAGGAGGAAGAGTTTCACCCACTCCTGGGGGTGGGCTAGACTTAGTGACTTGCTCTCAGAAAACAGGATATGAAAGTGAACAATAGTAACTTCACAGTGGTGAAAGCTAATAAGTATAACCTTAACCAAGTGATGAAGGTTGATGTCACCATTGATGTTGTGTGGATATTGTATACCCCTAATGTGATGTGGTGAGAAGAGTACTACTTCACCTCTACGATATTCTTCTCAAATATCCATAATCCATTTTAATCATCAGAAAAATATCAGATAAACCTGACTGGGGACATTCTAGGGGTACTTGGCCTGTATTCCTCCAGACTATCAAGGTCATGAGAAGCAAGGAAAGTCTAAAAGGCTATTATAGACCAGAGGAGACTAAGGACATATGACAGCTAAATGTGGTGTGGTACTCAAGATTAGGTCCTGGGACTGCAAGAGGACATTAATGAAAAAATTGGTGAAATACAAATAAAATCTGGAGTTTAATTAATAGTTTGGTACTAAGATCAGTTTTATACTTTTTACATATGTACCTTGGTAACATGAGATGTTAACAATGGAGGAAACAGGGTGGGAGGTATGAGAACTCCTTGTACTATCTTTGCGGCTTTTCTCTAAATATAAAATTATAACAAAATAAAAAATGTATTAAATGAATAAGTAAATAAATAAATATACATATAAATAGTTGAAGATTTAACAGGGTAATACAGATTTATTTTTTAAAAATCAGCAGATGATAGGATGAAAAGTAGAAATTTCCTTCTCTGAGTAGGAACTCCAAGCCTACCCCATTCTAATAGCACAGGTAAATAGCTTAACAATTTGGGATATGCTTTCCCAGATATTTTCTTTGATGTATAGGTACATATTTTAAATATGGAACTCTGCTTTTCATTCTGTCCTATGGCTTATTTTTTTGTCTACTAAACCCTGAATCTTGGACTTGGTTTTGAGACAGAATATAGTGATTTTCCAGATGATTTTTAAATGTTTGTGAGAGAGTATTGCTTCCACAAAGGTATTAAACTGTTGAGTCTACATCTTACTTTATTTGTAAGCATTTTAGATATGTATCTTTTTTTTTTTTTTTTTTTTTTTGAGAAGGAGTCTCGCTTTGTCGCCCAGGCTGGAGTGCAGTGGCACGATCTCGGCTCACTGCAAGCTCCGCCTCCCGGGTTCACGCCGTTCTCCTGCCTCAGCCTCCCAGTAGCTGGGACTACAGGCACACACCACCACGCCCGGCTGATTTTTTGTATTTTTAGTAGAGACGGGGTTTCACCGTGTTAGTCAGGATGGTCTCGATCTCCTGACTGCATGATCCACCCGCCTTGGCCTCCCAAAGTGCTGGGATTACAGGCGTGAGCCACCGCGCCCAGCCTAGATATATATCTTATAGACATTAGTTTTTCATTTCTTCTAACCTAGAGGTCTAAAATAATCATTTAGGTGTTCCTAAATTTTTGTTATATTAGTCAAAATTATTACCTGCGCCAGGCATGGTGGCTCATGCCTGTAATCCCAGCACTTTGGGAGGCTGAGGCAGGTGGATCACCTGAAGTCGAGTTAGAGACCAGCCTGGCCAACATGGTGAAAGCCAATACAAAATTAGCTAGGTGTGGTGGCACACGCCAGTAGTCCCAGCTATTCAGGAGGCTGAGGCAGGAGAATAGCTTGAACCCTGGAGGCAGAGGCTGCAGTGAGTTGAGATCGCACCACTGTGCAGCCTGGACGAGACAGAGTAAGACTTCATCTCAAAAACAAAACAAAACAAAAAAATTATTACCTGCTCTGCTCTAAAAATTTGGAATGATAGATTTTTAGTAAATATTAAGAAAAGAAATGTATTAATCTTTAAATAAATAGAATTATGAAAGATGTTGCTAGTTGATCATAACTTTGTTGGTGAATACTAGCTTGCCGAAGTTGTTAGTGATAGAAATTGAATATATATGTGTGTGCGTGTATGTGTGTGTATATACATACACAATTATATCTATAAAATTTAAAAGCATTCATTTGCTAGTGGCTCAGACAGTATAAGAATGGTAACCACTGATTATCTGATCTCTAATCCAAATAAATTACTAATCTAATAATTATAGGTTTTCTTTATTTTTCATTTCTCCTTGTAACAGGCAGAGCTGTGATTTGAGCTTGGGTTTGTCTCCAGTACTCCCACGTCCGCTGGGTAGCCCTGATATAGAAGCTATAGAGTGTTCCACAGCTGTGGGCGCTGCTTTTGTGTAGTCTTGGGAGACACTGTGTGTGTGTGTGTGTGTGTGTGTGTGTGTGTGTGTGTGAGAAGGGGTGTGTATCTAGGCCCTTTCTCCTATCATAGCCAGTTCTCTCTCATTCCTAGCCCAGATTGTAATGGTCCTTCATTGGTTAGCTTCACTGTACCTTTCCCAACCTCCCATTTTTTTTTTCAGTTTTATTTTATTTTTAATTGATACAATAATTATACATATTTGTAGGGTACAGTGTGATGTTTCTGTACGAGTATGTATTGTGTACTGTTCAAATCAGGGTATTTAATGCATCCATCATCTCAAACATTTATCATTTCCTTGTGGTGAGAACATTCAAAATCCTTTCTTGTTATTATGAAATATACAAGATTGTTAACTATAGTCACTGTACTGTGCAACAGAATACCAGAACTTATTCCTTTTATGTAACTATGATTTTACACCGCTTGACCAATCTCTTTCCAGCTCTCCCTCCCTCTCTCTGTCCTCAGCTTTTGATAATCACCATTCTATGCTGTACTTCTATGAGATCAGCTTTCTTAGATTCCACAAATGAGTGCGATCATGTTGTATCTGTCTTTACGCGTTTGTCTTACTTCACTTAACAATGCCCTCCAGGTTTATCTATGTTGCTGCAAATGACAAGATTTCATTTTTTAGTGGCTGAATAATATTCCATTGCATGTGTATACCACATTTCATTATTCGTCCATTGATGGACACTTAAGTTGATTCCATATCTTGGCTATTGTGAATAGTGGCGCAATAAATGTGGGAGTGCAGATGTCTCTTTGACATCGTGATTTCATTTCCTTTGGATTAATACCCAATAGTGGAATTGCTGGAATGGTAGTTCTATTTTTAAGTTTTTGAGGATCTTCCATACTGTTTTCCATAATAGCTGTACTAATTTACTTTTCTACCAACAATGTATCAGGGTTTCCTTTCTCCACGTTCATACCAGCATATTTTTTTTTTTTTGGTCTTTTTGATAATAGCCATTCTAGTTGGGGTGCCAACCTCCCATTTCTCCACCAGTGGCTGGCACTTCCCTATAGAGAACAGTGAAGCTAAGTGATAGGAATCCCTTCCATGTTCCTACCTCCTTGGTACAAACCTACAAATTGGTACACCCTTCTTTACCTCCTTTCTCTGGGTTTTATAGAAAGAGGAAAAATATTGTTAAAAGTATGGATTTTTGACCAGGCACGGTGGCTCATACCTGTAATCCCAGCACTTTGGGAGGCCAGGGCAGGTAGATTACCTGACATCAGGAGTTCGAGACTAGCCTGGCCAACATGGTGAAATCCTGTCTCTACTAAACATAAAAAATTAGCCGAACATTAGTGACACACACCTGTAATCCCAGCTACTCAGGAGGCTGAGGCAGGAGAATTGCTTGAGCCCGGGAGATGGAGGTTGCAGTGAGCCGAGATCGTGCCACTGCACTCTAGCCTGGCGGACAGAGCAAGACTGTCTCAAAAAAAAAAAAGTATGGATTTTTGTAGGAAAAGGTACCTATTCCCTGCTCTGCCACTATAGCTGTGTGACCTTGGACAATTTACTTAAATCTTGCTACCCCATTCTGTGAAATGGGGATAATTATACTACCTACTGGTGGTATTAAAAGATAATGCTGATGAAGTCTATTTAGCGTGGTGTCTGGCACAATAAGTCCCTGGCATGATAAGTGACAATGGTAATTTCTTTCTATTTAAATTCAACCCATCTTCTAGGGCTTATCCATATCTTAAACTTATCCTATTGCTCTGGCTCTTTCCTCTATCTGTAAGTATGCTCAAATCTTTCTTTCAGCCCTCCCTTGATCTTGCATTCCTTTCTTACTGTTATTCCATTTTTCTTTCTCATAGTCAAGCTTTTTGACAGAGTGGGATACTCTGCCTCACTTTAAGTCAGCTTGTAAACTAAAGCAATCCAGATTTCATGCCCCCTTACACTGAAACTGCTGTCATAAGGTTGCCAGTAGGACCTCCTGAAGTGGACATGTGCTTCTGTTTGCCTAGTGTCCTTTCGCCTTCTGACATCATGCCATCCCGGGGAGCTGCCCTCCTCTGTGGATCTTGGTTTAACTGTCAGTTCAGGTGCCCTGCTTTCTCCCAGCCCAGGGGTGGACATATGACCCTGAGTCAGACCAAGGAGACAAGTCAGGGGAATGACAGATGGTGACGTTTCCTGCTTGCTACCCTAGTCCTCTTGGACTTCCTCATTTCCTGTCCTTTCTATGGACTAATTCTTTGATTTTTCCTTGGAGTCTGTGATCTACCTCATATTCCTTCAATACATTTCTTTTTACATACCTTAGATGGCTGTGTTGCTTATAGCAGAAGGACTCTAACTGATACAAGCTATAATTTGTAAATTAAAGGGAAACATTTCAATACTTATATAATTTATTTTCTGATACTATAGACTATGTCATCCTTGAAATTTTCTGTTCTTGTATGTAAATCCTGCAAGAATGCAGTGTTTTGGTTCTTCTCTTCTCTTACCTGTCTACCTCATTATTCTTAGTACCCCCCTGCTCCAAGCCCCACTACATAATGTTTGTTCCCTAAGTTTTCTCTCTTGGTCTTGTTCTCATGCTATCCCAGGTGTTCTTGAATTGTGCCACAGACCCTCCGGCAGGAGGGGTAGGCCTCTGAATCCCAGTGTTTCTAAATGTTTTGAATGAAATGCATGGAATTACAAAAAAATCAAAATATGCTGAAATGTAATTACAAAAATATTTCTAAAAATTGTGATGTAGTAATACGTGTGCTGTTTTATTAACACGATAGACAAGATCTAGTGGTGGGCCTAACAACTACCATAATTTTGAATCAATAATGAGTATAAATGCTATTTCAAGATATCTTTAATAACTTTAATGTGATATGAAAATATCTGAGATTTCTGTTGGTGATCACAGGTATTGTGATTTCTTTTCTTTTTTTTTTTTTTTTGAGACAAGTTCTTGCTCTGTCACCTAGGCTGGAGTGCAGTGATGTGATCACAGCTTACTGCAGCCTCGAACTCCTGGACTCAAGTGATCCTCCTACCTCAACCTCCCAAGTAGTTGCGATTACAGGTGCCTGCCAGCACACCCGGCTAATTTTTATATATTTTTTCATAGAGATGGGGTTTCACCATGTTGCCCAGGCTGTTCTCAAACTCAGGGCTCAAGTGATCCTCCTGCCTCAGCCTCAAAAGTGCTGGGATTACAGCTGTGAGCCACCATACCTGGCAGGTATTGTGATTTAATCACAAGTACTGCTAATACTTCTTTTTTTTTTTTTTTTTTTTTTTTTTTGAGACAGAGTCTTGCTCTGTCGCCCAGGCTGGACTGCAGTGGCCGGATCTCGGCTCACTGTAAGCTCCGCCTCCTGGGTTCACGCCATTCTCCTGCCTCAGCCTCCCGAGTAGCTGGGACTACAGGCGCCCGCCACCTCGCCCGGCTAGTTTTTTGTATTTTTTAGTAGAGACGGGGTTTCACCATGTTAGCCAGGATGGTCTCGATCTCCTGACCTCGTGATCCACCCGCCTCGGCCTCCCCAAGTGCTGGGATTACAGGCTTGAGCCACCGCTGCTAATACTTCTTTAACTTGTTTCCTATATTTATAATTGAGAGAAATTTTAGTTCATGAAAACAAGAACATATTTTTTTCCCATTTATGTTCTCAGACTTCCTGAATTCTATCCACAGAATCCTCAGAAGTCCTAGGACTCTACGTGAAGAATCTCTGCCTAAGTCCCATCCTTAGGGTTTCTCATCCATACCAGGGCTTGCTCTACTATGCGTGTCTTGAGGACTCACAGGTTTATATCCTGAGTCTGGACATCTATATACAGAGACCTTCCTCTGTTTGTCTCATAGGCATCTCCCCCTCTACATGTCTACACCTGAATTTCCTTCTTATACCTCTTCGTCCTGGGGGTTTCTCATCTCTTATCTGCTCTGTGGTTAACTTCCAGTATTGTTCCCTTCAGTACTCCCTTAATACTGCTGCCAGAATAATTATAAAAAGCTGGTATGTTCTAAAATCTGAGTGTATCATTTCCTTACATAAGATTCTTCAATGACTCTCCTTTGCCTACAGGTTGCAATTCAAAGTTCATTGTATGTCATGAAAAGCCCTCCACAGGCAATGTGATGGGTTCTATCTCTTGCCTTTTTACTCTCTCCATACTCCCTTTACTCTATACCTTCTGCTTGCACAACTTGCTTTAACCATTTAAACATAGTTGGACTTTCTGAATGTCCCTTGATTTTTCATTCCCTAAACCTTTGCACAGGCTATTGTATCCCCTAGCCTTGCTCACTTGCTAATTTGTACTCATCTATCAAGATGGCCCAAGTGCTATCTCCTAGGGAAACTTCTTTGATGCCTCACATATAGTTGACACTCCTTCTTCATTCCCATGCTTGAACTGGACATACGCCTCTAGTAAAGTTCATATTACAGTGAATTACAATCATGTATTCATGTATTTCTCTTTGTCACTAAAGTGTAAAATTCTTGAGGAAAAGGACCATATTCAGTTTATTTATGTGTTTCTAGTTTTTAGCATAATAGGAACTCTTACAATATATAGTCGTTGTTCCCAATAAATATTTTTTGACATATTTAGTGTTACAAAAAAAAAAAATCACTATCGTATCGTTCATACAGAGAGTACATTTGTTTTAGGGATGAGAGAAAATTAATTAGTCTCTTGCATTCTAAATTTAGGACAAAATTTTAGCCTTACTGTGTAACATAATTGGACCTCTTTAGTGGAGAAACTAGGCCAAGGAACTGTTGCTCTGCAGGCAAAATGAAAATGTAGATATCTTAAAAGCTGGTATGAGTTTCTATATATAAAAGCTCAGCCAACCATGTCTGTTTTAAGGTTGTTGTTTAGGTAGATACATTATTATTTTGTATGATATTGTTCTTTTCTCCCATATCACATCTGTAAATGTTTATCTGAATGGAGGTTAGATTTACTGCAAGTGGAAACTCTTAGAGAAATAGCCAAAAAAGTCAGGAATATTTGCAAGTCTTTACTGTGGACTGATGTGTAAAAATTTAGAGAGAGAATTACTGAACAGAAGATAATCTTACAGCATACAGTCAAATCATGGCTGCTACTAACCCATGTGGTACCTTTGTGAAAGTTAGAAAAAGACATTCCTTTCTCGAAACACCTTACATCCACCTTTAGGAAATTGTCATAATAGATTGACTTAATTGGAATAGGGTACTTTCAACTGCCATCTTCTGGAAAGTCACACTAATAAATATGCTAATTTGTGGTATCTGTGATATGAAGGATATCCGTGTGTAATGCACAATCTGCATTGTAGCATTTATGGCTGCCTTAGCCAGGGGATGAGCATTCTCTCCTTGTATGTGGTTTTGCTACCAGTTATTTATTGTTCAAATGATAATGAAGGTTTTCAGATGAAAAAGAAAAAAAAAAAAATACCAGCTGCACTTTACTGAGAGGAAAAAGAAGCTAACTTTCAGCACATCCAAGTGACTCTGAAACCACATCCAGACCATTGTGTCCTACAGAACTGAAAGAGGGCATCAAAGAGCACCATGTTACCTGGCTTGAAAAGTATTAAAGCCTTAAGCGTTCTGAAACATCACGTGCATTAGCTATGGCTCCACAGAGGGTACACCTTCAGCTCTCAACTTCCTATTCTGGAACTCTGGAACTCTGTATTTCCAATTACAAATGTTAGGACTGTGGTAAAGCACCAAAAGTTGTGGCTAGAATTTGGTCTTTGACACTTCTTACACTTGCTTAGTTCAGAACTTGGAATCCCTGTTCTTGTGCAAATCCTGTGGTTGATGCTCAACGTATGAAGCCAAAAAACTGTTCTCTGCATAAAAATGAACTCTTGCTTATTTTCTTATAAAGAATAAAGTTTTAGATCTAAAGGAATTTGGATATACTTTGTTTCCCCTGTTTTTCCCCCTCTCTTTTTGGTTTCTGACCTGTGTTGAGTAGGGGGTTATGTATGCAGTGAGCCAGAGCAGTTGACTCTAGGTGTATTCTGATTTTTAGCCTCTCAAGAGGACTGTCATAGCAGGATAGCCATGATTTCAATAACACTGGATGAAACATTCTGAGGATAGGTACAGGGCTTGCTTACTTTGGAGCTAGGGTGGTGGGTGGGGTTCCTCAGGGGATAGCAAGAAGGGAGGGAAAATGATGAGATGTGAGTCAGATTAAAAGATGCCTGTGGCTGGGCGTGGTGGCTCACACCTGTCATCCCAGCACTTTGGGAGGCCGAGGTGGGCGGATCACAAGGTCAGGAGATCCAGACCATCCTGGCGAACATGGTGAAACCCCGTCTCTACTGAAAATACAAAAAAATTAGCCGGGCATGGTGGCGGGCGCCTGTAGTCCCAGCTTCTAGGGAGGCTGAGGCAGGAGAATGGCGTTAACCCAGGAAGCGGTGGAGCAGCTTGCAGTGAGCGGAGATCGCGCCACTGCACTCCAGCATGGGCGACAGAGCGAGACTCCATCTCAAAAAAAAAAAAAAAAAAAAAAAAAAGATGCCTGCATCAGCATGAGAAGCCTACTGCTAAGGATCAATCATCATACAGGATGTATTTTCAATATTAAGCAGAGATAGTAGAGATTTGAATCATTGTTGGACTGATTGGCCTTAGAACTCTGGTAAAACACTGCATCAGAGCACAGCAGACATCTGCTGAGGTCCCAGGTGCAGAGGAGGTCTGGAGAAATGAGCATCTGGCAGGCTGGTCCCAAAGCCAGGGTTGGCTCAGGGACTGACCTTTATTAGGCTTCCTTCCATGACAAAAACTCAGCTAACACTCATCAGATTCTAAGTGCTGCGTGGGATTAAAACGGCCCTTGCCTCTGGAGAGTTGCCAAAAAGAGAGACGCATAACAACTCTAAAATAAAATAGGGTGAACTGAGTGTTGCAGTAGAGTTTTTGTACAGAAAAAATTGGGGGGAAGTACAGGATAAAGAGCAATTTATCCTTCTGACAGGAGCCTTTTCCAAAAAGTTGATCTTTAAAAATGAACATTTTCCTATTTGTTTTTGATTTTTGAAGAAAAACATGCTCAGTTTAAAAACAATTTTTAAATAGAAATGTAAAATACATACAAAAAGCAGAAAAAAGAAAAGTCATATTTTAAAAAACTTTTTCTTTTAAAATAATTTTATTTATGAAAGAATTATAAAAGTAATAAAGAATGCTCTCATATGTACCCTTCACCCATCTTCCTTTAATGTTGACATCAGACATAATTATGGTAGCTTTATCAAAACTAAGAAATTAATATTAATATATCACTATTAACTACTGCATAGACTTTTTTTTTCATTAATATCCTCTTTTCTATTCCAATGTCCAATCCAGGGTCCTACATTGGATTTAGTCATCCTATGTCCTCAGTTTCTTCAAGTTTATTGCAATTTGTCTGTCTTTCCTTGTCTTTTATGACCTTCACACTTTTGAAGACTAATGGTCAGGTATTTTGTAAAATGTCCCTCAATTTGAGTCTGTCTTGTGTTTCCTCCTGAATAGGCTGAGGTTATCAGTTTTCAGGAGAGTACCACGAAAGTGATGTACCTTTCTCATCACATCAGATTGGAGGGCTTATCATAGCCATACAACAGATTACTGGTGATTTTAACCTTGATCACATGGTTAATATGGTATTTGTCATTAAAATGTGTATTTTTCCCTTTCTATGATCTGTCCATTAGAAGCAAGTCACTAAGTTTAGTCACACTCAAAGGAAAAGAAATTGAGTTCTACCTCTTGGAGGGAAGTCTATCAAAGAATGTGGATTCCTGTTAAAAGCACCATAGTCATTAGTAAATCTGGTGGGAGATATTTTGAGGCTATGCAGTTATCCTCTTTCTCTTTTTTCTTTTCTGTTTTTTTTTTTTTGAGACCGGGTCTCGCTCTGTCGCCCAAACCAGGGTGCAGGGGTGCAATCTTGGCTCATTGCACCTGTGCCTCCTGGGTTCAAGCAATTCTCCTGCCTCAGCCTCCCGAGTAGCTGGGATTACAGGTGCCCGCAACCACATCCAGCTAATTTTTGTATTTTTAGTAAAGATGGGGTTTCACTACGTTGGCCAGGCTGGTCTTAAACTTCTGACCTCAGGTGATCCGCCCACCTCAGCCTCTCAAAGTGCTGGGATTATAGGCGTGAGCCACTGTGCCTGGCCTATCCTCTTTTTCCTAAAAATTTTACCCATTGATTGTAGCATTCATCAATAGATCTTGCCTGTAGCAATCAACTGTTATATTGGTGATTTTCTATTTCCCACATTCCCCTACATTTATTAATTGAAATTTTTCTGTAAGGAACTTTTTTACTCCTGCATTTATTTATTCAATCATTTATATCTGCATAGACTCATGGATATTTATTTTATTCTTGAATTATAATCCAATACTATGGTTATTTGTTTTTTAATACATTGCTCAAATTGTTTCAGTTTTGGCCACTGAGTGTGTGTGCGTGTGTGCACGTGCATTTTTTGAGACGTGGTTTTGCCCTTTTGCCCAGGCTGGAGTGCAGTGGCATGATCACAGCTCACTATAGCCTCAAGCTCCTGGGCTCAAGCGATCCTCCCACCCCAGCCTCCTGTGTAGCTAGGACCATAAGCACATGCCACCATGCTCAGCTAATTAAAAAAAATTTTTTTGTAGGGATGGGGGTCTCACTATATTGCCCTGGCTACTCTTTAACTCCTGGGCTCAAGTGGTCCTTCTGCTTCAGCCTCCCAAAGTGCTGGGATTACAGGTGTGAGCCACTGCACAAGGCCTGAATATATATATTTGAGAAGCTTTGGAAGATCATCTTAGACTGAAGGGGTGGAACCTAGTGAGATGAAGGAATCAGTGTCAGGCTCTGCTATAAATGGCATAGGATGAGGGGAATGCAGAGGGTAGGGGGTAGTGAAAAACAGATTTCAGGAGGCCAGTGCTGGAAAGGAGGCAGCAAACAGGGAAGTTGGTAGCTGTTACAAAGCACAGTAAGTAGTGAATCAGGGGATCATTAAAGGGAGGCCATCTAGTTTTTTGTTTTGGGTTTTGCTAAGTATGATATGAGGGAGTAATTAGCTTTATTCATTGCCTCTGAAATCTTTCTCCTTCCTGTAGGGGATATTTCTACCTGCAGTTATGATTAGGATTGAATTTGTATTGGATTTTATTAAAGTTGCTTTGCACATTATAAGGCTTAATCCCAACAGAGACCAGAGCTCACTTGGGCTACAGGAAAAATAATTTGATTTCTGTGTGTTCATTTATTATCAGTAGATTGCTCTTTCCCATTCATTGAGGATCAGTGGGGTGTTGCTATCCTTCAGTGTTTAAAAAGGGCTCACTTCCTGTTGTGCAGGCTTATTGTTGAATTGCATGCCAGATGTGGAGACTCTGCTGCTGAGTAAGTGCAGGAACTTGGGCAAGTCTTTTCTCTGAGGTTTTTTTTTTTTTTTCTTCAGCATGGAAATAGAAATAATTTGCCTACCTCTCAGGTTTGTTGTAAGAAATGAGTAAAAGGACTGATTTTAAACAATTACCTAGCATGGTGCTTGGCCTATTGTAGGTATTCCGTAAATGCTGTGAGAATCAGACTAGAACAGAGAAGGTCCTTGAAGGATTGTCTAGTCTTTCCCTCTACCTGTGAACCAGTGAGTGGCCCCAGCCTTCAGGTTAAATGTTTTATATTTTCTTTTTGCATAGTTCCAGGCATGAAGACTCCATAACCATCTTCAGGAGTGGTAAAAGCATTTATTAAGAACCTCCTATGTGTCAGTACTACATGACTTGTGTGCATTACAAAGATAAATAAAGTGTATCATGGGTACCAGTAAGTTTACAGTACTGTTAAGGGACACAGGTGCATAGACAGAATTAAAATGCAGCACATTAATACAAAGTAATGTGGGTAAAATATGGCAAATGAACTCTGTCAGACGCAGGAAAAGCTTCAGAGAGAAGGCAACATTTGAGCTGGACTCTTATCCCAAATAGTAGTTTTCCAGGAAAAGATGTGTGTGTGCATGCATGTGCTTATGCTGGTATGTATGTTTGAGGAGGAGAGGGAATAGACTAGTGGTAGTGGGGTTCAAGGTAGGATGAAGAGCACGTGCAAAGGCATAGAAGCATGAGAAAACATGGCATGTGCCAGGTGATGTAACTGAGGTGTTAGGTAAATAAATAGCTGGCGGGGACAGGCAAGTCACAGAGGGGAGGTAGGACATGGGACTGCAGAGTGGAGTTGGAGCCATCCTAAGGAATTAAGACTTTATCCTATTGAATAGGGAAGTTACACAATCTGATCTATGCTTTAGAAAATCACTTTTTCGACAACTTGAAAGATCAGTCAGTTGGGGGAGAGCTGGAAGTGGGGAATGTTACAGGTCAGGTGAGACAAGACAAGGGCTGGCATGAGGTTGTGAGTGTGGGGCTAGTGAGCAGCAGAGAGAGCCAGTGCTTCTGAGTATATGTCAAGACTTTGATCAAAGTAGGACTTTGATGGAAGAGAGAAAAGGATAAGCCAAAGATGACTTTTGGGCACTGGAGCTACAGAGAGAAAACACATGCTCCCCTCACAGAATTTACCACCCTAATGATTAAACAGATGCACACAAACAAACTAACAAAACCCCTACCAAAAACTGACCATATAATGTGTGCTTTGGGTGGTCAGTTAACCCTCTTGACTACTGATCCCATGTTGACTATGTACTAAGTGCTGTGGGAACATGGGAAAACAAGCATTTAAGTCTACCTGAGGGAGGAGAGGAAGGTTTCACAGAGGAGATGTGTGTTAGTCAGGGTTCTCTAGAGGGATAGGACTAATAGGATAGATGTACATGTGAGGGGTAGTTTACTAAGGAGTATTGACTCACATGATCACAAGGTGAAGTCCCACAATAGGCTGTCTGCAAGCTGAGAGCAAGAAAACCAGTCTGAGTCCCAAAACCTCAAAGGTTGGAAAGCCAACAGTGCAGCCTTCAGTCTGTGGCTAAGGGCCCAAGAGCCACTGTCTAACCACTGGTGTAAGTCCAAGAGTCCAAAAGCTGAAGAACTTGGAGTCCTATGTTCAAGGGAAGGAAGCATCCAGCATGGGAGAAAGATGAAGGCCAGAAGACTCAGCAAGTCTGTTCTTTCCACTTTTTTCTGCCTGCTTTATTCTAGCCATGCTGGCAGCTGATTAGATGGTGCCCACCCAGACTGAGGGTGGGTCTGCCTCTCCTAGTCCACTGACTCAAATGTTAATCTCCTTTGGCAGCACCCTCACAAACACACCCAGGAAAATACTTTGCATCCTTCAATCTAATCAAGTTGACAGTATTAACCATCACAAGTTGCCATCTGAGCTTCAACCAAAAAGGCGAATAGGTGGTTGCTAGGGAGAGAAGAGAGCAGTGGGCATTCATTCCATGGTGAGGGAGTAACATTTGCCTAGGCAAGAAAGTAATGGAAGGAGATGAATTGTAAAGGAATTAGCTGGGTTCCCCCATTAGATTGTAAGAAGGATGAAGTCAGGGGGCTGTGTCTCTCACTCGGTGTCATATCTCATCTGAGTGGTAGGAGAGAGAACAGGAGAAGCAAGCGTGGAATGGTAAGCTGCTTTACATTGGGGAGAGGATGTAGAGACAATGAACCTGGATTGCTTTTTGTAAAAGCTGAACAGGAAAAGGAAGGAATGAGAAAGAAGGCAGGTTTTGGGGGAAAATAAACTGATGTAAAAAATGAAATGGATTTGGAACAGTTCATTATAGTACTTTCTGGGATTCTTCTAGCTATTGATACAGAGAAATTTCCATTGTTACCTCATATTACATTTTACCACAAGAAGGACCCTTGGAAAATTTGGTTGGCTTGTAGACTGCTGTTGCTGCTGGTGGGCAGGGGCAGAGTAGTTTATCCAACTCTAGGCTGGCAGCTGTAATGTCAGTGCTCCTCCTCAGTTCCCTACCCAATCTGTTGAAACAGGGGTAATGGTAGGAGGGAGTGGGATTATTTTGGTGAATATCTAAGTAGTTTATCCCATTGTCTAAGGTAAATTATCATAATTTTTTTGATCTTTCACACTGGAGGTATTTCTCAACCTTTTATTTATTTAGACCATATCCTCCCTTTCCACTCCAATACTACCCATTTCCTATCTCAGCACTGGCCCCCGCCCCTACTGAAGTGTAGATATTTCAAGGAAAGGAGATACGATTTTTACTCCAAAGAAAAATCTTGAGAAGGATTTTTTAATCATTTCCCACAATTTATATTCTAGAAGTCCCAATTAGGAAGACTACTTTTTTAGATGACAGTTGACAACATGAACAGCAAATCATGGCAGCCACATTGGGGTCCCGGTCTGAATGTTTCTGCTTTATTTGTTGCTAACTGGTAGATTTAGGTTACCAGAGATGCTTTGATTCTGGAATCAGGCATGTAATTTATAAGAAAAGAGTTAATGATGAAATTATAGATAGTAATAGAATCAGGGAATGGCTTAGAAGTTAGCTGGAACCTAGACCAACCCCCTTACTTTACATAAGAGGAAGCTGACACTCAAAGAGTCTAAGCTGTGTGCCCGAGTTTGGTGTATTGAAACAAGGTAGGCTCACACTGAGTCCCCACCTGGACTCCTTTACTGTTCAACAGATGATACAGATGACAAGACACAGTGCCATATTCTCTAATTGCTTCCAGGGTTAGTCTTATCTCTCCCATGATTTTCTGAGCTACAGGATGGCAGTAACTGTCAAGTGAGTAATGTCTGGACAATAAAGTTACTTTATCTAATGATTAAGTCACAGGAGAAAAGGAAGAGAGATTCTCCAATTAGGAGTCTTTTGTAGCTTAGAATGCATTTCCACACTGTATCTTTATGCTGGGTCTCTCCCTTTTGTACAGCACTGACAGGAACACTTGCCATCCAAGGTGTCTGATGTCTCACCAGGACTTACTGACAACCCCAGGACCTGTCAAGCTTTCCTTTGGAACCGACCATATAATGTGTGATTTGGGTAGTCAGTTAACCCTCTTGATTACTGATCCCAATTCTTTCCTATTTGTATAACCTCCTCTGAACAGCTTCTCCCTGCAGCCCTGGCCCCCAGGGACCCCATTCTCTCCTGTACCATAATCTCCCATGGATGCCACTCCTGGGCCACTTGTACCCTAGTTGACTGTCAGAAGGGCTTCTGGGCCACCAGGCCATCCTCCTGGTCAGCCTTTCTCCTGTTCTCTCAGCAGCCAGTCCAAACTTTGCCTCAAACCCCTCCCCATTACCTCACCTCCCCCCTTCTCCTGGAGGAAGACCATGCCCCCTACTTCACTGAGTAGCTTTTGATCATCCAGTGAGAACATCTCAGCTTCCTGGCTGGCCCAGACTTGCTAACCACCATTTTTACCTACTATTTCCTTCTGCCTTAGGGCTGTCGACAGGTGTCCCTGTCCCGTTTACAGGTAGTCCACCTCTCTCCCCTTCCTGGCTTCCTTGCCCACTGGTCAAACCCTTCTCTACTCCCTGTATCTTCAGACCTCTCTTTCTGTTTATTATTTCTCTTTCTGTTTATCTATTTCTGCCCCTTAGGGGGTAAACCCTCTCTTAGTCTCTCCCACTAAAATAAACATATAAGCAAAATCACACACATTAAACAGCAATCCATTATTCCTACTTTTCCCCCACTACCATTTCCTCTCTTTCCTACCCTTTCTTGTTTGCACCCCCTCCATGAAGAGAGCCACCTGTGCTCAGGCCCCATTCTATCAGTCCCCTATTTATCCTGTCGCTGCCCATTTGCAGTGACCTGATGCCTGATAGCCAGACTCCATTATTTTATTAGCTAACAAGTCCTCCTTCACTTAGAACACTACATTTGAACTGAGCTTCATGCTGAGGATTCCTGGGAGTTAATTCTTTGTGGAGCAGTCCCTCGTGGAGTAGAAGTCTCCTCCAGATGGGTTCCCAGACTGTGTGCTGATAGCCTGTCTCCTGCACCACCCAGTGGCTGATAGTGACTCTGGGTGGGGTGGGTTGTGGGGGAAGGCTGTGATCCTTGGCAGATACTCTCTGACTTCAGTCCAAGGTCTTTAGAAAACCATTGTGAGAGTAAGACAATCTGTCCTGAGAACCAAGCCCTCTATGTTTTAGAATGTTGACTTTAACTGGCATTGCATATTTTATCTCTTGCTGTGCTTCTTTTCTAACTAGAGAGTAAAATCTTTCTCTCTTTATATTTGGATTTGAAAATGCTCTGTGTGTGTGTGTGTGTGTGTGTGGGTGTGTATTGGGGAGTAGTGGTGGAAAGTGGTATGGTCATCAAAGCTGTAAAAAGCATTTTCATTTATGTTTAGTATGTTTAGCCCAAAATATTAATTATGAAAATTGAGGTATTCAAATCTCAGACTTGTCCCCTCAGAGAAAGACAGACTTATGCAAGGTCATAGCATAGCTCAGAGGAGGCTGGGGGGAAATAAGTTCCAGGGCATACTCCAGCGTGTTTTATAAACCAGCCGATATCCCTCTTCGTGAAGCTCTGGAATAGGTTCTTGAAAAGGGCCTGCATGGTAGTCAAACATGAGGGCATTATAAAATTTCATGTTGCAGGCTGCTCCAATTCAGACCATGAATTATTCAGAAGTTGTTTTGGAAGCCCTCCTGGGAACAGTGGTCTACTCCCCTGGACTGGCTCCCATGAATGAGAGAGGCCCACCCACTTCTTCAGACTTGGCAGCTGGGAATTTCTTTCTTGCTCCACTAAGTCAACAAAACAACAATGCCTCCAAAGCATAGATCAGTGTCGTCAGTTTGCCTCCTGGAGTCTTAATGCAGGGCTCAATAATTCATGCACTTCTACACCAGTGACTCAAAGCATGAGTTAAGAATATGAAGTGGTTAGAAGTGTGTGTGCTCGTAGAATTAAGTGGATGTCAACTCCATCTCCTTGCTTGTTTTTTAAAAATTATTAATTGTTCAGGAGCTAAGTCTGTGAACATAAGCATTATCAAATATTATTTATTTTGAAAAAGATCAATTATTTCTTTTCACCTAGAATTAAAGTGAACAGATTTTTCTTTTTCTTTGTTATTATTAAAAGTTGACTACTGATTTCAATATCTATTTGTACATTTTTATTGTATTTTAAACAGGAATGGATTGCCATCAACTGCATTTTTATGATTCATATTTTCTCTTCAGTGACTACATCATCATTAGTATCCTGCTTACTGAGCCTTCCCTTTTGTTCTACTTAATCCAGCCTGTTTTCCTTCATAGACATGTGGAATGGAGACAGGGATTAATTCACACCTAGCTCAGTGAGGTATGCACTAGGGCCTTTTTTGGATTTCCTTCCCAATCTGACTTTCCAAGCTGCTTAGCCGCTTCAATCTTTACTACTTTTCTTCTCTGCTATTTTCTACTAAAAATAGTCTAACTTTACATCTCTACCAACTCACAGTTTGGCCTATTATGAATGCCTCTGGAGACAGGAAACTCAGTGCCTCACAGACAACGCATTTATCTTCAGGTAGTTTTGACTGCTAAAAAGCCCAAACTTCTTGTTTTCTAATTTTCTTCTATTGGTGCTGCCAGAGTCATATAAAACATGTTTAATCTTTTTTCTAGAAATTTGAAGGCCCTTCATCCCTCATTTCTTTCCTCTCTCTGTCTCTCTCTCTCTCTCTCATCTCCATTTCTGGTTAACACTCTATTAATCTTCCTGATTGCTTTTCTTTGAGGAGGCAGGAGCTTAACACATGGTACCTAGAACTGAACATAATCCATTGCAGGCAAGGGAGGACTATCCTCCCGTTTCATCTTTATGTTGTACCTTTAAGATCATATCAGCCTATTTCATTAATTCAGCAGTTATTTATTAATTATGTCTCAGGTGGTGGACATTGTACTGGGTGCTGGGAGTATGTGTAAGTGTGATCACAGAACAAACAGACTACCAGAGTGAGAGACCAAAAATTGTTAAATGTAAAATATGATGAGTATTAGTCTAGGAGAAGTGCAGAGTGATGTGGGCGTACACAGCAGCAGGACATTTCCTAACTAAAGGGTTGGGGAGGGCCTCCCAAAGGAAGTTACTTTAAAGGAATTAGGCAGGAGATTGGAGGGATGCTAGAGGTAGAGGTGGGGGAAGGAGGAACATGTACGAACATATGTAAAGGCCTAAAGGTGAGAAACGAACTGAATACAGTACAGTCTGACTGAAGATTAGACTGCGAATAGAGGGCAGAGATGAAGTTGAATAGGTAGGCCGTGCTCAAACCGTGGACCCCTTACAAGCTAATTATTTAACATGTATTTGAGCACCTACTATGTACTAGGTGCTATTATAGGCCCTGGGGTTTTGGTAGTTATCAAATAAGACCAAAATAAAACCAAATAATCCCTATCCTCTTGGAACTTATAGTTTAGTGGATATTAAGAAGTGAAAAAAAATGCTGAACAAATGTGGGCTTTACTCTAAGGACAGGAATAAGCCACTGAAAGGGTTAAGTGGGGGAGTGATGTGGTTAGAATCATACTCTTTAAAGTTAGGCATATAATTTCACCCAATGGAGGCACTTTTAAGAATGAACAGGCTGGCCGGGCGCGGTGGCTCAAGCCTGTAATCCCAGCACTTTGGGAGGCCGAGACGGGCGGATCATGAGGTCAGGAGATTGAGACCATCCTGGCTAACACGGTGAAACCCCGTCTCTACTAAAAAATACAAAAAACTAGCCGGGCGTGGTGGTGGGCGCCTGTAGTCCCAGCTACTCGGGAGGCTGAGGCAGGAGAATGGCGTAAACCCGGGAGGCGGAGCTTGCAGTGAGCTGAGATCCGGCCACTGCACTCCAGCCTGGGTGACAGAACAAGACTCCGTCTCAAAAAAAAAGAAAAAAAAAAAAAAAAGAATGAACAGGCTTTATTTTGGGACAACAGGCATAAACTGGGCAAATCAGGAAAGATGGGCACTCTTTTCAAATGTGGTTAAAAACCAGAAGGAAGCAAGACTGGAGGCAGAGATTGGCCATTGCAGGGACCCAGATGAAAGATAGCCAGGACTGCTACCAAGATATGTAGTGAGGTTGAGGGAAGTGAATGGATCTGAGAAGCGCTTAGAGGAAAGATCTGTTGTTTACAATAGGCAAGGGACAATTAATATGGTGTGGCACCAAAAAAACCTCCTTTCAGACTGATAAAGACCCAGAAACCAGTAACTGTTAGACAAAGTCATTAGATCTGTTACAGGTTTCCTGTTGTCCATTACCTTGTCCACATCTCAATCAACTTAGTTAAAATCTTTGATGAAATTTAGATAGGTATACATAGGGATTACATTTTCTAAACTGTTAATTTGCAAACTTGTTAAAAACAAAGAAGTAGGAGGAAGTTAGCCTGACACAACTTATTCACAGTGATCATACCTGGATCACTGTTTTCTTCCAAGTGCTGGCTTATGGTTAGTGCATAGTACTTTTATTAAATTAATTTAAAGAATATTTTCCTCAACAGGTGAAGGAGAAAACAATCCATTTCAAGCACTGAGTTTATTCCTTTAGCGATTGGCTTGCTCCAAATATAAATAACAGTTCTTTTCATTGTTCTCCATGATTTAAACAAAACAAAATGTGTAAGTTCCCTTTAAATCATAACCTCCTTGGGAGGCCAAGGTGGGTGGATCACCCGAGGTCAGGAGTTTGAGACCAGCCTGGCCAACATGGTGAAACCATATCTCTACTAAAAGTACAAAAATTAGCTGGGCATGGTGGCAGAATCCTGTAATCCCAGCTACTCGGGAGGCTGAGGCAGGAGAATAGCTTGAACCCGGGAGGCAGAGGTTGCAGTGAGCTGAGACTGTGCCATTGCACTCCAGCCTGGGCAAAAAGAGAGAAACTCCATCTCAAAAAGAAAAAAAAAAAATTATAACCTCCTAGAGCAACTTAACATGGGGTCATTACATGACCATTGTTATTATTATTATTATTATTATTATTTTTGAGATGGAGTCTCACTCTGTTGCCCAGGCTGGAGTGCAGTGGCCGGATCTCAGCTCACTGCAAGCTCTGCCTCCCGGGTTTACGCCATTCTCCTTCCTCAGCCTCTTGAGTAGCTGGGACTACAGTTGCTCGCCACCACGCCTGGCTAAATTTTTTGTACTTTTTTTTAGTAGAGACGGGGTTTCACCATGTTAGCCAGGATGGTCTCGATCTCCTGACCTCGTGATCCGCCCGTCTTGGCCTCCCAAAGTGCTGGGATTACAGGCTTGAGCCACCGCGCCCGGCCTACATGACCATTATTTCTAAGTCAGTATGTTGTGTCCCACTTTGGCCATATGATGCTTGGCATTTGCAGGACAGGGTCAAAGGTTCTGAAACACCTGCCATCTGTCAGGAGGAGACTTGGTACAAGACAGAAAGACTGTCAACAAATTAGCACAAACCAGAAACTGCTGCTGGAAAAGAAGTTTAGTGGTTTCCCTAACGGGAGTAGCATCACCTTCACACAGAAGGGAGAAGCTTTCTTGGTCCTTAGCCACCATCAGTTTGAGCCTTACAAAGACGGTGCTATTGATCTGATGGTGTTCTAGGTTCTTAAGAGGAATGCTTATAAAAATGGTTGCTGAATGTCAAGTGCTATTTAAATGCTTAATTACCAGAAGTGAACACAAATAATGACGGATTCATTATTTGATTCCCTACAAACCAGAACTGTTGTTCTGATATGTGACCATTAGCAGAGCTCTGCAGTGTCTTTTATTGCACAGTTCTGAGTCTTAGCCATTAATAACTTATTAATTGATCAGAGAAGAAACCAATGGCTCTGTTAGTGCTGGTAAAATGGAAGAAAGACTGAGTAACTTACATAAAATAAATCTTTTACACACTGTAAACAATAGAGTGGTGGTAAGTTCTCTTAAAGCTAAAAAAATTACTGTTATGAAGGCTCTGAAAGTGGAAACAAATGAGAAAGTGATTAAAGTTCTTTTTGGGGTTAGTATTTTTTAGTTTTGCTGGCATGAAAAGACTTGGACAGATTTTAGTACTGGAGAGACCTGCCTTATTCGTTGTATATCCCATTCATGATTGCTCTTTCCTTAGGTAAGAGGAAGAGGAGTGACTCATTATGACTCCTGGTTTTAATTTCAGTAGATCCCTGAAGGTGCAAAACTGAGTCAACAAATCATCCTTTTTAAACTCACTCTGGTTGATTTCTTTTGAGGGATGTTATTTGTTAGTTTAAATAGTAATACTGAGAAGTAGAGGAATATATATTAAACTGTGGCAAGAGAACTTCAGAAACATGAAAATTAACTAAGTCCTAAAAATAAATTATTGTCTTGTTTTCTATGACTGATAAAACATCATAAGTAAGACATATGCACCATAACCCCAATCCCTAATGAATATACATGGATTTTGTAGAGCCAGAACACATATATGTAAAAAGTCACCTTAAAATCTTTCTGAGAAGAGGATAGGTAAATAAATGTATACACGAAGACTACTATTTGTTTTTATGTAAGTGTTAACATGTTTGTATATTTGGGAGGCCAAGGTAGGAGGATCACTTGAGACCAAGAGTTCAAGAGTAGCCTGGGCAACATAGTGAGACTTCCATCTCTGCAAAACAAAAACAAAACAAAACAAAACAAAACAAAAAAACACAAAAGAATTAACTGGGTGTGGGGTGCTCACCTGTAGTCCTAGCTACTCAGCAGGCTGAAGCTGAGGGATTTCTTGAGCCCAGAAGTTTGAGGCTGTGGAGTTATGATCATTGCGCTCCAACCTGGGTGACAGAGCAAGACCCTGTTTCTAAATAAAATAAAATGATTGTATAAAAATTGGTGACATTGGTCTGCAGTAGAGGGAAAAATCATGGGGAGTTGAAATAGGTGAGGAAAGCTTCATGAGAACAGTGGAATTAACTGTTGTTTTTTGAAGAATGAACTGATAAGAGGAAATTAGAAAGAGGCAGGATACTTCAAATGTGGAGAATAGAAGGAACCTTTGACTCCAGGTGTAGTGGGGTGGAGTGGAAGCTCCCTAGGCAAGCTACTTACCTGATTTGAAGGGTGGTTTCCTCATCTGCAAGATATGCAGATTATTGCTCTTTCACTCCTATTTCTCTTTCTCTCTCTACTTCTCTTTTCTTTCTTCTCTCCTTCTCCCTCTTCCTTCATTCTCTCCTTCCTTCCTTTTCTTTTTTTTCCCTACACATATTTACTGAGTACCTACTTTATTCCTTCATTGTACTGTGCCCTGGGGATATAGAATGCCCCTATAAGGGTCAGGGACTTGTAGAGGAGATGAACAAATAAATTGCTGTACAGAAGGATGCACATGGTCCTGAGGAGGCTAGCTTGAGGAAGGAGTGGCTATCAGGATGGGAACTGGGGAAGACTTGTTACACAAATCAAAATTGTAACTACTTTGTAAACACTAAGTGTTTATTCATGTAACATTTTTTTCTTTTACTTTTGATGCATTTTTTGTGGACTTATGTGAGTCTTCTGTAAAGGAGTTCTGACTCACTATTTAAGATTTTTTTATAAAGAAATACACCATTAGCAGGCTGAGGAGGGGATGTTTTAGTTTAGTGAAACTTGGACCAATGTCAATTTAATGGGTCAGATGTAGTGTTTGTAATGGGTAAGAAGCACTAGTCATCCAAATCAAATGGCCATAACAATGAACTCTGAAAACAGTTATATAAGTTATATATTTTTTTAACAGAGAAAAGCTTCTTTATAGTAATATACTTCTTTAAGATCACATTTTTTTTTTTTTTTTTTTTTTTTTTTTTTTTTACTTTTGGAAGCTAGGCACAAAGTAGAGGAACTGGAAAGATTCAGATTTTTGGAATCAAGCATTGAATTATTTTTTTTTTTTTTTTTTTTTTTTTTTTTTGAGACGGAGTCTTGCTCTGCCGCCCAGGCTGGAGTGCAGTGGCCGGGTCTCAGCTCACTGCAAGCTCCGCCTCCTGGGTTTACGCCATTCTCCTGCCTCAGCCTCCCAAGCAGCTGGGACTACAGGCGCCCGCCATGTCGCCCGGCTAGTTTTTTTTGTATTTTTTAGTAGAGACGGGGTTTCACCATGTTAGCCAGGATGGTCTCGATCTCCTGACCTCGTGATCCGCCCGTCTCGGCCTCCCAAAGTGCTGGGATTACAGGCTTGAGCCACCGCGCCCGGCCAAGCATTGAATTATTAATTGGCAATAATTTTTCTGAAAACACTAGGAGGAGGAATTAGGAACCCCACAAGGAAAATAACATTACCTTTGAAGAATGAATGGTGTATTCAGTTTAACCTCTATATCTTTTTGTTACTCTGTGTGTATGTCTGTGTGTGTGTGTATTCACATGTGCTTGTGTGTCTGAGAGAGAAAGGAGAGAAAGAAAAAGAAAGAGAGAGAGCACGCATTATGGGATTTGGGTAGTGTTGGAAACTTTCTTTTGAGAATACTGAGAATGATTGGGGGAAACTAAGTGAGTGGTTGAAGTGCTATTGCTAATTGTTGCTTGTTTTAGGAAAAGATGATGTTAGACACAATCCTTGGTAGAAATTTTGAGAGAATTTTCAATGTTTCAAAGTCTGATGGTTCTAGCTCTTTGTAATATAAATTTCATTTCAAAATTTATGGCTTTTTTTGGGGGGGAGGTATAAGCGTAACTGCCTAAGGGATTCACCTTGCCTGCTGCCTAGACAGAGCCAATTCATCAGGACAGGGGAACTGCAATAGAAGAAGAGTAATTCACACAGAGCCGGCTGTGCGGGAGACCGGAGTTTTATTATTACTCAAATCGGTCTCCCCAAGCATTTGGGGAACAGAGTTTTTAAGGATAACTCGGGGGGGGGGAAGCCCGTGTTCCAGGAGAGCCGATTGGTCAGAGATGAAATCATAGGGAGTCAGAGCTCTCTTCTTGTGCTGAGTCAGTTGCTGGGTGGGGGTCCAGAAGATCAGATGAGCCAGTTTATTGATCTGGGTGGTGCCAGCTGATCCATCAAGTGCAGGGTCTGCAAAACATCTCAAGCACTGATCTTAGGAGCAGTTTAGGGAGGGTTGGAATCTTGTAGCCTCCAGCTACATGACTCCTAAACCATAATTTTTAATCTTCTGGCTAATGTTAGTCCTACAAAGGCAATCTAGTCCCCAGGCAAGAAGGAGGTCTGCTTTGGGAAAGGGCTGTTACTATCTTTGTTTGAACTATAAACTAAGTTTCTCCCAAAGTTAGTTCAGCCTATGCCCAGGAATGAACAAGGACAGCTTGGAGGTTAGAAGCAAGATGGAGTTAGTTAAGTTAGATCTCTTTCACTGTCTGTCATAATTTTGCAAAGGCGGTTTCATAAGGTCATTTTTAGCACTTCTAGAAATAGACCAAGCATTAGCTAATTGTCAGTGAGCTTCTCCTCACATGTAAAAGTCTTTATAGGAAGAAAAACCCTTACTCCATAATTATAGAAGACAGATTTGAAATGTCTGTAACCCATTTGGATTAAATACAACAGCTGATGTACTTATCCCTGGTTAAAGATGAGGGATAGTGAAAACCCCTGGCATATGGAACAGAGGACAGACAGATTGTCACTGAGCAAAGTAAAAAAGCCCAGAGACAGCAACTTAAACTTTGCATAAGGACTAGCATACTTCTTAGTCTGGTGTTCAGTTTAATTCAGAGACATATATTGGGGACCTAGAATGTGTTGGGACTATGCTGCGTATTGTGTATACAAAGACTGGGAGATAGTCATCAAGGAGCAGCTAGTGCAGTTGGGAAAAACACATACGTAAGTATTAATCACAGCTCAACACAGTAAGTGCTACAATGCAATTGAGAGAGAGAGAGAGAGAGAGAGAGAATGAATGAATATCAATCAGTTAACTTTGTCCAGGGAGTCATCCCAGAGGAGATGCTGCTGCTGTTAAAAATGATTAGACATTTGCCAGACAGAAAAATAATGAAGGCTCTTCCAGGCAAAGATAGAAGGATGACAAAGCCTTAGCCACAAAAGAGTCTATAAGGCGTTAAGGGGGTGTCGATTCATTCCATTTGGTTAGAACATAGGGTCAAATCAGTAGGAGAATGGAAGGCTGGAGTGGTAAATTGGAGCCAAGTTGTGAAGGGTTCACCTAAGATATTTAGATGCTACCCTGTAGATGACCCAGAGCCTTCATAGTTTTACTCCTTCTTCCCCAACATTTTATTATGGACAGTTTTAAAGTATAGATTTTATTTTTATTTATTTATTTATTTATTTTTTGAGACGGAGTCTTGCTCTGTCGCCCAGTCTGGAGTGCAGTGGCCGGATCTCAGCTCACTGCAAACTCCGCCTCCCGGGTTTACGCCATTCTCCTGTCTCAGTCTCCCGAGTAGCTGGGACTACAGGCGCCCGCCACCTCGCCTGGCTAGTTTTTTTTTGTATTTTTTTTAGTAGAGACGGGGTTTCACCATGTTAGCCAGGATGGTCTCGATCTCCTGACCTCGTGATCCGCCCGTCTCGGCCTCCCAAAGTGCTGGGATTACAGGCTTGAGCCACCGTGCCCGGCCAGATTTTATTTTTAAATAAAATGGAAAGACTTCTACAATCAGTACTAGTATAACTACCATTAGATTGTACTATTAACATTTTGCTATACTTGTTTAATCACCTATCTATCCCTTTATAATTCATCAATTCATTTTATTTTTTATACATTTGAAAACAAATTATAGGTTTCAGTTCATTCCTCTCTAAATACTTCAGCATGACTATCATTAACTAGTGTTTATTGTTTGTTTAAGATATTTGATATAAAAATTGTAATCTTAATAGGTTTTAAGATATGAAAATAAGATAATCAATTTTGTATTTAAGAAACGTCATACTGTGGAGAATCAATTGGAAGAGTGAAACAAATTAGAAACCTATTTCATAAATCTAAGTGAGAGATTCTAAGAGTGTGATGAGAGCCTGTAGTAGGAATGAAATAGCACTGATTAATTCAATAATCTGGAAATTGAATCGGTGGATCAGTTGATCACCCGAATGTGGGGAGGGAAGTAGTGGAAGCAAAGGCAGGGTTGGGAGAGTAGAAAAAGTGAAAATTGAATTCAAGTTTTTCTAGCCTTAACGACTGGGTGTTTGATAATGGGACATGTAATATAGAAGGGAAAAGAAATGTGGAAGTACACTGTAACAGAAGATACTATGTGCAGTTTTGAACATGATGAGCTCAAAGTACCTGTAGGACATTTCAGGTACACATGTTCAGGTGTTGTTTGGAAGTACTCTCTAGAATTTTAGAGAAATATCAGGGCTGGGTTTGTAGATATGGAGTGTATCAGGCTAGGGAATTGAAGCTATCACTAAAGGAGAACATTTAGAGTAAGCAAAACAAAAAAAAGGTGGCTAAAGGAATTCTAAGGAAAGCCTATATTTAAGGAACCTGAAGAAAATGCTGTGTCAGTTAGGGAGGCAGAGGGGAATATTCAGAAGGCAGGAAAGGGAATTGCCCCAGATGGAAAGATAGATAACATTTATTATTTGTCAGGTATGATAAGTAGTTTATGTTCATGGGCTCATCGAATCCTTCCTCATAACAACCCTATTTTATAGATGTGGAAATAAGGAAACTCAGGGAAAGAAAAGTAATTTGCTGAAGGTCTTAAGATTAGTAAGTGAGTGGCAGAGCAGTTTTTGAGCCAAAGTCATTCAGACTTGCCTTAACATAGTGGCTAAGGAAAGGGAGTTTCCAGGAGAGCATAGTCAGCAGGTCATAGTCATCCGTGATCTGACTCTAACCTACCTTTCCAACTTTGTCTTCTTCACTTACTTAAGACTGGTCAATTTAAAATGCTCCATATTTTCTGCACAAGCTCAAACTCTACTAGGACTTCCAAAGTATTTTGTAGATCACTAGTTCCATGAGATGCTCTGAAAAAAAGGGTCCTATAGTCAAATGAGTTTAAGAAATGTTGCCAACTCTACTATCCTCTTGGAAATTTGCAAGTTAAATTAGCTCATCAAAGGTATTGGGAAGTCCTACAGTAAAGAACCTATTCTAACTTGTCTACCAAGTGTTTCCCAAAGTTATTCGAACTTATTTGACCTTGGGGCACCCCCCACTCCCTTAGAAAATCTATAAACTTCCCCTCAGAACTAGGGATCTGAAACACTTCAGTGAAAATTAGTTTTTACTTTTCCTTAGTTGCTTTTAAGTGAGATATAATAAGCTTTATCTGTGTCTTATTCCTGATGGCCATAGAATACATTCTCCCCTGCAATATCATTATTTGTGCCCTGTAGTAGCCCTTCTGTGGCCCCAGGAAAATGGAGTCTACATCTGTTTCATTTCGGGTTCTTACATAGGACCTATTGCAGTGCCTTTCATATAATAAATGTTTGGTCAGTGTCTATTGAATGAATAAACAAAATGAATAAAACACAGAGAAAATTAGTACTTTTTCTTTTAAATAAAACTAAGTTCTCTATTAAAACCAGATAAAAGAACTATCTGTTTCAAAATGTGGATGTAAATTTATATTCAAACCAGGCTTTCATTTGAGAATAAGGTATATGTTTGCAGTTTCTTTTTTTCTTTTCTTTTCTTTTCTTTTCTTTTTTTTTGAGACAGAGTATCACTCTGACACCCAGGCTGGAGTGCAGTGGCACGATCTCAGCTCATTACAACCTCCGCCTCCTGGGTTCAAGCGATTCTCCTTCCTCAGCCTCCCGAGTAGCTGGGATTATAGGTACCCACCATCATGCCTAGCAAATTTTTGTATTTTTAGTAGAGATGGGGTTTCACCATGTTGGTCGGGCTGGTCTTACTCCTGACAGCATGTGATCTGCCCACCTCAGCCTCCCAAAGTGCTAGGATTACCGGCGTGAGCCACCGCGCCCAGCCTGCAGTTTTTGTTTTCATTTGAACTGTTTGCTTTTGGGTTTAGTTGAGGAGTAAACTGAGGAAGGCAGCACTTTGGTTATTTCTGTCATGACCGCATATGGTATATACCAGTAGGTCCTGGAAACATCACTTTTCCTAAGTGGTTCTGGTCTTTTCTTACAATTTAAAGTCAGACTTGGATTTCCTAAGGAAATCAGTGCCTATACGTACCCTTTGAACATTTCTTACTGGTTTGATGCAATTATTTCTCTTGTTCATTCTAGCTTACTATTGGCAGCAGTTCCACTAGTTTCATTATTTCAATTGTGAGACCTTATATAGAATTTAGTCAAATGTGATGTTGTGTCTGATCTTTCTCTCCTTTGAATTGTATAACACATTCAGCCATGCCCTCTTTTGTTTTCCCCATAAGAATAGAAAAGAGCCTTCTCTAACTCCCTCCCACATTTTTTTTTTTTTTTTTTTGCATCATGTGGCTCATCACTCCCATGTATGGTTAAGTCATGTAGAAATGTGCATATATGTACGTGCATGAGAGAGAGAGAGAGAACCCAGGGTGTCATGCTGAGAGAAAGGCCAGCTATGAGTACAATCACAGGAGCATGGAGATTCCTAGAAAAGGGCTGCCCATTTGGGTAAAAATCACTGCTTTCCTCCTACACAGACATCAGCCCCACCTGTGTTCAAGTTTCATTTGACTATTTGTTAGCTGGGTGTCCTACTTTTGGAGAACACCAGAATCCTTGTGAGTTCAGAGGGCTCTGTAGGAGTTTTATTAACTTATAATACTTGTTTAAGAGCCCCTGATTTATCATAATTACTGTTTTAGAATGAGTCTGAGATTTTTTATGGAGAAGATAAACTGTACTTGGAATATATTTTCTTGTTTTCAGAGTCTCTTCAGTGCCATGAAGAGTAAGTTATTTGAATTTGCATATGTTAAAGTGGTAGTGGTGGTATATTGACAGTTATCATGCAGAGAGGCAGTAGACATGGTGAACACTAATACTGAAAATTCTAAACTTATATTAAATTATTTGCATTTGGGGAGAGAAAGAGAGTCTTGAGAATCAGATCTGGCTGTGTATACTAAAAGAACATTATACTCTAAAGAGTAAATCTCAAAATTTTTCATAGTGACATTATGGTATGTAATTAAAATGGCAATATTTTGCGTGGTATGACAAAACCTAATTGTCATGGCTGCCATATTATATAGGGAGGAAACTAACATTTAGCATCATTATAATAATACTGAAATATTTCAAGCAAGTATTAGATTTTTTTCTAGAATAAACAACTATTATGATATCATCAAAATGGAAAGTATTGCAAAGGGAAGAAATACACTTTGGCTGAATACATGGAAAATGCTGATGGTATTCATTAAGCATGGAATAATAAGAGGAACAAAATTTCCATCTCCATCCCTTCCCCCGTGAAATATCTTGTGTGTGTTCAGAGCTCCCTTTGAAGTCAATATATGCTCTTTGCTTTAATCCATTTTTAAAGCTTCCTTTGAAGTCAGTGGGAGCTCATGCCTGGAAGAGGGAAAAGTGGCTGAGGATTGGGTACCTGCTGGGGAAGAGAGACCAGGCTAATCATCAACAGGAAATAATATTTATTGATTGTCCTCATGTGCATGATCTATTAGGCTACACACCAAAGTGACTTTTAAACTGGTTTGATTTATTTTCTAGTGTTATAAAGCTATTAAGATGACCAAAACCAGTAACTTCTTTTTAGGATAGTGTTTTTTGTTTCAAATACCTGGGGAAAAATAATACCTATAAATGGAAATAATTCTTTTATTTTGACACTCTCACAGACATTTCATCTATGTGAATTTTCTGGATAACTGAAACTAATACTTATGTAATAGAGCAATGAGCAATTGCTTTAAGGACAGTTGAAGAGTCTGGGATTCTTTTCTTTTCTTTTTTTGAGACCGAGTTTCACTCCTGTCGCCCAGGCTAGAGTGCAGTGGTGCGGTCTTGGTTCGCTGCAACCTCTGCCTCCTGGGTTCAAGCAATTCTCATGCCTCAGCCTCTGGACTTGCTGGGATTATAAGCATGCACCACCACACCTGGCTAATTTTTTTGTATTTTTAGTAGAGACAGGGTTTCACCATGTTGGCCAGTCTGGTCTCAAACTCTTGACCTCAGATGATCCACCCCCTTGGCCTCCCAAAGTGTTGGGATTACAGGCGTGAGCCACCGTGCCCGGCCATGAGTGTAGGATTATTTTCTTCAGTATGAAATTACTTCAGACTACTTAGCTTTTTAAAGAAAATCTCATTAAGTACTTTGGAGTAAGGCAGAAAGTTATTGTCATTTTTCCTGCATCTCCTTTGCTGCTGTCAACTGTCCTCTGTAATACAGGTTCTCTGTTTCTATTCTGCTCTCTTATTTTACACAGAGTTGCCTGAAGAAGAGCCAGGAAGCCTGAGATAGATTTATACCTTTCCATCAGAGAAAAGTATAAAGACTGTTCTTTCTCTCATTTCCTTTTTCTCTCTCCACATCTTGTTCTGCTCCTCACTTCCTGTCCCTCCTCTCCTTGGGCTTCCTGCTTCTTTTTCTTTCCCCTTTGATCCTCTTTAATGATGTCAGCCCCTCCTATGAGAGGGTGTCTCCATCACTGGTCTGTAGACTTTGGTCATAGGTTTGAGCTCTGTATCTCTGACTGGATCTTGACCTGGATGCCTCTCAGAACCTCAAAGTCAACACTTTAGAACTGAGATCAGCAACTCCTGCCAAGAACATTATTTTTAATCTCCATGTATGGCATCACCTTCCATCTAGCTTCCATCTAGCCTGGTAATCTGTGAATTGCGATTGACAATGTCTTCTCCCTATCACTTCACCTCTAATCATGTATCAAACCCTGTCACATCTGCCTTAGAAATTCACAATCAGCCCATCTTTTCCACTCCTCTCTGTCTCTGTCTCATCTAGTCACTTATCACATCTTGGAGATGACCACAGCTGCCTTCTCTCTGGCTAATTCGTTATATAAATTTGTCTTTACAATGTTGCAAGTTTTATTCTTCAAATTTGAAGCTCTCCATGTCATTCTCAGACTTAAGAAACCTGTTTGTCTCAGCTGAGCATCTAAAGACTTTTACTGTCTGATTTGAATCTCTAGCTCCTTTTCTATTCTGTGAGGCTATTGCTCCTGGCATTGAAAATGTACTTGGCAAATGTCTGTGTATCCCTCAAGACTAGAGGGATTATCCTTTCTATGAAGGCTTCCCCAGTGTCTTCAGGCAGTAACTTCCCCTTTTCTGAGTTCCCCACCCCCTGTTCTTTCCTCACTTATGGTACGTGATTGAGCAACCTGTGATAAATTGTTTTTATGTGTCTCCTGCACCAGAATGAAAGCTCCTAGAGACAACATTTTATAGTTTATTTCTCTCTCAATCTCCATCCCAGTGCCTATTTCAGATCAGGTACAAACTAGCAAATGCTTGGTGAGTGAATGGAATAAATGAATGAAGATTTTGAAAGGTCTTTTTTACTTACATTTGGGCTTGAATTTGTGTTTTATGTTATCAAAGTCAGTGGTTCAGACATTAGTAAAATATTTTAAAACAGACTCTCCCTTCAAGAGGCATTTAGATAGAAAAGTTATCAATTTTCTGCCTCTCGTAAGGGAAAGCAATGCCAACACACAGAAGGATAGAAGTGCTGGTCCTTATTGATTTCCCTAAGCCTCTGTACCATCTCCAGAATTATTTGCTGCTAGAGTCACATGAGAAAAGCAACTTGCTACCATTAAAACCACTTGTTGTCAGTTATAGAGAGCAGCCATCTGCTTTAGAACTTCTGCTTCTCAAGATTTCTTAGATTTCAGTGAAGATTTCACTTAAGACCCTCTTACAAAAGATTTTTTTTCCTTAGTGTTTTTAGCAGGGCTTATACATAAAACAAATCTCCAAAGTCTTATTTTTTAAAATGACAATTCAGTGGAAGAACATGCACTCAAAGCACCTAGTCTATGGTAGGAATAAGACAAATTTAAAGTTACGTATTAATAGAAAATATTGGCTGGGCACAGTAGCTCATGCCTGTGATCCCAGCACTTTGTGAGGCTGGTAGGGGCAGATCACTTGAGGCCAGGAGTTCGAGACCAGCCTGGGCAATGTGGTGAAACCCTGTTTCTACTAAAAATACAAAAAAATTTAGCTGGGCATGGTGGCACACGCCTGTAATCCCATCTACTCTGTAGGCTGAGGCAGGAGAATTGCTTGAACCTGGGAGGCAGAGGTTGCAGTGAGCCGAGATTGCACCACCACACTCCAGCCTGGGTGACAGAGTGAGACCCTGTCTCAAAACAAACAAACAAACAAACAAAAAGGAAATATCTCCTTATGATATTTATGGAGCTATTCATATTTCCTTATGAAGAGAAACTTGGTTGTAGTTTAGTGAAGTTTCTGGGTAGTGGTAGAGATAGAAAACTATCTTTTGAGTTAATTTAAGACCTAAGTGTGAGCATGTGACTTTATTCAATCATATAAAATAAAAGTATACTTTGGTTCCATTGTATGGGCCATTAAAGGAAAGGAAAAGAAATATAAGACTAAGATCTGGAGGTAGAGCAGTGGGGGAACTAGGAGACAGAGTGAAGTTTACATTAGAGAGAAAGGCTGGGAGGAAGAGAAGAGGAGGAAGAGACCAACATCTTCTGCTTTTTTGGCCATTCCTTTAGTTACCCCTATTCCTCCATAAACCTTCTATTTTAGTTCTCTGCTTCATTGTCCCTTCTTTTCTTCTAACTTACCTCATCTGGCCCAAACCCTCCTCTAATGACTTCTGTACCCAAGGCTCCTCAGATTCTTCCTTTGGTTTTTAACCAGTGTCTCTCCTCAGCTCCATCCTCAAACCCTCATCTGCCTCAGGTCCAGAGTCCTACTCACTGTATGATCTCGTCTCTTCCCTCTCTTTTCCCAGATGAATGAAAATTTCTGCCTGCTCATCTCCAGTTTGGTGGAGTCCTAACTTACCTTACCTTTGGTGTGTTATTTAACTTTCTAGGCCTCAGTAATCTTATCTGTGAAAAGGGGGTTAGTAGTACCTTACAGGATTGTGAGTCACTTAGCAGGTCCTTAGCAAACATTGGTTTCACTTTGTCTTTTCTTTTTGCTGCTGTTTCCATACCTTCACTTCTCTGCTGATACTAGTGCTTTTCAGTCCTCTCACTAGTTAAGCAATCTGCTGGGAATTTGTCTCTGGAATTCTGCTTGGAGCCTACCCCTCTGTCTGAGAGTAAGGTTTCAGAGGGAGGCTCTGAAATGAGGACATTTCTGTACCAGCATCAGAGTGAGACATCACAGGTTCAAGTCCTGGTCCCACCACATTCTCACTGTGCGAGCTTTGGGCAGGTTGCACGCTGTCTTTGAAGCTTAGTTTCCTCATCTATCATTTGAAGATAATGATTTCTACTGCATAGGGTTATAATAAGGATTAAGTGAGCTACTTCACGAAAATGTTTAATAGAATGTCCAGCACATTGTAAGTGCTCAATAAATGTTAGCTATCATTGGTAGATACTTCAATTTAGAAAATTTGTTGAGTGCTTTGTGCCCAATGACATGATGTCCTTATGTTGCAGCTTCATCTTTTCATCTCAGAAGGAAAAATTGGCAGGATTCAATGCAAGTTACAGTGGCATATCCAGAGAAAATCCTTGAGAGATGCTTGCTGGGTTTTACTGCCTGTGGTAGAGGGGGAGTGTGGAAGTGTATACCGGCTTTGTTTTTCATGGGAAATAAACTGTACCAATAGGAGGAAACTGTGGTACAGGGGAAGGATGCAGTGATTTGGATGTGGTTGCCTGGAGTAGGAGAGATGTGGTAGCTGCTGGGCTGAGGAGAGTGGGCCCGCAAAGGGTGCTGCTGCCACCACCTGCACACTGTTGGTATCTCCACCAGCCTTAACCCTCTGGACACTAGCTTCAAAATTCCTAATACCACCAGAGCCCTACAACCCCTGGTTAAAAAAAGTTACTGCTTTAGAAAGATTATGCTTCATTCTAGAATTAGAGATAGAATTTTGAGGTTCTAATCAGGAGGGCAGATTTTATGTGTGTGTGTGTGTGTGTGTGTGTGTGTTTCTGTCTGTGAAAAGTAATGAGAGAGGCTGAAGATGACACTACTTCAAAATATCAGCAAAATGTTTAGTTGTGTAAAAGAATTGTGTTAAAACAACTTTAAAAGAATATCTTTTATTTAACCATTTGTCAAAAATAGTATATCTTATACTTGCCACTGTAATAGATCAAGGCTTTTTAATAGAAAACAAGACAGGACTGTATGTGTGTGTATTCATCAAGATACCATGTCATTTCCTAATGTAGTCTGAAAAAGTGGGTGAATTATCTCTCCAGGGACTGTATTATTTTCTAGAATGACTGCAGTCTCTGAAACCTATAATGTTTCACATACTCTGAGACTGAGACAAAATATCTGAATTTGGCCCGTCCTGGAAAATTCAGTATGCTTTCCTGAGTAACATTACAGTGGAGTTACATCATGTGATGTAATACATATAAATTCAACTGGGAGCATTTGGAAAGAAATTTAAATATCATGAGTAATTCTGCATATCAATTTACTCAATGAGCCTAGGCCTGCTCTGGGAGCTCCCTGGGGATGGGAGGCATACATTTGCTTTTCCTTGGTTGATCTCAGTTTTCTTGGGCCTCTCCTTGTGGAAGCATCTCCCTGAACTCAAGGTAATTCTGGTGTTTAAACATGGCTCCTGAGTGCAAGCCAACTTTTTTTTGCTTAACTCAAGAAATGGTCATCATCTGTTCCAATCCTAGAGGAAAACAGCATTATTGAGAGGCCAAGTATCAATCTCTCATGTGGCACTTTGCTAATGGATTTCAAAGTGAGCAGCTTTGATCATATCTGCTGCCTTGAGAACTTAAAGTTCTGATGAACACTCCAGTGTTCTCTGCTTTTGCCATTGTGCATGTAAGTGACCAAGGGTAGGCTGTTGATGGACTGGTTCATGATGCACAAACGGCCACCAGTAATGTGGCGTACAGTGCTGGAATTAGAAGCACCTGATAAAGAGTTAGCACTCTGCTAACTAAAGGCTTACATTTGGTAAATGCTATGATTGAGCAAAATCCCTTAACTGTTGAAATGAGGCTGTAGGCCCAAGATGAAATGAATCTTTGCTCGGTGTGTTCCCTTCTTGCTAGAATAATGGGAGGAGGGCTTTCTTTCTTTACTAGGTTAATTTTCATGATACCAAAGCAATAGGTTAAGTCTCTAGGGTAGAGATTCTGTGTCTTACATTGCCCTAATCTGCGGAGCATTCAGGATGATCTTAATACTGCTAGAAAAATTCTCATGAGGGAGTGGGGGCTAAAATGTGGGAAATTCTAAAGTTGCCACCTCATATTTTGTTATTGTTGCTTAGTCATCTGAGGAGAGAAGCAAAGGATAGCTGATGATGACTACCTACAAGAAGTCATAGAATCATAGAATTTTGGTAATGGAGGGGACCTCAATCCTATTTCTTGAGTTTTAGAGGAGAAATGATTTGTTTAATACATGACAGTGCTAAGACCAGAACCTCAGTTTCTTAGCCTCAGGCTGGTATTTACCTGTGCTATTTCAGTGTCTCTGATGCATTGGTTTAATAGGAACTGGTTTATCCTGTTTTGTGGTGGTTCAGCTCCACCTTCAATGAGTTCCCTGAAAAGAACAAAGTCCACATTATTGTTACTTGTTTTGGTTTTAGGGGGCATGATTGTCACTGGCAAGGTGTCAAGTACACATAAATTCTGAAAACATTTCGTGCTTGTATGTGCAGAGGTGGGGAGAGATTAAAATGGGGTCTGTTAGGATGGGTGAAGGGGTACGGATGATACCTATAACGAAAGCTCCAGTTGGAAAAATTGATTCAACTTATGGTAATGGGTGCTTATGGAATTAATGCGGTTTTATGAATATTCCATGCTTTGATCTGCTTGGCATTAGGGAGATCTGCAAGGAGCAAATTTGAAATGATAAAAAGCTCTAGATTACTTTTTTGGTGCTTCACCTGTCATGATGCTGTCGCTGGTCTTGCTTGGACTTTACCTTCAATAAGAAACTCCATCTTGCCTCATGACACTGTGGAAAAAAAAAGGGGTGGGTGTAAGAGACAGTTTTTTGAGAGGGAAAAGCAGCATCCATTATGCATATTGGAAGCATTTACTTAAATGTTTACTCTGATTCAAGCTTTGAAGCCCCAGAGTTCAGGTCCCATGGCCATAAAAGAGAGGAATTCTTCCCCTTTATCTTTTGATGGCATTGGTTTGAACAGAGTTCTGTTTTTACTAAGATTGTTATTTTTTTATTTGCAACTAGATGTCTCTGTTTTTTATTTTTATTTCTTTTTTTTTTTTTTTTTTAATTTCCATAGGTTATTGGGGAACAGGTAGTGTTTGGATACATGAGTAAGTTCTTCAGCGGTGATTTGTGAGATTTTGTTGCACCCATCACCCTAGCAGTATACACTGCACCCTATTTGTAGTCTTTTATCCCTCACCTCCTTCCCACCCTTTCCCCCGAGTCCCCAAAGTCCATTGTGTCATTCTTATGCCTTTGAATCCTCATAGCTTTGCACCCACTTATGAGTGAGAACATATGATGTTTTGTTTTCCATTCCTGAGTTACTTCACTTAGAATTATAGCCTCCAATCTCATCCAGGTCGCTGTGAATGCCATTAATTCATTCCTTTTTATGGCTGAGTGGTATTCATCATATATATATGAATACTATATATATCTGTATATCTATATGTAGAGATGTCTCATATCATATATGTGATGATCATATGTATTCATATATGATGATATATAGTATTCATCACATATATATTCATCATATATATCTATATCTATCTGTCTACATCTCACAGTTTCTTTATTTGGGCTGGTTTCATGTTTCTGCAAAGTATCTTTTTCGTATAATGACTTCTTTTCTTCTGGGTAGATACCCAGTAGTGGGACTGCTGGATCAAATGGTAGTTTTACTTTTTACTTAAAAAAAAAAAAAGTTTTACTTTAAAAAGAAAAAAAAAACTACAGACCAATAGCCCTGATGAACACAGATGCTACAATCCTTAACAAAATACTAGCTAACTGAATTCAACAACATCTCAAAAAGATAATCCAACATAATCAAGTGGGTTTCATACCAGGGATGCAGGGATGGTTTAACATATGCAAGTCAATAAATGTGATACATCACATAAGGACTTCTTTAAGGAGTCTCCACACTGTTTTTCAGAGTGGTTGTACTAGTTTACATTCCCACCAGCAGTGTAGAAGTGTTCCCTGATAACCGCATCCATGCCAATGTCTATTATTTTTTGGTTTTTCAATTATGGCCATTCTAGCAGGAGTAAAGTGGTATCACATTGTGGTTTTGATTTGCATTTCCCGATTATTAGTGATGTTGAGCATTTTTTCATGTTTGTTGGCCATTTGTATGTCTGCTTTTGATAATTGTCTCTTCGTATCCTTAGCCCACTTTTTAATAGGATTATTTCTTTTTTTCTTACTTATTTGTTTGAGTTCATTGTAGATTCTGGATATTAGTCCATGGTCAGATGTATAGATTGTGAAGATTTTTTTCCCATTCTGTAGGTTGTCTGTTTACTCTGCTGACTGTTTCTTTTGCCATGCAAAAGCTCTTTAGTTTAATTAAGTCCCAGCTATTTATCTTTGTTTTTATTGCATTTGCTTTTGGGTTCTTGGTCACGAAATCCTTGCCTAAGCCAATGTCTAGAAGGGTTTTTCTAATGTTATCTTGCAGAATTTTTATAGTTTCAGGTCTTAGATTGAAGTCCTTAGTCCATCTTTAGTTGATTTTTGTATAAGGTGAGAAATGAGGATCCAGTTTCATTCTCCCAATCATGGCTAGCCAATTATCCTGGCACCATTTGTTGAAAAGGGTGTCCTTTCCCCACTTTATGTTTTTGTTTGATTTGTGGAAGATCAATTGGCTGTAAGTATTTGGGTTTATTTATGGATTCTCTATTCTGTTCCATTGGTGTATGTGCTGATTTTTATACCAGTACCATGCTGTTTTGGTGACTATGGCCTTAACAGTGTAGTTTGAAATCAGGTAATATGATGCCTCCAGCTATTGTAAAAGGAGTTGAGTTCTTGAGTTTATTCTCGGCTTGGTCACTGTTGGTGTATAGTAGAGCTGCTGATTTGTGTACATTAATTTTGTATCCGGAAACTGTGCTGAATTCTTTTATCAATTCTAGGAACTTTCTGGAGGAGTCTTTAGGGTTTTGTAGATAAACGATCATATCATCAGCAAACAGTGACAGTTTGACTTCCTCTTTGCCAATTTGGATGCTCTTTATTTCTTTCTTTTGTCTGATTGCTCTGGCTAGGACTTCCAGTACTATGTTGAAGAGAAGTGGTGACAGTAGGCATGTTTGTCTTGTTCCAGTTCTCAGAGGTAATGCTTTCAACTTTTCCCCATTCAGTATTATGTTTGCTGTGGGTTTGTCATCGACAGCTTTTATTATATTTATTATATTTATCATTTTTATTATTATATTTTATATATTATATTTATAATATATGTATTATATTATTATTATATTTTTTTATTTTTTAATCATAAAGGGATGCTGGATTTTGTCGAATGCTTTTTCTGCATCTATTGAGATGATCATGTGATTTTTGTTTTTAATTCTGTTTATGTGGTGTATCACATTTATTGACTTGCATATATTAAACCATCCCTGCATCCCTGGTATGAAACCCACTTGATTATGTTGGATTATCTTTTTGAGATGTTGTTGAATTCAGTTAGCTAGTATTTTGTTAAGGATTGTAGCATCTGTGTTCATCAGGGCTATTGGTCTGTAGTTTTTTTTTTTTAAGTTATGTCTTTTCCTGGTTTTGGTATTAGGGTGATACTGGCTTCACGGAATGATTTAAGGAAGGCTCCTCTTTTTCTATCTTGTGGAATAGTGTCAAAAGGATTGGTACCAGTTCTTCTTTGAATGTCTGGTAGAATTCTGCTGTGAATCCATCTGGTCCTGGACTTTTTTTGTTGGTAATTTTTAATTACCATTTCAATCTCGCTGCTTGTTATTGGTCTGTTTAGGGTATCTAATTCTTCCTGATTTAAGCTAGGAGGGTTGCAGCTTCCAAGGAATTTATCCATCTCTTCTAGGTTTTCTAGTTTATGTGCATAAAGGTGTTCATAGTAGCCTTGAATGATCTTTTGTATTTCTGTGGTGTCAATTGTAATATCTCCCATTTTGTTTCTTATTGAGTTTATTTGGATTTTCTCTCTTCTTTTCTTGGTTTATCTTGCTAATGGTCTATCAATTTTATTTGTGTTTTCAAAGAACCACCTTTTCGTTTCATTTATCTTTTGTATTTTTGTTGTTGTTGTTTGTTTGTTTCAATTTCATTTAGTTCTGCTCTGATCTTGGTTATTTCCTTTCTTCTGCTGGGTTTGGGTTTAGTTTGTTCTTGTTTCTCTAGTTCTTTGAGGTGTGACCTTCAGTTGTCTATTTGTGCTCTTTCAGACTTTTTGATGTAGGTGTTTAGGGCTATGAACTTTCCTCTTAACACTGCCTTTGCTGTGCCCCAGAGGTTTGGTAGGTTGTGTCACTATTGTCGTTCAGTTCAAAGAGTTTTTAAATTTTCATCTTGATGTCATTTTTGACCCAATGATCATTAAGGAGCAGGTTATTTAACTTCCATGTATTTGCATGGTTTTGAAGGTTCCTTTTGGAGTTGATCTCCAGTTTTATTCCACTGTGGTCTGAGAAAGAGTGCTTGGTATAATTTCAATTTTCTTAAATTTATTGAGTCTCGTTTTGTGACCTATCATATGGACTGTCTTGGAGAAAGTTCCATGCACTGTTGAATAGAATATATTTTCTGTGGCTGTTGGATGGAATGTTCTGTATATATCTGTTAAGTCCATTTGTTCCAGGGTATAGTTTAAATCCATTGTTTCTTTGTTGACTTTCTGTCTTGATGACCTGTCGAATACTGTCAGTGGAATACTGAACTACCCCACTATTACTGTGTTGCTGTCTATCTCATTTCTTAGGTCTATTAGTAATTGTTTTATAAATTTGGGAGCTCCAGTGTTAGGTGCATATGTGTTTAGGATTGTGATATAAAGGCTTTTTATCATTATATAATGTCCCTCTTTGTCTTTTTTAACTGCTGTTGCTTTAAAGTTTGTTTTGTCTGATACAAGAATAGCTACTCCTACTTGCTTTTGGTGTCCATTTGCCTGAAATGTCTTTTTCCACCTCTTTACTTTAAGTTTGTGTGAGTCCTTATGTGTTAGGTGAGTCTCTTGAAGGCAGCAGATTGTTGGTTGGTGAATTCTTATCCAATGTGCAATTCTGTGTCTTTTAAGTGGAGCATTTAGGCAATTTGCATTCAATGTTAGTATTGAGATGTGAGGCACCATTCTATTCATCCTGCTATTTGTTGCCTGTATACCTTGTTTTTTTTTTATTATATTTTTGTTTTATAGGTCCTGTGAGATTTATGCTTTAAAGAGGTTCTTTTTTGCTGTGTTTCCAGGATTTTTTTCAAGATTTGGAGCTCCTTTTAGCAGTTCTTATAGTCGTGGTTGGTATTGGTGAATTCTCTCAGCATTTGTTTGTCTGAAAAAGACTGTATCTTTCCTTCATATATGAAGCTTAGTTTCACTGGATATAAAAGTTTTGGCTGATAATTGTTTTGTTTGAGGAGGCTGAAGATAGGGCCCCCATCCCTTCTAGCTTGTAGGGTTTCTGCTGATAAGTCTGCTGTTAATCTGATAGGTTTTCCTTTATAGGTTACCTGGTGCTTTTGTCTCACAGCTCTTAATATTCTTTCCTTTGTCTTAACTTTAGATAACCTGAAGACAGTGTACTTAGGCAATAATCTTTTTGTGATGAATTTCCCATGTGTTCTTTTTGCTTATTGTATTTGGATGTGTGAGTCTTTAGCAAGGCCAGGGAAGTTTTTCTTGATTATTCCCCAAATATGTTTTCCAAACTTTTAGATTTGTCTTCTTTCTCAGGAACATCAATTATTCTTAGGTTTGGTCGTTTAACATAATCCCAGACTTCTTGGAGGCTTTGTTCATATTTTCTTATCCTTTTTTCTTTGTCTTTGTTGGATTGAGTTAGTTCGAATACCTTGTCTTCGAGCCCTGAATTTCTTTCTTCCACTTGTTCAATTATGTTGCTGAAACTTTCCAGAGCATTTTGCATTTCTAGAAGTGTGTTCATTGTTTCCTGAAGTTTTGATTGTTTCTTATTTATGGTATATATTTTCTTGAATATTTCTCCCTTCACTTCTGGTAGCATTTTTTTAGATTTCCTTACATTGGGCTTCACCTTTCTGTGGTGCCTCCCTGATGAGCTTAATAACTAACCTCCTGCATTCTTTTTCAGGTAAATCAGGGATTTATTTTTGATTTGGGTCCATTGCTGGTGAGCTAGTGTGATTTTTTGGAGGTGTTAAAGAACTTTGTTTAGTCATATTGCTGGAGTTGGTTTTCTGATTCATTCTCAGTTGGGTAGGCTCTGTCAGAGGGAAGGTCTAGGGCTGAAGGCTGTTGTTCAGATTATTTTGTCCCACAGTGTGTTCCCTTGATGTAGTACTCTCTCCCTTTTCCTATGGATGTGGCTTCCTGAGAGCTGAGTTGTAGTGAGTGTTATCTCTCTTCTGGATCTAGCCAGCCAGCAAGTCTACCAGGTTCTGGGCTGGTATTGGGGGTTGTCTGCATGGAGTCCTGTGATGTGAACCATCTGTGGGTCTCTCAGCTGTAGATACCAGCACAGTATTTGAGGTGTCTCCTGGATCCTGCAGGAGCAATCTGTTTCCTTCAGGGGGTCTGTGGGTCCTCTCAGGTTTCCTGGTTTATTCCCGAAGTTGTTCTGGAGCAAAAATTCATGATGCAAGCCTCTATATGCTGCTCCGTCCATCCAAGTCAGAGCTGCAATCTAGTCCTGCCTCCTGTCTGCCATGATCCCCCAAGAATCTAGTTGTCTCTGTTTTTTAAATGTTGTGTTTGCTGCTAATGTAGCATGTGCCACACTCAGCAGGAAAATATCTTATTTAGGTACCACTGCAGGTTGCTTCCCTATAATATGGGTATAGGACCTACAGATGTTCCCTGAGACCCAGATGTCACTTCTCAATGACACACGACCAGGTGCTTTGATAGAAACTTTGTTAAAAGCAGTTGAGGGATTAAGTGCAAAGAACCTCAGGTTGCTCAATGTCAGCTTAAAGCAAATGGCAGATAACATGCAATAGCATTCTCATATTCAACTTCCAGTGCCTCCTGATGTGGAAGTTGCGAAATTCCTTGGCTGGAGTATCTCTGCTCTTGTCTTATTTAGATGTTTTTCTCTGATGTCTTGGTCTTGAGTCTTCAGCTTTTTCCCCTCCCAGGCTTTTATTACCAACTAGGAAATCTTGCAGTGTCTTCAACAGCAGTAGCTGGAAGTTCATATCCTTTTTGGCTCTAGTTATCTCTGTTCCTACATGTTTCTGAACAAATATGTGAAAATCCAGCATATTAAGAGGTTTGCTTTCCTTCAAAGCATATTCTGCGGAATCAGCTCTTCCCTGACCATTGGGCAATTGAGAGAGCAGCTCTGTGGTCCACCTGGACTCTGGTTGGGTGGTTTCTCATGGTTAACACCATCCTCCTTGGTGCTGCTGTGGTGATAGTGAGTTCTCTTGAGATCTGATTGTTTGATGAAAGTGTGTGGAACCTCTAACCTCACTGCCTTGCTTTGGTTCTGGCCATGTAAGACGTGCCTGCTTACCCCTTTGCATCTTCTGCCGTGATTGTAAGTTTACTGATGCTCCCCAGAAGCAGAAGCCACTATGTTTCTTGTACAGCCTGTAGAACTATGAACCAATTAAAGCTCTTTTCTTTATATATTACCCAGTCTCAGGTATTTATTTATGGCAGTGTGAGAATGGACTAATATGGGAGGGAAAAAGTAGAGGGGAATGGAAATAGAGAAGATATGAAGTGGGAGTGAATCTCATCTTAATATGTTGTTTTATATACTGCTGACTTTTAGAACCATGTTAATATTTCACTTACTTAAAAAAATCATCCAGGATATGGGGAAAACCAAAGTGGAAAACCACTAGTAATAAATGAACCTAACTATTACACATATAACAACAGTGAATGGGATAGTGAAGGAAATAATTAAGCAACTTTGGAAAACAGTTTTTGATTATATATTACAAGGTGAAGAATTGCACACAATGTTTAGTTAATAGCTTGTTTTTCACAGGGTTAGCAATTTTGAAATTATGTGTCCTTTAGAGCAATTAAGTAAATATATTGCAGTAAATAATATAATGAAAACTGTTTCTCATTGTCAGAGGAAGAAAGTACAAATAAGGGAAGAAGGAAGGCTGGAATGACCTCTGTGGTGGATTAGAATTGGAGGTATGAATATGAACTCATGGTTTCTAATATATACACACAAATATAAAGAAATAGATACTAATGCTTATGTATGCATGGCTTTAGTATACATACATATATTTTCCAGTTCTGTCCACTGAGAGTCCTAGAAACAGTGAAAGCCCAGTAGCCATGAGCACTCCTAGCTCAGATCTTGGTTTCTAAATACCTTTTCCAAATAAAGGGAACTTCAGCTCCTCAGAGAAATGGCTGATTCCAGGACTGAGGCTGAGAAAGTATAAGATGACCTAAAGCATCTTATTATACCAGAAACTATGGCTGTGCTCAAGAAATGATTGGGATATGTCAAGTGGATATAGGAGCCCAGTTAAAAGAGCAACCGCTGGCCAAATTGAAAACAAATTTGAGCAACAAAATAAGTTATGATACTAATGAATTATAATTCATAGACTGAAATAAATATCCATGAGTTCATAGGGTTAAAATTAATAAATAAACTGGGAGAATGGAGATCTCTTCTTACAGTAGAACTCTAAAGAATGTATCAGAAATTATGGAAATAGAAAAATCACCATTTATTATTTTTTAATTTTTATTTTTTTTCTTTTGTACATTACCCTCAAAACTGCCAACCATTTATTAAATACTATAATAATAATAGTTATAGGCAAGAATCATCACTGGATGCTAAAACAATTGGACAAAAGTATTTGCATAATCTCAAAATATAGCTCTACAAAGTGCCTAGCAATTTCAAAGAGAAATATAGTAACTTTATATTGGATAAGCCTGGCAGACACCCCATAACCAGTGACCAAAGTTAACATTATCAATATTGAGACATATTGACATGTTTGCCTTGATAAACTGAAAATAGTATATAATATCATTAAATGATAGTCTTGCCAAAAATGCATAACCTGATTTTAATCATGAGCAAAGATCAAACAAACTCAAATAGAGGAACATTCTATAAAATAAGAGGCTGGTGCACTTCAAAACTGTCATGGTCATAAAAGACAAAGACTGAAGAACTGTCTTGGACTGGGGCAGACTAAGGAGGTGTGACAAATAAATGCAGGGAATGACCCTGAATAGATCTTAGACCAGAAAAAGCACATTAGTAGAACAAATGGCAAAATTTGAATAAGATTTGTAGATGAGTTCATAATATTTCATCAGTGTTTATTTTCTGGTTTTGACAAGTACTGTGGTTGTATAAGATGTTGCATTCAGGGAAGCTAGGTGGAGAGTTTACTGGACTTTCTTGTACTATTTTGAAACTTTTGTAACTCAAAATGAAAAGTTAAAATTTAAAAAAATTAAGAAGAAAATTATAATGGGGAGAGTTAAGGCCAAATACAGGTTCTAGTTATCTTCTTGGCTATTATTACTTTTGGACATGATCGATAATAATAAAAAGAGAAGAAATTACTCTTATTCTAAAGAGATACATACATTTGTAAATACTTCAGGTTTGTCATGTATTTAAAGTTATTTGTTTTAATTCTAACTGGCAAATTTGAATATAAGTAAATAATATAATTGGGGTAGAAATTAAATGGAAAGAAATGAAAAGAAATCACACAGCAGATTTTGACCTTCAACTTGGTTCCCCTAACTTTAATTATGACATATTTAAAATCAGTAATAATCATCAAATGCTCTCACCTACAGAGTCATGTTAAATGATTATATATAATATAGTGCATGAATTCTGACTTTTTGAATATGAAATTGCTTAAAATTTTATTGAAGTGAGATCTGAGCAGATTATTAAATTGAAAGCTATTTGGTAGTTCTCTTTCAGGAGGAGTTTTTCTGATGCTCTTCTTCCAAGGGACATTTTCTGCTACTATCATCAATAAAATTGATTGAACATTCATGATGTGTTGAGTGTCACTCACAAGAGATATGTTCTCTGATTGCTTAAGGAAAATGCTTTATGCTTTCAAAGATTTAAGATTCCAAAGGAGCTTGGCAAGTATGATTATAACTCTAGGGAGATAAAAGTCCAAAACTGGGACCATGGGGTGGAGTAGAGTATGACCTGTGGTCTTGTACTTGTACAGGGTGAGATGGAACATCAGTGTCAGAGTCTCAAAAAGAATAAAATAAAATATGTGGGGACGCTGATGCACATGACAAATAGACCAAAGAACAATCAAGGTTACCTACTCTTAGAGAAATTTATATTCACATCAGATGGTAGTTCTCTTTCCCTTTCTCTTCCCTATACCTAAATATACACACACATGTATAGACACTCATATAGTTACTTGTGAACTTGGCTATGCTGCATTTGTTTGTTGCATGTGTCTGTTTTTACTGGAGTGACCTTTGGTTCCTTTCCTAGTCAACGAAAACATGTAGTTTTACCTTGATTTTTGGTTATATCATTAAGATGGAGAAGTAGTTCCTGACTTGTAGCTATGGGTTTATTTTTATATTAAGGGCTATATATTTGCCATTCTTAGAAACTAAAGGAAAAGGAGGAAAATATCTCTGCAAAATTGTGGGGCAAAACAAATTGTGCGTGTAAAAAATTGTGTCTGCTAAATAGCATCGCTGAGTAGATCCTGAAACATTTCAGGGCCACCTTGGTTTCCTTTTCAGGGGCCTTGGTTACCACAATTTAGGAGTTGACTTCAGGAATTAAGTAGTAATATGGCATTATCCCAGAGCTGCACTCCTAGCCCCTTTCCAACTGGGCCTTTAGACCCTGCTCATTCCTGTGTATACAATAATGGGAAACCCAGGAATATGTTCAGTTCCAAGCAGGCTAAATATAACTCCCATCTTCTTTCTCTTTCACCTCTGAAAGCACATGAGAATGCAGAGGATAATAACAAGATTATAGTGACAACCTTGAACCTGCTCTAAGCTATTAATAATCTAAGTATTTTCAGAACCTGCTCTGAATTATTTGTATAATATATTCTAGCACTTTATCATTAGTAGCAAGTTACTTTCAACACATCCCATAACAGATAGATACAGCCCGTGAGTCCCCACAAGAAAGTGGAACATCCTGCTCTGGGACAGTTCCCCTGCTTTGTTATCCTGAAGTAATCTTATGTTGTCTATGCCTTGTTTTCTATGTTGATTTCTAAGGATTATCTATACACTTACACTTATTTTTCCCCCTATTTATCCCTCAAAACTTTTCTGGGTTATCACCTCCATCCCTTATACCTCAGATGGAGTTCATTACTTTTGTAACATATATATAGTGTGGGCATACTTCTGTTGCCCACTGCATATTGCATTATGTCCATTTGTTCATGTGTCGGTCCCTACTACTCCATGAGTCCTACAGATGAGGACCCACTGTTATTTACCATTATATATCCTTTGCTTAACACTGTGCCTGGCTTAGAATTGCTGCTATACTTAATGTCTGGTAATCTATGGAAATAGTTCTAGGATACATTATTTGTGAGAGAAATATGTCATTAATGATCTATAATGTGTGTGTGTGTATATATATATCAGTGAAGAAATGATCAAAAGACTGCTAATATTTAATATAAAATTAAATTGTTTCAGGTGGGAGAAGAGGGAGAATGATGGGAAGAGAAAGAAAAAGGAAATAGTTTTTCCTTTTCACTTACCTGAGTTTGCTTGTGAAATATGATAAATTTCACTCCAGACTGATTGCAATTCAATGCTGAGGGGTTTGTGGTCATGACTTGCCGGCCTCATGGTGTTTAGCTTTCACTGCCATGTCAAGAGCAGATGCTTTCCTAAAAGCATGTTCTTGGAAACTCATAAAGACACTCATTAACTTTGGGGTTGTCTACCTATCAGTCATTCCTCCTTTCTCCTTCCTAACTGAACCCTGACTTTCTTTTGCCATCTGCCCTATTTCTACATGGAGCACGTGCCTCTGCGGGTGGACTCCACCCCTGGATGCAGGTATGGACCTGATTGATCAATCCCATCCTTCCTGCCAGTGATCAGTTCAAGAATGTGTATGTGCTGCAGTTTGGACTAGTGATAAAACAGGAAAGGAAATGTGTGTTGGGGAATTCTAGGAAAGTTTTCCCTTACTCTTTTGGGAGAGTTTCCAGAAGTAAGCTCTTTCTCTCTTTCTCTGGAGGCTTTTGTATGGAGATGTGAGACTGAACTGCTGTTGCCAACTCACTGGGAGCCTGAGGATGAAGTTAACCCTCAGAAGAGGGCAGAATTAATGGAATTTGGGGGAAATCAAACCAGGGCTGGTAGATTAGGTCAACCATAGAACCCGCCCTTATGCTAGTTTTCCAGTTACATGAGTCAATAAATGTTCTCACTTTTTAAGCTAGTTTGATAAGCGTCTGCTGTGACTTGCAGCCTAAAGTGTTCTAACTTGTTAAAAAACACACACACAAACAAAAACACTTCTCTAATGTTGAATAGGTGGAAAGTGGAAACTAGGGCCAGTGAAAGACAATTTGGCAGGTAGGAGAACAAAAAAGTAGTTTCCTTAGACCAGAGCTTATTGAAACACAAATTGCTGGGACTTAGTCCCAGAGCTTCCAATTCAGTAGCTCTGGAGAAGGCCTGAGAATTTGCACCTTTAAAAAGTTCCACAATGAGGCCGGGCGCGATGGCTCAAGCCTGTAATCTCAGCACTTTGGGAGGCCGAGACGGGTGGATCACGAGGTCAGGAGATCGAGACCATCCTGGCTAACACGGTGAAACCCCGTCTCTACTAAAAATACAAAAAACTAGCCGGGCGAGGTGGCGGGCACCTGTAGTCCCAGCTACTCCGGAGGCTGAGGCGGGAGAATGGCGTGAACCCGGGAGGCGGAGCTTGCAGTGAGCTGAGATCCGGCCACTGCACTCCAGCCTGGGCGACAGAGCAAGACTCCGTCTCAAAAAAAAAAAAAAAAAAAAAAAGTTCCACAATGGTGCTGTTGCTACGGGTCCAAGGACCACACTTTGAGAACCACTACCTTGGACTTCCAAGCATGCTGCCTTTTATGTCAGGATAGCCAAGAGTAGTGAGCAGGGCCATGGTGCCAAGAAGTGAGCTCTAGCTGTTCATTGGAAGAGCCATGGAGCCCCTCAGAGCAGGTTGAGCAGGTTGAGCCCCTCAAAGCATAATGGTACGGAAGTTATCAAAACACCTTTTATTGTCTTTTTTTTTTTTTTTTTTTTTTGAGATAGGGTCTCACTTTGTCGCCCAGGCTGGATTGCAGTAGTGTGATCTCGGTTCACTGCAGTCTCCGCCTCCCAGGTTCAAGTGATCTTCCCACCTCAGCCTTCTGAGTAGCTGGGACTACATGTGCTTGCCACTGTTCCTGGCTAAATTTTTTATTGTCTTCTTAAACCGTAAATTCTGTGAGGAGAGGGCATATGACTTGAATATCTTTATTCTCCATTGGATTTAACACACACTTCTAAGCACACTGTAGGCACTCAGTAATACAGAATTAACTCACTGGAAATAATTCTTGGTTAACTCACTGGAAAGAAAGCAAATTTGCCAAATTTTGTGGCTGGGTGTTTTAAGGCAAGGGTAGGTACAATATAAGGAAGGCCAAAACTAGCCCAGGATGATGATTATGTAAATAAGAACTCACCTTCTTGCTAAGAAGTTCCAGCAACTTTTCCTTTAGGGAAAATGCAACACTTAGGTCTCCTCTTTGAAGCCTTTGGCTTTTGCTCAGAAAACATGTCATCACCTGTCTCTTTTTACTTTTCATACTAACCACAAAATAAATCTCTGATAGTACTGTATTAGTCTGTCAATGTTGCTTTTCCTTCAAGTATTTACTCCCTCTGTGGACACATCAACTCCAAGATTACAATCAGGGAAACCTCCTGTGTTTCAGATGAATAACAAACTATCACTCTGTAAGAGAAGAGAACTCCCTCTGCCCTTTATGTAGTTTGCATTCTGACAAATAACTGTTTCTTAAATGAGAAACATAATTGGTATTGTACAAGGGCTGGGAGTGCTACCATGCTTTCTTCCAAGCAGCAAATAGTGGCCCCAGATGCAGTGAGGCTCTGCCTCTGATTTGTGATGGAAGGAAATTGGCAGGTGTGGGGCCTTCTCCCTGCCTGGAAGGATCTGCTTCCTCCAAGCCTCTGTTTAAACCAGGTGTTTGTTTACCTTGAGGCAGGGTCAGACAAGGGCTTCCTGGCTTTACCACTCTTTGCATTTCTTTTAATATCAGGTTTTGCCAAGTGATTCATACATGCTGGAAATGTAGAGAGGAATCTAAAGGAGTGGCATTTCCCTTAGCCAGGAATGGATTAAGACAGAAATATCAAATGTGATGGATGTGGTTCGACACATCCCTGTCCTTTCCAGCCATCCCACACCATGTACTGAGGCCTCTCCCCTGGTTCCAGGTTTCTCCTGGGTCTAGCCAGCAGAAGGGGAGGGGACAGTCTCTGTAAATGTGTAAATACACGATAATTGTCAAACTGTAGGCCTTTATAGTGGCATTTCTCCAGTAATATAATTGAGTTTTGATTTGGAGCAAATGATGGTACTCTTTGCACACTATATATTTGCCCCCTTCCTTCCTTCCTTCCTTCCCTTCCCTCCCTCCCTCCTTCCTTCCTTCCTTCCTTCCTTCCTTTCTTCCTTTCCTGTCCTGTCTTTGTCTTTGTCGAGACAGTCTTGCTCTGTCGCCTAGGCTGCAGTGCAGTGATGCAATCGCGGCTCATTGCAACCTTGGCCTCCCAGGTTCAAGCAATTCTGCCTCAGCCTCCCGAGTAGCTGGGACTACAGGTACATGCCACCATGCCTGGCCAATTTCTTTTGTATTTTAGTAGAGATGGGGTTTCACTATGTTCAAGACTCAGGCTGGTCTTGAACTCCTGAGCTTAGGCAATCCACCCACCTTGGCCTCCCAAAGTGTTAGGATTACAGGCGTGAGCCACTGCACCTGGCCTGCCCTTCTATTTCTACAAGTTACTAGAAATAAATTTTAAATGAAACACTTCTTATTTAGGGAGTCAGAGCAAAAACTACAATAAATTTGATTAAGAAGACTCATTCAAATATACAGAGGTATGAGTTTAATATGGTGCTTCTGAAAGATTGGACTTCGTTGTGAAGTATCATAAAATGTCACTATTAAGCTGAGAGGTTAAAACATGATAAAGAGGTTCTGCAGATCAAGAGATTTCACAAAGCTTTTTCTCAAATGCTCTCCCCATACTCTCAAAAATATCATCAGCAGTAATTTAACTGTCATCCAGTGTCTTGTCACATTACAGGAGAGGAAGGGGATAAATCTTTTCATATCTTTGTAGGAGTATGCATTGGATACCACCTCAAGCAGGGCCTTCTGGGGACTCCCCACCTAAATGCCCAAATCATAGAACACTTTACAAAGTGTTGAGAATAACCTCAAGCTTCCTCGGGTTCTTTGACAACTTCTCTTCCAGCCCAGGCTGATTTCTTGTTGAGGTCATACATTTCTTGTTGAGGATGATAGAAGCTGGATATTTCCCTTTTGTATCTCTTTTAAATCTGCTTGGTTCTTTTTAAAAAATAGTATCTTATTCCTTTCTCCTGTTTTTAATTCCCTGTTTTACTTATAAAAATAGTTTAAAGCCAGCTTGTTTTACAGCCCTTCCTGATAATTCTATTATGCTGTTCATATTTTGCTGTTTTCTGCTGAGCCTTGATTACAGAGCTGTGTTTCCCCAGGTGTTTTGTGAGTTAGGGTTGCAAGCTTTTGATATCTGTGAGAATCCTGTGTGACCTTATTTGAGGATGTGTTTTTACCAAGAGTTTTCTTGTTTTCTTCTGCCAGAACCTCAGCAATGATATCTGGGAATCCATTTTCATGTTAATTTATCTGCAGGGTTTACCTGCCTTTGTAGTAGTGTAAATCTGTATCTCAAATCCACATGAAGGCAGGCCTGTGGTTATAAATTCTCAGGGGAAATTTTTTTCCCTTCACCCAGAGCTCAGCCTGAGATAGAGGAGGTTCCTTGTTGCTTACTTCTGTGGGTGGATTTTTTTTTTTCCAGTCCACTTGTTTTCAGAGGATATAGACCTCTAGGGTCCTGGTTCAACATAAGAATCTCAGTTTCATCACCTTACCTTTTGGCCACTCTGTCATTTACACACAAGACTCTTTGTTACTTAGATTGGCAGTGACATATAGAATTACAAAAGTTTGAATCCTTGTTTTTCAGATTTCTCTTTGTTTTGGGACTTTGAGGGTTTCATTTTTCATTCCTGAGAGTTTATATATTTAAAAAATTGTCAATTATATTTTATGCAGCATTTCCAGGTGTTTGGTGGCAGGCGTATTTCAAGATATTTAGTCTACTTTTAGCAAGAAAAAAAAAAGGAAGAGAGTAAGCATTCATAAATGTCATAAATGCTAGTCAAAAGTGACTCTGGTTATTTTAATAGTTGTGTTCTTCCTAATTCCTGGCTCCTTGACCAGTGTCCTCATTGTGGTTGAGAATCCAACATCCATTCCACTCTGCTCCAAACCAATGGTTCAAAAACTTAAGCGCATCTGAATCTCTTGGAACTCTTATTAAAACACAGATTGCTGTGCTGCTGTGCTTCATCTGTAGAGATTCTGATCCAGTAAGTCTGGGGTGGGTCCTAATAGTTTGCATTTTTCTCAAGTGCTGCTGGCTGCCTGGGGACCACAATATAAGAATCAGTCATGATAATCCTATTCTTTCCACTTGAGACTAGTTTAGGAATGGGCATATGATCTAAATCTACCAGAAGGGATGAGGGGAAGTCTGCTGGGGGCTTCCAGGAAAGGTTACCTCAATCCTGAGAAAAAAGCATAGGAAAAAATGGTTCTGTTTTCCTCTGGGCATTGTCATGTAAGGGCATGATGCCTAGAACTATCACAGGCCTCTTACCTTCCTCGTGAGAATGAAGCTAATCTAGGGTAGAGGGCAGAGCCAGGAGAATCTCAGGGCAGCAGAGAAGGAATCCTGATAGCTCTTACTTGGCTAGGTCCTGCCCTACTTCTGTTATTTCATTATGTGAGATATTCCATAATTAGAAAAAAAAATTACAAATTGAAATGAGTCAGAGTTTTCTGGTTACCTGCAGCCCCAAAGATTCTAAGTGGTACAGCTATCATATGGGTATGTTGAGTCTTAATACCTGCCACCCCCAGCTACAGAGTGAAAAAGTTAGTTCATTTCAAATTATGTTTTTTATTTCTTTTTTTGAACTACTGATTTTCTGTGATACTTTTTTTCTCCACTTTACCCCACCACACACACAGTCTCACCCAGCCCTCTGGTAATATGCTGTAACACTTCAAAATTGTAAATCTCTTGAAGGGAGGCAGCTACTCCAAACTTGCATCTCACTTCCACATGTGGGACTGCAGGATCCATTTTTAGTTGAATACATGATGACAGTTTTACAGGAAGTCTTCTTCCTTGTATTCCCTTTTTATATATTGCTGTTTCCTGGCAGCCCTAGCTAATTAATAACTTAATCTGTCTCTCTTTAGACTTCAGTTCTAATTTTTAGAATTTCCCAATCAAGTCAACATTGATTTTATTGGAATTTCAAATATACCCTGTCCTACTGTGTTGTATTTTTGCTGGAAAGAATTGTAGCAGGAATCAAGCCTCATGATACAAATGCCTGAATCCTGAATTGTGACCAGGATTGCAAAGAAAATAAAAAGGTAGCTCTCAAGGGAGTTGAACTAGCTTAGCACCTCCACGTGGAAACTGAGAATGAGAACAGTGATTTTTTTTCCCCTCCTCTTCTGTTTAATCCTAGTTTGGACAGCTCTTTATTCGGAACATCAAGGACTGTTGACAGTTGAATAAAAAGGGTAGAGGCTCATGGGATTATTAATGAGATGCAAAGCCACCTTGAAATAAAAATACATTTCTCTCTGTTGGCTCCTCCGGCCATGGAGAGGTGAGTTAAGAACCTCAAACCAATTTCTATTGACAGGTATTCTTATCATGGTAAACAGTGCAGTGCGCATTTTTGTTGGTTTCTGAGAAAGAAGGCCAAGGGCTTCCAGTTGTGTGATATCTTCCCAGCAGATAGCTGGGCTAAGGTAAACAAATTGTACTGATGTGGCATGAGGCACACTATCTGGTCAGAAAATAAAGTTCTTAGTTATAGTTAACATACAGCATTTTTCATAAAATTAAATTTTCAGCCCACAAATTCAGGCAAGTATTTATTTCCTGATATCAAATGCTTTTTCCTACTTTCTCTCCAATCCTAATAATTTGTCTAGACCAGTTCATAGTTCATGCCCTCTTTTGAAGCCTTGCCTGACAACCCAAGCTAGAAATGATATTTCTTTTGAGTGCCTGGAGAACTAGTGTCCCTATTCTTGTCTTATTTTGCAAACTTGACTATACAGCTCTTTGAAGGCAGGGATTATATAATATCTTTTCTTGTATTATCCACACAAGGTCCACTACAGTGTTTTGCACATAGTAGTTGCTCAATAAATGTTGGTTGGTTGATTGATTCTTTTTTTTGTTTTTGAGACAGAGCTTTGCTCCGTTGCCTAGACCAGAGTACAGTGGTATGCTCTCGGCTCACTGCAACTTGTGCTTCCTGGGCTCAAGTGATTATCCTGCCTCAGCCTCCTGAGTAGCTGGGACTACAGGCACATGCCACCACACCTGGCTAATGTTTGTGTTTTTAGTAGAGATGGGTTTTCACCGTGTTGGCCAGACTGGTCTAGAACTCCTGACCTTAAGTGATCTGCCCACCTTGGCCTCTCAAAGTGCTGAGATCATAGGTGTGAGCCACTGAGCTCGGCTGGTTGGTTGATTTTTTATTTCTGTGAAGTATACAGCACTGTAGACTTAGAAATCATCTAAGAAGAGGGTTTTCTTACATAGAGGCTGTGGATGCGCATCAAGCCTTCTGGAAATTTGTTGAAATTAAATGCAAGGTGGACATTTTCTTGGGAGAGGGACCATAGCTGTCAACAGAATCACAAAGGGGTTCTTGATTCATTTCCAAATGAGGAGAATTACTGAACTAGGCTATTCATTTTCTTTTCTTCTTGACAAAACTCTTAGTAGGTCCCCAGATGTTGATGATACTGTCATGACCTCACAAATATTATAGCAGTAAGAGTTCTCTTGGGGATACCTCAGTTCCCATTTTTAACTGTTGTTCCTGAAAGAGAAATGGAGATTAAATTGAATTCATGTGCTGTGATTAGACTGATTGTATTTTTTAAATTGCACACCATTAAAAGGACTGTGTTCTCAAGTTCTGGTAGAAACAGTATATCATGGTAGTTAGATGTATGAACTCAGAGCCAAGCCTGTGCTTGTATCTCAGCTCTGTTACTTACTAGCTGTGTGACCTTGGGCAAATTGCTTAAACCTTCCCAGTCTCAGTTTCTTCATCTGTAAGATGGAAATAGTTATAGTGATCTACCTCTCAGGGTTGCTGTGAGGATTAAATGAATCAATGCATGAAAAACATTTAAAACAGTGCTTTGCACACATATTAACAGTAAACATAATGTAAGTGTTAGCTATTAATATTGCTGATGCTTTTGTTGTTGTTCAACTCTAGTTCTCATTTTCATGAATACAGATTAGCCATGGTAATTCTATCTTCTGCAGCCCTTCTCACCACCAAATTCTCTTCTGGGTCATCACATTGAGGTTAGATCAGATTGTTGAATTATTTTGCAGAAATTATGTGTTTTTATTGTCTGCTAGGTAGAATTCTAAGTTTTCTTGCTTGAGTTTGCTTGACATTTTGAAATCAAGTTCTCACACTCTGAGGGTATTTAAGTCATTTAAAGATTACCAGGCTAGAGAATCAAGATCCTTTGAATTTCAGTGAATGTACTTTTTTATCCCATGAAATTTTTTTTTGAAAAACATTAACAAAAATATTCTTTATTCTAAGAAAAACTTTTGGTTGAGTCTTTTAGTCATTTTACAGTTGTAGTTAACTTGGAAAAGAATAAAATGAAATGCAAAGGATTCCGACAGATTGAAGTCACTACTGCCTGGAATTAATTCTTTCCATTAGCTTTAAGATTAACCCCTTTAAAATGATGAAAGGTTTTGATTAATCCTAGAATTCTTAATCCCCATCTTTGGGAGAAGCAGAAAAAAATACTGAAGTGATTTTTGTGGGGGGAGGGCTTATGTTAAATGAGGCAGTTTGTCAGATTTTACTTTTATGAGTTGACTGGCAAGCATTTGAGAAGGGAGGGTGTTTTTTAGATGGCTGTGCTGCAGCAGATTCCTCAGCTAAGTACACATCCTGTGATATTTCCCCCACTCTTCCCTGATCAGTGAAATTGCAATTAAACAACTAATATCAACTGCTCCATTTCCATGATCTTCAGAGCCTATGGAATTAGAATATACATATTTAAGGAGGAGAAAATTTTCCACTTGATGTCTAGGATAATGAAGAGTGATGGAAATTGGGGTTATGAGGAGTCAGGATATATATATTAGTCAGAATGTCAGCAGGCAATAGTTGATACCTGAAAATTGGGTAATTTTCAGAGTTAAAACTAAATTTATAAAGATGTGGGCAGGGTATAGGAAAATTACAAAGGGTAGTGCAATATTCTTAGGCTAGTAAGATGAAGGCAGTGTCTTTCCATCCCTGGGTCTGAACTGGCAAGACAGACAGGCAAGCAATAACTATATTCCAGGAGAGAAGGAGGGAGGGTGGAAGAGAGAAGAGAGAGAGAGAAGGTTGAGAACTAGTCGCGTGGGGAAGGCCTCTGATGAGAGCTGTGACCTCTGGTCTAAGTCAAAGTATGTTGGCAAACTAGAGAAAGGTTTCAGGGAGAGGAAGGGATAAATGCCCTAGCCTAACTCTTCTCTTTTCCTGATTTCAAGCCAGTGGTCCTGTATGAACCCAGTCAGAAGCCAGAGGGCAGAGGGCAGAGCTTGCAGTAAATGTCATTCTGGGATCATTTTGTATCATACTTTAATTCATGTTCTCTTTCCCTGGATGCCTCCAACTCTCACCCAAGTGCTTACATTTATGTGCCTTCCTCTTATTCCTGCTTCCACATGCTCCATACTGGCTGACACCTAGAGCAGATCATTTTAAATACCCCTCCCCTTGCTTATACAGGACAAAATTATTTTCGATAATGATAAGTCATAATGATAGTTTTTTTTGACTCATCCTTAAGTTTCACAACAAATATAATTGACAATTTTAAAAGACTAAATTACAATGTTGACATTGTTCAAATTTGGTAAAATATTTCATGTATAATCTCAAATTTTCATTTACCAAACAAAAATATTTCACTTTGCGGTTCATTCTCTGTTTCACTGTGATAGGGTTTGGTTGTGTCCCCACCCAAAATCTCATCTCGAATTACAATCCCCAAATCCCCACATGTCAAGAGCAGGACAGGTGGATGTAACTGAATCGTGGGGGCAGTTTCCCCCATACAGTTCTTGTGATACTGAGTGAGTTCTCGTGAGATCTGATGGTTCTATTACTGGCATTTCCCCTGCTAGCACCCATTCTCTCTCCCGCCACCCTGTGAAGAAGTGCCTTCTGCCATGATTGTAAGTTTCCTGAGGCCTCCCCAGTCATGCAAAACTGTGATGAGATTACCCAGTCTTCTGTATTTCTTCATAGCAGCATGAGAATGGACTAATACACACTGTTTTAATTTTAAACATAAATTAAAAATTCCAAGTGTCCATGAAGAATGACAGAATTGATATAACTCAGGTTTCGGTTATTCCTTTTGAAAATCAGTTTCTAATCTACTGTTTAAATAAGGAATAGGTAGCACTCAGGAGGCAAGAGGCAGGAACTGCTCCTGCAGCAAACTTGAATGGTTCTAGACCCTAAGAATGTATCCTGTGAAGGAGTGTAGCTGACTTTAGGTATGTCAGGACTGATTGTGTAACTAGAAGCTCTCTGAATTAGCTTCCATGTAGAATACAATTTTTTGTTTGTTTGTTTGTTTTGAGACAGAGTCTTGCTCTGTTGCCCAGGTGGAAGTGCAGTGGTGTGATCTTGGTTCACCACAACCTCTGCCTCCTGAGTTCAGGCGATTCTCCTGCCTCAGTCTCCCGAGTAGCTAGGATTACAAGCACATGCCACCATGCCCAGCTAATTTTTGAATTTTTAATAGAGACAGGGTTTCATTATGTTGGCCAGGCTGGTCTTGAACTCCCGACCTCATGATCTGCCCACCTTGGCCTCCCAAAGTGCTGGGATTACAGGCATGAGCCACTGTGCCTGGCGAATACAATGTTTTTATAAAGAAAAGTTTAAAAAGAGAGAGAATTGGAGGCTTTCATATATATTGTTAAAATTGCAGTAATTCTTAATTAGCCAAGGTGTTAATAAAAAGCAGGTTGACTTTTTGTCAGTTTATTATGTTTTAAAATTCTCCACAAACAATTCACTCCCTTATTGTCTGTACCCTGGGCACAGCAAAGTAAGGTGGAAAAGGAAGAGAGAGTGAATCTAGGGGCAGCAGCAAGGCAGCTTACCCAGGACATTAAGTTATAAATTGAGAACTTTCCAGGTCATTCCTTTTCGGTTTTCATGAAGTTGTCAAGCCCATTAGTGTGTTATCCTTACAGATTTTTGTGACAGCAATGTACTTGTGTTGAGTGCTTGATTGGGGATGATTATAACAAAATGGAAGAAAGATCTATAATTCTGCATAACAAATGAAAACCTTGGAAGTTCTCTTTTTGCTGTAAGACTGCTTCCTAGAGCTTGTGGCAAATGCCATTCTGGATCATTTTGTACCATACTTTATTCATATTATCCTTCCCTGGATGCCACTAACTCTCACCCAAGTGCCTCCATTTGTTTGCTTTCCTCATCTTCCTGCATCCACATGTCACAAGACAAGCTGCTTCCTTTTTCCATCTTGGCTTTCCTTTCCCATCCCCTTCTTGGCTGCCCCTGTTTCCTTCTTATTTCTTCACTGGACCAGACATGAATTTGTTCTGGGAACTTTTACTAATCTATGGAAAAGGTTGTTAATAGGCTTCATGTCAGATGTTCAGTTGCTTAGTAACTCAAAGAACTTCCTGCCAAGTTTATGTTCAGAGAATTAGACAAACCATCCAGTCCCCACTGTTCTCAGGCCTGGGCTGCATCAGCTCTCCAGCTCAGCTGTGTGTGAGGAGATCCCCACACAGGCTCAGAAAGGAGCCTTAGCCTCCACAGAGCAGTGAGTGTGAGAGCAGAGTCTGAGCCTACCTGGCCCGGTCTGAAGAGGAACCTGGGGAGGCTGACCTGAACAGAGGTGCTGGCATGTTTTCAGAGTTCCTAAAACTGATATTTACTGCATGTTAGTGAGGTGGTTTGAATTTTTTCAGTTTCTCTGCTTCTTCCTTTGTTCCACTTCCTGATCCATCTCTCCTCCTCATTTCAGTTCCTAGTGTTTTTCAGGAAACCCATAGTTTTAGACTTACAGGCTCTCTGTCAAATTGGTACCATGTAACCTTAGAGCAGTGGCATAGTACTCATCTCTTGTTGCCAACCTCCACAAACACACAGAAACCATACAAAATCCCCAAGGATTCTGGATTAGGACATACCAACCTGGAGGAGAAGGGTTTCTACACTGGTAGGAGGAATGAATCTCGTTAAAATAATTGCTTTTAATGACCACTAGGAGTTTAGAAACATCCTATGGCATAGCAAAGAGTTTCCTTGCTGAACCGCAGATGGTGTTTATTGCCAGATGATGTGCAAAAAAGTGCCAGATGATTAGGCTCTTTCTAGGGGAGGTCAGAATCTTCTCTAACCCACACAAATAATTGGCCTTCTAACACCCCCAAACTGTAACACAAGGGAGGTTGGAAAACTTCTAAGAAGGTAGTTATCATGGCATGAGTAAAAATTTCTGTTTGGCACACCATGGCTAGCAGTGGGAAGTGGGTGGTTGAACAAGAACTCCTCCAAGACTCTGGCTGGCTGGGAGCCAGGATTCTTCAACTGGAAATGAACGGGGAAGGAGGGGAAAAGAACAAAAATCTGCTGAGGGATAATAAAAATTTTAATGATTCTTCAAATGTTGCATTATCTTGTAAATGTAGTTGTAAATTTAACTTTAAAATGACTTTTGCTCAATTGGGTCAGAGACTTAAAAATGATTAAAAGAAAGGAATAGGTTTCAGATTAGCAATAATATTTGTACAAAAAGGTTTTCAGTGTTCAGAGTAACTGATGGACTCTGGTTTTGGGTGATGGTTTTAATTACTGGAAGCATATATATAATTATATAATTTATAATATATAATATATAATTTATAAAATTATATAATTTTCAATGAGCAACCACTCTATAAACATAAGGATGAGAACTCAGGTATCAGCTGTGGAGTTTTTCCTAAGAATACCAGTAAATTGAGTGTGACCTGACCTTAGTCTGTTATTGTAACCAGAGTTACTATACTTTGCTCTAGTCTAGAAATATCTCCAAGTAGGTATGTATAGGGAAGGTAGATGATCTTTGTGCCTTCACTCTAATGGTCTTGTAGTAGGAATGTAGATCATGGTTTGGTGGAGGGATATTGGTGAAGGGTGGGGTTTTCTTATCCATGGCAAGGAAAATGCTGGTGGAAGTCTTCATGTGTGGGATGATTAGTTGATATAACCAAATAAGATTAGTTTATATAGGCCGGGCATGGTGGCTCACCCCTATATTGCCTGTAATCCCAGCACTTTGGGAGGCTGATGCAGGTGGATCACCTGAGGTCAGGAGTTTGATACCAGCCTGGCCAACATGGTGAAACCCTGTCTCTATTAAAAATACAAAAATTAGCCAGGCGTGGTGGCATACGCTTGTAATCCCAGCTACTCAGAAGGCTAAGGCAGGAGAATCACTTGAGGTGGAGGTTGCAGTGAGCCAAGATTGCGCCACTGCCACAGAGCAAGACTCTGTCTCAAAAAAAAAGAAAAAGATTAGTTCATATGCCCAATTTCACCTTTGAAAATGCCAGCTACCTAGATGACTAGGATATGTTTGAAGAGAGTTAGATACAGGCTTCGACATATCTTAGAGACTACAGAACTACATAGATGACAAAGGAGCTGAGAATTCTTGAACTGAAACAGATGAATTAGAGAGAAAAACACTTTTTTTCCCCTTTAAAGGCTAGACTGGTGTATAAAAGTTATAAAAGCAGACTTGGGCACGTTTCAAGGTGATTCACAACTGAACCATCTTCTTCAGAAAACAGTAGCCCCTTATCCTTAACCATGTTCCAGGAATCTTGACGTGGTGATTCCTTCCTTGGGAAGGAGGTTGACAGATGTCTTCTGAGTTCCTTTCTATCTGAAATTGTGTGATTCTCATTAAAAAGTTTTTCCTTACATTCAAAATGCATTTCACATACTGATATGGCCTAATAACAAAGGTTTTCTTCCTCTTCTAATTTGAAACTGACAATAAAACTTGTAAACAGTTTGAAAGGTAATAAATTTCTACATGTTCCAACTGATGTCAGATGCTCATCTCTTAAAGACCAGAACTTCAGAGGCATTCCAGGAGAGTCCACATGGCTTCCTCACTTCTCTTGATTATGTATGAGGACTAAAGACTGACTTTTTTTTTCTTATTTTGCCCAAATCCTACCTAAGGAACCTAGGGAGTCATACCCTGCAAACCATAAAAGTCTCATCAGAGGGATTTTATTTAATCCTGTATAATGTGGCGTGCTTTCCAACTCAACTCTGGCGTAACATCACGTAACAAATAAGGAAGGAAATCAAAATATTTTAACCCCAAATATATTTCCTTGTCATATCTTGAAATTGCCATGCAAAGTCACCTCTTGTGGGAAAAATCTATATTCTGTAGAGAATCCCCTTCCCTTCCTCCTTTTTTTTCTTTCCAGATCCAGGAGATAATCAGCTGAGAGTCACGTACCTTTTTAAGTCCAATAAGGAAACACTTTATAACCTATTCTTTCTGAAGTCTACTATCTGCACAATAAAACTTGGTCTCCATACCCCTTTATCTTAACACAGATATTTCCTTTCTGTTGATCCCAGGTCTTTAGATAAACTCAACACATTGTCAACCAGAAAAAATTTAAATTTTACCTATATCCTGGAAGCTCTCCACTTTGAGTTGTCCTGCTTTTCCAAACCAATGTACATCTTAAATATATTAGATTGATGTCTCATGTCTCCCCAAAATGTATAAAACCAGGCTGTGCCCTAGCCACCTCAGGCACATGTTCTCAGGACCTCCTAAGGGCTGTGTTACAGGCCATGGTCACTCACATTTGGCTAAAAATAAATCTCTTCAAATATTTTATAGAGTTTGACTCTTTGCATTGACAAATGAGACTTTTTAAAAAGATTATTATTAAGATAACAAATGTTCCTTAAGTCAGAAAGAGCAAACTATTTAGATATTTATGGGGTAAACTAAATCCCAATTTATTGCCTATAGGTAGACCATATTAATAGGTTATTTTTGTTTTTGCTTTTTACTTTTTAATTATTTTGGGATACTCTTAACTTTAGATGATGTTTGTTAGAAAGATTTTTTAAAAATTTAGATTTCATAAAATAATCTTAGTTGAAAACAACTAAATCACACTGTGCTTTTTAAATGGTTAATTCAAGCATAAATTGTAAGTGAATCTGTGCTCAATCATGCGTAACTTCAACTAGTATCCATTAATATCTAAGAAGCTGATTTGAAACTCTGAGTATATAAGAGGGAATTGTCAGCTACGAGCCTCACTATAAAGCAGTGATTTTTCAACCAGGAGTGATTTTGCTCCTTATAGGACATTTGGCAATGTCAAGAGACATTTCTGTTTGTCATGACTGGAGAGGCTGTGGCGTCTAGTGGGTAGAAGCCACAGGTACTACAACTAGACATTCTACAATGCACAGGACAGCTCTCCACAACAAAGAATTTTCTGGTCCCAAATGTCAAAAGTGCCAAGGTTGAGAAATCCTGCTATATAGGTTGATATGGGCTGTTCATTGATGGAATATCCTTCTCCATCAATATCTTTAGGTATTTCCTTTAGATTTGATGAGATTCCAACCTGCTGATTGCACTCTGGGAATTGAATGGAGGAAGAAGGCAGGATTTAAACATTTAATAAGCATATGTTGACCTAATTTCCCAGTGTAGGGTAAGGTGTCCCTGCCTTCAACATTGGTATCCTTTTATCTAGAGACCCTCTATTTTATTCTCTGCATAGAGAGGCAGACTCCCAAGAGAGGGAATCTGGGGTTTTAGCTGGTTCTTAAATTGGCTTCCAGGTTTAGGCCCACCTTCACCCTTCTTCCAGGGGAAAAAGATGTCATCAGTTTTGGGCATTTGGGGGCTCTACCTGTACATTTGATTGACTCTCAGTTTCCCCACTGCCAGTTTCGGATTTAGCTTTCTTAGATCTGCTAAATCAATTACTTCTTGCCCATTTATTTTCTGGTTTCCAAATCCTCTTGTTGTTACCATCTCTCTTACTCTCTCTCCTTTTTTTTCAATTATTTAGTGATATTTTTATGGGTTTTGGGAGGTAGCAGAGGCTAATGAGAACATTTGATCTTCTGTCTTTACCAGAAGTATAAAATTAGTTTTTCTTCTCTAATATGTTTCCGTAATGCTAGCTGCTTCATTTACAATCTAATACCAGGAAATGGCTTTAAGAAAACACATTGGTAAGTAGAAGGGATTTGTCAGGATCTTGGTTTTTGTGAGACAGGATCCAGATTGAATGCTACCTCAAAAATTTCCCTTGTTACTTAAAACAAGCAAAGGAAGAAACATTTTCCAGTAGCTACTTTCAGTTTTTCTGGATTTTCTTTTCTCTTTAACTATTTCATACCCTCTTATTTAGTGGGTAGCATACAATTGTCTACCAGCTTATTTATATAAAGTCTTTATTGAATTTTTATTTCTTCACTAATTGAATCATTCATGCATTCAGTGTCTCACTCACTCCTTGACTCATTTACATATTCAGTACAAGTATATCACATGCCTGCTATGCCGAAGATTCTGAGAGAGACACCATGTAGGATGCAAAACTGTGTCACATAATCCTTGCTTTTAAGGAGTTTATAATCTTTTTCGTATCTTTTGGAAATAAATTACATGACATGTTTCCATGATAACTAGACATACTTCATCATTTTGGTACATAATATTGACACAATACTTAGTACTCTCCCCTTTTGTAACATTAACTTTCAAGAGCATCTTTTGGCAAGGCTATGTTTACAAAAATAATGCAGGCATTATGCGTTCTATGAAGGGACACTATTTTATCAGATGTCATAGCCAAAAGAAATTTACTATTCACTTCTGTTTTGGCTCTGTTGAGTTCTTAGGAAGTGAAGCTAAAAATTCATTGCTCTGTACCTCAAAGGAGCTTCTAATTTTTACACTCTTCAAGTCTCCAGGAAGTGATTCCCCTAAAACAAATCAGCATATGCAATGTGCCTATATGCATAGTAAATCTTCAATAACACACACCATGGATGATGTTATCAGCAACCTGCCTTGTTCTAGACCTATATTTCTTAACAAATACAAATGCCTTTGGTTAAAGAAAAAAGATGGTATGGTGGACTGAGAGTAGGTTGCACTTTTTTCTTAATCTTGAAATTGGGGATTTTATTGTAAACCAGATAGTCAATCTCACCATGTACCATTTTATATACAGTGTCTCCTAGATTTCTACTCTAGAGGCTATCCAGAGGTCCTTAAAAGTGGACATACTGTTTTAAAAATACCTTTCTTTTTAACAGTATGTTTTCTTTATCACCAAAAGATGTTATGTAAGAATAGCATCAAACAGGTCAGGGGTGGTCTTAGGGACAAAAATAAAGTATTCACTGAAAATCTTTTTTATTTATTTATTTATTTTTGAGACAGGGTCTTACTCTGTCACCCAGGCTGGAGTGCAGTGGTGGGATCATGATTCCCTGCAGCCTTGACCCCTTAAGGTTCAAGTGATCCTCCCACCTCAGCCTCCTGAGTAGCTGGGACCACAAGCATGCACCACCACACCTGGCTATTTAAAAAAATTTTTTGTAGCAATGGGTCTCACTCTGTTGCCCAGGCTGCTCTCAAACTCCTGGGCTCAAGTGATCTCCTGCCTTGGTCTTCCGAAGTGCTGGGGTTATAGGCATGAGCCACTATGCCTGGCTGAAAACCATTCTTAAATCCTTGTAATATATAGCCATAGAAGGAGGAACCTCACAGTTATTGAATCACAAATTTCTCCCTTGCTTCCTGGGCCAATTCCTCCCCAAAACATTACTCAAAATGAGGTGCCCTGACATGGTGTTTTCTGCTAAATTCTCCATAGCTCTTAGCATAATGTCTTGAGGACAGAAGGAGCTCTTTGGGCATTTCTTAATTGATTGATGGATGAATCCAAGTTGCAAGAAACGTCACTGGATTTCTCTGTCTCTATGGAGCATATCCTCCTTGTCACAGTTTGAGGTTTGACTTTATTAGTTTTATCACAGGCAGAAGGGAGGATAAGCCCACAGTAGAGACGGACTTAAATTGACAGGCTTCTGTACAGGATCAAAGGTAAAAGCTGTACACTAAGTACAAAAGAGTTCAGTGTCAGAAGGTAGTCATGGATTTGGCTAGCCAGAATCTGGAATGCCAGAAGTAGAATCCCAGCCTAAAACTTAGAGAATGTTGAAAGGGACATAAGCTTGTTAAAAACAGAATGGGAGATTTGGTTGAAATTAGATGGTAGATAAAATGAGAAACCAGCACAACCTTCAGTATTTTCTCCTTTACAGACTGGTACCTTGAGATTGAGTAAGCCTGGCCATGAAGTGGGGACTGCTGAGGTCAAAGGTTTCAGAGACAGGATAAGAAAGGCCTCTTGCTTTTGATTTCATAAGGTCTGGAATCACTCTGCATTTGAATACAATGAATACTTGAAATTCTTTAGAGCAATGAACCCCAAAGTGTATATACCAAGGAGTGCTGGTTCTGTTAATAAAAAAAATGTGTTTGGAAAAGACTGAATTACACAAAAATGACAAGTTTCTGAAGACTCCTGGGAACTAATGTGAGCTGCGTATCTCTCATAAGGGTTGTGTGTAAACAGGATTTCCCAGATGTATCAACCTCTAAACATTTTCTTAAAGTACTTTGCAGAGCCGGTATTGCATGAGCCAAGTTTCAGGAAATGATGCTCTGGATATTATTTATATTTATGCCAGAAGTGTGATAGGATATACTGTTCCCCCTGGTCGTTGGAGCTCAGCTTATGCAATTTTACAGCTGAATGAATTGGTCTTTTTGTTTGCATTTGAATGGAAAACAGCTGACTTGAAGTAGCTCTACATGAGTGGATATTTTCATTTTGAATATATGGGTATATAATTAACACTTTTTTTGTCCTTATGTAGGCAGTGTTTATTAAGATGACACAAAGCATTGAGGAAAAATTTGAAGCCCTTTCACTTTATAGCCAAGTTTAAAAGAGAGAATGATCAAACCTAAACTTTTGGGAAATTCAGTTCTCTATTTAGTTTTGCCCTAGCCAGTGAGTGACCTTGAATAACTCACCAGACTAATGCACTCACTGAATTTAACTTGCCTTTGTTCCGATAACTACATTTGGATGCCTGTTTCGTTTTAAGCACAAGTAATTATATTATGTATTTTTAACCCACCAATTAGTTTTGCATAAAGCTAATGGATCTGGTTATAACCTAAGAATGAGATTTTGGCTATTTTTCTACTTAAATATTTCATGGACACAGACATAACTGGCAATACTGATGGAAAAGAAGTAGAAAACAAGAAGAGTGGACTAAATCAGCACGATTTACAAATTCTTTGGGAGATATAATGCATTACACTGGTGCAGAAGTCTCTCTATAAGCCAATGGATGATGTCATCCTACAATGTTATTGTAAGCAGTACACACGTGTCTCCTAAGGTTTGTATACGTGTGCCTACACCAGTGCCTTAACTGATCAGATACTCAGTAAGTATTTGGGAATTTGTTATCTTAAGACTTTCCATTACTTTTATTTTTAGATTGTATCCTGAATTGTTTTTTAATTAAAAGTAATTCATGTATTAACTTGACACTTTATGTTAACTTAGTTGATGCGTTTTAGATCTATAGATATTTTTATCTATCCATACTTATATTGCTAACAACGTTTCTTATTTCCCAGTGCTTTTCTCTTCTACTTTTAAAAAATTGTGGTAAAATGCATATAGCCATGTTAAAGTGTACAGTTCAATGGTATTGTGCACAGTCATCGTATCGTGCAGCCATCACAACTATTTGTCTTCATAGCTTGTTTCATCTTATAAAACTGAAAATCTATGCCATTAAATAAGAACTCCCCATTTCATTCTTTCCTTGTCCCCTGGGAACCACAATTTTACTGTCTGTCTCTATGATTTTGACTACTCTAAGTACCCCATATTAGTGGAATCATATAGTATTTATCTTTTTGTGACCATCTTATTTAATTTAACATAATGTCCTCAAGGTTCATCCATGTTATAGCCTACATCAGATTTTTCTTCCTTTTTAAGGCAGAATAATATTCTGTCATATGTATATAACAGATTTTACTTATCTGTTTTGCCATTCATCTGTTGATGGATACTCGGGTTGCTATCATTTTTTAGTTATTGTGAATAATGCTGCTTATGAACATGGGGGTACAAATATCTCTCTAAGACCCTGTTTTGAATCCATTTGGGTATATACCCAAAGGGGAATTTCTAGCCCATATGGTAATTGTATTTTTAATTGTTTGAGGAACTGCCATACTCTTTTCTACAGAAGCTGTACCATTTTACATTCCCACCAACAATGCACAAAGGTTCCAATTTCTCCACATTCTTATCAATACTTATTAGTTTCTGTTTGTATGTTTTTGATGGTACTCATACCAATCAGTATGAGGCAATACCTTGTAGTTTTGATTTTCATTCTTCCCTAATGATAAGTGATGTTGAGCATCTTTTTATGTGCTTATTGGGCATTTGTACATCATCTTTGAAGAAATGTTTATTTGCTCATTTTTGAATTGGGTCTTTTGTTGTTATTGAGTTTTGGGAGTTTTTGGTGCATTCTTGATACTCATCTCTTATCAGATATATGCAAATTTTCTTTCCCATTCTATGGGTTGTCTTTTTACTTTGTTGATACGGTCTTTTGATGCACAAAATTTTAAAACTTTCATGAAGTTCAATTTGTCTATTTATCCTTTTTCCTTTTTTGAGATGGAATCTCTTTCTGTCACCCAGGCTGGAGTGCAGTGATGCAGTCTCAGCTCACTGCAACCTCTGCCTCCCGGGTTCAAGCGATTCTCCTGCCTCGGCCTCTCGAGTGGCTGGGATTACAGGTACCCACCACCATGCCTGGCTAATTTTTGTATTTTTAGTAGAGATGGGGTTTCACCATGTTGGCCAGGCTGGACTCCAACTCTTGACCTCAAGTGATACACTACCTCAGTCTCACGAAGTGTATTTTTTCTTCATTACTTCTTTTTGTTTTGTTTTAAGACAGAGTCTTGCTGTCACCCAGGCTGGAGTGCTGTGGTGTGATCTTGGCTCACTGCAACTTCCACCTCCTGGGTTCAACTGACTCTCATGCCTCAGCATTTCAGGTAACTGGGATTACAGGCATGTGCCACTGCACCCAGCTAATTTTTTGTATTTTTAGTAGAGATGGAGTTTGATTGTGTTTGCTAGGCTGGTCTCGAACTCCTGTTTTCAAATGATTTCTCTGCCTCACCTCCCAAAGTGCTGGGATTACCTTGATTACTTTTTGAATAATAAAAACCAGTATTATTTAGTTCAAGTGACTGCTTCACAGTCTGAATCCAAGTTGCTATTTTTAAAAGTTCTGTCCTCATAAGGAGAAATATTTCTAAATTTTGTAGTAACCTTGCCTGAACACAGAGATCCTGTTACAAGCCTTGTTATATATTTAAATATATATAAATCTTGTCATATTTTAACAAGGTTAAACATAAACCTTGGCCGGGTGCGGTGGCTCAAGCCTGTAATCCCAGCAGTTTGGGAGGCCGAGACGGGCGGATCACGAGGTCAGGAGATCGAGACCATCCTGGCTAACACGGTGAAACCCCGTCTCTACTAAAAAAAAATACAAAAATCTAGCCGGGCGAGGTGGCGGGCGCCTGTAGTCCCAGCTACTTCGGAGGCTGAGGCAGGAGAATGGCGTAAACCCGGGAGGCAGAGCTTGCAGTGAGCTGAGATCCGGCCACTGCACTCCAGCCCGGGCTACAGAGCGAGAGACTCCGTCTCAAAAAAAAAAAAAAAACATAAACCTTATTATGTGATCCCTGTGAAGCGATAAGGAGATACCTTTTTGAAAAAAGTATATAGATTGAGAAACTCAGTTTAAAAGTACAGAGACTTCTTTGGGTTCAAGATCAGTTTTTCTCCACATATTTCTCTGTAAAATTCAGTTGAGAAGTAAATAAACAAGGAAGCTGCCAGTTCTTTCTTTCCTGGACTTGAAGTTTCTGGAGGGTGGAGGGACAAAAAATGTTGACTCGCTTGTTAGCCAGAGCTCAACCAGTGAGTGCCAAACAAAGTGAGATGCTCAATAGATACCTTTTATTCTGCTTAACTGTAGTGTATACAAAACTGTCAGGCCAATATACTCTTCTGCCTCCTTGTAAATCTAAGTTTTTCCTTTAAATTTTTATGTTGTTTTGCACATTGACACAGAGAAAAATCATATTCTTCAAGCTATTTTTTTATTTAAAAAAAGTTAAATGAATAAATAAAACTCTTACCTTATAGACTCTAGTTTAATTGAATGCAATCCCAAATGCTCTTATTTAAAACCGGTCAGCTGAATGTTAATGAAATTTTCAGGCATATGAAATATCATTTCTTGTTAAGGAAACTCAGTCAAAGGACCTTGAGTATCCAAATCAGCATCTGAATCATACGGAACTATTAACAGTGATAAGATTAGGCCAAAGAGCACAATGAATAGAGTTATGACTAGCAGAATTTGTCTGAGATTCATTTGCATTTGGCTGCAAATGACTAAGTAAGACCAACAGTAGCAATGTCATGTGATGATTTTGAAGCATTAGCTGGAAAATTATAAATAGATGATTTCTAGAGCCTATTGAAAAGGACCAGTTGTTTCTGAGTGTCATGTCAATTATGAGAAACTACTGCTAACAAAGAGAAAGAATGAAAAATTAAAAAGCATAGGGGACAATTACCTTCCAAACATCTGAATCACTCTCGGATGGCAGCCAGCTGCTCAAGTGCTGGGATGTTGAAGTTTTGTCCAAGAGGGCAAAGGAGGGCAAAAAGTGAAAGGCTCAGAAATCATGACCCTGCTTAGCAACTGCTGCTTCCTTCCTTCCACATAACAGCTATACTTTGGTTAGTGGTAAGTAATAAAAGCAAATGGCCGATGGGTCTTTGCTTTAACTTAGGCCTTAGTACTCTCATGGCAGAGGGGAGAGAATATGGGTTGACCTATTAAAATGTTCAGCATTCTGTTCCTTATTTTCCCATGACTTAGAGACACCCCTGAATTAAAAAAAAAAATCTTGTTTCTGTCTTTGCTGAATGGAAGAGTTGGCAAAGTATCTGGTAATATTTAATCTATAACTAATTTTCTAGGGTTGATGAAGGATCTACTAGATTATTTTTAGAGGTATTTAAGTCATTAGCTCTTACTCAGCAGTTCTTATTGTTGCTATTTATTTCATTGAGCAAGATAATAAATAATTATTTAAAAAGAGAAAAATTGAGTGAAGGTGAATTTGTATTGAGCTGGTTTGCTTGCCATGCTTTTATTACCTACCAGCTTAAACAGAACAAAAATATTCATAAGCTTGTACTAGGTAGTTTCCACTAGAAAATATGCATTTTATGTAACTTAAATTATTTATCCATGATATGTAACTTAAATTACTTGTTCCAGGGATTATTTCTGAAAACACCAATTCATCTTGAAACAATTCATACTTTATCAAACACTCACCTTCAATTTAGATGGCTAATTAGGCTGAAATGCTTGACTGTAATGAACTTGATGCATTTTAAGCAAAACTGTTATATAATATTTGAAATAATAGGTTCTACCTTGCTGAAATTGTTTTTTTGAAAAGTCAACATAGTAGAAGACCTTTATTATTCTTTCTGTAATAAAGAATATTCAGAGGGAGGATCTCTGATCACATCAAATCTCTGGATATTAAGAGCCCTTGCTATCTCTTGTCAGTATTTTAAAATCTGACATCAGAGTCTTGTAAGGGAAACTCTTTTTTACATGTCTGGGAGTCTATAGTGAGTAGGAAATAATAGTGAATAGGAATAATGCTTTTGAAAATCGTGCTCTTTATGAACGTTCATCACCCGTAAAATGCCTTCTGTTTATGAAAGAACAGCAGTGTGAGTAGTTATTTGATGTGTTCTCATGTTGCAGCATGAACAGCAAAAACAAATGTAATATTAGTTGACAGATTTGGCTTAAAGTATTATTTGATATCTCAGCCTGATTCAGTTGTCTTAAACAATAAAAGTTATTCACTCCACAATATATCTACTCATGGGACAGATAGTGAAATAACCTTACTTTCAACTTGATCACTTAATCACCTGTGGTTTTCATCCTGAGATCAGGTTTATTTCATAGGAAGCAGTTCTTTCTTAAAGGGATTGAATGAAGCAAATGCAGCCTTATTATTCATTTGAGTCACAGTGAGCATTTTGTATTTAAAAAAATACAATGTTTTAGGAGTGGATAGGCACAATTTTGAACTTTTAGCATTTTAAAGTTAATATCAACCAAGTTGTACCCCACCCAGTCTTATGACATTCTCTACAAAAAACAAAAGAAAAAAAACCCCAAAAATAATTATTTTCATAGTAAAATAGATTTTGGAACTAATGCACTCTATCTCCCTATCCCCCATTTGGAAATGCTCAATGTACCCGAGAGTGTTGAAACCCTGTCCTATAATAAAGAAGTTCTTTCGTTTTTTAATCTAGGTATGTTTTAAGCTTTATGTTTGCATACAGATAGTTAAGTCAAATAGTTCTGAGGTTTCTTAACATACACAACAGTCTCCAACCTCTCTTCTTTTCCATTTCCCATTCTCCAGAGGCAACCACTTTTCATCTTTTAGCTGATTCTCTTGGTAACTACCTCTATCTTGAAATGATAGGATGGTATGGCTACTCCCTGAGTATTTTTTTTTCCTTAGCTTTATCTATTTACCTCTCACTGTAAAAGATGAGAATTTATTTAGCTAATTCCCCTACCCTGTCTCTCTCTTTCTCTCACATTCTCATAGGTATGCACGTGCACATGCACACAATTCCCATCCCTCCTTTCTTCCTATAAAATTATGCCATGATTTTGGGTTATTGCGGCATTGAGTATTTAAATTATTAAGGCTATTCAAGTGCAGTTTGTAGCTATACCACAAAGAGGAATATGATTTTTGTTCTATTTTTCAACAATTTTTGTTTCTTTCTGGAATTTATAATTATTATTGTTTGCTTAGTTTTCTGTGTGTTTATCGCCAATTCAACCCCCAATTCTCTACAAGTTGGGTAAATCTCTTCTGGGTATGTTCATTTACATCAGATTTTCTCTCAACATCATCTGTACGAAGCGGTCTTGGCAGGAGCCTTCTGACCTGTTGTAGTCTGGACTGGAAGCCCTTCTTTGCTGGGTATACAGCTGCCATTTTGGGATTTCCCTTCCTCTTCGCCTTGGGGAGGCGGGCCTCCTATGGCTTCATCCTGTGACTACTTCTTTCTTGCTTTACTCCTTTGTTTTAGCAGAGCATAGCCTCTGGTATCTTTTAAGAAAAGTATGTGGAAGATTGATTGTGTGTGTCTGTGTGTGTGTGTGTGTGTGTGTGTCTGAAAATACCTTTATTCTACCTTCTCATTGATTATTAGTCTATATTATTCTTGGTATAAAATTCTAGATTAGAATTATTTTTCCTTATGTAAAACAAATTGTCTTCTGGCTTTTAATGTTGCTGTTGAGAAATCCAAACCAGTCTGATTTATCATGCTTTGTATATACCTCTACTTCCACCCTAAAGCTTACTTCCCTGTGTATTCTGAGGTTTCAAATAATGTTCCTTTGGTATTTGTCTATTTTTAGTGCACTAGGCTGGTCTTTTAAATCTGTAAAATCAGGTCCTTCATTTTCTTGAAAGATTTCATTGATGATTCCTCCTTTCTCTTTCCACTTGCCTTCAGGAACTCCTTTCCTCTAGATGTTGGACCTCCTGCAATGGTCACTAATTATCTTACCTTTTCTCTCCTAATTTATATCTATTTACCTTACATTCTGTGAGATTTCCTCAACTTTAGTTTTAGCTATTGTATTGTGGTTTTCATTTTTGCTATTATACATACTTTTATTTTCCCAGAGTTCTTTTTTGGTTCTACGCATATTTCTTTTGAAGTATAGCCTCTTTTTCTTATTTTATGGATATAATATCTTATCTCTGATAATCTTTCTTTTTTACCCAAATCATAGTTTCCATGGATAGTGTGTTTCCTCCAGGTTGAGATTTTTGTTGCTTGCTGTGAGTCTGTTACACAAACTGGAGCTTTCCCTAAATCTCTGCTAATCCTTGACTGCCTGCTCATATTTAGAAGTAAAAGACTAGAAAGCTGATTGGATGCTCTGAATGTATAGGTAGGCCTGTTGACTGAACGTCACTGTAGGGTAATCTGGATGTGCCAATTTCAGTATCTTGTCTTCTTGGACTGATCAGATCTCCTAGAGAGGGAATCTCTAGTCTCTTGACTGGAGGGTAAAGGAATTGCTCCCAGTGTATGAGGAGCTGAGTCAGGGGAGAGGACTGGGGATCTCAACATTCAGAATGTCTACATTAATTGGATCCTCCTATTTTCAGAATACTCCTCAATTGCGCCTGGTGTCTGCCAGTCCAGAGATCCTGCGATTCATTCTTTCTAGGTAATATACCTCCAGTCTTCTGTCTGAACTAGGGGTGGAAGCAACTAACCAGCAACACAGAGTAAGGAGAGACCTATAGTTCTCACTGATTTTTAAACATTTTTAAAAGTTAAGATTAATCTTCTTAACATATGATTGTCTCTTTACCTGGAGTTAGGCCAAGCTTGAGGTGAAGGGCACAGACCTCCAAGACTGATAGTTCTGCCCAAGATTCCTGATGACAGTTGCAAATTTGGGGGTCCCCAGGGCTATCCTCATTTCAGACCAATTGGCTATACATTTGAGGGTTCACACAGACTCTGTCAGATTTCATAATACACTAGAACAACTCATAGAACTCAGGAAAGTGCTATTACTTATCATTATGGTTTTATTGTAGCAATAGGATACAAATAAGAGCCAGCCACAGGAACACACACATAGGGAAGAATCTGAGGCTAGCACAAATCTTCCAGGTCCTCAGGGATGTATTACCCTTCTGTTGTTGATGTGTGACAATGCACATGGAATACCACCAATTTGGGAAGCTTGTCTAAGCTTCAATGTCCATAGTTTTTATTGGGGCTGCATTACATAGATGTGATTGATTGAATCACCACCTACATCATTGCCCAAAGCCTCAACCCTTTGACCACATGGTTGGTTCTTCTGTCTGGCCAGCCCTCATTCTGAGTCACCTTATTAGCACACACTTACCAGGTATAGTCTAAGGGGCCCATCATAATTAACTCAGATATTCCTAACACTTGGGAAATTCCAAGGGTTTAGAGGTTACTTCCTGGGAGCTGGGGCAAAGGCCCGTCTTTTCTTTAGATAAAGGTAATTCTTCCCTACACAACACTCCACCTTTACTTCCAGAGGTACCTGGTTCCATCAATTTCAAAATACTTTAAGGATTCTGAAGTAAAAATCAGGTTGGTTCTTTGTTCTCTGTACTGCTGACTTAAGGTTTAGTTTTTGTGAGTTGGTTAAGTCCTTTATCATTTATTCATCTAGTTTCTGGCTTCCAAAATCCCATTTTTCTTCCCATTCTTGAGTGGTTATACTTAACAAAAAACCTTTTTCAGTAGTGTTGGTAGGGTTTCTGGAAGGAGAAGAATTAGGTCTGTGTATTCAGTTGGCCGTCTTTACTCAGAAATTGCCCAGGCAGCTCCCAATTAATTTTTTGTTTGTTTGTTTATTTTTTGAGATAGGGTCTCACTGTGTCACCCAGGCTGGAATACAGTGGTGAGATCACAGTTCACTGCAGCCTTGACCTCTTGGGATCAGGTGATCGTTCTACCTCAGCCTCCCTGGTATCTGGGACTACAGGTACATGCCACCATGCCTGGCTAAGTTTTTGTATTTTTTGTGTGTGTGTGTGGAGATGGGGTTTTATTATGTTTTCCAGGCTGGTCTCGAACTCCTGGGCTTAATTAATCTCCCACCTTCATCTCCCAAAGTGCTGGGATTACAGGCATGAGCCACCATGCCCAGCCCCAACTTATTTTTATTAACAACCTTTTTGTAGAATACTTACTAACACCTGGTAAATGCTAAATTAGCAAATACTTCTATATTGCTGAATTAATACAGATAACTAATTCAGACTTCAGAATCTTTCAAGATGACCTTTCCCTCAGGGCTCATTTCTGTCCTACTTTACATATTGAGGTCACAGCATATAAATAGCTTTCTTATCGCTTGTTGACTGTAGAGAATGTGGGCTAAGGAGGGATCTTTTATCTTCAATCTTGCCTATTTTTACAATGTTTTATATATATGTTTATATATACAATGTTTATATATATATAACTCTTTAATTAATTTTAAAATAATTTTAGAACAAGAAAAAAGTAGAAACATTGCATGAAATGATCCTTAAAATTTTTCCACTTCAGATCTATAATACTAAGATTGTGAGTAGGGTTAATGGAAAACTAAAAATGGAGAATTCTTTCTATATTTAATGGAGTAGGTAGGGCACAGTGCAGAACTGTTTTAATCATTTTGATCCAAAAGTCAAACTTTGTATTCCTTCTCTCTATATATCTTTTCTTTCTGGGCTAGAAAGTTTTTAAGGTTACACTTTGTGTTAATAAAGTCTTTGCTTGGAAAAGTGGATGTTGATCCTCTCATAATGCTGATTTCTTATTTCATTTTCTTGGTAAATAAGAGTACATGTATTGACTTTCCTGTACCATTCTAGGATACAACAGTAATCGAATTATTCTTTTTTGACAATCTTTTTAGAATCCTTGCTCCTTGCAAGATTTATTCCAAATTCCATAACATGGCATTCTCATCCCTCTTACAATATGGCAGCAACTTACCTCGTAGCTTAATCTGTTTCTTGGCCCCATCAAGCTTCCTGTTCCCTTCAACACTCAATTATTTGCTGAATCTCCCAGCTTCTTGGTGTTGAGGTATCTTTATCCATGCAGTTTTCCCAGCCTACAATTCCTTCACCTCCCTTCCATCTCTGCTTGTTTAAATGATATCCTTTTTCTCTTTTTAAAAAAATTTTGTTTTGTTTATTTTTAACCTGTATTTTAAGTTCAGGGGTACAAGTTCAGGTCTGTTATACAGGAAAATTTGTGTATTTGGGATTTGTTGTACAGATTATTTCATCACCCATGTATTAAGCCTAGTATCCATTAATTATTTTTCCTGATCCTCTCCCTCCCCCTACCCTCCACCCTCTGAAAGGCCCTCGTGTGTATTGTTCACCTTTGTGTGTCCCTGTGTCCTCATCACTTAGCTCCCACTTATAAGTGAGAACATGCAATATTTGGTTTTCTGTGCTTGCGTTAGTTTGTTAAGGATAATGGCCTCCAACTCCATCCATGTCCCTGCAAAGGACATGATCTCATTCTTTTCTATGGCTGCATAGTATTCCATGGTGTATATGTACCACATTTTCTTTATCCAGTCTACCATTGATGGGCATTTAGGTTGATTCCATGTCTTTGCTATTGTGAATAGTGCTGCAATGAACATATGCAGGTATGTGTCTTTATAATAGAATGAATTATATTTTGGGTATAGGATTGCTGGGTCAAATAGTATTTCTGTCATTAGGTCTTTGAGGAATCACCACACTGACTTCTGCAATGGCTGAACTAATTTACACTCCCACCAACAGTGTATAAGCGTTCCTTTTTTTTTTTTCTTTATTTTTTTATTATACTTTAAGTTCTAGGGTACATGTGCATAACATGCAGGTTTGTTACATATGTATATTTGTGCCATGTTGGTGTGCTGCACCCATCAACTCGTCAGCACCCATCAATTCATTTATATCATGTATAACTCCCCAATGCAATCCCTCCCTCCTCCCCCCTCCCCATGATAGGCCCCAGTGTGTGATGTTCCCCTTCCTGAGTCCCAGTGATCTCATTGTTCAGTTCCCACCTATGAGTGAGAACATGTGGTGTTTGGTTTTCTGTTCTTGTGATAGTTTGCTAAGAATGATGGTTTCCAGCTGCATCCATGTCCCTACAAAGGACGCAAACTCATCTTTTTTTATGGCTGCATAGTATTCCATGGTGTATATGTGCCACATTTTCTTAATCCAGTCTGTCACAGATGGACATTTGGGTTGATTCCAAGTCTTTGCTATTGTGAATAGTGCTGCAATAAACATACGTGTGCATGTGTCTTTGTAGTAGAATAATTTATAATCCTTTGGGTATATGCCCAGTATTGGGATGGCTGGGTCATATGGTACATCTAGTTCTAGATCCTTGAGGAATCGCCATACTGTTTTCCATAATGGTTGAACTAGTTTACAATCCCACCAACAGCATAAAAGTGTTCCTATTTCTCCACATCCTCTCCAACAACTGTTGTTTCCTGATTTTTTAATGATTGCCATTCTAACTGGTGTGCGATGGTGTCTCATTGTGGTTTTGATTTGCATTTCTCTGATGGCGAGTGATGATGAGCATTTTTTCATGTGTCTGTTGGCTGTATGAATGTCTTCTTTTGGGAAATGTCTGTTCATATCCTTTCCCCACTTTTTGATGGGGTTGTTTGTTTTTTTCTTGTATATTTGTTTGAGTTCTTTGTAGATTCTGGATAATAGCCCTTTGTCAGATGAGTAGATTGCAAAAATTTTCTCCCATTCTGTAGGTTGCCTGTTCACTCTGATGGTAGTTTCTTTTGCTGTGCAGAAGCTCTTTAGTTTAATGAGATCCCATTTGTCAATTTTGGCTTTTGCTGCCGTTGCTTTTGGTGTTTTAGACATGAAGTCCTTGCCCATGCCTGTGTCCTGAATGGTACTACCTAGATTTTCTTCTAGGGTTTTTATGGTATTAGGTCTAACATTTAAGTCTCTAATCCATCTTGAATTAATCTTCGTATAAGGGGTAAGGAAAGGATCCAGTTTCAGCTTTCTACTTATGGCTAGCCAATTATCCCAGCACCATTTATTAAATAGGGAATCCTTTCCCCATTCCTTGTTTCTCTCAGGTTTGTCAAAGATCAGATGGTTGTAGATGTGTGGTATTATTTCTGAGGACTTTGTTCTGTTCCATTGGTCTATATCTCTGTTTTGGTACCAGTACCATGCTGTTTTGGTTACTGCAGCCTTGTAGGATAGTTTGAAGTCAGGTAGCGTGACGCCTCCAGCTTTGTCCTTTTGACTTAGGATTGTCTTGGCAATGCGGGCTCTTTTTTGGTTCCATATGAACTTTAAAGCAGTTTTTTCCAATTCTGTGAAGAAAGTCATTGGTAGCTTGATGGGGATGGCATTGAATCTATAAATAACCTTGGGCAGTATGGCCATTTTCACATATTCATTCTTCCTATCCATGAGCATGGTATGTTCTTCCATTGTTTGTGTCCTCTTTGATTTCACTGAGCAGTGGTTTGTAGTTCTCCTTGAAGAGGTCCTTGACATCCCTTGTAAGTTGGATTCCTAGGTATTTTATTCTCTTTGAAGCAATTGTGAATGGGAGTTCATTCCTGATTTGGCTCTCTGCTTGTCTGTTACTGGTGTATAAGAATGCTTGTGATTTTTGCACATTAATTTTGTATCCTGAGACTTTGCTGAAGTTGCTTATCAGCTTAAGGAGATTTTGGGCTGAGACGATGGGGTTTTCTAAATATACAATCATGTCATCTGCAAACAGGAACAATTTGACTTCTTCTTTTCCTAACTGGATACCCTTGATTTCTTTCTCTTGCCTGATTGCCCTAGCCAGAACTTCCAACACTATGTTGAATAGGAGTGGTGAGAGAGGGCATCCCTGTCTTGTGCCAGTTTTCAAAGGGAATTTTTCCAGTTTTTGCCCATTCAATATGATATTGACTGTGGGTTTGTCATAAATAGCTCTTATTATTTTGAGGTACGTTCCATCAATACTGAATTTGTTGAGCGTTTTTAGCATGAAGGGCTGTTGAATTTTGTCAAAAGCCTTTTCTGCATCTATTGAGATAATCATGTGGTTCTTGACTTTGGTTCTGTTTATATGCTGGATTACATTTATTGATTTGCGAATGTTGAACCAGCCTTGCATCCCAGGGATGAAGCCCACTTGATCATGGTGGATAAGCTTTTTGATGTGCTGCTGAATCCGGTTTGCCAGTATTTTATTGAGAATTTTTGCATCGATGTTCATCAGGGATATTGGTCTAAAATTCTCTTTTTTGTTGTGTCTCTGCCAGGCTTTGGTATCAGGATGATGTTGGCCTCATAAAATGAGTTAGGGAGGATTCCCTCTTTTTCTATTGATTGAAATAGTTTCAGAAGGAATGGTACCAGCTCCTCCTTGTACCTCTGGTAGAATTCAGCTGTGAATCCATCTGGTCCTGGACTTTTTTTGGTGGGTAGGCTATTAATTGTTGCCTCAATTTCAGAGCCTGCTATTGGTCTATTCAGGGATTCAACTTCTTCCTGGTTTAGTCTTGGAAGAGTGTAAGTGTCCAGGAAATTGTCTATTTCTTCTAGATTTTCTAGTTGATTTGCGTAGAGGCGTTTATAGTATTCTCTGATGGTTGTTTGTATTTCTGTGGGGTCGGTGGTGATATCCCCTTTATCATTTTTTATTGCATCTATTTGATTCCTCTCTCTTTTCTTCTTTATTAGTCTTGCTAGCGGTCTGTCAATTTTGTTGATCTTTTCAAAAAACCAACTCCTGGATTCATTGATTTTTTGGAGGGTTTTTTGTGTCTCTATCTCCTTCAGTTCTGCTCTGATCTTAGTTATTTCTTGCCTTCTGCTAGCTTTTGAATGTGTTTGCTCTTGCCTCTCTAGTTCTTTTAATTGTGATGTTAGAGTGTCAATTTTAGATCTTTCCTGCTTTCTCTTGTGGGCATTTAGTGCTATAAATTTCCCTCTACACACTGCTTTAAATGTGTCCCAGAGATTCTGGTATGTTGTATCTTTCTTCTCATTGGTTTCAAAGAACATCTTTATTTCTGCCTTCATTTCATTATGTACCCAGTAGTCATTCAGGAGCAGGTTGTTTAGTTTCCATGTAGTTGAGCGGTTTTGATTGAGTTTCTTAGTCCTGAGTTCTAGTTTGATTGCACTGTGGTCTGAGAGACAGTTTGTTATACTTTCTGTTCTTTTACATTTGCTGAGGAGTGCTTTAGTTCCAATTATGTGGTCAATTTTGGAATAAGTGCAATGTGGTGCTGAGAAGAATGTATATTCTATTGATTTGGGGTGGAGAGTTCTATAGATGTCTATTAGGTCCGCTTGGTGCAGAGATGAGTTCAATTCCTGGATATCCTTGTTAACTTTCTGTCTCATTGATCTGTCTAATGTTGACAGTGGAGTGTTGAAATCTCCCATTATTATTGTATGGGAGTCTAAGTCTCTTTGTAAGTCTCTAAGGACTTGCTTTATGAATCTGGGTGCTCCTGTATTGGGTGCATATATATTTAGGATAGTTAGCTCTTCCTATTGCATTGATCCCTTTACCATTATGTAATGGCCTTCTTTGTCTCTTTTGATCTTTGATGGTTTAAAGTCTGTTTTATCAGAGACTAGGATTGCAACCCCTGCTTTTTTTTGTTTTCCATTTGCTTGGTAGATCTTCCTCCATCCCTTATTTTGAGCCTATGTATGTCTCTGCACGTGAGATGGGTCTCCTGAATACAGCAGACTGATGGGTCTTGACTCTTGATCCAGTTTGCCAGTCTGTGTCTTTTAATTGGAGCATTTAGTCCATTGACATTTAAGGTTAATATTGTTATGTGTGAACTTGATCCTGTCATTATGATATTAACTGGTATTTTGCTCGTTAGTTGATGCAGTTTCTTCCTAGCCTCGATGGTCTTTACATTTTGGCATGTTTTTGCAATGGCTGGTACCGGTTGTTCCTTTCCATGTTTAGGGCTTCCTTCAGGGTCTCTTGTAAGGCAGGCCTGGTGGTAACAAAATCTCTAAGCATTTGCTTATCTGTAAAGGATTTTATTTCTCCTTCACTGATGAAACTTAGTTTGGCTGGATATGAAATTCTGGGTTTAAAATTCTTTTCTTCAAGAACATTGAATATTGGCCCCCACTCTCTTCTGGCTTGTAGAGTTTCTGCCGAGAGATCTGCTGTTAGTCTGATGGGCTTCCCTTTGTGGGTAACCCGACCTTTCTCTCTGGCTGCCCTTAAGATTTTTTCCTTCATTTCAACTTTGGTGAATCTGGCAATTATGTGTCTTGGAGTTGTTCTTCTGGAGGAGTATCTTTGTGGCGTTCTCTGTATTTCCTGAATCTGAATGTTGGCCTGCCTACTAGGTTGGGGAAGTCCTCCTGGATGATATCCTGAAGAGTGTTTTCCAACTTGGTTCCATTTTCCCCCTCACTTTCAGGCACCCCAATCAGATGTAGATTTGGTCTTTTTACATAATCCCATACTTCTTGCAGGCTTTGTTCATTTCTTTTTCTTTTTTTTTCTTTTGGTTTCTCTTCTCGCTTCATTTCATTCATTTGATCCTCAATCGCTGATACTCTTTCTTCCAGCTGATCGAGTCGGTTACTGAAGCTTGTGCATTTGTCACGTATTTCTCGTGTCATGGTTTTCATCTCTGTCATTTTGTTTATGACCTTCTCTGCATTAATTAGTCTAGCTGTCAATTCTTCCACTCTTTTTTCAAGATTTTTAGTTTCTTTGCGCTGGGTATGCAATTCCTCCTTTAGCTCTGAGAAGTTTGATGGACTGAAGCCTTCTTCTCTCATCTCGTCAAAGTCATTCTCTGACCAGCTTTGATCCGTTGCTGGGGATGGGCTGCGCTCCTCAGTTGAAAATGCAGAAATCACCGGTCTTCTGTGTCGCTCGCGCTGGGAGTTGGAGACTGGAGCTGTTCCTATTCGGCCATCTTGCTCCGCCCTCAAGCGTTCCTTTTTCTCCACAACCTTGCCAGCATCTGTTATTTTTTTGACGTTTTAATAATAGCCATTCTGACTGGTGTCAGATGGCACCTCATTTTGTTTTTGATTTGAATTTCTCTAATGATCAGTGATGTTGAGCTTTTTTTCATGTTATTATTGGCCACATGTATAACTTCTTTTGAAAGGTGTCTGTTCATTGGCTGGCTGTGGTGGCTTATGCCTATAATTCCAGGACTTTGGGAAGTCAAGGTGGGCCAATAGCTAGGAGTTTGAGACCAGCCTGGGCAACATGGTGACACCTTGTCTCTACAAAAAAACACAAAAGTTCGACAGGCGTGGTGGTGTGTTCCTGTGGTCATAGCTACTTGGGAAGCTGAGGTGGGAGGATCACATGAACCTAGGAGGAAGAGGTGCAGCGAGCTGAGATTGTGCCACTGCATCCCAGCCAGGGCAACAGAGGAAAGAGAGAAAGAGAAAGGTGGGAAGGAGGGAAGGAGGGAGGGAAGGAAGGAAGGAAGGAAGAAAGTTGTTCATGTCCTTTGCCCACTTTTTTATGGGGTTGTTTTTCTCTTGTAAGTTTGTTTAAGTTTCTTATAGATGCTGGATATTAGACCTTTGTTAGATGCATAGTTTGCACAAATTTTCTCCCATTCAGTAGGCTGTCCATTTACTCTGTTAATAGTTTCTTTTGCTGTGCAGACGTTCTTCAGTTTAATTGGATCCCATTTGTCAATTTTTGCTTTTGTTGCAATTGCTTTTGGTGTCTTCATCATGAAATCTTTGCCCATGCCTATGTCCTGAATAGTATTGCCTGGGTTGTCTCCAGGGTTTTTATAGTTTTAGGTTTTACATTTAAGTCTTTAATTCATCTTGAGTTAATTTTTGAATGTGGTGTTAGGAAGGGTTCAGTTTCGATCTTCTGCATATGGCTGGTCAGTTATCCCAGCACCATTTATTGAGTAGGGAATCCCAGACCCATTTTTATAAGCCACCTGAAATGTGACCTTCTGTAGTAAAGGTTCGCACTTATCTTTCTTTTACTCAGCATAATTGACACTCCTGGGGCCTTACTGGGCTTTTGTTTGTTTGTTTTTGCCCTTCATGTATTTGACCATAGCCTGTTGGTGCAGTAGGTATGAGTATGTGTTTGGGTCGGGGGAGCCGGGGAGAGGAGAGAGAGAGGGGAGAGAGAGAGATTGTTTCTATAAAGTTATAATTTCCTTGAGGGTAAATATGATGAGTCACATATACATAGAATGCCTTTTATATAGTTGATTTTCAGTAATGTCAGTTGATTTAAATTCTGACCACTAAATGTCAGTTCATTTGAAATGAATCTTGTTTCATTTTCTTTACCTTAATAGCATTGACAAAGGCAACAATTGTACAAGTTATGTATTAAAGTTTTACAAATCCAGTCTCTCTCATGACAATTTCTTGAACAATAGAAAGGTGACTGCCTAATATTTAAAGGTGATTTTTAGCAACTTGGGATGAGAGTGAGAAGTATGAATGCTCATTAGTGTTCACTGAGTCCAGGTCCACATACTGATGACCATGGGTGCCACTGCAGCTGCCTGCCTGAAGCAGCCAAATGAATCTCTTTGTGACAGGAAATGACTACTGTAGTGGAGGAAAGAAAATACAGAAGGCATGATGAATATCTGAGTCAATCTGGGTATCCCTGCCAAAGGAAGATCTGAATAACTGGGGAGAGGGGTAGGAGGAAGGTTTGAGGGGAGAAGATGATTGATTAAGTGTGTTATGGTTGACAGCAGACTGTTCTCTGGGCCAGGGAGTTAGCGGGTATTTGAGGAAAGACCCAGAAGATGGTGCGTGGTCTCTAAGTGATTAGCAGAATGTAATCACCCATCTGCCGAGGGGCACAGCTGTACGAAAGGACATATTCAAGAAGGAAAAGGAGAGAGAAACACCAATGATAACACCGAGATCTTTTAAATTATGGAAATCTGTTTGGGCTCCCCTATTGACATGCTGTTTCCCCCCTGGGGCACTCGCAGTCCTTCTCCTCACTGACATCCACTTGTAGGCTGGCCTGTTATTGCAAGAGGATTAGAAAGTGAGATTAATCTGGGGCTACTGCAGTGCTCTCACTAAACAGTGTTACTCTACGTGAGTGCTGGAGGGCACTGGGATGGGCAGGGAAAGAGAGCAAAGGGGAAGAAGGCATCAGGCAGCAATTATGGATATTTCCTTAGGAGCATCTTACAGAAGCCACTTTAACTTTTTCCCTAAGTACAAATTTAACTTAATAGTTGGCAGCAACTCTTTGCCTCTTCTATTTTAGAGCTTAAAGCCATTTAAAGTTTCCCAGCTCTTGACCCAGCAAAAGGCATGGGAGGTAGGCAGGCAGCAAGATTTAAAACTAAGTGACGAATCAGATCCTCATTTATCTGGCTAGGCAGTGGCATTTAATTAACCAATGTATTAAATTTGTTTTTGTGTTTTCTTTGCAGAGCCCAATCTGGTATCCTGGAATCAGATACAGGGTGCACCTCTGGAGTTTCTGTCTTTCTCCTTAATGTAATCAAGTCATGAGAGCTAACCTTAGACAAAAATTGAAACAGGCCAGAGGATTTTTTTATTTATTTCTAAATTCAGTGTCTGTATGAATAGGTTCTATGAAGAGTGGTTATAAAAATGTAAGAGAAGAAATGAAGGGGGAGAAAAAGGAAAATTATGTGATGGTTAATATAATTTTTTCTACCTCTGTTCTGTAATAAGTGCTATGTAGCAAGCACATCTGTTAATTTGACTAGAATTATGCTTTAATCACTTGCTTATGTTTTAAGGAGTAAGCAGGGCGAGAAAGACTGAGAATAAGAATGTAGGCTTAGGGTTGATTTACATGATGAAAAGACTGCCTCTCAAACTGTACTCATGATAATGCTCTTACATGGAAAGAACAGTTTCTTGCTGAGACAGAGCAGGAATTTATTTGGCTGAAATTGGCTTTGTCAGCTAGTCATGTTAGCACAGTACTACTAATTTATCCTGCTTTAAGATTGTTGGGGTTTTTGAGAGTATAGTCTTGATTCTTCTGAACCATGACTGGAAGTACTCTGTCCACCCAAAGACTCTTTTCTATAGTGATCCTTGTTCTGGCAACTGTCTCCTTTTTCTCAGCCCACTCATCACTGCTTGTTTGCAAAAGGTCTGCCTATGACTGCACAATCCTGGAGCTTATACATTAGCTTCCAAATAGGGACTGCATAGCAGCCCTCTCTGCCCAAGAGATTTAGGCCACTAAGGGAGTATGAAGCTAGGACCCTACTGGCACCAGTGTCCTCCAGCATGGTGCAGCCCCGACACTGACCTTCATATTGTTTGGCCACAAGAAGAGAAACAGCGGGGAGAGGAGGAGCCAGATGATTAATCCTGAAGGGCCATTAGGGACAAAACCATTTACAGTGAGTACAGTCGGCAAGATACCTGGCTTTTCTGTTATTTTATTTAAGAGAGAAAATTGTAAAAGAAAGGAGAGAGAGGTGGGAAGCTTTGATGGCGATGTAGCCGAACTTTTTTGTCTCCTGATTTGGTCGAATGAACTTTTCTAATTTAAATGTGTTTGTTTATTCAAGTCGAATGCCTTCTGCTAGCGTCAGGCTCCAACCCAAAACTTGTGGACATGAGATCGCAGAAACAGTCCTTGTTAATAAGCCATCCATGGCATGTTTCTATAGGATTATAGAGTAAGATGGAAAAACCCTTTTATAATTTTTTTTAGAAAGCCTTAAAATAATTACTGCTTTCAGCTATTGCACTTTAATTATTGCCTCTTCTTTGGATTTGTGTAAAGGAAAGGATTTGATGGATGTTATTTTTAACAGCAGCTGGGATAAAGGTGGTATTATCACTAATGCTGGAAAGGTGGCCACAGACAAGCATTTGATGTAGGGGGAGGGAGATGAGAGGTCACTGGGTTCCAAAAAGCTGGCCGATCACTCCTTTCACACCATCTTGGAGCCAGAGTTGTAACTCGGTGGGTGACTATGTGCACTTAGTCAAATTTTTTTTATTTTCACCGTCAGAACTTGTAGTCTAAGCTTTTAAAAAAATGTCTCTGTGACTAGAAAGAAATCTTATTGCAAGATGACTTGTAAAAAAGAATTCAGAACTTATGTTATTTACAAATATAGACTTATGCTCAATTTCCTGCTTTCTGTTTGCATTCAAATGGAGTAATTAGCTTGATGAGAAAGAAACTTGAATAATCCTGATAAGGGCAAGAAAAATATTCACAAAGACTATTACTGTAGGTTTCCACAATTGGAAGCATTTTTTAAAAATTATAATATATCTTTAAAATCAGATGTGATTGTGTTAAAATCAGAAATAGAATATGACCATCCATATATGCTACATTTAAATGTGAACTACTACTAACAACTGAAAAATGTAGTAATTTCTTTTCATGAAAATGGGCAATTAATCCATTTTATGCTACTACCCAGGCTTGCTGTGCTTAATGATAGATATACCATTCTTTTCCTAGTGGCAAAGATATATGTGAGGGAAAGTAAATAGAGTTGAAATGAAACTTGAGTAAAGCACGCTTTGCTTTATTTCTGCGGGTTATAGAAATTCTCTTGTGTATAGTCTGATCAGTTAAATGTGGAAACATAGCATTCTAGGTAAAAGTTTTATAGTTACAGGAAAATTTTGCTTTGGCAGCTTGAATGTAAGATTTCTTTGTACTTTACTCAGGTAGGATGCACATCCTCTCCTCTCCAGCTATGCTTTTGTTTCATATTTTTATTTTATTCTGATTTGTCTTCTACGTATATAACCACATCTGTTTTGTCAGTCTTAAATGGCAGACTTCTAGAGGGGAGAATCTCCCATATTTGTTCCTCTGGAAAGAATTAACAACAAAAAATGTGTAAATAATGACTTAACAAAACGCTTTTTTCATGATAGTAATTTATTCCTTTTCATTAAGTAGGACACATCTATCAATAATACTTGTATGCCTTGATAAAATGGAGACCATCATTTAGTAGCTACACAGCTCTCAGGATAGGCAGGAAACTTCCAAGAGCTTCAAAATCTCTGGATAAATAACCCTAGGCAATCACAGATTCTTAGGGCAAATGGGATCCTACTGGCCATCTAGTTCAATTTTGTCATTTTACAGATGAAGAAACTGAGGCCAAGAAATGTGTGGAGCGTTTTGCCCCAAATCATATAAAACTGCAGTGTGCTTAGTGCACGTAATGGTGTATGTGGAAATGTTGCAAGTTGGGGCATAAATTGCACTGAGCTAATTCTTTAGTGTGTTTTTTAGTTTACAGTAGGATGTGTATTCCAAGGAAGGCCCTGCCTTGACTTAGGAGTTTCAGAGAAAACACAATGACTAAGCACTGTTTTTCAGTTGTGCAGGGCTTTGGGGCAGGGCTTTGTGGGCGAGTGTGTATGTGTGAGTGTAGCTTAAACAGTTCATTGTATGCTGCCCTGGCTCAGCATTCAGTTTTCTAGTTTCAATGACTCTGGCTTCTTAGAGGAGGGAACCGTTGTGACACCAGTGTCTCCCTTTATAACCAGTTCTATGTTCTTGAACTAGAAACCTTATTAACCTTTATGTATCAGATTCCTTCTCTAGGGTTGTGATTCTAAACTTACCCCCAGAGGGCAGTGGCTCAATTAATCTTTTTTTAAATATTAAAAATTTGGGGCCAGGCGCGGTGGCTCAGGAGATCAAGACCATCCTGGCTAACACGGTGAAACCCTGTCTCTACTAAAAATACAAAAAACTAGCCAGGCGTGGTCATGGGTGCCTGTAGTCCCAGCTACTCGGGAGGCTGAGGCAGGAGAATGGCGTGAACCCGGGAGGCAGAGCTCGCAGTGAGCCGAGAGCATGCCACTGCACTCCAGCCTGGCCGACACTCTAGCCTGGGTGACAGAGTGAGACTCTGTCTAAAAACAAAAAAAAAAAAAATTGGAGAAATTGGAATCAGCCTGAGGCTGGAGTATGGTTTATGAAGAAGTAGTATGATAGCTTACTCTTCCTGGAGTTTTATCCCTCTCAGTGAAATTATGTTATCTTCTAATTGTTTTTTTTTAAATAGCTGGGTCTAGTATTCTTATTACTTTTAAAACAGAATACAAGCATAGTTAAAAATGTGGGGTGTCTGCCTTATATTCATGGGAAAGAAAAAAAGTGTGGGATATGGATTTCTGCCTTTTGCAATCAGGTGGAGAAGGCTGTCGAATTGAAGCCTGAAGCCATTCTCTAAGGCAGGTATCAAAGTGGTAAACCTACTTAAGACATATATTTTGCTCTTTACAAATAACTTTGTTTTAAAAATTTATCTGTAATTCTCTGTTTTTTTTTTTTTTTTTTTTTTTTTTTTTTTTTGAGACATAGTTTCACTCTTGTTGCCCAGGCTACAGCGCAATGGTGCCATCTTGGCTCAGCTCACCACAACCTCCCCCTCCCGGGTTCAAGCGATTCTTCTGTCTCAGCCTCCTGAGTAGCTGGGATTACAGGCGCCCGCCACTACACCGGGCTAATTTTTGGTATTTTTGGTAGAGATGGGGCTTCACCATGTTGGCCAGGCAAGTCTTGAACTCCTGACCTCAGGTGATCCGCCCGCCTCCGCTTCCCAAAGTGTTAGGATTACAGGTGTGAGCCACTGCGCCTGGCCTTCTCCTCATCATTTAATTCAAAAGTTAGATGCTTGAGAAATTAGAGAAAGGGATTATGCTGCAGTATTGGAAAGATTCTGAAAAAATATGTCATAGGAGTGACTTAGTCTTAAGACTTTTGTTAACTCAACAAGTCTTTTTAATTTCCACTCCTCATTCCTGTATGGAAAGATACATGTTTCTAGTCAAATTGGAAGCGTTTCTAAAAGTTTCCCCTCTCTTTTGGTATGTAAAAATAATTTTGCTTCTGGTGTTGAATATTTGTTATTATACAAATATGAACTACTTTTTGACAATCACATTTAATTTCTGATCTTTTGGTGAGTCACCTTTCATCTTTGGGGGAATAACGGTGTAAACTAACTTGAATATGTAGAACCAGACAAAAAATTATAAAAGAAAAAGAAATTCATTGCCTTGAGTAGAAAAAGCTGCTCCTGAGACTGAAAATAGTGCTTATTTATTTTAAAATACAAGAGCCTAAAAGTTGTTGTTATACTAGACTGGTTCCAGAAGAAAGATAAATTTAATAGCTGGATAATTAAACTAATTAAATTTATCTTAAAGCCCAACCTTACTTTATGATGAATTACACTTATGTTATTTTAACTTATTTGGTTAATATTTTACTGTTTATGTATTTCAGACCAATTTATTACCCTTCGAATTCCAGAAACCTCTAAAAATTCCATATAATCAAATATTAATGTAATTTAGATTGAGAGTTAATTAGATCTATTCAGTACAATCCATGATTTATATTTTCTAGGAAAGTAAAGATTTGGGATTGTCACAGGTTATTATTTAGCTAACAAATCATAGAAAGGAGCAACATCTCCTGAATTCAGCTCAGTGTTTTTTGTAATTAGAACATCTTCCCACTGTAGCTGTCCCATGTATTGAATATGTTGATTTTACAGTCAAAATGATGTTTGGATACTTTTAGTAGAAAAGCCCAAAATAATCGTGGCTTGAACAAGATAGAAGCTTGGCTTTTTTCTCACATAAAAGAAGTACAGGGCAGCACTCAGACCTGGTATGGTAGCTCCTCTGTTATCGTGTGGGACCCGTGTTTCTACCTCCGTGCTCCACTATCCTCCACCCGTCATAGTCAAAGGCCTTTCTGGGTCTGGGTTGCCAGCTGCTCTAGCCATCAAGTCCACGTCACAGGCTGGAAGAAGGGGAGGAAAGTAGAAGGGCATAAAGGGAGCCCCTCCTAATTGAGTCAGCTCCCTGTGAGCAGCTCTCCCAGAATTTCAACACAACAATTCCTCTCATTGGCCAGAGCATGGCCACACCTAGCTGCAAAGGAGATAGGGAATGTAGTTTTAAATTCTGGGCAGGAATATGAACAGCTAAAAACTCGGATTTTGTTACTAAGAAATGAGGGAAAAATAGATGGGGGTGGTGGGGGGTAGTAGGCAATATCACAGTGGTTTTATGTTCATGTTATTTCCTGGCTCTTGGGGCTACCATGTAGAAAATCAAAACACCTCTTTCTGTTTTTGTTATGAGCTATGGTTTCTTAATTTAGAAATCCTGTTTCTTCTGTGAAGTATCATTTCTTTATTTGGCAATCTTGACTGACTCTTGCTTTCTTCTTTCCTCTTGCCTTTCAGCTGTTTTGGAAAGAAGTGAGGTTTAGACTTCTCCATGTTAACCATGAGCGTGACACTTTCTCCCCTGAGGTCACAGGACCTGGATCCCATGGCTACTGATGCTTCACCCATGGCCATCAATGTGACCCCCACTGTGGAGCAGGGTGAGGGAGAAGAGGCAATGAAGGACATGGACTCTGACCAGCAGTATGAAAAGCCACCCCCACTACACACAGGGGCTGACTGGAAGATTGTCCTCCACTTACCTGAAATTGAGACCTGGCTCCGGATGACCTCAGAGAGGGTCCGAGACCTAACCTATTCAGTCCAGCAGGATTCGGACAGCAAGCATGTGGATGTACATCTAGTTCAACTAAAGGTAAGGCAAGGTCTGTGATCCTCTCAGGATAGAAGTTTTCAAAAGGCTGTGGCACCTAGAGCCTGTGTTCTGTAATTTCCAATGAGGAATTGTCCAGGAAGAAAAGCACAGTAACAGGTTTCAAACCATTATCTTTATAGGTAAACATGGAAATAATTAATTCTTTTCTGATTTTACTTTATGTGCTGATTATCTAGAATACAACTGGCCTTTGGTGATAGTGCAGAGAAATGGGGAAAGGGAGGGGCATTCTCGTGCAGTGTTATCCAAATAAGTTATAAAGAATAAAAGTATTTAAAAACTCTTACAAAGGGTTTAATAAAAGACTGTCATAGGTAAAATATCACACTCAGCTGTGTTTGTGAGTATGTGTATGTGACTATTATCTTCAGTTGAAGCTGATGCTGCCTTTGTGGCAAACACTGAATTCTGACATGGTGGGGAAGGGCAATGTTCTCCTTTTACAATGAGTTGTTTCATCCAGGCACAATGCATCATGTAGAACAAAGGTGATTTTATGACAACTCATCTAAAGTTCAGACATTGAAAAAAAGTCTGTAGCTTCTGAAGCCCTTTAAAAGCCTGACTGTTGGCAATAATGAAATGGAGGTGCTAGTTAAGAGTGCTACTAATAAAATTTTTGGCCTAGGGACTTCAAGATAAGGTGAACCTTGCCCTGCCATAGTCACTTCTTTCTCCCAGGTCCTTGAAGGAAATACACACTCAGGTCAGTGACCCTGCAGAGCAAGACATGTTTATAGCCAGTCAGGGCACTGGCCACAAACCCCATGGTAAATTTCTAGTCAATTGGAAGTGATACTAAGGAAACTTCCTTTACCTAAACTGGTTCATCCTACATAATCTGAAATGAAAAGTCAAGCATTCTTGGATCTTAACACTTAAATGGTTTACAGGATGCAGCCATCAGCCTGAGGGGGAAAGATGGGCACTTAAAATGAAGCATAGAGCCTACAGCAGAGCAGGTTTAGCCTTCTCAGACTGGTTCAGCAGATCCTGAGCCCGTTAGGGGCAGCTTAACCAAGGGTCTTTCTCTCATTGGAACTGCCTATC